>NC_137458.1:123986442-124616442 GCF_964235325.1 Thermobia domestica | reverse complement strand
AATATTCGGACCCAAGAGGAACGGGAATGGGGAATGGCGGAAACTTCATAACGAGGAACTACATAATTTATATGGTCTACCCAAAATTGTTAGGGTCGTCAAGTCTAGGAGGCTTAGGTGGGCGGGTCATGTAGCTAGAATGGAAAAAAGTAGAAACGCTTTCAAAGTCTTTACTGGAAGACCAATCGGAAAACGACCATTAGGAAGACCTAGGCGCAGATGGGAGGACAATATTAAGATGGATCTCGCAGAGATTAGAATACAAAGTAGAAACTGGATGCAGTTAGCTAAGAATAGAAGTCAGTGGAGAGCTTTTGTGAACGCGGCATTGAACCTCAGGGTTCCATAGGCCATAGAGTTAATTTTAGTTATATCATTGGCGTTATTTCGACCCAGATATTGCTGCCTCATGTTTGCCAACTGGTCGTGCATGGTGCAAAATACATATTAATGTTAGCAAATTATTGTGGTCAGTGATTTTCGGATTAAATGATGCTGAAACTTGGTCTCATTCGTAAATTAAAGGTTGTTATTTGAATTTTCGCCTATGTGTGGTTAGCGGTGAAAGAAGTTATTGCTTTGTGATAACTTGTTTCGTCGTTAACGCTCGAGTAAAAAGTTCGATTAATGACTATCTAATGTAATGTTTGCTGTACCTGGATTATCCTATGGAGTAAACATTACAAAGTGGCACGAATCATGCCAGGAGAAACCTCAGCGTTCTCCCCTGCACACTTATTTTGAAGCAAAAGAATTCGTCGTTTCACAATAAACTTACATGCTCATGTTGCAGGTTTTTTGCTGCGGACTGTACCAGCTTGATGTGATGGAAGCCGTCTTGTCACAACGTCGGTCGACAAGATGACAATAAATACCGAGTCGTATGAAAATACTCAGGGGTTTACCAGATCAGTTATCCTATTGCTGATACGTGCTCGTCGATATATCAGGACGTCCAAGAGGACCCAAGATTTAAGGAACATTTAAGGGCATCCGAAGATGACAAAGACGCAGTTTCTGGACTTTCCAAACATCTCAGTTGAAGATATTACAATCTTGCATCATTCTCCATCTTTAAGTGAAAAAGCGTATTCGAAGTATATTACATACGGATTAAGAATTCCAAACTTAATTCCAAGAAAGGTAATTTGGTTAGAGACTTGGATAACATAATTACAAATTTCACTAATAAAAATCAAATGTCAACTTTTTCTTTTTGTTGCATTTTTTTTAAATACGTTATACATAAAACCCCTTTCACCAACAAAGATAAAGCCCTACAGCTAGAGGTTGCCTATTTATTAACATACAACCACAACTAGGACCGACTTGGTGATTAAATGGAAGTGTCTGTTTTTTCTTTTCTTTTTAATTTGTCCAAGTACTATATACACTGAAATTCCTTGAGGAATACAACAGAATAAGTAATTCGCGAGTATAGAATACCATAGGTGAACTTACAACAGTATTCTATACCTATACTCAAGGATGTAATGGAGGGTATACGCGGGTATACGGCGTATACCCACCTCCAATTTTTGGAAACTATCGTATAGCCACCTAACATTTAGGAAGTACGCGGGTATACTCTATATTTGATTCATGTTATAGTCACTTCATTAGAACAAACAATTTCTTTTCTTGTACTGTATTTCAAAACAAAACAAAACAAAACAAAACAAAACAAAAAAAATCACTAAACAGCTGGTCATCAGGTTGTTGCTGCGAATGATTTCTAAATTCTTTTAAAATGTTTGCGTTCTCTGAGTGTGGAAATCGAATTTTCGGAGAATACCTTCTATAATGAACGCCAGTACTCTGAACCTGCAGTGTTTTTTCCTCAAGATGTCACACGTGCTGTCCCTACCTTCTGAAAGCTGACCTCTGGCATTGTAATAAAATAAAGCCAAGGTGTTTCCTATAAAAACAATTGGAAACAGCTTGGCTTTATTTTGTCTTTTATTGGAAACTCTTTTGTTTTTAAAGATCAGTGAGAGAGAGAATTCAGTAGTGAGGAGGAAGGAAACTGAGGAGTAGGGTCTATATTCATGTGGTGTCATTGAAGTTGTTCTGTTTCGACATAGGAACGACACACCTTTCACTCCTTCTTAAAGATCCAAATCCTAAGATTGCCAATTGGATACAATTTGAGTGAGGCAATACGAGGTGGAGCCAGTTCCTTTCTATCGCGGATGGATGTTCCGAAAAAAATTTGTTCTTCACTTCAGTTCAAGGGTCAACAGGAAATTAAATCAATATATTTGCGCCAAGAAATCGTTGACCCACAAAAATAAGACACGTGACCTATCGTCGGTCTAGTTTGAAGAACTTACAATCGTTCCCAATACCATTAGCTACAACAGTAAACCTCGCATTAGTACTGTTCATTTGTAGCGCAATTGATATCAAAGAAAGCGGCGATTTATTTAGATAAATACTGAGCAGCCACCGCATGTGCAAGACGTAATCAGACCGATTGCGAACCGCGGCGGCCTGCCGTAGAAAATTTGGCGGGCCGATGACGGCTTAACACGGCGGTACCGTTACGAAATTACACGAATGCCGCTATTTTACCGCCACGGCGTTAAGAAGGCGGCATCTGCTATTTCTCGTCTGAACCACCAGTGTCGGCTTGAAACCATCAGTACCTCCATTATCCCGTTACATGGGCTCTTCTCTGGCGCCATTAATTCTGTACTATCAATTTTACCAACATCGTATTGCATTGGTATTTGTATCTTGAAAGTTCTATAGCAATACATGGTTAAAACACAATATAACTACCGCTTTAGCGTGGTTGTATATTAATTTAGCACCAAATACATGGCCTTCCAAACATCTCAGAAGTAACTAGTAATTGTCAGTTAGAATTTTTAATTGTATTTTATTGTTTGCAACAAGCAAAGCCTTCCGCTATCAGAAAATATCTCATCATGGAAATTGTAATCTACCTAGAGGAGCTAGACATGCGGGTTTTCTTATTTGCTTCCTCGGTTTAAATAAATAAATAAATAAATAAATAAAAAAAAGCTAACTTAAAAATTCAAATTGGAATTTATAAAGTGGAAAAGCTCCCATTTTTTTAGTTTACAACTTTTATTTATTTTAGGAAAGACTTAGGAGGAAAGCATTTTTTTAATCTTTAGCTACTGTTCCTTTTTTCAGGGTGCGAATATTGTTTATTTTATTTATTTAACAATAACAACATACCGGTCAGATGCCATTTTGTACTGGATATCTAACGACAATAACAATGGAAATGATTTGAGAAGGAAAAAAATGAAATCTAAGATTTACGTCCCACGATTCTGCCGACTAGGCTAAAGGATACTCTGATGATGAGAAATGAATGAAAATGGTGAAAAGAACAAAGTGAGAGGTAACGGGAGAACACGACAAAACCCACGCACACGGTGTTTGTCCGCAACAAAGTTGGCGCGAGCTGGGATCGAACCAAGGACTCCACGCACTAGAGATGAAGCTCTACCACTGAGCCACCGCGGCCCCACAATTTGATAAGGTATCGGCCAGCCTATTTAGTAGGTACTATCCCGGTATTTGCCTGGTAGAACTGAAGAAAACCTTAGTCTGATGGTTGGCAGTGAGAATCGAACCCACGACCTCCCGAATGCGAAGCTAAAATTCTACCACTTGAGCAACTTCGCTCGGTAAGATTGTCGTTTTTGATTTTTTTTTTCTTTTTTAATCGCTGCTGACGAGAAACCTCGAATCGAAATAAATTATTAAATTGAAATTTTAGATGCGAATACCGATACTACCCACTCTAACTTGGCACCACGGCTTAATTCAGCCATAAATTGGCCTCGAATTAGAATAATAATTATAACCACTTCTACAGTCTGACCTACTTAAAGCAGAAAGCCAAATAAGATCTTAAATTAGTCTCTAATACCAAAGATAATCTTTTTCTTAGCCTCTGGTTGATAGGTTAAGTGGTTCGTTAACTATTCTTCAAAATGCAGATTTCTATCGAGATTTTTCTTCTTGTTAACTCATACACATATCCAAGTTGTTATGCAACCGATACGCGTAGAGCCAGTGTGAGTTGCCTATAGGCAAGGAGTAATCCATAACTTCTAAGATATAACTATCTGATAACTGTAAGGACCGGTTTTTCATTAGTATTAAATGAAGAAACACTGATTGGTAGGCCAACCATAAAGCTTAAAAGACCATAACAAAATTATTCACTCATGGTTGGTACCTTTTTACTAGTTTTGACAGTTACTTATGTGTATGCAAGTTTGATATCTTTAAGAGCATAATAAAGCATAGAGTATAATGCTTAATTCCTTCATTTGAGAACTGTGTTTTCAACAAAAACAAACTATTTGCTGAGCAAAACAATATATTCATATAAAAAACTACATACGTGTTACAGTTTCGCCAACTAACATTTTGGCTTCATCAGACACTATGGTAGTTGGCGAAACTGTAACACGTATGTAGTTTTTTATATGAATATATTGTTTTGCTCAGCAAATAATTTGTTTTTGTTTAAGTATATACAAAGCAAAGCTTCTACTTATGGAAAATATTACAGTGTGTTTTCAATTATTTTCTACAAAAGAAAAGTTTATTTAAAATGATTTGGTAAAAGCAATACTTCAAAGATAGAAACCACCAATAGACACGAAAATAAGCAAGAAAGTGTATTGCGCGAAGTTCAAAAGTACGTCCTTTCAGAGTTAGGAGCGCGGGAAAGTGCAGAAAATTGAACTCTGAGTATTAGCAGCGCAAAGACTGATAGTGTTAGAAACAGTATGGTGAACTTTAGAGGAACCACACTTGTGTTGTCAGGAAATAGCAAGTTCAAGAGAATGGGGAAAGTAGATACATAATTTCACAAATTAATTTAAAATCCCATAGATGATTGCGGATTGAATAGACTAAGGTTTAATTAAATCTTGCGCAATTTCTCGAATATCTCGAATGTGACATTTTTCGAAGATATAAGTATGGTTTCGTCTGATATGCCACTTTCAACTTCGCGTAATAAACTTTTTTCTTCTCTTCGTGCCTACTTCCAAACCCTGTAATAAGAATTACAAAACACCCCATATATATATATATATATATATATATATATATTTGTGTGTGTGTGTGTGTGTGTGTGAGTGAGTGACAAGAATGGAGCGTATACCAACCTAAAAAATTAGCATTACATCACTGCCTATACTACTAGCTTTTTCGGTATAGAAGTTGATTTTTTCTACGAAAAAAAAAAAATAACTTATACATAGGAATTCTACTTCATTAATTTTTACTTTGATATGTAATTCCACAAGACGTTGATGCAGTAAAAACTAAAATATTTCTCCATCACATGTCTGATTAGAAGCTTTGATCTGCTGATAAAGAGAAGTCGTGTTGGTACTTTTCGAAGCATTTAGAAGCTACTAAGTATTTAGCTACAAAGCACAGGGAGCTGGGTAAAGATATTCTAATTGCTGTTCACTTCAGGGTTCAAACAGGGTTCCTACTGATCTAGAGAAATTTATTTCCCTGACTTTTGGCAGGAAATCCCCTGACTTTCATGACACGTTCCGGATAATGTTGACTTATAAATAAGGAATAAATAACGGTGAATATTTATATATGTGAACATTTATTCTATACACAAATAATGATCATTTAATCATACGTACATTCCACTTGGCCCCTGTAAAAATCTGAGCAACGTTCCATACTATGATCATTATTAGTTGGCTAAGCTGAAATTGGTGTACAATTAATGTTAGAAATTTTTTTTATAAAATTTCTCTGACTTTGCCTGATTTCTGGTCTTTTACCTGAATTTCCCTGACCTGCACCATTTTCCCAGTTTTTCCTGACCAGTAGGAGCCCTGAATAAAGAAATACTCAATCATCAACATATTTACAGTCTGATGAAATTTTAACGTTTCATTTTGAAATTTTCCCATTCGAAATGGATAATTCCTACTTTTGCCAAACGCGAAGACAAATAGTTAACAAATCTTTATGTTCTGTCATTAAACACAGTTCTATATTTTGGTAAATTCATTGAATTTATACACTTAAGATATGAAAAGTATCCTGTAACCACGCTTCCCCTTGGTCAAATAATTCTTCTACCACCCTATAGTAACATTAAGATAGTTACACTGTGGCTTCGCGATAATTGAGTGGTGTTCAGTCAATTTCTATTCACTGTTTCAATTATACTATAAGTTCACACAATCTTACAGAACATAGCTTCTGCCACAGTATTTTTAGAACGCAAAGCTGTTCCTGATACACAGAAGTTTTAATGCATGATTCCAATTGGCCCCAATGAACATTAAAAACAAATGAAAGAAAACTGAAATCACACTCAGGATTGCGTCTAAATATGTTTCAATAATGCTAAAATTTTCAATAGGAACACCTGTTTCAATCACATACCATGGTTTCCACTAAATAATGAAAAAAATATTTCAGGTATTCTTAAACTTATCTGTAACATTCTGAAAACAAAATACATAAACTGTACCATGACGAATACGTAGTTTATAGCAATATAATAGTTTCAAATACACTGACGCTTCTGTTCGAATCACTTATTGGGGTTCCACTTGTATTTAACATTTATTTTATCGGTATAGTTACGCATGCATGTAACATGTAAAAACTAACAAGGGACATCACCCAATTGTCCGGCTCCGATTTCAATGAAATTTTTCTAGCTGATAGAGGACATATATGTATTATTTGTGATGACAGACATTTTTGCCATGGTGCATGTTTTCTATTTTTTATAATTTTTAAGAATTGTGATGTGGTTATTAGAGGTTACTGCAGAAGTCCGTTACTAACCTTTGTAAACGTAGCATTAATAAAAGAACAACCATGTAGATACATATAAGGCCTAGGGGGAAGTTGTATGGTAGGTATGACCTTGACAGCAGCCATCTTGAAATCCGCCATTTTGAATTAAGTTCAAGTTTTTTAAATAGGACTAGGGTAATATGATACATAATTTCGGGCTAGAATTTAATTAGAAAGACAATGGTGAAGCTAGTTTTGAGATACACCTATTTGGGGAAAAGTGAGAGTCATTTAATTGTTCACTTACTACGTTCAAAAGTCCCTTACCTCCGCCTCTAATCCGCGTATTAATGATAATAAGTGGATAAAAGCTTCGGTAATACATATTATGCCTAGAGGGAAGTGATACGGTAAGGGTATCCTTGACGGCAGTCATCTTGAAATCCGCTATTTTGAATTAAAGTGAAGTTTGAAAAATGAAAACCATAGAATGTGACATCTCATTTTAATAGCAAATTTTCCCCCCAAAAACAATGGTATGCTTATTTTTGTTTTATAATTAACCAGTGTGAATTTTAGGACTGCTTCTAATGTGCACCAAATGTCTATTACTCGATCTTTCAAATTGGCAACACTCCTAATTTTCACCGCATGTTTTAAGATTCCAACTGGCACTCTGCAATTGTTGCCATGGTTCATGTTCTCTAAATTTATTACATTTTTAAGAGTGCTTTTTGTCAGTGCGTGAATAGTGTTGGGATAAGCATCCAGCAATCTTTCTGAATTCTAAAGACTTGCAATGTAATTATTTATTTTAAACGAGAATACATGAAGAACCTATGGACCTATGTGACGTAAAGAAATACAAATGAAATTATAACAAATTGGTGTTATACGAACACAAAATTATCAGGAAATGTAGCCTACATGCTGCGCAAACGACAAACAATAAAATATTTTTAATAAATACAACATTTAAGAAACAGCAGCAATGCTAGAAAATATCAAAGAGGCATTATATGACTGTTCTCACAACATTGTTTGTACCATGAACATAATATGAAAACAGGTAACTAGTTTATAAAGAGGTGTAACTTAATTGAGTGCCCGATCAATACTGATTATAAATTTTACAATCATGAATCATCGACAAGAATCACTAGAAAACGAATGACTTTTTGTGTGACTAGCTAAAAATTGCCCTATAAAATAAATAAATAAATAAATAAAAAATAAATAAATATAAAACAAAACAAAAGACCACTGATTTACACAACAATCATATTTCGTTCTCCTTTTTGAAGTTAATTTTTCGTCTCATCTACTACACAAGCTACGCCTTTGGTATTACCTAAATGCAAAGTTGTAGTTGTTTCGTTGTGCGATGATTCATGTCAGTAAACGAGTTTTTGAAGAGCAGGTATAGGAAATAAATAATTACATGGCAAGTCTTCAAAATTCAGAAAGATTGCTGGATGCTTATCCCAACACTATTCATGAACTGACAAATCGCAACTCTTAAAAAATGTAATAAATTTAGAAAACACGAGCCATGGCAACAACTGCAAAGTACCAGTTGGAATCTTAAAACATGCGGTGAAAATTAGGAGTGTTGCCAATTTGAAAGATCGAATAATGGACATTAGAAGCAGTTCTAAATTCACACTGATTAATTATAGAACAAAAATAAGCATACCATTGTTTTTTTGGGGGGGGAAATTTGCTATTAAGATAAGATGTCACATTCTATGGTTTTCATTTTTCAAACTTCACTTTAATTCAAAATGGCGGATTTTAAGATGGCTGCCGTCAAGATCATACCTACCATACAACTTCCCCCTAGGCCTTATATGTATCTACATGGTTGTTCTTTCATTAACGCTACGTTTACAAAGGTTAGTAAGGGACTTCTGCAGTAATCTCTAATAACCACATCACAACTCTTAAAAATTATAAAAAATAGAAAACATGCACCATGACAAAAATTTCTGTCATCACAAATAATAGATATATGTCCTTTATCAGCTAGAAAAATTTCATTGAAATCGGAGCCGGACAATTGGGTGATGTCCCTTGTAAGCAGTAAAAATACATTACCTCAGTAAACAGTTTGTAATATTATATTCATAAATGGAGGGGAAAAAATATTTTTATTTTTAGCACACCAATTACTTCTCTATAGGTGCGAATTCAATGATACACGAAGATTGAGCACGTGGTATAACACAAACGAGGACACTATATTGTCGAAGCACAACAGGATTTTATGGCAGAAACCATGTGGTCTGAGTGAATAAACACCGGCTTAAAGAGTGAAGGAATGTTTGGTTGTTCAGCAACCGACTGGGTAGCTTAGTGGTTAATGATTTGGAACGATACAACAAAGTTCGAATTCGAGTCCCGATCCAGTCGTGCATTTTTCACTCTTTGTGAATCATTAGTTTGTATTAACTACAGAAGCTTTAAATACACTACTCATGCATCCCACCTGTTATTTTAAACTATCAGTGAAAGTGATACATTAGCTGTGTGTTTAAAGATTCTGAAGTTACTGCTAACTATTTATTGAGGTATTGTATTTTTACTATTTAGTTTTCGCAACACATTACCTGCACGCATAACTACCGGTAAAACAACATTTTTCACAACTCTATTGACGCCCCAATAAGTGATCTGAACAGAAACACTAGTATATTTGAAGCTACTATATTTGCTGCAAATTATGTATTTATCATAGTGTGATTTATGTATTCTGTTTTCAGGGTGTTAGAATTGAGCTTACCTGTATTTAAAATGAGTTTTCATTATGTAATGGACGCCATGAGATGTTACTCAGACAGCAGTGTTTGTTTATATAAATAAATAAGCACTGACGAAGGTCGGGGCTCATTAAAAAATTCGGTATTAATAGATATTTAAATGCATCCCTGGATTTAATGTAATAGTTACAATCTGCATCAGTTTAGTTACTTCAGTAGATATGAAAGAAACATTGTTTTGGCTACTTGCCATAAGACAAAGAATTATGGTTTGATTATGTTTTAGACATTTATGAAGATACAGATGAAACACTATCCTGTATATACATGGACAATATTCTTCCCATGGATTTCGTGTACACTAGACACAAGGTCAGATCATAAATTTACCAACGGGCGCAAGTTTGGTTGTATAAAAATGTTAGTGTGAGGGAGAAAAAATTTGTTTCTAAAATTTATAATCATATTTTTTTTTACTATATAATTATTTTCAAGAAAATATCAAAAAACAATCAACAAAACAAGTCCAAACTAACTAAAAGAATACATCAACCACATCCAGTTAATATCCCGTTTGAACATGCGTTAAAAATGGGTCCATCAACATTCAACGTATCTACGAAGAGTACAAAAATAAATTAAAAATATATAAAAGAAAAAAATAAATGCACTTATTCCATTTATCATATAAAATACATTCAATGTAGTGGTTTTTCGCTGAAATACTTACAAATGGAAGAAATAAGGTTCTTTTTTTCGCATACATGTTTGGTTCGCTTTAATAAAAATGTTTATCTTTCAAAGGCGACTTACACACTTCATCATCAGAGTAAAACTTACTCGTTGAACAACCGTTGTGACATTAAATTCCAAATTTAATAACAACTACTACACTGTTTCAACGTTGAATCCAGTTCAAAAGAGTTAAAGGACGTAAGCGGTTCTGTTATAACAGGCGTTATTAAGGGACATAATTCTATGATTTTATTCCAACACGTATAGTTAATTCACAATTTTCTGTGTGATTTAATGGATACCCTAATACACTCACATTTCATCTTAATTTTAGTATCAAAATACATATATGTGAAATATTACTTTTGAGAAAATAACTTTTAAAGATTCATATCTCATTAGAAAACACGAGAATAAATCCTTACACTACCAATTTGTTCATACAGACTTACAGAAGACAATTTTATTATCTTACTAAATACTGTAGAAAGTTGTAAAATGGATATTCGTTGTGGTGTGCATTTTAATGTTAATTTTACTTAACTTCTGAAATTATTAGACATAGCTTTTCGAACGTGATAGTGTGAAATTTTCTCGACTTTCATTACGCACAGTTATGATAATAGTTACGTCTGCAAACCCTGTAAATTCATATAAACAAAATGGGTACAAAAAATTTTTGTTTCGCATTTATTTTTAACTCTGTCCAGTAAATGAAATATGAAAATTCAACTGGCTTTCTTCAATGTTAATGATTTAAAAATCCTGTGTATTTTATATAGTATATTAATAAATATGCTGCAATTTTATGAACAATATTTTCCTTCTCTCTCTTTTTATTTATTTATTTATTTGTAATGGATCAAGTTGTTACCAAAGTATCAAGTCTCCACATTCTGTTAATTTTCTACGTCATTCAAGTTTTTGCCCTCAAGTTCTTTGATTATTGGCCCTTTGACTTTTTCTCGGCAAAGTAAAGGCAAACCTGCTAAGAGCATCTCATGCCTCACACCTCCTCATAATGTTCAAATATTTTAAGTGCAATAATCTACGGTCGTACAACCGAAATGAAACATATACGTCAAAAGAAATAAAAAATGAGTAAATTTTTCAAAGCAAACAAGAAATATATTCACAAAAATTGAAATACATATTTTGAAGTGTATGTATTACTTCATCTCTCCATGAAATGGCAGATGTGTGCATATGGCACACGCTGAACAGCAGTTATTTTTGAATTGTACCTCGCCTCGAGACGTTCAAACTGGTGGAGCTGCCGAGTATCATCAAATTTCTACGGTCAAAGAGACCGTAACAACCTGAAATCTATCGTTAGTTGTACTCGTATATAACGCATGGTAACAGGTGCACAATATTCACATATAGTGTAACTAGTGTGCGAAGTTTAAGGCAGCATTCATAAGTGTGTTCAACGAAAATCATGCCGGACGACAACGCACACTCCCACCCTCATGTGAATGTTAACACTGAGAATGAAGTGATCCAACACAATTGTTGAACATCAACCCAAAGTATAGTGTATGAAGTGGGCATTTCTTACAGTAGCACATACAGCATCACCCATGAAGTGCTTGGTGACACAAAGCATTACCGAGATCAAGCAATTCAAGAAAGCCCCGTTTGCAGAAAAGTATTTGCTCACAGTTTTCTGGGACAGTCAAGGTGTGATTGTTAATTATTCTTAGTAAAACGCCGAACATTCAATGTTGTTGTATACTGTGCCACACTGGATCGTCTACGAGTTATTCTACACCGAAAACGTTTACAAAATGTGTGTAGTAGGTGAGCATTCTGTACGACATTGCACGTCTCCACGTTTCTTTGCTAAAGCTCGTCTCGAAATTGAGCAATTATCCATTCAGTATTCAGTTCAGATTTGACACCCTCTGATTTTCAGCCTCTAGGGCATTGAAGGAACACTTTGCCAGTCAACGCTTCCCCAATAACTGTAAGGTTATCTCATCACGCGTTGATGGTTTTGCCCAAAAGGCTTGTACCACAATTGTATCGAAAATTTAAGCGTTACATTGTGATAAATGTATTAATGTAAATGGCTACTATGTGGAGAAAAAAATCTACGCGTCAAAATTTTTATTGCAGTTTCTGTCAATATATTTTTGTTTTGCTGTAAAAATTTTACTAAATTACTTTTTGATTTTGGTTCGTCTATATAAACACTCAGAATGTCAAAATCAGGAGCCTTAACAATATATATACCTAGGTATAACAGACATTGCTATGTATAACCATGGTGTCCACAGAAAATTCCATCTCAATTTCCCTGACTTTCCCTGATTTTCCCTGACTGCATTTCCAATTTTTCCCTGACTTTTTCTGGCCTCCACCATCCCCATAGCCAGCCAACTCTCACCTTATTTACTGTCGTATTATTACATTTTATTACACATTATGCACACAAGATTACAAAGATACAGAAAGATTTTTTAACGTACATTTACAAGTTTACAAAATGTATTATATTAGCACATGTTGACATAAAACTGAAAAATATCATGGTTTAAAATAAAAAATAATAATGATAATAATAATAATAAAGAGTCTTCTGTACAATATGGAGAATGTGTTCACATGAAAATTTCTCACTTATGATTGCACAACTATCCATAAAAGTGGGGAATAAAAGAGTTTATATTTTTAACAAGTGTTCCATATTACAAACTGCCTTTCTTCTTTTCCAGCTCATCGATTCTTGCTTGAAGAGCACTTTCTTCTGATTTCAAGTTATTCTGCAACTTTTGTCATTTAAATCTTTTAGCTCTTGATTAATCCTTCTCTTTTCTACAACTTTCTTTTCTTCTTCGCGCTGTACACTTTTCTGTTTGTCCAGATAATCTTGGTACCTTCGTCTAGAACATTTTACAGACTGTAGTAAGCTCCTGGTGATGGATATATTACCTACACCCCCAGCACTGCTGATAGCATCATGCACAAGTCTTTGAGACACCAGAGAGTGTTCTACAAGATTTTCTACAAGTAGTGATTTGTTGATGGAGAAACCACTTTCAACCGGTGAATTGCCATGTGACATTATCAAGCAAATTTTCACTACATTCAAAAGGCTAGCAAACTTGACATCATCCTTTAGCATCTTGTAGTAAAACTCATCTAATCCTACAGAATCGTCGTGTCTTGCAGTAAACTCGCAAAAGTATGATTTCAAGGAACCTTGTGCTTCAACACACAATACACTGAACTGTTTCTTTGCCTGTTCAGCCACATCTGACGAAATCCTGTTTGCACTGTGAAGGTCTTCAAGAACAATCTGCGCTCTCTTTCTTGCTAGAGATGGCTGCTCCAAAATAATACTTGGGGCAAAACAAGTGACACCACGCACAAACCTGTACTTCAGCGGGCTTCTTTCACGCAACTTCTGAACTAAACCTATAATTAATTTGCGAAACTCAAGTTTGAATTCTGCTTTTTCCTTGTCTGTACATACGGTTTCTCTTAATACTTTCCTCGTAGCAAAACCAATGTCAATCATTGCTGAAGGAAGAAGGTTCTCATTTGAAAGTTCCAAAGACATCAGTTTTTGAGCAGAGCCAGCTTGCTGCAATATTTCTGGTTTCACACATCGAGCCAATAAACTATGCATTAAGTCCAAAAGTGCTGTGTGCAAGAAAGGCATTAGTGGCTTTGGAGACTGAAATCTTCGAAGAAAAGTTTCACATTCTGCTGAAACAACTCTATAACCAGCCAACTTACTCTTCAACAGAGGGTCTTTCATCTGTTCCTTTAAAGAAGATTGTTGCCGACAACTAGGTAGTGTAGAATCTTGTATGAATTTCTTCACATTGTGATAAATTTTCACAGCCCTTTCCAAGCAATCCACATTCTCAAGCCATCTGATAGAACAGAACTTTTTTGGGAAATCGGTGGATCCTGTAATGGTAGTATATTCCGCCCGGCGAGCTGGGCTGTTATTAAAAAGGTAATACATATCCCTAAGAGTCTCGTCTAAATGCCACTGTGATGCCTTTAGCCCATTTTTCATGCTACCATGCAAAACATGTAGTCCACAAACACCAGTGTCTATCAAACTTTTTCCATCGGGATTTCGTTGGCACATTTCACTCTTTAGTTTTTCCCTGAAGAGGAGATTTACGTTTGGTCCATCCATGGAAACCTGCAGTAAATTGTCTAATGAAAGACCTATTCCCTCTCTGAATCTCTCCAAAAGATCATCGGCTCTTGCCCGTCCCAAAAATACACTATTTAGATGATGTAGAAACTTTTTGTTGATTTACATCCCAGAATCTTACGACTAGGTCCATCTGGCCTCTCTGAACTACTTTATTCAGAGATTCGTCGAAATATATGACCTAATCTGAAGCCTGTTTAACTCTATCCATAACACAATCTTTAAAATATGGAGCCAAGCCATGATTTACTAGATAAGAGGCTTTTGTCTTCCCAAGGGTAAATTTGGAAGCAATAGAGCTGTCAGGAAACATCAACTGGAAAGTTTGGCTAATGTTCTGGCAAGCATTCAAGGATATTTTCTTTGCAACCAACTCCAAAGTCCATATTATTTCTGCCTTCATAACTTCTTCGGTCTGTATGTATGAATGTAAACCACGCTCTTTATTTTTGCTATTGATTTCACCACTTCCTTCACTTGATTCTGGCTGATCATCTTTATGCTTACACACAGTTTGATCAGATTCCTGGCTACAGTCACTTGTACCTGATGACTGACCTGTTGAACTGGAAGGCACAAACACTGACAGCAGGTTGCATGAGTTTAGCTTTCAAGTTCTTAAGATGTTGAGGTCCTTTAGCATGAGAGGACACTGCTCTTCGTCCCATGTTACTAAGCTTGAATGATTTTGAACATACTTTGCAAAACGCACATCCACTATTTCCATGTACACGTCCAATCCAACATGAAAATTCCGGGTACAACTTTTCATCAAGCCATTGATCATTAAAAGAAGTTGACTTATTAGCCATTATGATGACTCATAAGGTCAGATTATTGAGTTGACATCCCACTTAAACCTGCAAAAAGAGAAAGTGATATTAATTTCTGAAGCAATGCAAAGAAAGGCATCTAAAATATTTTTGGAAGTGAAATTAGAAATTACGTACAATGATATACTTACCAGACAAAAGGTACTGATAGTAAACTGTTACCACAATTTGATTACCATCACTAATATATGTACGAGCTTTCAAGAACTAACTCACTGTTCACATCATCGTCCGTGCTGCCCTCACCCATCCTATTCTCCCATCTAAGCCTGATGATGAGAACAGTGAGTTAGTTCTCGAAAGCTCGTACATATATTAGTGATGGTAATCAAATTGGGGTAACAGTTTACTATCAGCACCTGTTATCTCGTAAGTATATCAATGTTAGTAACTACAAAGCGGTCCAACTTTTGCGGTTTATAAATTATGTAGATAGGTAGATACAATAGAATATTATGCTCTGAAGCACAGAAAAAAATATAAATGTATTGTAAGAAAAGGTCACCCTTCACCTCCAAGGGCAACCGGAAACAAGATTTAGATTAATACAAAATAAGAGTATCTTTTTACTTTTTAAACTTAGTAGACCTGTTGTATCCTTAAAAAAATAATAATAAAATAAATATGGACTGATCACTTAGCCACTGATCGCAAAATCGAGTTTTTCTTGGCATTGTAAACTAATGATCTATACAAGAAAAATTTAAATACAATTAAATTAGCAAATATGTATAGCTCATAAAGGCATATGCATATTCTAGTCCCTCAGAAAAAATCCTAAGACACAATTAGCATATTGCTAATATGTAGCAATTTAAATCATCATTGGGACTGCATTTGAAAAATAAAGGAAATAAAGGACATATATATTTGTCCTATAATAATTGTCACAAATTTCCAAAATATAGGAAAACAGGACAAGTGGGAGCCCTGTTTATATAAAAAAACACTGTGTTCAAAGGAATAGTTAACTGATAAGGACTTTGGACTGACAGCTAGGCCAAGTTTGTTTACGGGAAGCAAGCGCTCACGGAATAAGCAAGCCCATTATGCCTGCATCATTGACTCACAATCACATGTTCACGGATGTAGTTTATGGTGCAAGTCTTTTGAATCATCCTGTTGCTTTTCATCATTGGGTACAGGCCATGCGAAACAATCTATTAAGTATCTAGACAAGCCCTCAGTTTTGGTATGTTTCATTATTGGGCTCAGGTCGTGCGAAACATTTCAACTGATATTAACAACTGAATTTTTTTCGCTTAGCCTACCAAAGAGCCTGAAATATTGACTTGGTATTCCTATAGTACAGGTGTTAGAAAAAGATGAAAATAAAATGTGTATGAAACCAAGAAGAGATTCAAAGTACTCTACTGTCAAGTAAAAAGCAAAAAAAGAAAACAAAACAAACAAAAAAAAAAACGGAAGAAAAAAATGAGCCGCTAGGAAGGCGGGAAAGTACCTTCTGATAAGCATCAGAAGGTGAATACAAAAATACTTGTACATTTCCATCAACATATGGTGTTTGTCCCTCCAGGAATCAACTGCAAAACATACAAGAAATCTTTCTAATTGTAATGTTTGTAATTGATCGTACAATTTCTTGTGCATTTTCCCTGACTTGGCAAGCTTTTCTTGTGATTTCCCTGACTTTCCCTGACTAAAATCCATTTCCCTGACTATCCCTGATTTTCCCTGACTTTCCAGAATGTGGACACCATGATAACCTACGATCTCCGAGTAGTTCTTCGCTTTATCAGAAAAGACAACGGAGCATTTCTTCCTTTCAAATACCATATCACATTCACTTTTAAGAAACACGGAAAATCAGCATTGTATTCCAGTCATAATGACCAGTCTCACGATTCAAACTCATAGCACTTCGTGAGACAAGCATTACATATTCTACTCCAGCCTTTTATTTCTAATTTTTAAATTTTTTTTAGAAGTTTTTGTTTTATTTTCATTTACTAAATCTAAATTATCTTAAGATATCCACTCTTGATTCTGGTGGAATTCGCTTCTCTCCCGTAATTCTTTCGTAGTATCGTACTTACCAAACTATAGAATGATCTCGAATATAAGACCCTTATTTTGAAGATATTTCTTGAGAATTTTCTTATTTTTGACATATTCTTAATACTCAAATTACAAATTGTTTTATTGATATAAAATATTTAAAAAACATCTGCAACGTTAACATATTCACTTATTTCAATAGTCACGGCTATAATTTGCATCCATTATTGATCGCTACCATTTTCGCCTATACAGTTTTGACAATAAAAGCAAACTCAATGCTGTGGTTATTTAAAAACGTTATCGTCGCAAAATGCAAATGTGACGTACGGTAACAATGACGAAATACTCAACTACTGAAATTAAAATCAAAACAAAAATGGAGGCATATTTTAACGTTCGATATAATCTCGTAAAAACACTGACCTTAACTATCGAAGTTTAATCTGCGAATGTACGACGATCCCAAATTTTTCGGATGAATTCGAAGGAAGGAAGAAAAAACTCCGTTATATACGGTCGTACGAGAAAATTAGGAGAGAGGTGCAGACTAACAGCGCACGGCCAGATGAGTATGATCAAACCTGAATGCAATTTCGCGTTGCCCTGTCTCAACACAGCTCTGAACGTTTCTGAATGATGCAATCGTTCAAAGTATCAAAGTGACGACAGTTTACATTCAAATTATTTGGTTGCTCGGTAGGAGCCCAAAAGGAAACTTTAAAATCCCATTATACTGAGAGCATAACCTTCCTCTGAAGTCTGATTTCAATGCCATTTGAGACAAATCCCGCTGAGAGCAAGAGAGTTGGGGCATCACATTGTTGTGAACAATTCACTGTTCACCATTAACAGTATGTCGCTTCAGAAAAGATTGTTTTCCTCAAGTGCAAGTAGCATATCGCAGGTATACGCGACGACATGAGGAACCGAACATCGAGATTTCTTATACATCCAGCTTTTCCAGGTGAAGACGAATGACTGCGGTTCACTGTTTCTGCATATTTTCGTGTCATATAAGATGGGTCTGACTCCATATTTTCTTTTTCTTTTATTTATTTATTCATCACCAATCTCAGTTGACTTTCCTGATCGAAGAGCGACGCAAAAATAAAAATCACCGACATGGAATTTCATGAACCATCGTTGGCACTGATGTTCTAGTACAGCATTGTCATCGCAAACTTTTTATTTTTCAAACAAGATAATTTAAGAAGTTATTTCAGTTTAAAGTAGTAAAACAGTAAAATTTACAGTTTGATCTTCCATTTTCAACTTACAAAGTTTGCAAAACTTCCAATTACTCTTTTAAAAAAAAAAAAAAAAAAAAAAAAAAAATGAAGTCACAACTGTCAGCTGTTAAATTATATAGCAGTAACCTAGATGCAAATGGTTCTAATGCTTACAAAACTGAATTAGTGTCATTTGTTGCTAAAATGCGTCATGACTTTTCCGACAACCCAACATTACTATCTACTATTTACAAAACAAGATTCACTAGTAGTATAAAGTTCTCTGAACTGTTTTAGCTTTGCATAACACGATACAACACACTGCTTATGGTTAAGCATCTGTTTAGAATTTAGTAGCCAGTATATGTAAGTAACTTAACACCAAAATTGAAATAACCAGTTGCTCTATTTAATGTAAACTCGTAAACTACAGATTAATGCGGTTTCGTGTAAGTTTACGCTTGAAACATACTTCTGAAGATACAATACATTATAAACTAAGTAAATAACCACCGTAAAAATATTTTCCTCAACCTAAGGACTTATCAGATTTTTTACTTAAATAAAATATGGAACTCAAAACTTTTCTTCAAAATAAACTCTTAACAATCCAAAATATTGCAAAATTCCTGGGTTTGAAGATCGTAATTATTAATACTGGGGAATTAATATTTTCACATTATAATATCAATTTTAAAAAATCGCATATTGTAATTCAATACTCTGCATATTTCTCTGCGTCTTGATGTCTAAACATTTAATCTTAACTATGTGAATACAATACACACGAAATTAATCATTGACTTTTAATAAAATAAAACATTATACTTGTTCAATGAACACTGTACGATACATTTTTATAGATTAAAAATAAGTACTGGCCGTTTATCAAGAAAAAATATTCTTCTTTTATGTAATTTCGACCCTCTTTGGGGTCTTTTTAAGTAATAAGCCTTGCTACTATCACTTTCTTAATTATTTATACACGTATAGGATGTTCTTGAAACATCAGAAGACAGAATTTGCGGAAACTAATATATATTTTTTGTGTAACTTGTAGTATTCTTTTGGAACACAAAATACGTACTTATTTTTGAAATAAAACATTTTTCAGTTCCTGTACCTTTTGTATTGATCATGTACATAAAGTACATCTTACATTCTAACCTGTGTTAACGTGAACAATAAAAGAGAAATGCAATAGAATAAAAAGTAAGTATAAACAATACTGAATATTGGTGAACGTAACTTAGAAAAGCAATACAACTGCACACTAACAGTAAATACCTATTATGCTACTTTGTGGCGTTTAAAATCTCACACAAAATATATAGGCACAAGTAACAACCTCTAAATAAGAGAATTGGTGTACACTATCATTTTCTTTAGAAAAATTAAATATTTTAAGTTTTATTATTGTCTTTATTCTGTACAGTTTCATTCACTCTTCGGGAATATTTAAACTGAACTATTCAAAAACTTTAAGGTTCATTTTCAATTAACCTTGGGTATATGAACTTTTAATTTTACAAAACGAGGGGTATGTAAATGGCAACCTACTTTTGTCCACAGTTATTACTACAAACTACTGAAGATAAAAGATCAGTAATCTCTCTCACTACATTAATAAATCTCTAGCTAAATTGCACCATCTTACTATCTTTCAAACATTCTCACTTTAAGAAAATCTATCCTGTAACTGGATATTTGCTTTTGTTTCTACTTCTGTATTGCAATCATCATCAAAGCCAAAATGGTTTTCTATGTCTTTTTGGGTCTCCAGTCGCTTCCAAAGAGTCACTGTATCTTTCGTTGGCATCTTGTTAGCTCTGAGTGCACGAAGATCGTCATTCTTCAAATGAGCATGTTCTAGTAACCCGTCACTCGAATCTACACTATTCTGATGTAAAGCAGTAACTGTCTGTTCGACTGTCGACTGGTTACCATCTGAGTTACCAGATACCATTGCAAGAGTCTGTTCTTTACCATCGCTATCCTCAAACTGAATAACTTCAAGCACTACATACTGATTACCATCATGTCCTTCAACCGATATCAGCTCATCTCCACGCACTTCACATTCTTCGTCCTGTCCCTCTACTAAAACTTCTCGTACTTCCTGTATCTGCATTTTCTTTTGACGGGCGAACTTCATGGCCTTAGCACCATCATGAACAGATGGATTTGGATCATGGACGTCTAAGTGTCGTATTAAGTTACCTTTGTGTCGGAACGCTCGGCCACAATCTGGACATTCATGCAACTTTTCTTGAGGTATTGGAGGAATGTAATTTGGATTATGATACAAATTTTGGTGGCGCTTCAATAGCTGTCCTTGACGGAATGACTGGTTACACTGACTACACTGATATGGCTTTTGATCTGTGTGTACTAACAAGTGTGAATCTAAATGTCTCTGAGCACTGGAAGCATATGGACATAACGTACACTTAAAACACTTCTCTCCTTCATGAGATTTCTTATGGATCTTCAAAGTGTATCTGTCGGGGAATGAACTTCCACATCGATTGCACAATAGAGGTTTGTCTGCTGTATGTAGCTTTTGTACATGGGTTCTTAAATCTGTTTTACGCCCACATGTCGTGGGGCATAGTTCACACGCAAATACTGGTCTCCTTCCCGTATGAATTAGTTTGTGAGCTTTTAAACTGTTAGACTGTGTAAACTTTGCATGACAAATATCACATTCATATGGTTTCTCCCCTGTATGAATTCTAATATGTCGTTTCAGTTTGAACGTATCTGGACTCGCATACGTACAATGTGGACATTGATATGGGCGTTCTCCAGAATGACATCTCATATGGCGTTTTAGTTTACTTAATTCGACACTGGCATATTCACATTCTGTACATTTATGAGGTTTCTCATGAGTATGTTTGTATCTTATATGTCTTACAAGTTCGCCTGATGTTGTAAATGAGCTTGGACAAAATTTACAATGATGTGGCTTAATACCCGTATGTGTATTTACGTGGTTTTGTAATGACAAAATAGTTTTGAACCCTCGATGACACATACTGCACTTGTGAGGTCTATCCTCCGAATGAGATTTCATATGCCGTGACAATAGGTATTTCTTTCCAGTTGTATACTCACAAAATTCGCAAGTATGAACTTGAGCTGCAACTCGTGACCTTCTAGAAATTAACTTCATAATCTGTGTATTCTCCACTTCATCACCAGATCCCAATGTTGCACTTTCTTCATCTTCATTGACTACGCTTTCATCATCATCTTTAGTATCTCTTTCATCGGGCTGCATTATTAGTAGATAACTAATATCTTTTGAATTTGTATCTGACGGAACAATAGTAACCGTATGGTAAGAATTTCCGGCATTTATTACAAGTTGGTTGTTAAATTCAGAAGTGTCATCACCCTTATGTGAGAATTCTGATTTGATTGCTGCAGTAGCACCATCCTCTTCATCAGTAGATTCTACAGCTACATACACTGTTTCCTGACGACTTACGATGGACTGTTCTTCTATATCTGGCGTAACTGTCATTATTTGGGTTTGTTTCTTCTCTTGTATTTGATGGTCCAATGATCTACCTTGAGAATATCTATCTGTAGAAGTTGTACATGTACATTCACGTAATCCTTTGTGGTTTTGTTCGTGTCCACCATTCTGGATCTCCCTACTAAAAGTTTCCCGATGTTTATGCATGTCAGCAATAATGTCCTTATCTCTATTCACTACTTTGATGTTGGATAACTTCCAGAGCTCTTCTACGTGTCAACGTGGTTGTGCTTAATATTTAATATCAGAGTACTACTTTAATGTGCTTTACTTTCAAACATTAACACATCAAGTTTGTAATGTCAACTACTTGATACTAGCCACTTTCGCAATCATTGTAAGCATCTACTTTTATTGTTATGACGAAAATAATGCAAAAAGCACCTTTAAAAAATACCACACGTGATTCTTGAAATTTTCCAGAATAATTAGCTGTCTACTTGCAGTAAGCTGCAAAAATATCTTCGTAAAAAATCTGAAGTTATAGGATATAACCAAACTTCACTAAACGCAACTAACATTGTCCATAGACTACTCACTGTAGCAAATATTAGACAAAAGAATTGCGATCACATAAATATTTGACGAACGAACTGCGATCACAGTATATCATTCAAATAGGTATGAAACAATAGCAGTGCATATATCATTATATGCAATTAAGTCGCAATATATATTTCTTTAAAAATTAAGAAAAATAGCATAACTTTACGAACGTACTTTTGTAAAATTATAAATTGTTTTGAAGTAGGCCTACTTACGATGTAATTACAGCATAGAGACAAGCACAACGTGTAATCAAGGTTTGACACTTTCGATGTGGGGAAAAATAAGAAATATTATAACTGCAGCAAATAAAACGCCAAATATTATTTCGGAACATTAAAAAAAAGCCGTAACTCGAGAGGGATTAGATCCCCTAGGGCAGTACTAGTTCCCCCGAAGAATTCTGTTGGACTATAGGTAAGGCCCTTTCAATTTTCAGAAGTAAGGGGCCATGCTTCCCCCTTACAACGTCCTAGATACGCACGCCTTTGGACAAAGACCTAAATTAGGCCTATATATGTGTTTCATTGCGAATCAAGGAATACATACTATTATCCTGTAGCCTGGGCTAATCAAATCTTATTCTGCAAATGGTTAAGGAATTTACCATATTTACATAATGATGCAAATCCCATTAATAATAAAGTTATTCCAATGATCCTGAAAGCCCATTATCAATTCCGTAATCATAATTCTAATCAATTCTCCTAGAGATGTTCCCTACAAAAATATCTACCTTTAAAATTTCTCCAACGGCAAATATTGGTTTAATGGCTTGGATACTTACTACAATTGATAATGCATTATTATAATAATACAGAAAATATTCGTAGTAGTGGACAAATAATAGTTCAGAATACTATTGTTCAACTTGTTTTCAGACTGCATGATTGGTTTGATTGAAATTCACTGTCCCTTTCAGGGGTGCCCATAAAGGGGGGCTATGACGCAAACTGCGTCATTGAAATATTTGGGGGGTTAAAATCTATATAAATATGTTTAAGGGGGTGTAAAAATTAATCGAAAAGATTTTTTTCATGGAAGAACACCTACGGATAGACAACTGAGGGGGGGCGTCATGGACATGAGGGGGGGCACCACTGGTCCCTTTCAGCATGAGGTTATATCAGGCATGGTCTTACAGATGAACGTGGTGTGGTATCGGAACCACAAATGTTCCCATCGAGAACTGAACCTGGGCTTCCCGCGCCGAAAGCATGTACGCTAACCACATAGCACGAAGGAGCTCCTTCGGAAGTCGTTCTGAATAAATAATAATAATAATCAGGGCCCGGATCTTGTTGACAAATCAACTTTCTTCTGTTACGCATAGGAGAAGGCAAGTTCAAGTAAAAACGTTATCCATCAACTCAAGGTTCTAAAAATATAGTTTTTAGGATCAACTTTTGGTCTCTTTTTGCTGTTTTGAAATTTCAGGTCATTTTTTAATATTTTAAGGTCACTTATGGTCTTTTTATAATTTTTTTCTACATAAGGGAATCTTTAAATGAACACGGTTTACGGATGTGGAAAAGACGAAGTTGAATAATCTCTTTTCTTACTTCCTGACTATTGGAGTGGAAAAACTGCATTCTTAACAAGCTAATGAAAACTAAACTGTAGCTGGTTAACGAAAGGCGGGGGTTGGTAGGTGGCCAAACAGAGAGTTTTGGGTTATTGACCACAAAGGATGTGTTCATGTGAATAACTAAAAATGGATTAGAAGGCGTACAAGGGCTTTAAACGTGTTTTTATCTATTATTTTCATGTAGTCTAAACTTGCTAATTTTTATTGTTTAAGAGTGCTTCCTAGTTTCAACTCGGGAGTGAACTGACGCTTTCAATACTTACAATGCCGTACAATGGACTGATCAACGGACATAAGTGATCAATGGACTGCAACTAACTGAAACAAAACATTTTGAATATGAGTGAGAAATGTTAATTAAAAATCCAATGGATATTAAAAAAATGACAATGTTTAATGAAATAAAAGTTTGAGAAAACGTAAGTTTTAAGGTCAATTTTTGTGATTTTTAGGGTCACTTTACAGGAATTTTAGTGTCATTTTATAGGTCACTTTTTAATTTTTTTTTAGGTCAACAAGATCCGGGCCCTGATAATAATAATAATAATAATAATAATAATAATAATAATAATAATAATAATAATAATAATAATAATAATAATAATAGATGTCTAAAGGACCGTAAAAATCAATTTCACTTCTTAAGCATTATAAATGTTTAATATTCTCCTTGATTGTCATACTCTATTATAACCCGAAAACACGACTTCATTTATTATAAGCAATAAAACTCCGATTTTTGAAACAACATTATATTGGCTATCTTACGGATCTTGTTTATGTATTTGCGAAGCTCACGATGCTATAAATATGACCTTTCGATTTATCGTTTATCGTGTTTCGAGGGTCCAGTGAGAAGAGTTAAAGTTTTAAAAATGTCTCGACCAGGTATACATACATACTTACATACTTACTTACTTACTTACTTACTTACTTACATATATATATATATAAAGTAGCACTGTCTTGGCAAAACGAAGAGTAAAAATTGTGTGGTGGGCGGAATCTCGCTCTGACGTAGTATAGCGTATATTCCAGACAGCACGGATACGGAGCAGACATCACGTCCATTTGAAGTCTCCCCCCCCCACACACACACCTCATCAAAAATACTCAAAAATGGTGTCAATCGTTTGTGCAGAAATGTGTAACACAAATTTTCGTTTGTGCAACAATGAACAAGTACTAGAACAAAAACAAAGTGGGGCTATCTAAACGGTAGCACCCCACCTTGTCAAAATTGGTCGAAAATACTGTCAATCGTTTGTGCAATGTGCAACACAAATTTTCGTCTGTGTAACAATGAACAATGAGCTAGAACAAAAACAAAGTGGGGGCTGTATAAGCGGTAGCCCCCATCTTGTCAAAATCAGTCGAAAATGGGAGTCAATCGTTTGTGCAGAAATGTGCAATACAAATTTTGGTTTGTGCATCAATGAACAATGAGCTAGAACAAAAACAAGGTGGGGGCTATCTAAACGGTAGCCCCTATCTTGTCAAAATCGGCCGACAATGGTGTCAATCATTTTTACATCGTTTGTGCAACAACGAATAATGAACTAGAATAAAAACAAAGTGTAGGCTATCTAAACGGTAGCCCCACCTTGTCAAAATCGGCCGAAAATGGTGTCAATCGTTTGTCCGTCGTTTGTGCAGAAATGTACAACACAAATTTTGCTTTGTGCAAGAATAAACAATAAGCTAGAACAAAAACAAAGTGGGGAATTTGTCTAAATGGTAGCTCCTCCACCTTGTCAAAATGGGTCGGAAATGTCAGTCGTTTGCGCAGAAGTGCGTAACAGAAATTTTCGTTTGTGCAACAATAGACAATGAGCTAGAACAAAAATAGGGGCTACCTAAACGGTAGCTCCCCATCTTCTAAAAATCAGTCGAAAATGGTGTCAATCGTTTGTGCTTCGTTAGTGCTGAAATGTGCTCTCTTTCTCATGTTTGTGCAATGAGACTAACAATGTTACTCACATTTCAAAAATCCCGGACAACTTGACGTCAAAATGGTCTGGAGATTTTTTTAATAAGTAAATTTTAATATTCTGATCATTTGTGCTACGTTTGTGCAGGAAAGTGCTCGACTTTCATTGCTATTGGAGCGAATTAAATGACGTTTGAAACGTCCCTGTCAACTTGGCATCAGGTTGGCCGGGACACTTTCCGAAAACAGTTTTCAATGTCAATCTATTCTTCAACGTTTGTAATCGAAAGTGCTTGAATTTTGTCGTTTGTGCAGGGAAACTAACGGCATTATTAGATACATAACGAGAAGCAAAGAGGTAATATTCATAATCTCAGGTGCATGAACTTGCCCCCCCCCCCCCAACTTGGAACACAAACGATGAGATTAATGTCATTGGTTAGTTCTTCGTTTGTGCACAAAACCCCATCGTTTCTGCTTTCCTAGTTCCGAAGACATAAGTGAAAAACTGGTAGGGGACGAAGTTCAAGCTGGATCCCCGACTTCAAGCACAAACGATAGAAGTACTGTAATTCGTTAGTGGATCATTTGGGTGCTCGTTTCTGCCCGAAACCCCCTCGTTTGTGCTTTATTAGTTCTGGAGATATAAGCGAAAATCTGGTAGGGAGTGAAGTTCACGCTTTCCAACCGACTTTAAGCACAAATAATGGAAGTATTGCCATTCGTTAGTGCGCGAAACCCCATCGTTTGTGCTAATTTCACGGTGAGTAATAAGACAAAAACTGAAAAGAGTTGGAAACTGGATACATTATTTTTTAATATTTCCTTTGAAATAAAATGCTTATATTTCTCCCACATGTGAAGCATAAACAATGGAATTAGTGTCATCGGTTTGTGCATAATTTGTACTCGTTTGTCCACGAAAAACTTCACTTGTGCCTTTTTGTGAAGATATATGGATGGCTCCTACTTGTTTTTCGCTCATATCTCCGAAATTAATAACGCACAAACGATAGGGTTTCGTACACAAAGGAGGACAAGCGATGTACTAAGCAATGGCACTAATCCCATCGTTTGGGCTTTACATGTGGGAGAAATACAAGCATTCCATTTCAAAAGAAATGGCAAAAATTTGTACCAAGTTTCCAACTAGGTTTTCAATTTTTGGCTTATAATTCAGCGAGTATTGAAGCACAAACGATGGCGTTTCGTCCACAAACGATACTCTAACGAACGACACTACTTTCATCGTTTGTGCTTGAAGTCGGGGTGCAGCATAAACTTGGCCCCTATCAGTTTTTCGCTTATTTCTCCGGAACTAATTAAGCACAGAAGAGGGGGGTTTCGTGCAAAAACGATGCACGAACCAATGGCAGTATTTCCATCGTTTGTGCTTGAAGTCGGAGGGCTAGTTTGAACTTGGCCTCTACCAGTTTTTTTTTTGCTTACCAGACTAATAAAGCACAAATAAAATCTCCGAAACTAATAAAGCACAATACAATGGGGTTCCCTGCGCAAACGATGTACTAACGAGTGACACCACTTTCATTGTTTAAACTTAAAATAGGGGGTCCAAGTTTACGCAGGCCCCAACGTTTTTCGCTCATAAGCTCAGGAGCACAACCGACGCACTAACCACTGGCACTAATCTCATCGTTTGTGCTTCAGATGTTGGAGGGATGCAAGCATTTTTATTTCAAACAATATATCAAAAATTGTATCCAGTTTTCAACTCTTTTTAGGTTTTGGCTTATAACTCACCAGAACGGTAATACTTTCATTGTTTGCGCTTGAAATCAGTGGGAAAGCGTGAACTTCACCCATATATACAAGTTTTTCGTTTATATATCCGGAACTGATAAACCACAAACTATGGGGTTTCATGCACAAATAATCCACTAACGAATTACAGTATTTTTATCGTTTGTGCTTGAAGTCGAGGGCCAGCGTGAACTTGGTCACTACAAGTTCTTCGCTTATATCTCCGGAGCTAATAAAGCAGAAACAAAGGATCTTATAAAAGAGATAAATTTTATAAGATCCTTGGCAGAAACGATGAGGTTTCGTGCACAAACGAAGCACTAACCAATGACACTCTCTTCGTTTGTACTCCAAGTTGGGGGATTAAGTTCACGCTCCTGAAATTATGAATGTTACCATTTTGTTTCACGTTATGTAATAATGATGTTAGTTCCCCTGCACAAACGACAAAATTCAAGCACTTTCGATTACAAACGTTGAAGAATAGATGGACATTGAAAACTGTTTACGGAAAGTGTCCCGGCCAACCTGACGCCAAGTTGACTAGGACATTTCAAACGTTATTTAATTCGCTCCGATAGCAATGAAACTCGAGCTCTTTCCTGCGCAAATGTAACACAAATGATCAGGATATTAAAATTTACTTATTAGAAAAATGTTGAGGCCAACTTGGCGTCAAGCTGCCCGGGAATTTTGAAATGTGAATAACGTTGTTAGTCTCATTGCACAAACATGAAAAAGATAGCACATTTCAGCACAAACGACTTACACCATTCTCGATCAATTTTGACAAGGTGGGGGCTACTGTTTGGACAGTCCACCACCTTGTTTGTTCTAGCTTATTGTTCATTGTTGCAAAAACGAAAATTTTTGTTGCACATTTCCGGACAAACGATTGACACTATTTTCGACTGATTTTGACAAGGTAGAGGACTACTC
This sequence comes from Thermobia domestica, assembly GCF_964235325.1. Taxonomy (NCBI): domain Eukaryota; kingdom Metazoa; phylum Arthropoda; class Insecta; order Zygentoma; family Lepismatidae; genus Thermobia; species Thermobia domestica. Next base: position 124,587,581 of record NC_137458.1, on the reverse strand, counting down.
TATAGACAGTCCCAAATTTGTGTTTGTTCTAGGTCGTTATTCATTGTTACACAAACAAAAATTTGTGTTGCACATTTCTGCACAAACGATTGAAACCATTTTTGACAAGCCGAGGGCTATTGTTTAGGCAGCCCCAGTTTGTTTTTGTTCTAGCTCATTGTTTATTTTTTGCACAAACGAACATTTGTGTTGCACATTACTGCACAAACGTTTGACTTGACAATGTGGGTCTACTACAGTTTAGACAGCCCCACCATTTTGTTTTTGTTCTAGCTCATCATTCATTGTTGCACAAATCAAAATTTGTGTTGCACATTTTTGCATAGATGATGTACAAACGATTGAAAACATTTTCGAGTAATTTTGACAAGGTGGGGGGCTGTCTAAATGGACGTGACGACATCCCTTGCTAACAGCGCGCGCTTTTTCAGTGGTATATCGAAAAATAACTACTTCCAGTCTACATATTCTTCATACTTGTATTTATTATTATTGAGCAATTATAAATGAGAGCCATCCATATCGTGAGAATGTATGTACTTATGCTACTGCGACTACACGAAAAAAAAAAAAAATCAAGAAGGCAATTTTGACATAATATACTATTCGCCTTCCTCAAGATCCTATCTTTCGCCGGAAGCAGATTCGAAATTGAAAAAGACAGAACATCTTAAATCCGAAAACCGAGTTGCTACATTTAACCTTTTCAGGATGAACGGCTCAACCCTTGAGCCAGCAATTCAAACCTCTCTAGCTCAGCTCCTAATTAACCTAGAAATATGATTTTGGTATGTATCTCTCCAGAAAGGATGGAACTTTCTTATCCTGTGTATATCATTCATGTAATGGGTCCCGCCGTGAAGGGGGAGGGGGCAAAGTTGGGTGTTTATAGCTTTCCCTCTCTCCCTTCAGAATTTGAATTTGGGGGGAGGTATCCCCCTGATGGAGCTACAAGGATAAAAAAATGGCATCCATAGAGACAAATTAACATACTTACTAGCCATATCCAGTCCATGACTTTTGGGCTTGAGAGGGGTGAATAGGAGGGGTATTGAATTTACCCTTTTTCTTATTGTATATTTTCTTATAAAGACAAACAAATATTTCAAATTTGAGGAACTCTGGCAACATTGTTATTCATCGTACGCAAGAAAAAAAATCTCACATTTACGACAGATATTTGGGACAATGATACACAAAAGTCAAACCCGTCGGTTCAATACGAATGGAAAAAGAAATTCGGAACCCCACACCTACGTGACACATCTTGTATATTATTCAATATCCACTGTAATGTACTCTAACGTTGGCAGCCCTAGCGACATTCCTAATTATCACAGACTCACAAACCATACCTCGTTGAAAACCTTATAGACCAGCCATTCCAACAATGTAACTTTTGTGTGTCTAGGGCCAAACCAGTAAAAGAAGAAGACGAAAGTCAAAATTTTGGGTGGAAAATCAAATTTTTCGAAATTTATCGGAGTATGGCAATGCTGTTATTTGTCGTACGCAAGGGAAAAAATCTCACATTTACGACAGACATTGGGAACAACGATATAAAAAAATGAATGGTGTAGGTGCAATAGGAGTGAAGAAAAAAATTCGGAATTTCGAACCTACGTGAATCATCCTGTATTTTTTTCGATAGATTGTGGTACACGGTAATATCGGCAGGCTTGGCCACGCTCCTAATTGTCACAAGCATATCAGCTATACCTCGTTGGAAAGCTTATGGAACAAACATTCCAACAAGGTAACTTTCGTATCTGTCGGGCCAAACTAGTAAAAGAAAAAGACGAAAATGAAAATTTTGGTGGGAAATTCAAATTTTTCGAAATTTGTCGGACTATGGCAACGCTGCTATTTGTCGTATGCAAGGAAAATAATTCTCACATTTGCGCCAGACATTGGAAACAACTATGTAGAAAAATGAAGGGTTTAGGTGGAATAGGAGTGAAGAAAAAAATTCGGAACGCCGATCCTACGTGAATCATCCTGTATGTTTTCGAGAGATTGTGGTATAAGCTAACATTGGCAGACTTGGACACGCTCCTAATTGTCAAAAACATATCAGCTATACCTAGTCGGAAAGCTTATAGAACAGATATTCCAACAAGGTAACTTATTGAACGAACACACACACACACACACACACACACACACACACACACACACACACACACACACACAGAGAGAGAGAGAGAGAGAGAGAGAGAGAGAGCGAAAGGAAAAAGTTATCACCTCAGAACGCACCGTTCTATTTTTAGCCTGGTCAAGGTCAGCTATAGTTATCAGTTGAACCTAAGGGTCGTAAATATGCAATATATTTCTTTCAACTCCAAAATCTTCCTGCCGAAGCAAAAGGAAAGAAAAGCAATGATCTTTCGACGAACAATGTTAGGTGAGCCAATGCGAGTTTCTGCCGTTAGTAAGATAGAATTATTCTGCATTCCTACTGCACTTACACGGTTTATTTATTGCACAATTGTTCACAATAACGGGGATAAATGTGAGGATTATTTTTCTTGCATACGACAAACAACAGGTTGCCATAGTCCGACAAATTTCGAAAAACTTGATTTTCCCCCCAAAATTTTCATTTTCGTCTTCTTTTTCTTTTAATTGTTTGGCCCGACAGACACGAAAGTTACCTTGTTGGAATGTTTGTTCCATTAGCTTTCCAACAACGTATAGCTGATATGTTTGTGACAATTAGGAGCGTGGCCAAGCCTGCCAATGGTAGCGTATACCACAATCTCTCGAGCAAAATACAGGATGATTCACGTAGGTTGGATGTTCCGAATTTTTTTCTCAATTCCTATTGCACCTAAACCCGTCATTTTTTTATATCATTGTTCCCGGTGTCTGTCGTAAATGTGAGATTTTTTTCCTTGCGTACGACAAATACCAGTGTTGCCATAGTCGGACAAATTTGGAAAAAATAATTTTTTCGCAAAAATTTTTACTTTCGTCTTCTTCTTCTTTTACTAGTTTGGTCCGAGAGACACGGAAGTTACTTTGCTGAAATGTCTGTTCTATAAGGTTTCCAACGAGGTATGGTTTGTTTATGTGTGACATTTAGGGGCGTCGCCAAGCCTGCCAACGTAAGGGTAGACGAAAATTTCTCGGGAAAATAGGAACAGGATGATGCACCTAGATTCTATCTTCAGATTTTTTTTTTACCTAGCTATTGTACCTTTGCCCTTCATTTTTTGGTATAATTATCATCAATGTCTGGCCTACAGGTCAGAATATTTTTTCTAGCGTACGACTAGAAACAGTGTTGCCAGACTCTCACAAATTTCGGAAAAAATAAATTTTTCACTTTTTCTTTCTTCCTCTTCTTTTTCTACGGGTTGGGTACGGTAGCCTCAAAGGTTATCTTACTAGAATCTTTGTTTCATAAGCTTTCCAACAAGGTATAATTCATACCCATGGAAGAATTAGGAGGGGTGCTAGGACCGCCAAAGTAAAGGTCTACGATTTTCTTGAAATCCCTGCCCGTCCTGAAAAGGTTAAATACAACTTGAGTCTTCCAATTGCAAAGCGAGAACTCCAATCACTCAACATCCCGTCTTAACATTAGAATGAAATTAAAACGTTCCATGTAGCGTTTTCTGGGCTCCTATATAACCTACTTCAGTGAGGTCAATATGCCCTTTCTCTCCTCAAATAAAATACACCCCTTAGCTTGGCGAAATTCCGAATTAGGTCTCTTATGCAATCTTAATAAGAGAAACAAGGAGAAAATCCCACCTCTTTTTCACATCCCGTCTTCTTTCTCTTTAATTTTCCTCCCTAAATAATATGCGTAACTTTGTATCCAGGCTTTGTTAAATAATTCTTCATTGGCGGAAGGGAGGGGAAATTCAAATTGTGAGGAAGCTAGACTAGGTCGCAAATTATTAAAGAACGTGCCCTGAAGAAGAATGACATGTAATCGCAATTTTCGAGGGCTAATTACGGGGGTTGAAAATGAAATGAAATCTTTCTGTTTAACGTTCCACATATATGCCAATTAGGATGTTTCAAGCAAGTGAATGAAGATGAAGTAATTGATGGAATGAGAAAATAGGAGTAAACGGGACTACCCCGAGAAAATCCACGGACACGATGTTGTCCATCACAAACTTACTTGGCCGGGGATCAAACCGGGGACCCCATGCGGCAAAGCCCCTAGATAACTCGAAGTAACACAATATTTTACTTTGAATACTAGGTCTGATCAACTTTCTTCTTACAAGTTTAATTTTCTTTTTCTTATCCATTTTTAATTAGATAACGATCGAGGCGGTATGCACCCTCCATCGGTGGAATAAATTTACCACTCACTCCTGACAGTTCTTATTACCAAAGACTGGCTACTGTGGGAAAGCCTCAAAGAAAACGTTCGTATATCGTAACAAAATTGAATATTTTTACGCAAATCATCGTGAATGATCTAATCCACCTTTTATACCCTATTTTTTCGTAATATTAGGTCCATTCGGAGGAAATGATTCGGAATCCTTAAAGAAAGTACTCGGCATATTACATCAAAATCAAGCATAATTTTAAAATAACATTTTTGTGGAACCTAGTTCTAAACTTTGGAAGCGGGATTCACGTTTTCAATATTGGCAGATTTTAATCTCCAGCTGTGGGAATCACCGAACTGTCCTTAAGAAGTCTGCACAATACGTTCGGTCGAAATCGATTATTTTTTGCTGGTTTTGGTGTGAGTGGATGCGGGTTCGATTCCCAGTGGGGACATGATCAACAATTGTGTAAAAGTTTCTTTTTCAGGCCAGCCATCTTGAGTGAGATTTTTCTCATTCACACCATTCAAATGCCAGGATAGCAACTAACATAATGGTCTCAGGCCGCTTCCTACCTTCCCCATCCTTTTCTTCCTCTCCAATTCTCAGACAGTGTGATTGCCAAAGGACGTAATCCCTCATTTATGAGGGGCTGCCGAAAGCCCAGAAATCTTAATTCCTAATCCTAATCGAATATTTTTTGCATAGAGTATCTTGCAAAATTCTTTCGTATGAAAACCATCAAACTACCACTAGTATTCTTCATGGATTGCAACCCCAAGTATTACAGTTATTTCTGTATGTTGAAGGAAGCACATACCAAGTTTAGTTAGAATCGGTTAATAGTTTTATAGGAGTTATTGTGGAACAGACCGACGGACGAAAAACAAATGCCAATCGAATCGAATAGTGGAGCATCGCGAACGCTCGCTTCAATTTGGAAATTAAATGTTTATTCGTTTATTGAAGTTTAGCGCATCTTTTCAGTACGAAGATGAGCAGTAAACCTACAGTTTAATGTGGAATCTGAACTACGATAGACCTAATGTTTTCAAATTTTTCATAGTCCTCACCAGAAATCGAACCTGGAACCAGGGGCGTAAATAAGGGCCCCGCATTGCGGGGTCCCAAGCCATCACGGGGCCTCCAAATCGTGATGTAGGACGTAGAGAACGGGCCCCATTCTACGTTGTCTGCGGGGTGGCCCCCAAGCCTATGGTTACGCCACTGCCTGGAACCTCGTGCACCAAAGGCGCGCGCTAACCATTAACCAAGCGATGGATGGAAATTTATATCTTGTGTGTTTGTAGCTTGTTTTATTCCTACCGTATCTTCAAAAGATACGCGTGAGCAAGGACGAAGTAAGCCGGGGGATTGACGGAGACCTGCTCCCAAGTTTCCCCTCTAACTAACTATATGCCCTACGAAACCCAGAGGTTCAATGACGCATTCACAAAACCTCTCCATCAACCCCTATCCTTAGCCAATTTGATCCAGTTTCGACTTTGTATTCTTATTTCGTCGAGATCCATCTTAATATTGTCCTCCCATTTGTGCCTAGGTCTTCGTAATGGTCGTTTTCCTATTAAAATTCCAATTAGAATTTTGAAAGCGTTCCTATTTTCCTTCACTCTGGCTACATAGCCTGCCCACCTGAGCCTCCTAGATTTGATGATCCTAACAATGATTGGTAAACGGTATAAATTATGTAGTTCCTCGTTATGAAGTTTCCACCATTTCCAATTCTCGTTTCTCTTGGGTCCGAATATTCGTCTCAGAATCTTATTCTCAAATACTTTCAGTCTGTCTATGTTCTTCCCTCAGAGTACGCGACCATGTTTTGCAACCATACAGAATAACAGGCATAATTATCGTTTTATACAGTATTTTTTAAGCTTCAAGTTTCTCGATAGGATTCACGAAGATAAAAGATTTTGAACTAAATAATAACACGAATTCCATGCTTTTAGTCGACATTTAGTTTCTTCGTGAACATGGATTTGGTCTGTTAATACTGACCCTATTCTGTATTCAACGTAAGAAACACACCTGGGATAAACAAATGACGTACTGCAATGAAATGTAATTGGCTGGAGTTACAAATATAGTTCCGTGATTGACATAATTGCTTATCTGTAATTGGTTAAAGAGAGGAGCTATTTTTTCACATTGTTTCGCATAATTAACTTCACCAATTTGTTAGACGAGACGAAAAAATATTTATTCAAAGAGCAAAATATACTATTACAAATTACTGACAAAATATATGCCATATTCTGATTTTTACCTTCTGTTATCGAGAAAAAAACAATCGTCACAGTGTTGCTAACATGCAAACCGATAAGTATCTATAATAACAAATGTTAAACACTTGAGAGAGAGGTAGATAGTAAATGTAGTAGAGAATAAACATTTATATAATATGTTTCGGTACAAATTTAATATATTTTGAACTGCTCTTAACAACCATAATAAAGAAAAACCGTTTCAAAAAAAAAAAAGTGTAGGCCTCATGGCTGTCCTTAAGAAACGCAGAGATTGCAACAGAATTTTAATTCCCGCCCAACAGTCACCTTACAATTTGAAAACATGGCGGCTACATGTAGTGCTTCTGTTCAGTGTCAAGTTATGAAATATCCAAAAGGAAAACCATTGAAGAGCGGGGAAAACGAATTGTTTTAAACGTGTTCAATAAACTGCTCGAAAACAACCCTACTGTGTTAGTGAATGACATAGTGAAAGTAACGACAGAATATACTGGTGTCTCTTAGTCGAATGTTGTGAACGTACGTAAAGAGTACTAAGAAACGGGATTGTTGAAAACACCGGGTAAAAAGAGAAACAGGCAGAAAACAGAATTAGTGAAGGCGGATGACTTTGTGAAATGTGCTATTCGGAGCAAAGTGCATGATTTCTTTCCAAGAAATGAACCACCTATAAAGTTTTGAGTTCTGTAAATAGTGACCCTATGTTGCCTACTTTCAAACGAACTACGTTCTACACATTGTTGTTGGATATTGGTTTTCAGTTTCTCAAGAGAAATAAAGTGAATGTTATTTTACGTAGGGAAGAGACATTGCATTATGGCGGCGACGATATTTAAGAAATATTCGTAAACACAGAGCGGAAAATAGAACAATATATTACTTAGACGAAACCTGGGTGAACGAAAGTCACACTACATCCAGTGTATAAGTAGACAACTGTATGTCCTTTAAAAAAAAAAAAAAAATGTCTGGAAAATCAACCGGCCTAAAAAATCCTACGGGCAAGGGATAAGAGTAATAACAGTTCATCTAGGTAGTGACAGTGGATTTGTAGATGGTGGTGCTCATATCTTTGAATCTAAGCGTGGTGGTAATTAACATGATGACATGAATGGTGACGTTTTTCGTGAATGGTTTGAAACAATACTGCCTAAACTTGATCCCGGGTGTACGGATAATGCTTCATACCATAGCGTAAGTCTCGAACGACGTCCAAACTCCTCATGGCGAAAACAAGAAATAATTGAGTGGTTAACAGCAAAGAAAGTGCCTTTCTCAGAGTCCGATGTTAAAGTGGAACTACTGAATAAAGCGCAAAGCATTGCTCTCAACAACAAAAACCTAAATGCAATAGACAGCATCGCAAAACTGACTGTGAGAATGATTGAGAGACTGCCCCTACCACAACAATTTGAACCCGATAGAAACTGTGTGGGCGTTTGTTGAGGGTTTTGCAGCCAGAAACAATGTCACGTTTAAGTTACGTGACGTTCGGCTGCTGCTTGAAACTGCCTTGACTGAAGTGCCACCAGATAGGCCTATGTGGAAAAACAATATTCGTCATGTGCTGAAGGAAGAAGAGAAAATGTGGAATCTGGACAGACTTTCTGACATCTTGATGGATCGCCTTGTAATTAACATAAACAACGAATCTGATTAATCTTCTCATAAAGACCTGCAAGTTACTGCGTTGAGCGATGCAGAAGAAACCTCAGATTAACGTGAGTAATTCATAATTATTTTATCTTTTATTTCTGTAACTTGATAATAACATTTGCTTACCGCTATTACTTAATTCCATTCAGTAGCGTAGCCAGGGGGTGGTTCCGGGACCCCCGAAATTTGGAAAAGTTGTTAAAATTAAGCCTAAAATCGCGTTTTTCGCTCAAAAATTTTCCAGGGGAGGAACCTCGGACCCCCCCTCCGAAATTACCTTCTAGCTATCGGAACCCCCGGAATCATCCTGGCTACGCCACTGATTCCATTATTTATTGATATGCTTGCTTTATAACCGAGGTATACAATGCTTTTGAGATCGAGGAATGCACGGAAAGAGAACAGCTGACCGAAGCAGAAATCTCGCCGTGATACACGTGCTTGACGCGGAGTGATACAAACTATTGTGGTGTGGTTCTTACGTTGAACTGATTTTAGATATTTGAAAATATCCACTTTATCAAAAGTATTATTTGGTATTTTAACACATTTGTTTCCCCTCACTTTCAATTATCTACACTGTTCGTAAACTTACACCACAGGCACTCAGGCAGCACCGGCGCAAATCCCGGGGGATGATGGGGACATGTACCCTCCAATCTTGGAACTGGGGGACTGTCCACCCAATAATTCGATTTTAAATTTGCTTTTTGGGGAAAAAATGTGATGATTTGTGCCCGATTACCACAAAGGAAAGTGAGATGAAATTGATGTCCCCCAGAATAAGCCTCAAATCTGCCCGCCTCCCAATGTTAAAGACAACTCTGCTTACTAATCCTCCACAGATACTTTGAGCAGTGCTTAAAAAAAAAAGTATTACGTGTCCCCCCCCCTCCCGCCCAATGTTGAAGACAGATTTGCGCCGCTGTCAGGCAGATATGATTCTCTTCTGAAATGTGGCAACGCAATGCACTGCTGGAGATCGGCAGCTTTCTGCTCGACCTCTTTTGAACATATCTATGGACAATTTTAAGATCCTGTTTGTGTAGCACATGGCACTTACAGCTATTGTTCTCTATTATTTAAAAAAAAATCAATGTCTAATGGTAGAAATAAATTAAAATAACTATATTCGAACTCTACACACTATGATCACATGTTGGAAAATGTAATAGGTTTCCCGTTCCAGTGAGAAGCGAAGGACCGGGCTTGCTACTGTGCAATCAAATTCCACCTGCCAAGTGAGCTGCTCCCGAGTTTAACTCATACTATCCAGTTTTAGGCATTGGTTTAATACTTCATATATGGTTCTGTCCCCATATTTAAATTCCGCAAATTCCAATGTTGGCAATAAAGGTCCTGCAGGCCCTACGATATAGGGACTGGCGAAAATAGATCCCTGCAAGATTATTTACGAGATTACTTGATTTAAGGATTATTCAAGCTTCTGTGAAGAAAAGAAGACAAAATGCTACATGATCTATTATACAAAACAAGGATGTTATAAAATAGAGGATCTGCCTATACAACAAAATCATGAAGCCATGCGTCACAGTTTCGCTACATACATACTGTTCACTCCGCCAATCAGACTCGGTTGTTGTTCCATTTTTTTTTTTTTTTTTTGTTTGTTTCATTGAGTTAATAGGATGAAGATACATATGGACAAATCCAGTGGCGTAACTAAAGGCTTGGGGGGTCTCCCCGCAAACAGTGTGGAGCGGGGCCCCTTTTCTACATCCCACTTCATGATTTGGGGTCCCCTGATGGCTTGAGGCCCCCTCCGCACTGCGGAGTCTGCGGGGCCCTTATTTACGCCCCTAGGAAGATCCTCTATTTTATAACATCCTTGGTACAAACAGTGTTTGGAAGTGTAAGATCGGTCCACGGCACTCAACAATTCACAAGAAAAGTTTGCTAACAATTGCACTGCTAATCAAAATATGTACAGAGTGTGTTCTTGTAGATACAGCTAGTGTTCCCAAGTATGAGGTCAGTTGGCTGATCACGTTCGAATTTACACATAGGACAATTTTTTTAAATTTTAAGTCCACTATTAATTAAAATTGTGCCCCGTTACTTTTAGATATCATGTTCGTATATTTTGATATCAATCCCGCTTATAAGGAAAGTGGGCTTTCAATTTAACTTTGTTATTAAGAATTGTGTTCCATTATTTCTCCTAGAAACAATGTTGGTAAATATTGCGGTCTAACCAAGCCATAGGCGGAGCTAGGAATTCTCTGCTTTTGGTCGGAGGGCAGACCTTTTGGTCGGTCGTGGTATGTGGCCATCTTATAGGTGGCATTTCTATTTTTTTGACAAAACGTTGGGGGAGCAATGTCCCATAATTCCGCCCATTTTACCTATCTCCTTCAAAAACTGTATAGTAAAAACGTATGCTTTTACTTTTACAAGTTAACCAAAAAAGTTGCCGTTTTTGACGCCCTATTTGATGAAGTATTCACAGAGAAGAAATGAAGTGAATTACGCACTGGGATAGCGATATCAAGGTATATAAAATAACAGGTAGACCCAGTTCGCGATTAGCGTTCTGATTGGCTCCCTGTCGTGACGTCATGTGGAGGTATCTGTGATTTTTTTCACTTGCTGCTTGTTACACTTTGCGCTTTGCTCGTAAAACAGGATTCAAAACAACAAAATTTTGAACTTCCTTGTTATTCCAAATGCAAAGAATGAGTTTTCTCTACTCGCAGATGAGACAATATTATTTAAGAAATAAACCAATGCCGTCAATAATGGTTAATTTATCTATACAAATAAAAATGAACTTAATGTTTGCTCGTCAACTTTTCCTAGACCTTTGGGCATTTTTTTTATAATTTTTAGTACATGATTTGAACTGGCCTAACTAAGATTTTCATAACATTGCTTTGATTAAAGGACGAATCCTAAGGGGGTAGAAAACGTTCAAAATTTGCGCCTAAAATATAGTATCTCACAAGTATATCAAGTTAGAAAGATGAAACTCGTATATAAACTCCTCATTAAACTTAAGGGAAACCATGTTCCATTGTTTTTGAAAATTTCCGTTTTAAGGTGAAGAGGGAGTATTTTTTATTCATATAAATAAAAATATTTATAACAATGTTTGACGGCTAACTTCTCCTCGACCAACTTTAAATATTTTTGGTACTTTAATGCACCTAAGTCTAACTTAGGATCTTATATTTTCGGCTCGGGGTGAGAGGATGTAGGAAGGAGACGACAAGTAATAGAATACAACCGAAATTGGTGTCCAGTCCGTAATTTTCGGGATCACTGAAATGAATAGTGACCCATCCGATACTGTATAAAACCAAATTCATTCTTCTTGGGCGTTGGGAAGAGGTAAGTAAGATCATGTATTTTTGTCATTGCACTTTCACTGAAACGTGAATTCTAAGGGGACGGAACGGAGTTCAAATACTTTGCATAAACCAATCTTCTCCATGAGAATATTTCAGGTAGTACAATACATAAAGCAAACATAATTCAAAATATTGAGAGATTCCGGTATGTAATAACAAATTACGTTAGCTTAGGTTACGTTAGAAATCTAATTTACCCTAACATAACCGAACCTAATTTTGTTAAGTTAGGTTAGAAATCTAACCTAACCTATTGTATTTAATGTGTATTAACCGAACTGTCAGGTATGGACCACCTTGCTCAAGTACTCGATATACATGAAACCCCCAATAAAACTTTTTGTTATACAAGAGCAACTAACGTAACTTACAAAATAAAATTTAATAATGAAAATATACAATATTTTAATCATCTTCTCAGGGAAGAAAATTGGAACGAGATCTATATGTTTAACCAGGTTAATGAATCTTTCAGTTGCTTCGACACCATAACTTTCTATTTCAATCTAGCATTCCCTGTTGTAAAATGTATAACTTCAAGAAAACAGTCAAAACCCTGGATAACACAAGGGATCAGAATAGCAAGTAAAAAAAAAAAAAAAAAAAAGAGAGAAAGAAAGAAAAAAAAGAAAAAAAGACTTCTTAAGAAGGCCAAATCACAAGGAAATCTATCACTATGTACAGACATATTACAAAAGATACAAGAATATATATAAAGTAATGCTGAAAGCAGTAAAAAAGTTACACAACAACACAAGTTACACAAAGGCATTGTGGAAACTAGTGAATAACGAATTAAATATACACTGTTGTAATGTTGACGATAGTTTAGAGATAATTAAAAATGGCAACATAATAATAGATCCTCGTATAATAGCTAACCTATTTAATAATTATTGCAGCAACTTATCACATACGTACAATGGGCCAGCATTGCCCCCTTCGAAAATATTCTCAAAAACCTGCAACAATACAATGTATCTACATTCAGTTACCAACACAGAAATATTAAAAGTGGTAAAGAGAATGAAAAGTAAGTGGTCAGCTGGCGTAGATGGTATATCGCCAAACATTGTAAAGAAAAGCATTAAATATATTTCCGACCCCCTGTGTTTCCTTATAAATATGTCATTTTTAAATTGAGAATTCATTGGTATACTAAAAATTGCAAAAGTAAAACCAATATATAAAAATAGCGACAAATCAGCGCCTAGTTCACTTCTCTCAACTTTCTCAAAAATTCTAGAAACCACAATGAGTGTCCGAGTAGCATCTTTTTTTACTCAAACATAATATAATAACCGACGAACAGTATGGGTTCTTAAAAGGTAAATAAACGGAAACTGCAATATATAATTTCCTAGAAATTGTACATAAAAGTCTAGATAGTAAGGAGAAACGTATAGGTGTCTTCCTTAATATTTCCAAAGCATTTGACTTAGTGTCACATAAAAATCTTTCAAAGCTTCAAGATTATGGGATAAGAGGAAGTGCGTACAAATTGTTTCAATCGTATTTGGAAAATCGGCAGCAAGTAGTAGAAATTAAATACAATAACAGAGAAACAAACCAAACTACATACAACATATCGGAGAAACAAGAAATATGTGGAGTGCCACAAGGATGCGTATTAGGTTCGTTATTTATATATATACATTAACGACCTACCAAGTAATGTTGCTCCAGCAGAACTACCACTTTATGAAGATGATGTTAATATTATAGTAAAAGGGAAAACAAATGAGGAAATTAAAAGTAGTGAAAACGAAATCCTCTGTAAACTATCACACTGGATTCTAGAAAATAAACATAAATTTAACATTGAAAAGACGCATGCAATCAATTTTCATAATCTGCGCAACAAACATGCACAGCCCGTGAATCTTTTAATTGAAAATAATGAAATTGACTACGTGAATTCAATGAAGTTCTTAGGAATTTGGATAGATAAAAATCTTTCCTGGGATGTGCATATAACAAAGTTTAGTAAGAAATTAACTCACATTTTTTTCGCAATTAAAGTACTTACAAACGTGTTAAAAGATCCTACTTTAAAAACAATTTACTTTGGATTATTCCAGTCGAATTTAACATATGGCATTGTATTTTGGTGAAACTCACAGAAAGCTAAAGTAATTTTTACAATACAGAAAGGAATAATAAGAATGATGACAACTGCTAAACCAAAAGATCACTGCAAACCATTAAAAAAAAAAAAAAACTCCGTATACTTCCAGTACCATTAAAATGAAAATTAAGTTTTACGTCCCACACTTATGCCCGTTAGGCTAAAGGAGACGGTGATTATGAGAAATGAATGAAATGGTGGAATGAAGAGTGGGAGGAAACGGGAGAACGAGAAAACCCACGAGCACGGTGTTTGTTCACCACAAAGTCCACACGGCGCGAGCTGGGATCGAACCAAGGACCCCAAGCACCGGAGGTGAACGCTCTACCACTGAGCCACCGCGCCCCCTTCCAGTACCATGTTTGTATATCTTAAATTTATTGATATTTGTAAAGAAACACTTGGAGGGTATCCTTACGCGAGTAAAACAACAACATAATTATGATACAAGAAACAAACGAATTTTTTCCATTGTAGAACCAGGCCCGCAACCAGCTACAGAGGTTTGGGGGGGGGGGGGGAAAGCATGGATATGTTAGGGGGCAAGTAATTAAAAATTCTCTTGCACATATCTAAGCTGTGTTTTTTGTGTTGAGGTCTGGAGGGGCCACGAAAAGTTTAGGGGGCCAGGCCCCCTAGCCCCCCTCTAGTTGCGGACATGTGTAGGACATACAACTGTATAATATGAGAAAAGGTGTAAATATGCGGGTATCATGCTGTACAATAAACTTCCCAAAAATATATAGACCCAGGACTCTGTTGCTAAATTTAAAAAAAGAACTTCAGATTTTTTTTATTACAACATTCTTTTACTCGGTAGAGCAGCGTTTCCCAACCGATGTGCCGCGAATGGACCGCTGGTGTGCCGCGAGGAAATCGAAACAAAATTATTAATTCTATAGCAACCAAATTCCAAGACATAGGAAAAAATGTATATTTTTGTATTTCCACTATGAATTTCTACTATGGAAAAAATTACTGTAATTGTAATATATTATTCTACATCTATTACTGTGTATCAGACAGTATATCGGCTCGTACACATTTCCACGGTTAGCTGCTATGTTACGCTTCAATTGACAGTCATACTAACACCGAGAAATGGAAGCACTTGTACGGTACGCGTCAAGTGAACGTTCGTAGAACACTCGTTCGCACGTGAATGACAGAACAACACTTTGTTCAACAGGTGTGTTTTGACTTCGGCTCATCGCAAACTGTGTGATTGCAATAATATGCACCGGTTTTGGTTAAAACAGCAAAGTTAACAGTACAAGACATTTGTTTGTTCGTTCGTTATTTAGTAATCTTTGTTCTTAGTGAAAGGTTGGATACAGTTTGCGAATAAGAAAGCGTATTTTTAAAAATCTGAGTCCTATATTTCATTGCAATTGTTCTCTATTTTAAAATTAGAATAAAAAATAAACAATGAAATAGCATAGGGGAAAACCAGTGATCGAGCTTTCATCTCTGTGAGAAGGAGATCAGTAATCACAGAAAAAAATTACCATGGTATTTTATATTTGCAAATAATGATGATACTATCTATGAGTGTGCCGCGAGAATTCAAGTTACACCGTAGTGTGCCGCAAGTTGAAAAAGGTTGGGAAACGCTGCGGTAGAGGAATATCTGAATAGCTAACTGAAAAAAATCTATGATCTAATTAAAACAGTGTCACTACTTGTCTTTAGGATTAGATATATATGGAAGGATTTCTACATACACTGCAAGAAATAATTACCTACTGTAACTTTATTTGTAATAATGATATCCAACATGTAACCATAATTAGTAACTAAATATATGTAATTTACATTATTATTTCTTTTTACTTTTGTGTTTATATATAAATGACGTGTCTATTTCAAATGCATTGTAATACAGAGCTAAATGTATGAAAAAAGGAAGAAAATAAATACAATACAATCAGGGGCGCCCGAAGAAAATTTTCTAGAGGAGCCCATCTCCATGGTTGCTAGAATACACCTGGTATTTCTAGTATTTAATATACGTGGTTTGCTATATTACGTATACATTTTCCTGAGACAGAGGAGGGCCCAGGCCCCACACTGCCCTCCCCTTCGGGCGCCCATGAATATAATACAATATCGTCACTGCAAAATAATTATCTTACATTATTAACTCTTTAATACAACACACTTTACATTATGCATTACAGGTTACAACTTACACAGGTATCTATAGTGCTATACATAAATAAAAGAACCACCTTCACAGGGGAAAATTTGCAGTTATTTGTCCTACACTTTACCCTTAGATTTCTCGGAATTTAGTTTTTGTGGCTTAGCCCTCTCTCTCGGTCAGCTCTTCAATTGTAAGAATAATGGTAAGAGTGCACTTTTGAGCAGAACAGGTGATTTTGTCACAGGATGTGGCATTGGAGAAAGAATAAATTCAATGTGATTTGTACGTTAACAGGTACAATTCCGTTAGGTTAGGTTCTTAATAGGTTCCTATGAATGTTCCGCTCAAACTGCACTTTTGCCACAATAATGATTCAGATATTCAACAAAACTTAATATCATTTAAACTGAAGAATAGCCTATATGAGAGTATACATTTATGTTCTCGTTGGTGCCCCCTTCTACTTCGCTTTACTTACATAAACTCTCAGAAAAAATGCCAATAAAAGTAAAATAAATTATTGTTGTTACACACCTGTTTTCCAACTTGACTAGTGTCTGGTTTATTTTTCCTCATGCCAGTTGAGCTCCCTCGTGACAGAGCGGTTAGCGTACGCGCCTTTGGCGTGGGAGACCCGGGCTCAATTCCAGTCGGGAGCTCATGTGGTTCGGATTCCACGTTAATCAGTAGGTCCACGTCTCATATAGCCTCGCTGTTGAAAGGGACGCTAAACTAAAATCAACTCAACTCCTCATGCCAGTTTGGTATCAATTATGAGGGAACAACGTTAAACTGTATCTTAAACACTTCTTTTGCGGCAAACCTAGAAGACCATTTTTCAAATTCCTTTGATAATCCTGTGGTAAAAAGTGAACATAATCGCATTTTACCCATATTAAAAGTGTCCTCTTGCGTACAACGGGAAATCCATCTTCTTCGAAGTTAATCATTAGGGAATCGATGGAACACATTATTTCATTCGTATTGCATCATCTGTTCTTACAATGAGCTACTGCACAATTAGGCTAGTTTCAGACGGAAGTATTTATCGTAGCATTTCTCGTAGCAATAATCGTATCATCGATATTCTACCGTGTAAAGTAGCAAATGCTATAGCATTTCTTATATCATGGCGTATCCTATGGCATTTCTTGTCGATAGGACCTGCTCTATTTCGTAGCATTTTCTCCAGCATTTCTGGTCCGATTGCAGCGCCGTGGTGTTAAAAAGAAGCGAAAGATTTTGTGCCAAATATCTATGCTCTTTCTTTTGTGTGGAAAATTGAATTGTAGTAAAGAAGAATGAGTTGGAGTAGGGATGCACTTTGCCCACATACTTCTTTGTGATTTTCGTTTTTTAACATGACAAGCGCGAACTGTTCTTACAATTCTATAGCTTTAGCTACCTCACGCTTAATTTCGGAGCTGTAATTGCGCTCTTCTCCAGTGATTTGTTTCCTACGTCACGACAGATGCTTATCAAAATACTACCGTTTAAAAGCATCATATACTTTTGATGCCATAGAATATTATATGAAATTTTTGGCAGCACATCTGCTACGATAAATGCTTTCGTCTAAAACTAGCCTTACGACGGGTTTTGCCCATCTTGAAACATTTACGTAATTGTTCATGCAGTATTTTACTTGTTCTGTTGAAAATACCGCGATACCTCCACGTGACGTCACCGGCCGCAAAGTATCCTGGAAAAATGAGGGCAGAAAAGCTGAATCGAGAGTACCCTGAGCGATATGACCCGGTCGGGAGAGTAATACTCCCGGAAGTACGTTTTTTCGCGTGCTACCCCAGCCATCTCTTTTAAGTTGGTCACAAAATTTATATCATGGGGATAAAGGTGGAAGAAAACGAGCCCTGCGGGTTTTAACCCGTTCCTACTCCTATTCCTCTTACTACTACTACTACTACTTCTCCTACTATTCCTAATCCTACTACTACTTATCTGTACAAAAGTAAGTAAATCACTTTTTGAATATCGTTTTAATCTTATTTTAATGAAAAAAAAAAAAACTACTATGATTTTTTAAAATAAAACTTTCCTTGGGCCGGGTTTGAACCCACGCCCAAAGCGATTTCCGTTATAGACAGAAATAGTGATGTCATTTCCTCCTCGTTACCACGGTGATCGCCATGTTTTTGTCTAAACAAATACATGAATCGAAAGGAATACTGTTAAGTATGCTGTTAATGATCGTAGACTGTTAATTAGACAATTGTAAAATATTTTGAAGACAAAGTGAAGTTAGTAAGAAAGAGTACAGATTAAGAATATGGGGCCACTATTTAGAAAATTTACGAATGAAATTCAGTAATTCATGAAGTAACATCTAAGGAAACTTCTACACGGACTACATTTCTACGTAAAATGATAAAATAGAAATTGCATAAGAAATGCTAGCATCATTACCACGTAATCCATAATGAAAAACGCAATTACACGCAATGTAGAAACTCTAAGGTAGAGACTGACGAGCTGTCGGCACAATGAAACTAGAACATATACGATTTGTCTACAAGGAAAAATCACTGTCTACTTTGAAAATAATGTTAATTATATTGGCGCATTCAGATTTATTACACCCAGCTTTAAAATGTGAGTGCATAGTTACAGTGGCTACAAAATAAAGAAACAAACAATCGAAACGAAAGAGGACACTAGGCTGAGTATTTCCAGTGTGGACCGATTTCTGATCGGTTAAGTTTTAAACACTAATTCTGTAGCCCTACACATATGCAATGTAATGTGATACTGATGGTACTAAATAAATGTTTTCCAGAATTATTTACGTTTAATATCCGCTAATAAACAAGTTAAGTATTTTGACATTTAATGTAACCTCCAAATAAATACACAAAATCTACGGTATCAAAGGAAACTTTTCTGCTTGTCATATTTTATCATATTATTTACCAAATTGCTTGCTTTTCCTACTTTTCGTAGTTTCATTCATTGGAAATCTTTTTTAGATATACAAGTATTCCTTTTAATCTAATGTTTGCAATCCAGAAGTTAATACGTCACTGTTTTCGCTTTGTATTTAGGTTCTTAGGCCATGTTGTTTAGAAAATAAAACTGCGATCACCATGGAACGAGAAGGATGTGACGTCACACTATTTGTCTATTAGTCCGTAGCGCTAGCACGCTCGGCCACCAGGATCGACAGCAGCAAACGTTTGATTTCTGCTATATATATGCTATGTGGCAAGACATGGATAACGTCAACCAATCAGAACCGTGTATTTAGTTGCTACTTTCGGGAGTATTACTCTCCCGAGCTAGTCCTAAAGCATCGGGTGGTTAAGTGTGACTCTGACCTGCGCTGAGGATATGTTGCACCTTCTTTAGAAGAGGTTGTAATTGTTTAGAGGAGCATAAACATGCGTTTTTCTTGCAATTTGTGAATGTGAATGTATTAATGTGAAAATCATATCAGTGTTATTACTCTAGTTAGCTATCAGTACCATATGGGATTATAATTAAAATTCAACTTTGATATTTCAGTCCTCCATTATAAGCCTCAGCTCTAGAAACTAGAATTCATTAAATTTGTATACCAAATTTAGGGAGTAATTTTCACCTATTAGGGTTCAATTAGGACTTTTCATGCTAAGAGACAAAGTCAAAGACGAGGAAGTGCTGAAGAACATAGTGTTTCTTGCAATGTTTTTAAATAGCCTAGTTCTGAGTTTATGACAACATTTGCAAAGTCACTTATTGGCACGCAATGCACAACAAAAATTGATCGCCACTCAAATTCACTGGGATTAAAGTTTTTGAAAACCAGTTTTGTAATGCCAATGCATACGCTAATAAAGTATCAAAAAATATTTAAAAATTAAGAATTGAGAAACAACCCACATTGATGATATGCAACTTCATATGGATTGACACATTTTTAAAGCATTTATTCTGGCACTTTACACTTTGCACAATGTAGAAGTATTCAAACTTTTCGTACAGGTTAAGAAGCGCACAGCATACGAAATATGGCTGGAAAATAGTGTTTATTTTTAGCGAAACAAATCTCTTTATGCTTTGAATACATTTATTCTGTTACCAGATTGCCATTTAACTAAACATGCTGGCCTAGAATATTTATTTCATAACACACAAGGAGGTAAAAGGGCTGGGGCCGCAAAGACAAGCGAGTAGCATAATGTAAAGGCGGCACTATTCGAAATTACATCTATTTACAATACTTGAGACAAGTGTTTTATAAGGTGTCGGGGTATGTAAAATATATGGAGATCTGTCCTACCTTATTACTGTAATTACAGATATGCAAGTTGTATAAATGAGTTCCTTAGATATTATTTCTTCAATAAAGCAATATATTTTACTCTAATGTTTCCAATTGTAATCCGGATCGTTCTCAATTTGAGTCGTTGTAAATATTTTTAGTTATCAAATTATCAGTGGATGTTTATCTTATGTTGAGAGTGAAGTTGCGCTTAGCTCAAAAAATTGAGCGAGTTGAACACGCTACTTTTTAAATGCTTGAGTTTGAGCGTGTTAACCCATATATTCCCATGCGGTCGTTTTCGACCCACCTATACATATCTTTCCATGGGGTCGAAAACGCCCCAGAGTATTAGTCACGATATTCCCAGGGGGTCGACTTCGACCCATCCCCATACAGATGCACTCATTAGAAATATCAAAACTATTTTCACCATTTTAGCAATTATCGACACTAATTAATATTTATAAATATCGAAATCCGTGACGAAAAATAATTCGGGAATATGTGGGTTAACTCAGTTTTTGCACTCTGAGTTTGAGTTGAGTTAAGGTCGTCTCAAAAGTGAGCGTTTGCAATCCTAAGTCAGGCAGGCATTTCTTGGCAGATTTTCCGTTTGCTTAAGTTTCGGGCTTGTTGTTCATGCCTTCTATTTCTTTATAGTGTTTGGCTTTATTTTTGTTGACGTAATTGTTGTGGGAGGAGACCGAACTGTCGCGCTTTCCTTGTATGCACTACCCTCTTATTTTAAGTTGGTCATCATCGTGGACGAAGCATCCCATAGGATCTTCTAGCGTTGGAAGTCCCCAATGTGGCGATTTCCGGATTTGTTGAATTGTGTAGTTTTCTGCAGAAAATGGCGATCTTGTGCGTTCGTCTCGGAGTAGGAGGATGGTGAGGTCTTCGTGTATCAGAAAATTCTGGTTTCCAAGAAATGACAATTGCCCTAGCTGTTGTTTTGCAGTACCTGGAGTTGTTGAAGGTGGGCTTTTGACGCCAGGCACTGTAAGCGTATAGCATAAGTCGGCAGCGTAAGCGTACTCATGGGGAAGACATGCCCCTTCGTTTCCAAGCGAAAGGAAGGGGAGAGGCGCAAGGAAAGCAGTCTTAAATCGTGATCCCCAGGTATCTTGCATCGTCCTCCATCATTAGTAATGTGCCTCCCACTAGAAGACAGGGAGTGAATACTTCTTTTCTTCCTGCTGAAATTAATCATAGTCTGCTGTGTTGATCTTTATTTTCCAGTTAACTGTCCACCAGAAGCTAAACGTAGCGCTGCTTATATGTCGTATAACGGATGTTGGGGTAACTGGCAAAGACTACGGTGTCGTCTGCAAGGTGGTGGTGATCGTATTTAGGGTGTTAGTATATCAGCTGTATATACTGCATACAGGGATGGTGATATGCAAGAGCCTAGGGAGATCCCTGGTTTGGCTGTTCTCGGCGTTGTTACTTGTACATCATGGGCGACTCTGTATTGGTAGTTCAGGGTGTGATCATGTGATGCGGATCTGATGATGTGGAAACGCATATTGGAGGAGCTTGTGTACTAAGTCCCTCGTGCCACATTTTGTCGAACACTTTTCTCATTTTCTAGGAAGAGGTCCAAAGTGTGGCTCTTTGAGGTGACGTTTCAGCCACTCTTACCATTGGTGATCAGCACTGTGCCCCGTCTGAATCCAAATTGTTGATTTGGGATCAGATACTGTTCTTCAATGTGCTGTTGATAGTCTCCGTTGCAGGAGCCTTTCAAAGATGCTGGTGTTCGAGAATGAGCTGATTGGCTGATAGCTCGTTGGTGTACGAAGGGCTTCAGGTTTGGGTATCATAATCATTCGTGCTTTTTCAGGCTGTCGGAAAATATATCTTGTATGCAGTATATCATTGAATATACGACAGAGCAGTACCCGGGACTTGCGTGGTGCGTTTCTGAGGGTCAGAATGGGGATGTCGGGTCCTAGCGCCCTGTGGGGGATGAATCTTTCGAGTGACTGCTTGGATCTCTCGTGGTGTTGCAAATGTTGCTGGTAGAAGATTGACCAGGGGTGTATGTGTGTTGCTACAATGGGCAGCATGTAAAATTTTGGCTCAAGTTGGAGTGGTGTTCTGCTGCGTACTTGCTTCCACGGTATTGGCGAAAAACCCCGCTTGTTCTTCTGGGCCATGAAGGCGGCCTTGTAGTCCTTGCAGGGAAAGGTTCTGGAACCTGATTTGGGTAGATATCTCTTGTATTTTTTGGTTCTAATTTGTATCTTGATTGAATTAATTTTCGCACCCTTGTGATTAGTGCGTTCACACAATCTTGTACTGTAGGTGTATTGTCTGTTGTCACTACCTGCGCAGCCATTGCTTGAGATGGATCAATGGTTTGGTGTGTAGGTCTTCTGACGTGGTTTGGCGGCTTGCGACTGGGTTGTTGGTAGCTGCAAGCTTGCAGGCTGATTTTATGGAGAATGATGGCGCTGACAGCTGCTTCTATTTCTTCGGGGTTGGAGACCGGCAGTCGGGTATTTATGAGGACGGCAAGGATCTGCCGGTTGACCTCCCTGTCCGTGGTGATGATTCTTAAGTCTTGTTGCAGGGAGGTGATGATTTACTCGAATGGTCTGCAACACTGGGACGTGAGTCCGTCCAGTATTGCCAAGTTGGACGTTAAAATCATATCTAATACATCCTCAAGTCATCAGTTTCTGGAATCAACGGTTGGTGACTTGAGTGTTCCAAATGGGGTGCTTACAGTTAAGATCGGCCTTTATGAGGATTCAGTGACCGAGTCTTCGAAGAGTTGTCTCCTGTGTCTGTTGGTATTCTTGCTTTGTTATAAGCGGCGATCAGGTGGCTAGGCCATCTGGTGAATGGGGAGTGATGCCAGTGGCCTCCAGGGTTTGCAGCTGTAGCAGCGGGAGTGGACCGTGGGCTGTAGAGGATTTAAAGAGGATAGCTGTGCCGCTCTTTGGAATGGGGCGGTCAGTTCTCACACAGGTGTCACTATATCTAGAGCGAAGAAGTGTACGTTTCCCCATAAAACTCAATACGACCATACAGTTATAAAGTAGTGACATTTGTACTCCACGAACGAGTGGTTTGTGATAATAATAATAATCATCGTAACTATTCTGGCATTATTGGCAGGTCAATTGCCGCGACTAAAAAGCTTCCATGCTCCATGGTTTTCCGCTAACCTCTTCGTCTTCACGTACGATTTTTGTTTTGATATCGTCTATCAACTGAGGAGTTTGATGTAATAAGAACGTAAGCGAGTTTACGCCTGCTTTTTGCATCAAACGCATTTGTGGCTTTTGCCATGCTTGTTTAGCCTCCTGACAACATTTCAATTCACAATATCGGAATAAATTGCTGCATATTACATTGTTTGATATATATATAAAAAAAAAACACTAAAGTTTTCAACATCGTTTTTCTCCAACTGCATGTTTCAGACTTACGCCCTTATTGTATCAAACTCCTCAATTATAGTCTTCTTCGCGTCTTCCTTTCTTTCGTACTACCATAACCTCTAGCACGTCCCTCATGATAAAGTTCCTTGTCCCAACTAGTTTCTCTTCCTTTTTTCAATAATATTTAAAATTGTTCTTTTCTCCCCCAGTATTTCTAACACCCTCTCTATCTTCCTCACACCTACATTTCGAAAGCTTTCAGTTGTTTTTGTGTGATGTCCACGCTTCTGCCCCTTACAGTACAATACTCCACAGAAAGCGTCTTATGAGTCATTTTCTCAATTCTTTTTTATTCATGGTCCCACAAAATACTTTTCTTCCTCCTAAAAGCTTCTTTCGCCATTCCTATTCTTGCTTTTATTTCACGTTCGCACTTAATATCACTAATAATAGGATGCATTGTTTTATGTCCTATGAAATTTGGTACTGTCAAAAGGATTTAATGTTTTCTCGTAATTATTTTACATGGTACATGCATCACGTATAGGCCACTATAATTATCATTATTATATTTGGGTCCGCTGTAGAGGGAGCGACATTTTAATAAAAGGCGTTATTTTAAAGGGAAATTCTCTTTATGACAATTTCCCTTTTTCGTACATTATACACACAGTATTGTATGAAATGGCATAGGAGACCTGGGATAGATCTCCGGCGGGAGGCGGTTTTCAGACCTCACGTTAAGCTGTAGGTTCACGTCTCATATAGCCTTGTTGCTGCACAGGACGCTAAACTTAAAATTCAATCCAAGCACGAGGAGTACGAGGGAATATCAAAAAGTTTACGTAATCATCTAGAAGATGAGGGAGGCATAGTGGCTCAGTAGTAGATCGTTCACTTCGGGTGCATGGAATCTGTTCGATCCCAGCTCGCGCCAAGTGGGCTTTGTGATGGACAAAGACCGTGTTTGTGGGATTTTCTCGGGGTTCTCCCGTTTCCTCCCACATTATTCATTCCACAATTGCATTCATTTTTCTTCACCGTCTCTAACCTAGACGGTATAATCATGGGACGTAAAACTAAAGCTCTGCTTTCCTTTACCTAAGCGTCAAGGGGGCTATAGCCTCCTTATATATATATATGTGTGTGTGTGTGTATTTATGTGTGCATTTTTAGGATCGACAAGGAGAGACGAAAAATATCATGTTATTTAAATAGGCAGTGGTAGATGTAGGACGCAATTTTTGTAACCTTGAGTTGTAATTGAGGTGATATCAATTATTTTCCAATCCGAAAAAGTTTTAACCATACTGTGTAACAATGTTATGTGTTATGTTTTACTGCATAATTTTCAGTTTATATACCAAATCAATTTTACTTTCGTCCAAATAAAATTAATTTAGAAGCGTCACAATAATTATTGTGTGTTTCAGATGTAAAGCATCACGGGCAGTAGCCAATGGTGCGCGATATTCCGCGCGGTGTAGCCGGATTACGGACTCCCCTTTCCCTTCTCGCTCTTCCTCCAGTTGAGATTATGACATACATTGGCAACATTATTCACAATGTAAATATTCTAGCAAACTCAAGAATTTTGACTGTGCATTCTAGAAATATATATAGCAACTAAATTTCTTACCTAGTAACTTTTCCAGTGGAAATGCTAAACACTCATCTTCAACACTACTTTCACTATCATCTATGTCAGTCAATATTCCGTCATTGTCTGAATCTGAGTCTTGTAAATTTATTATCATGGGTTAAAAAAATTGTAAACACAAAAAATAATTCTTCGAGCTTGACTTCGTAGCACTTTTTTTTTTTAAAATAAAACTCCGCACTTGTACTCGGTTTGCTTAAAGACATTATCAACTATAATTTTGGAGAACAAACTATCACGAAAGAAAGCAACCCAGACACTGATGAATTCTGTTTATGCTAAAAGAGGAGTTACGTTCCTACACAACTAGCCCCTTTGTTTCCTTATCAGTTTTCATAACAAGTAACACTCTTGGGCTCGATGTAGGTCTCAAAAACAATCCGTCTGATTCCTAAGCAACTCGAAATGCTCGAGTTTGTTTTGGGTTATGATAATTTGACACCATTCAGACGCCTGGTGCTTTTGAATCCCTTGTAGAGGACAGAAGAGGGAATAAAAGTCGCACATAATAAGGTGTGAACCGCGAAAGAAGAAACAGAAAACATACTGCGTTTTTTCTGTCGAATAAGGAAGAATCTATCTTGAGTAAATTTCTAAACAATATTACGAACTTCCCTTATTTCAATCTTACAATGTTAGGCATATATATATATATATATATATATATATATATATATATATATATATATATATATATATATATATATATATATATATATAGGGTGTTTGAAAAAGAACTCCCTAGTTTTAAGTATAAATTTAATTGTGAAATGAATGAAAACTTACATCAATGAGTACATATCATGAAATAGAATTCCTTCACGTTTTGTTTTAAGTTGAAAGACTTCAACGTAGGATCCATTCGTAGCCCTGCACACGTCGAGACGATATTCCACTTCTTGCTACGTATTGACCAATATTTCAGGTGTAACTGTCCCAACCGCCGCGACGATTCTTTCCCTTAAATGACTGATGTCTGATCATTTTGCTGTACACATTTTTTATGTGGCCCCAAAAGAAAAAGTCCAGTGGGGTTAAGTCTGGGCTTCGTGATGGCCAAGGTATTAGGCCAGCCCTGCCTATCCACCTTCCTGGAAAGCAAGTGTCAAGAGCCGCACGCACATGGTTACTGTAATGAGGTGGTGCGCCATCTTGGAAAAACACAAGCCCCTTTTCCGCCTCAATATCGTCCATTTGGGGAGAGACGGATTCTGTCTGCATGTCATAGTAAACGTCTCCGTTTATTGTTTTTTCTACAAAAATGAAGGGACCAGTCACACGATCTTCCATCAAACCGCACCAGACATTAAGTTTGGGAGAGTCACTTTGATGCTGAATAACTTCATGTGGATGGACTGGCATGATATGTAGCCTCATCAGAAAAGAGAATCTGCTTTTTTTTTTAAAAAAAAAAATATCATCATCAATTCTGTGTAGAAAGTCAGCAGCAAACTCATACCTTTCGATTTTATCAGTAGGTTTAATTTCACGTAACAGTTGCAATTTGTAGGCACGCAACTGAAGTCCTTTACGCACATCATACACAGTACTTTTAGGCACTCCTAATTGTAGACTACGTCTGGCCAATGACTTCTTCGGGCTCCGAACACAAGAAACAGGGATCTATTCAACATCTTCAGAAGTTCTCGGTCTACCTGGTGATTTTGCTTTTAAAACACTGCCGGTTTCCTTGAAAGACTTTAGCCAATGACGGATAGTTTTTGCTGTAGGTGGTTCACCACATACTTACGTCAAAAATCACGTTGCACTGTTATAACTGACTCAGTATTCACAAGCCAAATAACACACTGAGCTTTCTGTTGCGGAGTACACATTGTTCCTGAGTTGCTCTGCACTGCACGCCTGCCTGGACTGAAGTGAGGAAACACAGGAAAAAACAGCACTGGTGCCGTCTCAAAGTCAAGCAGACCTGGCAACTGCAGAGGAGCCAAACCTGGAGAGTTTATGAATCAAACACTAGAATAGTGTATGTCACTTTATACAGATTCTAGGACACATTAAAACTAGGGAGTTTTTTTCACACACATTATATATGTCCGTTATTGAGAGGTTCCGTTACAGAGAGGTTACAGAAATTTAATTTCTCACAACGGTAATTGTATGCAGTAATATACAGTAAATATATTACGTATGAGCGTAAATACACAAAATTCAATGTGAAAATACTCTATTTAGTACGTATTTGAATTGCTGCGAGGGGGGAAAGCATTTTTCATTTATTTCTCAGAACCTTCTCAGAATTATCAAAAGATGCGTAAGGCCACAATGCCACGTTAAATGAATCTTGTAGCTGTCATAAAAAATACTTGCAATCCGATCTTTTTATTTCCTATTTAGATGTTACAAGTTCTTGAAAGCAAGAAAGGTGTCTCCACATATGCAGCACTGCATTCTGGAGTGGACAAACAGTGAACCTGCTCATTAAAAACGTGTATTTTGGCGCACTTCCCCTCCCTGTCCAAATAATCCGTTGTTTCGGAAGCGGCGAAACAGGTTTTTCCTTTATGTGAGTGGGAGGGCGATAGCAGGTAGCAAGCAAGACGTCCCAGTCGCACATTGTTCAACTCCTTGTAAGATGGAAAAAATGTGTTCCTTTCAAGACTGTTTACATTGTAAAATATGGTAGGGTTCCAAGTTTTTTTTTAATGACAGCTACAAGATTCATTTAACGTGGCAATGTGGTCTAAAGTGGCCTTGTCACTTTACAAGAACTTGTAGCTGTCATAAAAAAATCTTGAAACCCAATCTTTCTATTTACTGTGTACATATTACAACTTCTTGAAAGCAAGAAAGGTATTTCCACCTATACAGCACTGCACTCTAGTAAACAAACAGTGAACCTGCTCTTTAAAAATGTATTTTGGCGCACTCCTCCTCCCTGTCCAAAAGAATCCGTTGTTTCGGAAGCGGTGAAACAGGTTTTTTCCTTTATGTCAGCGGGAAGGCGATAGCAGGTAGCAAGCAAGACGTCCCAGAAAGTTGCACACTGTTCAACTCCTTGCAAGATGGAAAAAATGTTTTATGACTCTTTCAAGACTATGTGTACATGGTGAAATATAGTAGGGTTTCAAGATTTTTTTATAACAGCTACAAGTTGTTCTAACGTGGCAACCCCCTAACCAGCTAAACTCTTGTTTAGCGAAAAAGGCATACTTTTTTCCTCTACAAGGGCAATAAAATTCATTAGCAATTGTCCTCTGAGAATCCTCTGTTCGGTTGCGGAAGAAACATGTGTATGTGTGTCTGTACTGGCGGAATGAATGAAAAGGCAAGTTATTGGGAATTCATATGTTTATTGACCCAACCCCAATCACAAAGAAAATCCCCTTACAGAAAGTGAAAAAGGAAGCCGGGAAAACTCCAACCCAGACTTGTTCCAGTGTCAAAAGAAAAATGTTGCTTTCCCTCTTTAGTTTCTTATCTATGAAATTGTCGGGAAAGATGCAAGACCCAGAGGAAAAAGGACTATCAGAAGAAAAGAATTTCAACTTGAAGCTGTTCTGTTTGATGGTTCACCAGGTCTAAACTCGTGATAGATACAGTTGTAGGGAAAAGACTTTTCTGTCTACTGTAATATATCGCAGAATCGAGAATACTTCATGTCCGTTATGAAGAGGTTATTGAAACGTTTGGGGTGAAAAAGGACTGTCCGCGTCCGTAAAGGGGAGGGTTTGTTCCGTAAGAAAACATACATTTTTGCTGGGACAAGAAAACCTGTCCTTATTATAGAGGTGTCCGTTAAGGGAGGTTTCACTGTGTATATATATATACACTGCTCCACAAAACTTAAGCAACCCGAGAGAACATGGTAAAAGTGACGTGTGAGGCCCATTCAACACTGGTTAGTAGCATGCACATACACAGAGATACACAAGCAAGGCGAACACCCACTCTATCTCATAAGCAGCATCGTTGCAAGCGCGGTGAACAACTTATGCCATGAGGCGTACACCACAGCCCAGTATTGTCCGAGGCTCCAAGCATTGAGTTAGTGGTTCTTGTCTGGGGTACACACTTTGCAATGGCTGGTAGACGACATTTGAGTGACTTTGACCGCGGGCGAATAATTGGGCGGTTGGAATTGGGCCGGTCGCAAGTGGAAGTGGCGCAGGACTTCAACGTGAACAAAAGTGTTATGTCAAGGCTGTGGAATCGCTTCCAAAATGGAGGTGAAGTCAGTAGACGTCATGGAGGAGGCCGTCCGAAGAAGACGTCGGCCGTCGAGGACCGATTTCTCACAATTTCTGTCAAACGTAACCGTCAAGCTTCATGCTCTCAACTGGCCAATATGTTGTTTCAGGCTACAGGACAATGCGTGAGTCGTGAAACTGTTCGTCGGCTGCTCAATAGAGCAGGACTGTATGCAAGAAGGCCTGCGCTGTGTGTGCCATTGAAACTGGAACACAAACGTGCGCGTTACACAGTATCAGGAACATGTTGCGTGAGGAGAACACCAGTGGGCGCGTGTCATGTTCTCCAATGAGTCGAGATTTAGCCTGTCGTCAGCTTCTGGTCGGACTTTAGTGTGGAGAGAACCAGGAGGACGCTATCTTCCAAACTTCATTGCTAAACGGCCGTCCTATGCCGGTGGTTCCATTATGGTGTGGGGTGGAATTATGCTGAATGAGAAAACGGACCTCTATATTGTGCAACACGGCACTTTGACAGCACAACGGTACCGGGATGAAATTCTCAATACACATGTGTGCAGTTTCCGCGGAGCATTTGGCCCAGACTTCCTGTTCATGGATGACAATGCCCACCCACACCGTGCATATCTTGTGTCCGAGTATCTGGAGAGCGAAGACATTACGCGTATAGCATGGCTTGTATATTCGCCGGACTTGAATCCCATCGAGCATGTGTGGGATGCTCTTGGGCGTCGAATAGAGCAGCGCAATCCACCAGCACGCACTCTCCCTGACCTGCAAAGAGCTCTCCTCGAGGAGTGGCGCCATCTGCCGCAAGACTTGATAAACACTCTGATTTGCAGCATGGAGGCCAGATGTCGTGCCTGTATAGCTATTCGTGGCGGTCACACGCCATATTCACTGCCTATGCCCTCGCACAATTCAGCTTCAACTGTTGAGGTATCGTTGTGCTGAACTTTTTGGTCACCCTGTACATCCTAACTGTATTGTTCGTATTCACTTGTGTTGCATTGTGCATCTGGACCGCCTGTTTGTTCATTATACTTGGTCCAGTGATCGTGTCGTTTTATTTTCTGCCACTTTCTTCGAGTTGCTTAAGTTTTGTGGAGCAGTGTATATATGAATCAGATTGCAAAGGCGTGTAGCCACGGGGAAAAAGGGGGGCCCTGTCAGGAGCTTTCACTATAATCAAAATCTCAACTGGCTATCTAAAAAGAATCATGAAGATATAATCATTATCATGAAACAAACTATGATCAAAAATATGAAACATATTCCCTTAACTTTCCTACTGCACTTTCACGGAAATATATTGGGTGAAATGAGCAGGGGTCTCATATCTTTTTTCTAGCCCCGGCCTCCAGATGGGTTAATCCAGACCTGCATCTGTGTGAACGGCCTCACTAGATTAGAATTTTACAAATTAAGTCAAGGTCTCATACATAATTGTGGATTGAATGAGGCAAGGATAAATGAAATCTTGTGTAATTTCCTTAACAGTTTGAATCATTCAATAAGTAAAGAGACAAAGTCTATATTTTTAACACTAATCAATTTTATTTATTTATTTATTTTTTGTTTGTTTGTTACAGGGGTGTTAGCTGGGAACCTTGGGATATGCTCTGATCTGCTGTTTCGTAATTTTATGTCCGAACATAACTTCAAAAATATCAATTCATCATGGCAAGTCCTCTAGAAGATTGCACCTTAGAAGAACAGCGCTCAGTCATTAGGTTTTTAGTCGCAGAAGGTGTAAAACCAAGTGAAATTTTTTCTCGAATGTTGAGACAGTACGGTAACAGTTGTATGAACCGTGCGAATGTGTACAAGTGGGTTGATCGGTTTAAAAGTGGCCGAACAAGTGTAGGTGATGAACCCCGATGTGGACGTCCAGTGGAAGTTTCTGGTTCTTCGTTGGAATCGAGGATTGACGGACTTAATCGTGATAACAGAAGAATTACTGTTGAAATGATAGCTGAGGAAGTTCAAGTAAGTGTTGGAACTGTTCACAATGTAATTAGGAACATTTTAAAGTACAGAAAAACGTGTGCCAGATGAGTTCCCAGACAGCTTACTGACGCTCATAAAGAATCAAGACTTTCCATTTGTCAAGCCTAACGCAACGAAGTTTGATTGAAGGAGACGCTTTTTATGAAAGAATAGTGACTTGCGACGAGGCCTGGATCCATCACTACGACCCTGAGACCAAAAAGCAGAGTATGGAGTAGAAACACACTAGCTCTCCAGTTCGCAAAAAATTCAAGGTTCAACCTTCCGCTGGTAAAGTGCTGCTGACCATCTTCTGGGACTCACAGGGTCCAATCTATTGCGATTTCCTTGAAGATCAGCGAACTATCAATAGCCTATACTATTCTGAGATGCTAGAACACAAAGTTAAACCAGCTATCAGGAGCAAACGCCGTGGACTCTTGTCAAAAGGAGTCATTCTTCAGCACGATAACGCCCGCCCTCATACAGCCCAGCTGGCCCGAGATAAGCTTCAAGAAATTGGTTAGGTCTTACCTCATCCTGCCTACAGCCCAGACCTCGCCCCATCTGATTTTTACCTGTTTAGACCACTCAAAGACGCCCTACGTGGAAAAAGACTTGCTAACAATGAGGAAGTTAAGGCAGAGGTGCAAAGGTGGCTTCGGGGTAAATCGAAAGATTTCTTCGCCAAGGGAATTAGGAAGCTGCAAGAAAGATGGGACAAATGCATAACTGTAAAGAGTGATTATATTGAAAAATAGCCTTAGTTTTGAAAGATTGAAATAAATCTTTATTGAGCTATAGCAAT
Source organism: Thermobia domestica (assembly GCF_964235325.1). Classification (NCBI taxonomy): domain Eukaryota; kingdom Metazoa; phylum Arthropoda; class Insecta; order Zygentoma; family Lepismatidae; genus Thermobia; species Thermobia domestica. The sequence continues at coordinate 124,555,427 of NC_137458.1, read as the reverse complement.
TTGTCTCTTTACTTATTGAATAACCCTCGTAATACTTATGAAACACCCTATATATATATATATATATATATATATATATATATATATATATATATATATATATATATATATATATATATATGTGTGTGTGTGTGTGTAACAATGAATGGAGCGTATACCCACCTTAAAAATTAGCATTACATCACTGCATATAATACAACATTATTGCCTTTTTCATATTGAATAATTCTGTAGTGTACCACGAACTTTTATCGTATTTAATTTTTGTATTATCCATTATATATATATATATATATATATATATATATATATATATATATATATATATATATATATATATATATATATATATTGTGGAAAGGAAGCAGATTTCATATCTGTTAAGAAATGTCGTAGAGGAGTAATTAAATGCATCACTGGCATCAAAATTTATATAATTATGTAACATGCCCCAATTTTCCCCTGTAAGCATGGGAATAAATTATAGTAGAACTTTAAGCTACTGATATTTTCATACATACTATTCATATTTCTCTCCACCGTCATCCCTATTGAGTCGTGATCAGAAACCGGGAAAGGAACAACTTTAGTACTTATTTTGGTGCTATTCATATTGGTAAATACGTTGTCTAAACAAGCAGATCCTTTAGTAGGTCTGTAGTTTGTAACACAGAAATAAAACTGTCGCAATACATTTACAAACTCAGTTACACTTTTATTTGTAGTCCCATCAAAGTGTGAGTTCATATCACAGGGTTTGAAAAAAACCCGGGTATTTTTGAAAAAACCCAACCCACCTGGGCCCATGTGGGTTTTTTCGGGTATTTTCGGGTTTAATTGGGTTTTTTCGAAATATTTCAATGTCTTTGGAGTAAAAATGTTAAAATGATTTACATTTCAAGATTGTCATTGTCACAACTTGCAACATTTTTCAATTCTCTGCTGTTTTGAAAAATGGCCGCCATTTTGAAATTTTTTATTGGATAGCCGAAAATTCTACACAGCAAATTTAGAATGTCTCGTGCTTCTACCCTCAAAATTTGAACTTACCCTGTAGCATGGATACACGCTATTTTGAATAATGGCCGCCATTTTGAAATTTTATGCCGCCAAAATATATACAGCTAATTTAGTCTCTCGTGCTTTTACTCTGAAAATTTCAACTTGAAAGACCGAAAACTGCCCTTTGTAGCGTGGATATCCGGTTTTTTTTTTAAAGAGCCATTTTGTAATTTTACGTTCGTATGCCGCCAAAATCTATGCAGAAAACTTAGAGTGTCTCCAGTTTGTATCCTGAAAATTCAAAAGACCGAAAGTTGAACACTGTGTAGTACAGGCAGACAAACGAACAAATGTAGATCATCCCAGGAGCCTCAGCGACGTTCGCCAAATATGAATACCAAATAGCTATATTAATTTGAACTAAAGACATAATGCATCAAAATGTTATATGAAATAAATATGTTTCAACGTAAAATAAATTATTTTATTGTTGAAGTTCACTTTCGATGCTTGGTGCGTTCAATTACGGGAATTCCCCGAGCACTTGTTGCAAGACGGTTCTTTTCTAGTGTTTGCCAACTATAGAAAGTAGAAAAACCGCATCCCCGCAAAATTCCCTATGATATAGGTCTAAGTGTAATGTATCTCTGCTCGGACCCCCTCCCCCATGGGAAGGAAAATACTATCATAGTGAACAAAAGTGCACCTGTATTCTGCATATCCTTAGTACATTCAATAATAAGCTTAATGCTATAAATAAGGAATGGCCAAAATTTTCCGGATTCCGGAAATTTTACTTTCCGGATTTCGGAAAATTCCAGAATTAAGAAATTTTTCCGAATTCCAGAATTGGCCATCCTTACTATAAATGAGAAACTGAAATCGGCATTGATCATTTTTTTGTATTTATCACCACTTCTTTAAAATTATCGAAACAAATGAATGAATTAATCTTTATCTGACAATTTTGGATTTGGAAAATGAAATTTATTCTTTAAACTTACATTTCAACTACAGGAAATTGCTTTAAGTTTTTTTTTTTTTTTTTCAATAAATGTATAAAGTTCCTTACAAATAAATTTCAAATTTTCCGTGATACAGTCCCTGTCATCTCTTCAAAATTATGTAAGCAGATGAACAAAATATATTAATCGTTGATAGATGGTGAAAGGTGAGTTTTGGATTTAGAGAATGAAAGTTACTTTTAAATCTATACTTTGAACTAGATACAAGTTGAAAAAAAACGGTCATAAATGGGCTGGTAAGAAGTTTGTACCGGTCACCGGCTTTAATCAAAATAACAGCAATATTTCCGGCCAGGCCGGTAAAAACCAACCCTATTCTTTTCCGAAAATTAATTTAAAACAATTAACAAAGATAGGCCTATTATTCATATTTTATAAAGTAAATGTTTCAAAATGTAATAAATGAAATTAAATATCTTCCAGCGTAAAATAAATAGTTTTACTGTTGAAGTATTCACTTCCGATACTTTGCGCATTCAATTGCGGGAATTTCCCGAACACTTCTTTCACGACAGGTTTTCCCTGAAAATGCAGCTTGCTTTACTGTACATCGAAACTTCAATTAATACTGAAGTTTGAATTCAGCACTTGAAATAGTAAGCGTTACGTAGTCTTAGGAGCTCCGAGCATTAAGCTTCTTAATTTTGACAAGAATTTTTATGCTATTGCTGATGTTGATTCTACAGAATGCTTATTTGAAGGGTAGCAACAAATGACTGTTGTTGAAAAACCAAATTTTACTGAATACTTTTGTTACCACCAAAGGTAAGAAATAACCTATGACCTTAAACCCGTCAACGTATGAGGCATAACGTCTCTCGGCGGCGCCGAGTCAGCAAGCACACTATTCACGAAAAGTATTTTTTTAAAATATAGAATTGCTTATTTTACTTCAAATAGGCTATAAGCATAATCCATACATTAATTTGTTCTATAATTATCTCAAGCTAAGGGAAGTTTTTTTATTCATTCTTTCAGTTTATTCAGAACTTTATAAAGGTCTTATGTTGAATGTTGTTGTCTACCTTAAAGTGAAAGCATCTAATTCGCCCAAAGAAAGTTCAAAATCTGATAAAAATAACTTTCAATGTGATCACCTTAGTTGTACCAATAATATACTAACAAAAAGCTCAAAAACCCAGGTGGGTTTTAAGGCGGGTTTTTTCAGGTGGGTCCAACCCGAAAAAACCTGCTGGGTTTTTTCGGGCTGGGCCCACTTGGGCAAACCCTGTCATATCACCACCTATGTTGCAGTATAGGTCGTAAACGTGTTGAAAACATCCAACGAAGTTCAAAGGCTACTGCTGAGAATCTAAAAGACAAACGTCATCTCAATCTTTAAAAAAGCTGTTTGATGATGTGAGAAATCACATTAAAAGTTACAACTTCAAAGATAGATATAGCCATTAAGATAGACGGAAATCTCAAAATGTTATGACTCCCATTTAGTTTGTTAGTTAAATTTGAGCCTAGCATCCCGTTCAGCAGCGAAGCTGTATGAGACATGAATCTACACCTTAACATGAAATACGAACCACACGAGCTACCTCCGGGAATCGAACCCGGATCTTCCACGCTAAAGGCACGTACGGTATCCACATAGCCATGAGGGAGCTCGTTATACCTTCCAGAAGAACTTATTAAGAAAATGCACACAATGCATATGGATGCCAAACTTCTGCAGGGTCATACGAAAGATAACGCAGCAATTTTAATAAATATTGCAATATCGGTGTCGGTTATCCTGACGTGATCCCTGTAGTGTATGCGATACAATCATGTCAAAGGTGAAGGTTCTGAAATCGAAAGCAAACAAATCTGATGCTACAATGAAAGAAAAATTCAGCAGAAAATTAAGCAATTAACAGTGCAAAGCGATGTATACAAAACGAAAGCAGAAGTGTTTTATAAGAGAAAGATAGTTGCTAAACAGCAAACTATGAAACAAGCTGACTTTGATTGGGCCCTACATAATTTTATCCTCATTGACCTCAGTTCTGAATTTCGTTACCTGTATATATTTTGTGTTCTTGTGGAGGATAAAACAAGAATTTTGTGTGTTTCGCTACTTGCATTACGTTGCTAAAATGTTAGATTCTATAGAAGTCGTATTTCCGATCAGAGGTCATTCATACATAAGAGTGTGATCGAAATATGTCATTAAATAAATAAACCAAATTTACAGAAAATTCGTTTACTGAAATACGAACCTCTAAAATGAACCTGACTCCATTTAATATCGTAATGGTTGATCAAAAATTTTAGAAACTAGACGCAAGAGCGGCTAGACTGTGTATTTGTGGTTAAACCTCCGTGTAAGTTGGTACCGATCAGAAAGGTGAAAGCTGTCAATAAACATCCACGACTAATGTAGCACATATAACAGAGAGTGGATTTCCTTCATTATTCGCGGCCGGTTTTTGGACTTGGAATCCGCGACGCACTTTTCTCCCTGGGCAATTCACATTGCAAATACACGTAGTTCCGAAGAAAAACAATTTTGCACTTCGGAACAAGCGAGAAAATTTTACAATGTTCTGCCCTATCGAAAGATTTTGTCAGAATGAAAAGTTGATCTTTCGTCTTTCATTCCTGTGACCTTCACATTGTAAGGATCGTACATACACTCAGTTTGAGATAAATCTTGGCGACAGAAGGAAAATTTAGAAGGGTCTTTTTAATCTAGTATTGCCTCTGTCTGAACAGCAATAACAAGTCATTAGAAATTAAGGTAGAGAAAGAATATATATAAGGTGGCCCAAAAGTAGGCATACAGTCCCGTACTGATCAGCTCACTTTATTTCATATCATTTCTTATTGTTATCAAACAGGTACACTTAGTTTCTTTATTAATTGTTCTTAATGTCTTTTTACTTATACAGCAGAACAGCAGAAGCAAATAAACCCATAAACTAGAACGTTATACTTGATCAATGCAGGGGTACACACCTAATTTTTTGCCACCCGATATATATATACTAATAAAAATAAAATGCCGCAATGCATAAGGGTGTTGGTTTATTTTCTAAACCATTCTTGTCACACTTCTTATTTTCATTTCTCGAGCACACTCACTTACTCGTTTACTGTATAAGTTTTCTTATTGGATGTTCATAACTTTTTTTTTTTTTTTTCATTTACGAAGACTACCTCCTCGTTTGAGCTTATAGATTATTAGTCCTTTGTCTCGCATGATACAAATTGGTTAAAGGTAATCGATATAACTTCTTAAATGCAAGGACAACCTAAAATCAACATTGCTAACCTTAAAACACACGCGCTGGGGTAAAATCTTCTGATTGTATTCACCCAGCACTCAGTTTTCGTTAAACGATCGTGGTGTGAGGATCATAAATCTTTGGCTGGGGTGAAATCCACCCCACGCAAGTGTTTGTGTAATATAATTTTTTACCAAATTTTAACCTATGTTTTCTAAAAGCATGTGTTTATTTATATACATGTAATATATATAGTGAAACCTCCCTTAACGGACATATCTATAATACGGACAGATTTTTTTGTCCCGGCAAAAATACATGTTCTCGTACAAAACAAAACCCTCCCTTTACGGACACTCAGATACGGACGCGGACAATCCTTTTTTACCCCCAAACGTTTCAATAACCTTTCATAACGGACAGGAATTATTCTCGGTTCTGCGATATATTACAGGAGACAGAAAAGTCTTTTCCCCACAAGTGTATCTATCATCAAACAGAACAACTTTAAGCTGAACTTGAAATGATTCTTTTTTTCTGCCCGCAATAAACTGCTTTCTGGCGGAAATCCTAGAAAATCTTCAATAAGCACTAACACTCATGTAGGGTTTGTCGTATGGTCAAGAATTCTATGCGAATCTCCCCTTCCCTAACAAATTTAATGCTTTTTCCTCTGGGCCTTGCATCTTTCCTAACAATTCCATAGATAACAAAAGAAATATTGTTTATTTTGCAATAACATTTTTCTTTTGTACAAATTGGTGTGTCAAACAGTTGAACAATTAAAGAAATTTGCCATTAATCGCGGTGAAACAGAAGTTCTCCAACTGATCCAACAGTTGGAAGCAAATTTTGAACAGAAACTAGTCCGTAGGATGTACACGCCAGACAACTACTGCAAACTTTTTCCCAAAAAATTTGGTGAGTTTCTTCTCCACATTTTTAGTATTTAATAATAATATTGCATACTTTTTAAAGCTATTTTTACTTTTAGTGTAGGCGGTATGTGATTTAATGGATTTTTTACAGGGTGATGACATGTCCTTAAGAAAATTACCATACACGCATTATCATTTGCAGTATACGAACATTTTAACACATTCCCCAACAATATTATTATTTAATAGAAATGAATTTCTCCTTCATCCGTCCCAGTAATTCAAATACGTACTAAAACAGAAATAGAGTTTTTTTCATATTGAATTTTACGTATTTAAGCTCATACATAATGTATTTACTGTATATTACTGCATACAATTACTGTTGAGAGACATTAAATTTTTGAAACCTCTCTGTAACGGACAAAAATTCCCATCCCATTGGTGTCCGTTATTCAGAGGTTTCACTGTATATGTAGTCATATAGACCAATATCGTTCTAGTAAACTTTAAAAAATATCAGTAAGGTAGAGAACACAAAATGGACAGTGTTGCGCAAAAGGACGAAAGAATAATATAACGAACCTCTTTGATTCTGATTATAGTGATGATGAACTTATTCCTATCAGTTGTAGTGACACAGATGATCTACATGAAGGTGGACATGATACAAATACTGAACAAGAGTGCCAAGTTGTACGGATATGATCCGCAGGAACTAACAGCAAAAAGAGGAACGGATATGACCATCACTTCTTATGCTCCCACGCCCGGAAGAGTTATTGTGGAATGAACAATGCACAATGACAACCAAGTTGATCCAGACACAGATGAGGAAAAGAAACATATTATTGTAACTGATTATAATTTACATAAAGGGGGGATTGATGTTGTTGACAAGCTGTGCGGAACGCATACTGTGTCAAGAAAGTGTAAGCGTTCGCCACTTACAATGGTTTTTGGCATGATAACGTTACAGGCACAAATGCTCTTGTCATTTCCGAAAACAACATTGGAGTGCAAAACCAAGTAGCCAGAAGAGTGTTCCTGACGGAACATATGGTGTCTAGGCTATTTCTACATTCCTTGCCCCTTCCTCTGAAAGCAGCAGTGAAGTGTATCACTAGTATTGAAGATAAACCGAAAAAGGAGGAAGAAAAGAGAGCTTCTGGACGGTATGAAATATGCTCACTTCAAAAGGACAGGTAAACACAATCTTCATGCTGCAATTGCAACAAGTTGATCTGCAGAAAGCGCAACCTTGTGTATTGTGAAGAGTGTACCGCCGATTAAAACTTTGCTCTTCAACTTGATGTGTGGGGGAAATGACAATAAATGTGTAATATGGTTAGAAAAATTTCTAATGTCTATATTCATGCTATATGATATTCTATTTTCGTTCTATATGATATTAAAATAACTTTTTATATTCATTTAGTGAAAAAAGCTCAAGTATATGTTGTTTTGAATATTTGTAAGTAATGAATGTTTAACGCTATTTTTCTGAAAAAAGGTTGAAATGAACATATAAAAAAAAAAAGGGGCTGTTTGATATATTCATCCTCTTAACACATACAAACACCAGAAACATGTACTAAAACTTTAAACATATATATTAAAATATTTCATAGCAACATAAAAAGTATAGCATAAAACATGTTAAAAATATTTTTCTTTAGAATGGCGATGGAATCAAAACTTTACCGGAAAAATGTGCCCACATCTCGTAGAAAAGGTCAAATTAACATAATTTTAGTCTTACATCCCAAATACATACAATAAATGATTTGTAAAAAAATATATCAGATGGGGTGTAAAAAACCCCGCGCGTGTGTTTAAGTCCTAAAATTTAGCGTGTGTGCATAAGGGCTAACCTTGCGGTAGTCAGAATGTAACTTGTACACTGCAGCACAGTCAGAGCCGGACTTCGGTTTGATGAGGCCCTAAACTATTGAAGAAAATGGAGCACTTCATACAACCTATGTCCAGCTGTCCTTTGTGAATGACATACTGTCGTTGTATTTGTGTCTTTGTATTGAATATATGCTAGTATGTTATCCATGCAACCACTCGACAGAGAACGTCGGCATTCAATACAGAAATGAGCAAATTAATGATATATTAGTGAGAAGGCTAGCAGAAGGGGTTCCATTACTTGCATCGCAGGAGCTTACACAACAAAACACTGTTGCTGTATGTAGATTTTATTTTACTTTTTACCTTATATTTTGGGAATGCACACACTGTTTTTTCCTTTAAATTTTTTTGGGGGCCCTAAGCTACAGCTTGTTTAGCTTATACATAAATCCAGCCCTGAGCATAGTTCTTGTTTATAACTGAAATTGTGTTGCACGACTTTTCTGGTTAAGAACAGTAGTTGGCAAGTTATCTTCTTGTGTGTGCGGTCTGAAATACGACTCCTTCGGTTTTAATGCTTTAAGAATTTCACATTTAGAACACTCGTGTTATTTTTATTTATTTATGTTACGTACTTTTTTTTTTTTTTGGTCTATTCATCCAGACGTTTTCTTTTAATCTTAATTACTGGTGTGACATTTTACAAAATGCAGTGTACTAATATCTAACATTAACTCTATAAAGATATACATATTTCTATGGAACCTTATTGAAATCAACAAACACTCTAAAATTACCTTACGTGTGAGAATATTATAGAAAATCAAAGAGTCTAATTTGTAATATGTCTGTTGTAACCTAGTGATTATAAGGGTATGTGAAAGTACTTGTATATCTTCGCAATTCTGATATTATTTACAGCTGAACAGATTATATCCCACTGAGTTACATCACAGATAGACAATCAGGACTTGTGTATGATAAAGCAAACCACGAAAACACGAATCGCTCACAAGCAATATGTTGTTATTAATGAACTTCTTTTTCAAAAAATCATATTTGTGGTCACCAAGTAAATTTAAAATTCAGGGTATTTTTGTCATTATTTAGTCACTGCAACTGAATGATACAAAAAAATATACACGGTGTACTTACTAAGTAGGTTAACACACTGATTTTTCAAAACTTGTCAGTCACGTTTGCAATTAAGTAAACTGATATAACATTTCATTGCATGTAATCGCTTCTCTTTTATACATATAATACAACATTACTGCCTTTCTCATATTGAATAATTTTGTAGTGTAGCACGAACCTTTATCGTATTTAAATTTTGTATTATGAATTTACTTATTCTTTTTGTGTGTGGGGAGGGGGGGGAGAGAAGCACGTTTCATATTTCTCCCCTTTTAGAACTTTTCTTCTTAAGTCACTGGAAAAAAAAAAAAAAACTTGGTTGGTGGAATTCTATTAATAAAATGAAACACATTGACTTTTATTCCTAATCTTGCAAATAATTTATTTCAACTCGTTTCTAAGTACAGTTTAATTAATGTTCATTTAAATTATTCTACTCTCTTACTCACACTCCAACAGAAAATATAAGCTTGCTTTAATTTGTGATTTCGAAACTTCATCACAGTCCAAAGATAGAAATATATGTTCGATATCCGAAGTTTGGAGGCAAGATAATAACTGGAACACGAATTAGCAAAGTGTGCCAAGTAACGTGGTGTTTCTCTAATGAAGTGTCATTTGATAAGAGCAGTAAGAAGAGATATATGCTACCAAATCTAAACCAATTTTTGTCCCTATAAGGTGAACTTAACATTTCAAGTAAGTAGAATCGTTTTCATTATTCACTATCTGACACTTACCACGTAATTATAGATCACTGATTGTATTTTTAATATCAATCCAAGGACGAGAATTAACTGAAAGTTAAGGTTGAATTATTATGTCTCAATAAACTCGCAGTATCGCTTTAAAAATAACGGGAATCTAGTCAAACGAACTACACTCCCACAATGTCACGCACTGTCGATATGGCGGATTGCATCAGATGCTCATAGGTTTGCCTCTGAGTTCATAGGTCTCTCACAAAGTTTGGCTTCCAAATTAAAAGTGTTTATTAAGTTTTACATCATATTGTTATTTTTTTTAAATATATTACAGTGTTATATTCCGAGTTTTAGCTCTATGTTTATCTGCTCACTTTCTAAGATATACGACAAACAAAGATATCAAAGCTTTACAACATTTTAATACTTGTTATTTTCTCTGTGAAATTGCAATTTCTTGAACAAATGTCATCAAAGTGTATGACAGCTAAATCTTTAATATGATTCCTAGTGAACTGAATTATAAAGCACGGAAGAAAAGGATGTTGAACTAAAACGAGGAAAGAGTAATACAGGATTCACAATGTATAAGTGCGCATGTGTTATTATACATAATAATTCCCCGACTTTTCCGATTTTCCAGACCTTACTGCTATTGACTTTTATTGTGTTAAATAAATGGATACATCTCGTGTGTCAAAACTTCGTCGTTAATAGTGTATTATTTAACGAACGACGAACACAATGAAGACCAAGTAGTTCAACAATAGTTCCTCCAAATAGTTCAAAAAATGAAACCATGTAGTGTTTTAGAAGTGATGCAGGCAGCAACGTTATTCTTATTATAAGGACTGCGGACGTGATTACAAAGTGACAGTTACATTGATACCCATAGAGTAAGTAAAGAGTTTCTATACTGGCCAGATCACAAAATTCGTTACGAATAACATAGGCACACGCATCTAACGTACGTCAACCCTACTGGGATTTAGCTTTGGAACTGGAATGTGTAGGACTTCTCTATTTTAAAAATCGTAAAAAACATATACTGAGCACTGTCTAGATTTTTTCTTCTTTCTTATGTTTAGGAAAGGTATATTTACAAAAATCTTCTATATAAAGCTGAATACAGTTTTGTCCCGTGAACAATTCCATACCGTTGGCGTGACAAACTATAAATTGGCACACTTGCAACTAACAGTGTCACATTTTCTAACTTCCGAGTAAACTAGAAAAGAAGGTTAAACATTCCCATGCAATTCAATACAATGACACACATCAGAAAGCTTCTAAGTTATTGTCTTAGAAGATGAGTGTCCACCGCACATTTATCATGAAGGTCAAGAAATGGTCAAAGCTGGTCACTGAAAACCTCCAGATCTACTGGTTCAGATTCACATCCAGCTCTATGAGTGGGTTCAAGCCACAGTACAAAAACACCCCATACAACAAAGTTTTGCAACTACATTGGGATTTCGAGACATTCAGCACCTTGCATTATTAGAATACAGACAAAAATAATACAACTCGCTGGGCTGCACTACACGTTTCCAGCCTACTCTAATCTTTATTCACTGCAATAACAAGCAACATATCAAGAGCTATGAACTTAAAATGTTAGTAGCATGAAGTTCCCTGGTCAGAATTACTAATGTCATGTCACTTCTTTCTCTATTGACTGCTTACTTCGTAATAAAAGGATAACACCTAACACCCATATTCTCAATATGATTCGAACTTGCAACAGACAGGTCTTGTGATTACTAGCTTAATACCACAGACCAGCGTTTCTCAAATTTTTTCTCAAATGGGGATCATTTTTATTAATCAGAATGTTATAAAGATTATCCTATTTTTGTCCCCTCTACCAGCAAATTTATCTTTCTTCTCTTAAAGCATATACCAATAGTACCTTTAAAATTGTATTAATTAAAATTCCGTTAATATTAAATTAGTATTAACAGAAAAAAAAAAAATACTTCTTTTAACTAACTGAAGGCTATCAAGAATATTTTATCATAATATACTTACATGAGAAATACTAGAATAAGCTATTAGAATTTTTATAATCTTTAAGGTTTTCAACTATAATGTGTGTTGCGCAATTCAGATAAATTTGATTTTTTCTGTCTTCTTTGCATTAATGTTCAATCTAAGAGAGTCACAAGAGCAGAGAGTCACAAGAGGACTTCAGAAACACTGCCTTACATCGACCATGTCAATTGGCGAATACGAATCAGTTTCTTGTGTATAAATATACCCATTATAGAGAGTATGGTAGATCAGATGGCTTTTGTTGGAGATGTATGGTCAGCATACTAGACCTCGCAATTACTTTTAGTTTCCTAGACCAGGGATCATTATTCGTTAATTTAAGGGGTGGCTTAATTGTTTCATGATGGTGAATCAACCATAAACTCTTGTGTTCTACCAGAAAACGAATTGTGGATTAGACGTGCTAATCACTGCGATGCACTAAAAATAATCTGAAGAGGTGGAGAAAAACGAGGATTAACACTTATCGACAGAATTTGAATCAATTTTGTAGTTGGACTACTACTACTAGCTACGTACACCCAGACAATACACAATACAATAAATAAATAAATAAATAAATGAAATAAATAAATAAATAAAATAAAAAAGATAAACTCAATATTTGTGTTGAAACCTTATAGTTTTTATATTCTGACTATCAAAACCATTTATTTTTAAAAATTTCGAATAATCATTCGACGAGTCTGATATCAATAGTTACTAGTCTAACAGTGATATTGTTTAAGTACACCAGTACTTAAAGAGTTATTTCGAATTAGTTATGGAAATGGGATGTGAGGAGAGATCACCATGGCCACTTCCCCACTACTCGGCGTGTCACTACAGTGCTTTTATACCCAAAGTAGATACATTCACAACATTTCTTGCATATTTTGAGCATGTCTTGCGAAAGTAATAGTAAATTGTTAGTGAAAAACACATACTTTTTAAAACTTCTAATACTTCTTTTTCATATTCCACTGGATCAAGATTCATTATATAAGCAATTCAAAACCAGATAACCTTATAAGCAGATAAATTGGTTCGGTGTATGTTCTGGACCTGTGGCGTGATAAGTGAGCTTGTTTTTAGCGCTAACAATCACAGCTGAGGAAGAAGTACTAAATCGCAATTGAGATACAAAAACAGTTAGATTTCCACCGCTTATAGTACGTTTGTTTTATCTTGGCACACTTCCCGCCAGTGCACTTGGTTGGCTTTTAAAGTATTTTCTGCTAGCACTCACGTGGACGTTTTAATCCAATAGACGTCTTATTGGCTTTGTCGTAGAGGTGCTTAGGTGTCAACCAGCCCATCAAGTGAGGTCATTGCTATTTGGTGGGTATTTGAAGTGCTTAGTTGCCACACGCGAACAAGTGTGTTGCAGTGATTTGTGAGTGGTGAGACGTTTTGCTGTTTTCTAGCATACTGTAACTCGCAACTTAAGAGTGGCGTGGCAAGAACGCGTTGCAGACAGGTCCATCCTTTAGGCGGGAAGCGTGCCAAGATACAACAAACGTACTCTACCATTCAACATAAATGACATAACAAGCCCAGCATAACTATCTGCACATTGTTAGTCAACCTTACAAGAGCTTTCCGATTAACTTTGTAATATGCCATTACAGTCTAATGATATTATGTTCTTAATAGGAGGGTGCCCGAAATTTTTTGCACCGACTGTACTTGACGTTTAACAAAAAATTTCTGGCTGTTCATATAATTCGTAATTTTATTTGTTATTCTATTTCAAATTAACATGGAAAAACTGTAAAAAATTCATTGGGAATGATAGTTTTGGGAATCAATATCTTTATTTATATTTTAAATTAGTTATAAGTCTTGCATATGTATATGTAAATGGATTATTACAATTCTTACGGTGTCAGTGCTATCCGAAAATATAGATCCACTATTGGACGGAACTTTCCAGATCAAATAACCAATCTAAAATTCGACAGAATTTTCAGGACCACCCTTCACCTCTCTTTTAGATACCTAGGTCCTTCTAAAATCTAGTTTAATCCAGATTTTACCAAATTTTATTAGTTTCAAAGCCCCACCGCCAAAATGCTTAGTCTTGATTGGCTGATAAACCCACGCTATGATATTAGGGCGCAATTATTCCAATTCCACGCCGGAAAGTGCTACTGAAGACACTGGTTTTTGTTCGTCTAACTTAAAAGTCGAAAGGACTGAGAGAAACTAAAAATAAAGGTAATATTGTGACGTTATTAACGTATAGAAAATCTCTGGAAGCTAAGGAGCCATAAATTTGCCAATTTTTATAGTAAAAAACCGGACTGTAGAGCAGAAATAGGAAGTCAACTCGGTAACGCCATGTTTTGCTGATATAATTAGTGGTGGACAGGTTCTGTGAAGTGCATCAGTTTGCTAGTTGTTCTTAGAAAGAAAAAATCTATAAACAGTTTCGGAAGAGTAGTGTTTCTCCCTTAAAATATTCTCATCCTGAAAATTACTCCTTTTAGAGTTACGTTAGGCCTGCCCCACTGCCGTTTGTGTTCGTGTATGTAGTAAATGTGATTTCTTTTGTACTTATTTAGTAATAACATGGCGGTATTTAATTTCTTTGTAGTTAGGATAGTGATCACAATGCACGTGTGAATTATCAGTAAGGGCTCCTATCTGACTCCCAAATTGGGAGTACGGCTTCCAGTGGGATGAGTTGAACATGTAGTTTGTTCCGGGTTCCTGCCCCTTCAGGGCAGGGGTCCTTTTGTTAGCTAATACTTCGATATGTCCCCTCAGGGCATTGATTAAATAGGTTGATTAAACACTTAAGAATGTGATTCAGTGAAACAAGGGCCAGTTGGCCCTGTCCCTTTCTTTCCTTTTCCTTTCGAGCTGATTTAAAATGGTAAAATATGAATGTTTTCTGTGTATATTTATTAGTATAATATGTATTAATGATAGTGACGATTGGTGTGTATTGGCATGATGTGTCTTGTAGTTTAAGTAGTATGTGTATATTTGTAATGTAGTAGTAGTAATTGTGGTAGTTAAGTGATGAAAGAGTGTGTGAGATAATTAAATACGGACAGTGTAGTATTTACTATGCGATAAATTTTTATTACTCCGTCATTAAGTGAACGTAATATAGTATAATAATTCCGTGTACAAGGTCACATTCCGTTGTTCAAGGGTTGATTATATCGTCGCTAGCCCTAGTGTCAAAAGTCAGTACTAACCGCCATTCTTCCGTCGAGGTGCTTAGTGATTTAGTTTTCATGAAATTGACCTTTATTTCCGAAATAAAACCTAGAAGGTATAATTCACAGCCCATATGAATGTACAGTTAGGTCAAGTGATCCAAACTTAATATATTCTGAAAGTTTCAACATTCTGCATAGTCTAGAAATCGAGATATTTAAGTAAATAAACAATACGTAAATTTTTAACAGAAGTCGGGCGATATGATGCTAGTTCTTCGCTTTGGAATTATATTAGATGTTCATTTTTCTTCGTGGCTGCAGAAGTCAATTGTTGCTGCAGAAATTTCGTAAACATTAAATATTATCGCGGATAATTCTATTTTCAGTGAACATACGTAGGATTTCTTTTTTTTTCTTTCTTCTTAATAAAGCTACCGAGTATTACATAGTATTGTGTGTGGGATGAAAGAGTCTTGGGTTCGAGTGAGGTTGTCGTGCGGTGATCGGAATGGGAAATGTTTGTAGTGATTATAGATTTTAAAGTATTATGATGAAATGTGTAAATAGGCTGGGCGTAGATAGAGGAAACAGGGTGTTTGTAGAATATAGCGTCGTGGCAAATGAATATTAATGTGAATATGAATATAAAGTATATGAATATTGTAATAAATGAATATAGAATATAGGACACCCATATAGTTAAATATATATAGTAGCCCAGTGAATACTTCGCCGTGTGTTGATATATAGATATTGAATAGATACGTGTAGCTACAAACATCTCAGGTTCTGACCCCTGCACCATAATATCACGCGGACCGGAGGGCGATATATAGTCGGACTATGGTAATACTTTGTAGTTTAATGTGTTATAGTAATAATCAACCATAGTAATACCATCTGATAGAATGGGTAGCATCATATAATCGCAGACTAGACATATTGAATAATAAATTATGAAAAGACAGTAGCAGTTATACAACAGGGCTGTAGTGAATTATATTTTCTGGTCGGTTTTTTAAAATAGAATATCCTGCTCCGTGAGATTTTTTTTTTTCCTTCACGTTACCTACTCGAGCTAGCTTACAATGTTCATGGAGGCAACAGTTCTGATAGGGTTACAGAATCAAAACAATTAGTTATTGAAATTTATTCGCGTACCCGGATGTCGACCCCTAGTCCCTTTAAGTATTTTCATTTCTTTTCTTAGTTTAATTAGACGAGGGAAATTAACGACATCCCAGACTGTGGCGTGTCTGCGCAGGGTAGCTATCGGTGAGGTTTGGCATAGAAATCACCGATCCAAAATTCAGTTTATTTAATTTTTTTTTATTTTGGCAAATCACTAATTAGGGATATCTTAACTATTACTCTAATTTCATTACTATCCTGGAATCTTCTAGTTTCCAAGAGGTCGGATGATTTTTTTTTCTCCCTTTTGAAATCCTAAATTAACACCGTCTCTAACCTTCCGGAGGATTTCGGGGTCTGCAAGGGTGTTGACCGGATACGGTGAGTGGTGGGATTTCCCTAAAGCCTTTGTCTTTCCGAAAATCCCATTGTGGACACAGACTTGTCTCATCTTCGCAGACAGTTTTATCGGCTATTTATTTGGTAAGCCGAACCCTTTTTGGCATGTTAAGAATATTTTGGCTATGGATTTTGTTGAGAGCGAAATTCGACTTCTAACTTTGTAGCGTTAGTTATTTCTCACTTAAGTCTTTGGCGCCCCTATTCTTCGTCTTCCTTCTTCTCTATCTCTCTCTCTGTTTTCATTTCTTCAAGTTTTTTTTATTTTTTTTCAACCTTCCCCCCCCCCAAGATTTTGAACTTGTTACTTACGATTTATTTAACGTACAACTCTGATCTGAAATTACCAGCTGAGACGTTGCAAGACACGATTCATGAATGGAGTAGATAATGATTGGGTCCTCCATCACATTTTGACCTATCGCTGAAATGAACAAAGACTTAGTATTTGACGACACTTCGATTACGTTCTTTCACCGTCGTTCCTCAAAAGTTTTTTTTTTTTTTAATCCGTTGGTCACTTTCCTTTCTGTTTTGGTTTTTGATTACTTTGTAGTTAATCTGGGCCCAGAAATTGTATTTTGATTTACCTAGTTATATCTAGAAATGCTCTGTGTTACGTGCCTGCCTCACAAAGTTTTTTTTTTCTCCTTCATGATTTGAACACGAATTGATTATATAAAAGTTAAAAATTTATAGACGCGCGGTATCAGATAAAAGTTAATTTGTTTCCAAATGTAATGTTGGAAGTCATTTGTTTTCTTGGACAATGTTGCAACCTTGTAAAATTTTATTGTTGGGGATGATTAATTTAAATGTGTGCGCATTTATTATAAATATATATATATAGAGAGAGAAATAAATACTTCGAAATGTATGTGTAATTAGTATGTGAATATGATGTTAAAGTAAAAGTATGATATTAAATGTATTATGAATATATGTAAGAGCGCTCGTGTCTGTCCCCCTAGACGTGTATTGGTTGCTATAGTTTACCAGAAGTCTTCCGACGAATTTAAGAATGTAGATTTTGTTAAGAATACCGCCGTGCACTTAAGTAATTTTCCTTTTCTTCTGAATCAATGTAAGTGATAACCTCTGTAATTATATAATGGCATGCATTGAAAAAATATCGGCAGGTCTAAACGTAACCCACATCATAACGAATATTATCCCTGAACAATTAACCTAAAACCATTGTGGAAAGTGCACCTTGAATCCTTCTCACCTACATGTGTATCCTATGACTTGACCAGTTTTTTTTTCTCTTCTATCCTCAATTTGAACCATCATACTCCGTACACCTGTGGAAGATTTTTTTTTTCTCTTAAATCCGAACCATGCATATAAACATATACGAAAGTGATCCTAATGAAAGGTCTCGTGAAGTGTCCCAGTGTTGGATAAATAACTTGAAATTATTCGATTAATAAGTTTGGAAATAGACCGTCTAAGAGGAGAAACTTCCTCTAATGAAAGTGATTTTCTCGAAATCCCTAGATGGATATAAACGTAGCAGTGTGCGATTGCAGATACAATCTGTTAAGAGTTATAAACCAAATATAGTCGATGAATGTTTTTTGTTTTTCCGTAAACCACTAGAGATATATATATATAGATATATATATATGTATAAACACAAATTAAGTTAAATGGAGCGAAACGTTTTGGACACTACGACTAGTGCGTGAGTTGTGATTTGGACGCTCGAAATTATTAATATTTTAATATCTCGACGTGAGGTAGAGACTCATATAAGTTCTAATACACCAAAAAGTTTTTTTTTCTTTCCTCTTTGTCCAATTTTTTTAAAGTGAAATAAGTGTCTTATTTGCGTATGTCGCAAATCATAATTTTGTTTTAGCATGCCTAAGATATGATACATGTAATTATTTTTTTTTTCTTTTTTTTCCATTTGTCAATATGATTGAATATATAAAAATTTACTAAAATATAACTCTTTGTATTCTATTGATATATAACCAAGAACTTGTGCTTTTAATATTTTCTTCATAATTATATGTTTGTCTTTTTTTTTTTCCACTATGAATGTAATAAACTATTTGTACCTTTGTAGTTAGTTGGTTTCCTTTAAACATATATACACTGTCCTGAGTGAGTGAGCGTGTGAATGCATGATAGATTTAATTTAAGTAATTTTAGTGATATCATTTATCATATTAACATCTGTAATATATGTGTCATGTTTTAATATATGTGTTAAGGTAAATAACCTAGGTCATGAAGGACCGTCACTAACGGTTTTCTTTCAACTTCTTGTAAATTTACCAAGGTTCAGAAGTCGGCGACGAGATATTCCACTTGTGTAAGTAATACTCTAGTTTAGCAGGAAAGAGATAGTTTTCTATGCGTTGTCTACCAAGGAAAGATACTAAAATTACACTAAATGACTGTCTTATCCTCTATGGATGCCAAATAACGAGTTATGTTCCGCTGCGTAAAACTCACGAACGGGATGACAACAGTGACTGAAAATTTCAAAGAGCCCTCCAAGAAAAATGAAAATTTATTTAAGTTTGTCTATATTTAACTGCTCTGGGAGAATCAGACTCCTACGACGATTCTAATTGCAGACTAAACATTGCCTTGAAAGATGCACCCAGTGAAGTCTTATGATTCCTATAGATACAAGCAGACTAGTTATAAATGTAACACTGGCTAGTTTCCAACCGTTCGCCGAGGTGTCCCAGCTGGGAATGGAGAGGTCTCAAGAGACAGCATTTTACATTCGGAGGCGTTCCTAATTCCTCTTTCGGATAGGACTCTTCCATTAATAGCCTTCTAAGGTGAACGTGACGAATCTTCTTAGCTTGGCTACTCATTTCGAATATATGGCAAGCAGGAGACTTGACTACCAGAACAGCATTCTCGCCAATCTACACTTTATTACTACGAACTTCTTGTCATGTTGCTACTTGAATAGGACGTTCTATGACACTAAAAACAACACACTTTATTTATAAACATTATACCTGTGTATGCATAAAATAAATCTATACAAAGAGAAATTTTAATAAACTTGAAATACCATTTTCTTTCTTACTATTCCTTAGTTCTAAAATTATAATTTTTTTGCTTGGTCTAAAGTACATTTGTGATATACTTGAGTAATATAGTCGTTTCTTTTCTCGCATTGCACTGAAGATATAATTTAAAGCCATGGATTCCATCCATTGCATCTAATAAGTACTCAATCACCTCCTTATCCTCAACGACGATGGTAATTACGTATAAAGAGTAACTCTTAAAGTTTTACTTATTTTTTCCTTAAAAAAAAAAAAAAAAAGTTATTTACCATTTTTAAAATGAGAAAGAAAAAAGCTGATATTCCATCAGTGCATTTAAGACTTTTCCTACCCTTTACCCCAAGCAATGTACACACTATCAATAGGTCAGCACTGCTAGCACGAATGTTTTTCTTCCACGAGTCCCGCATTCGATTTCTAGCAGGACAGTTTTGAAATGTGAACGCATTATGATGTTTCGTATTACACCTTACACTGTATGTCCGCGTCTCATACTTCCTCGGTAAAAATAAATAAATAAATAAAAAGTCAGCACAATGCTATGGATCTTTTCCTCTCCAAATACTCTTTTACACTTACCTTAGATATGCCTGCACATGGACTGTTTGTGAAGCGTTAGAATATAAAGTAGACGCAGTAGATGAGTTACAAATATCAGAGAAGGGCTAGGGATGCCGAAAACGCAGCACTGGGCTCTTCTCGCACTACCTTCAAAATAACTTATACAAGCTGCAACTGTTTACATACTAATCTTTACTGTTTGCAACCATGGCTCTTTATATACTAGTACGCATCACATATACAGTGGTTTGCATGGAGATTAACAATATAAGGATATCATTCCATGTCAATGCACCCAGGCCATGACACCCACCAATTCCGATTTTCATACCACTCGATGCAGTTGTTAGAACCAACAAGTTAGTGACAAATATACAATTTTTCTTCTCTATGTCTTATGGTTTCGGAGCTACAGATTGTCAAAATTTGAGAAAATGATTAGTAAATATACGAGCGCCTGCTTATGTATACAATGTTGTTGGGGAATATCGTAAAACAGTGAAAAATAAACTCGTGTCAAACTATGTAGGCTATAAAGGATACTATTTCATCAATTTTGCGCATCTGGAAGGTTTACCAACAAATAAATACTGTTCAATTAAGATAAATTTTTGAGTGCGTAACATGGAGTCAAAAGTGAGTTCTATTACCAAAAGGTGTAAGGGTTATCTCTTTCCTTTTTGTTTCATAATAAACTTGAAAGTATGCCCGAAAATCATATGAAATAAAAATACTGGGTTTTCGAATGCCTAAAAGTTAGTTATTGCGTTAATAACGGCATGCTCAAAAATAGTTTACGACAAAATCAGAAAAACATGTAATTAAAGAATTGTTTGAGGAATTTAGTTGAGTCGATTTTGAGTTTAACATCCCGTTCAGCAGCGAGGCTATATGAGACGTGGACCTACTGATTAACGTGGAATCGGAAACACATGAGCTCCAGCAGGGAATCGAATCCGAGTCTTTCACGCCAAAGGCGTGTACGCTAAGCGCTTAGCCACGGAGGAGCTCTGTTTGAGGAATTGAGATTGAATTGTGGATATGGGCAAGAAGGGTGGAGTACAAGGTGTCAGGGGTGTGTGAAGATCAGGATGGCCATCTTGAATTTAGTTTGAGAATGTTAAATCGGAAGAGGATCTGTGACATCGTTTTAGCCTGGCTTTCCCAAAATCCAAATGTGAAGTTACCTTTTACCTATGATTACTTGTTTAGAAGAAGAAATCATTTTTTATTGAAAAAAAATGTCGATTTTCGAAATGTTTCGTACCTTTAATCTCTTATTTTCTTAGGTCATAAAATTCTGAAGAATATTTATTTTTTCAATTCGTAATCTCACTTATCAGGGATCAGACAGAGAAGCAGGTCAGAATGGAGTTTACTTGATAATTACAATCGGCAAAAATAACACATTCTCACCTATAGTAAACTTAATGTTATTAATATAAACAGTCACTAGGATAGACGCTCACCTAGATTTATCAATTCATTTAAATTTAAAGGAGAATTTATACTAAGATGACTACAATAAGAATCATACAGTATGCAGTTTACATCATACCGATGTGGCAAAAACTGTTAACTTTCTTTTGCATTGAGGGACTGGCACCAAATACAGCATGTGTGTAATGCATGTCTGACGGTCAGAGCAATCATGGAGGTGATCTTGAAATTCGCCGTACTGAATTCGTCGCGTAACATTTTTCCCATCTCATAAAGAAGTAACCACAGGTAAAATATAACTTCACATTTGGATTTTGAAGGAGCCAGCTTAAACAATACGCCACATATTTCCGATTTAAGATTCTCAAACTACATCTAAGATCTGAACCCACCGCGACCATTTTTATTTTTCGTCATCAATAGAAAAGGCTAGCCATTACATTGCTATATAATCATTTGTCAATGGTAATAAAAAATAAGCAGTATCAAATAATTAGAAAAGTACATATTTGAATAGGAGCCTCAGCGGCACCCCTTGGGCCTTTACGTTAGTATAAAAAATAACCCCATTTCTTCTGATGTAAAATAACAAATGCTTAGAAAATACAATCGGTGTATTTCAAAGAGATAGACGAATTCTAGAGCGCAGGACACGAAACAAAATACCTATTACGAACAGGGTTGGCTGGTTTAAACCAGCTGTTTTTTTTCTTTTTCTTAATGGTTTAAACCAAAAAATGAAAAATGTTAGTAAAAGTGCAAGTGTTCGTAAAATCTTGATGAATACACATTTATGGATTATCAGTTTCAGTCCCGTATATTATTCGTATTATATTCAGACCTAAATTCGATATTCATTACTCAAAGAGAATATACTACAAAAGCAACTTTTTTTTTATGTTTTGCAATCAAAGGAAAATTCTAAATATTGTTTCCTTTTTTAATAATGTTTACTATTGATAAAATCGAATTGCCGTATTTTTGGGGGTCATACAAACCCCACGAGAGGCATTTATTGAAATCATAAGTATCTTTGGTATCTATTTATGTATAAATTGGTCAGAGCCAAATTGGACTCAAATAATTCGTATCTTTATTCGCTTTTCTTACTGATATGCAAATTAAGTCGTTGTATTTCTTTAACTTGGACTAACAAAAGTCGTAGTAAACTAACTTGGACTAAATTAGTTCTTCCGTACCCTGCAGTATTTTGAAATTGTCCATATGTAATTCTGTATAATGCTTTCACTTGTGCAACTGTTTATCTTTTTGTCCTTCAGAAATGACTCTTGACAATTATATTAGCAATAACAAGCATGTAAACATTAGTACAACGTATTTTTACCAGGAGTCCTTCGTGAGTGAGTCGGTAGACGTATCGCATTTGTAGCCAATTAGTCCTGGCTTCGAGTTCAAATGGAGGACAATTTCTCTCGGATGTAAGCTGAGAAAAAGTTTGGATTCCGCTTTAACCTTATGTGAAGCCTTCCAGCATAACCCGACTGTTGGTTGCATAATAACACCAAGGCGGAAAAAAAAACTTGTTTCTGTCCATATCTGATATAAATACTTAGATCAAATTATTTAAACCATAAAAACCTGGTTTAAACAAAACAAAAAAAAAAGGCTTTAAACAAAAAAACGGTTTTTTTGTTTTTTCAATAAAAATCATGATTTTTGCCAGCCCTGATTAAGAATAACGGCATTAAAAGTGGACCAGGGTGTCTCCGATATACCCCCTGGACTTTCTCAGGCTATAAATGCTTCTCTGAAGAAAGAAAAAAAGACTCCTCCCTTCTTTGGGATGTTTTTCTACCGACATATCTATCGCATCTCCTACGTGTATATTTACTACAGGAATAATAGTGCTAATGGCAATTCACACACTGTGCAAAGCACAGGATCAACTGCAAATGATTGAAAATTCTCAATTTATTGCCGGCTTTCCATTTTTACTCGGTACACCCATACGAGGGAAAAAAATGAAATGAAACCTTTAGTTTTACGTCCCATGCTTATGCCGGTTAGGTTAAAGGAGACGGTGATGATGAGAAATGAATAAAATGGTGGAATGAAGAAAGTGGGAGGAAACGCGAGAACCCCGAGAAAATCCACGAGCACGGTGTTTGTCCACCACAAAGTCCACACGGCGCGAACTGGGATCGAACCAGGGACCCCAAGCACCGGAGGTGAACACCCATACGAGGGAATTTGTTGTTCGTGACCCATAGAGAAATACGAGGAAAAAAAAAAAAAACTGGGAAGTGTATAGCGAGCACCAAAGAGGTTAAAGCACCAGTGATTTTTTTCTTTTTCAACAACAATGACTTCAAAATAAGAATACCTTGGCAAGCGCATGTAAAGTGTTAGTTTATCATCTGTTTGATCTGTTCTCGTTGCCGAATTACAAACTGAATCACACATTTGTAAAATTTACGGAATAAATATGTATTATTTTAAAAGAAAAGTGTCCAAGCAATCAAGCAATGCAGGATCTTACCTCTGAGATGCGTAATAATGTGGAAATACAATGATTCATAGTGGAAGGTTTTAAGCAAGCGTCCGCAAGGAATTCACGACAAAGTGAAGTGAAATATACTACGTGAAGTCAGTGTGTGTACACCACATTATGAACAATCATAAAAGTTCCTACACGTAAAGAATCTCGTAAAGTAAGTAAATGTGGAAATTATATGTAAGAGTGTGAGGGTCAACAATTTCGGCACAAAGCGCGCGACCTCGAGTCAGTAGATGCCCTTGTGAGGGTACTTCAGAGTACAAGTAAAATGAGATTTTTCAGACATGATCAGTGTATTTCTGAGTTTACACTCTTAACGGTTAAGCCCTACTAACGTCAACTTGTACCCAGGAATTCAACTAATCTCATATGAAACAATTTTTAAAGGTATTAAGATTCGATATTGTGAAAAAAGAAGTACAAATATTCGTGTTATCCAGTTTATGTATATATATATATATATATATATATATATATACAAATTCATGTAATAATAAGTACTTCTTTCATCAGGAAATACACTTCTGGAATCTTATGAATTATTTCTTGTGGCAGGAGTTCCATTTCCTGAGAACCCAGGTACACTTTAGGAGGGCTTAACCGTTACGGGCATAAATACAGCGTTGAGAATTATGGCATATAAACTACCGACCAAAAAAACACGAACTTTGCTAGGTGGCCACTTAAGCACGACCTCTACTTAACCGAGTCACGGCAGGGCTTGCGTAGAAGTGTGTCCAAACGGAACAGGCGCGCCAGCGACGGTGAATATGTATACATCTGATAGTAGTAGAAACACACAAGTTCCTCTTGCTACTACATGCCGTACGTATCTGAGCTTTATCATTCGAGTGGCCCCAGGAAGTGTAGTCGCTGACGCTCTAGCCTTAAGTACGAACAGTCCCAACTTCAATTCCCGGTGCAAACACTCAGTCGCACATGTGAAAAGCCTTACTCAGATCAGCCATCCTCAGTGAAGTTTTCCTCATTTACACCACGCAAATGCCGGTGCCTAACATAATGATCCTAGGCTGCTTCCTTTCTTCCTTCCCAATTCCTTGGACAATGTGATCCCAGAGGGACGTTATCCCTATATATGACTGGCTAATATTGATATAGGTGAGGAAAGCCCACTTCATGGCTTCTTTATGAACTTGAAGTACACGATTTGACAAAGGTTTTTATAACATTATTACGGATACTAGATCCTGGTTCAGATTAAGAATATGAACGCCACGTTTTAGAAAATGTACACTTTACATCTGTTAATTCACAAAACAAAGAATAGTATTTAACAACATTATTTATATAGGCACCCAACCTGTAACTCATATGTATACATTAACTGTGTATTTTATGTTTACTGCTCTGAAACCATTATAAGTGCTATACATCTGTTAAAAAAAATGTGAGCATGAAGAAAGAGGACTGTATTAGTTATCTTTCGCTGGTGATGTAATTCTGCACGGTGTATTTATATTTAAAGATGTTGCAGGAACTTTTTTTCCTGTGAAATGACACGAAGGCACTTGAAACACAACCTGTAATCTAACCTAATTCTTGCTTGCACTGACCTCAGAGATCAGGTTTG
Organism: Thermobia domestica; assembly: GCF_964235325.1. NCBI lineage: Eukaryota > Metazoa > Arthropoda > Insecta > Zygentoma > Lepismatidae > Thermobia > Thermobia domestica. The sequence goes on along the minus strand of NC_137458.1, from coordinate 124,529,709 downwards.
TGTATTTGTCGCATGACTAACTATTTTTAAGGTATCTGTTCACAACTGTCCAGGCATGTATCAAGAAAACATTGTAGTGCTTTAGGTAACACTTAGAGCAAGAACAACGATAATTTAAAAACTTCGCCCGAAGAAAATTCATCCCAAGTGTAATTTACGCAATATTAGAGAATTGGTGAAATGTATATTTATGAAATGGAAAAAATAAATAAAAAATGCCTGAGTTGTTTCTGAAGAAAACGTCCAAAAAAAAGAAAGCTCACTCTTAAAAATAAACTACCCCTCGTATATTTTCCACAACAAATCATGTATGTCATATTGTCAGGTTATTAATGAAATGTGAACAAAATCACCTGAGTCATTTTTGAGAAAACCGTTCAAAAAATAAAGTAAAAATAAATAAACTCACTCACTCCTACTGCAGATCGTATATTTTTTCAGGACAAACTATTTATTTATGAAATGCGAAGAAGGTCGCCTGAATAGTTTGAGAAAATCGTATGAAATAAAAATACGCCCAAGAATAATTTTCTCACTCACACCACAAAAATAATTACATACTGATGTAGGAAACATACACCAAATCGTTAGAGCCGTTCTGGAGAAATTGGCACTTCTTTTTATTTACACACCTCACTACGCTTAATTTTAGGAGAAAGAAAATTAAAAAAAAAATAAAAACCTGGACAATTCCTTAAAAAGTTTAAACTTCGGTGCGGATAAATTGAATAGTACGGCTTCTAGTCGAGGGAACACATTTATATCGAGAAGAACGGGTGGACATACATCCAAAAACCACTCTTTAGACTTGTAGGGGTCATGAAAAGTGCAAATTTGTTAAAACCTTGAATTCATTTTTTTTTTTTTTTTTTTGGAGTATGTTTAGTACAAGGGGTCCAGAAGCACGTAAAAAACACAAAATTTACAGGAGAAATGAGTGATGCAAGTACTTAGACGTAACATAACGTAACCAAATCTTAGTTAACCTAACATAAACTAACGTAAGCTAACCTGAACTAACCTATACTAACATAATATTAGTAGAAATAAGCGAAATTCTATCATTTTTTGGAAAATTATGCGGGACTCCTACACTAATATAACATAAACTAAACTAACCTAACGTAACCTAAACTAGCCTAACCTAACTTAAACTAACCAACTCTACCCTAAACTAACCGAATGTGAGCAGAAATTACCAAAATAGTAACATTTTTTAGAGAAAAAAACTGGACCCCTTCTGCTAAACATAGGCCTTTTTTTTTAAGGATCATAATACTTTCTTCTGTTCTATCGTTCCTCAAATGTAAAAAGCAAAACTCATCTTAAATAATAATGGAGAATAATATAGGAGGATAGGTCATTTCACAAATTTACAATGTTTCCTTGGTGAATAAACAAACAAAAGACATAGTACAACATCATTCATATGAATATAAGCTGCAACCACGATCCAATTATCACCGTAGTACTGTTTCGAGTAATGCCAATTGGAATATCACACTTAAAGAAAATTTGCTTACCTCAAAAGGTTGTTTCTAATTCGTGAAGCACTGAGCGATAATGAGCTTTCGTATGTTTATTATTATTCTAAAACACCTGTCAATACTTAATATTTTTTTCAAAAATGAGTTTTCAACAAAATAGCGGGATCTTGAGAATTTCGTTAATTTCTCTCGAATGTTTTTTCAAGAAAACAATTGTCCACGGAGTCGATTTAAGATCTGTTTCAGAAAGGAGTAAGATCTTTCAAAATGTGAAAACATAATTTTAAAATTCGAACCGGAAGTGCGCGAAAAAAATGCAAAAACCGAATTTTTGGATAAACTGACATTCTTTTATTAACTATTTTAAAAGAGATATGAATGCGGAAACCAAACTAAAATAAAACATATTTTTACCATAACCATATGTACCGTACATATATCAACCAAAATTATAACTCTATCAATTTCCATAGCTAAATATTCGGGTTCTGAAGTTGGCCGTCTTCTATGTTGGCGTCTTTGATAACTCGTTATTTTACGAGATTATTTTTCTTCGAGAAAAATATATACATAGATAGATATAGATCTCATAAAAACACGTATGGTTTCCAGAAAAGAAATGTGAATAATATTGGATATAACGGTACATGCTATGTCTGAATTGAAATGGATCCCTTTATATACCATTTTACAAGTATAGTGTTACTAGTGTGAAACCATTATAAGTGGTACAGGAACTCGAAACATTTCAAAAACCCACATTGAAGAATTGAAGAAAAACCCACATGCAAGTTAGAATTACTAACCTCACCTACTCTACTAATTCAACCCAACCTAATTTATCCTACTATCCGTACCGATAAAGTATGCGACAGACAAGGCATCTAGAACACAAGGAAAACTATTTTTTCACTATGCTAAATTACGCTGTACCTACTCTCTATGGACGTACCCCCTCCGTCGTAGACATATCAACGCTCTGACACAACTGCATTACATAGCATGCGTGCTTTCAGTAGTCACCTAAGACAGATTAGTTTCTATGTTAAGTGTCCGGATTCTACATGGCTTATGCAAATTGTGAAATAATTCTAGGTGTTTGCATTTCTGGCGTTCATTTTCTATATGACAATAATTACGAATAGGCTAAATTAGGTTAGACTTGATTTGGTCTCTTTTAGTTACTTAGTACATAAGTTTGGTAGGATAATATTATCGAAACATTATTGTAAGTTCTCAACAATTATTTTTGGTACTCCCTTTGAACTTCATTTACGTTGCTAAATGGAATATTATCATGTCACCGAAAGCAAACATTTTAGAGGACAATAAAAAGAAATTAGTGACAGAGGTATTCAACATTGTTCGAGTGGAGACCTTGAACTTGACGTGCACGGCCTCTACATTTCTCCACGAAGATCCCTATATATTTTGATTACTTAGCTTCTTTTGCAACAACATTAGGTACTTCATCTGTCAATTTTACAAATTCACGTATCCATAAACTTGTATAGAACCAAAATATCATTGTCGGTGATCACAGATTGTAAATCTGCACCAGGTTGTCCTTGCGATAACTACACTGTTACACCAAACCATTAACATTAGGTTTTTACGAAATACATCTTACCCTATGCAAATTACCAGATTTCAGCTTTCTTCAAGGGGTCTTCGCACTTTAATTCTTACCCTCTTTCTCTTCAAGTATTCACATTCACTCGTAAATAACATATTTCATATCCTTAACATACATAGCAAACGGGGTTTCATCAGCAGATGTTAGCCAGAATGTTTCACTAAACAAATTGCTGTAAAATCTAATTTCTCAGCCTTCGGAACTCATACAGTTAGTTACGTTATTATGTCCTGGCCCTCCGTGTAGATTAACTTTAGGAGGTGCTAAACGGTATGGGTATAAATATATCATACCAACATATGCCGCAAAAACGACAGCACAAAACAAATCAGTGCTGCTATCCCTCTTTCTGGGGGGCATCAATTCGTAAAATCTACGGAAGAAATATGTTACTCCATTTCAAAATAGGACTGCATACTTTATTTATATTGGGATTTTTACCTGCTTCGCGTATAATAAGACAGAAATACTAAATGACAGATGTGCTCTTTACCACATAGTAGCTACTTCATAAAGAAGACATAACGAAGTCATATGTGAAGGAAGTGGAAAAAAATCATCAAAAAGTAGTCACAAAGCAGTGCCACAGATAAGGAATATGAAGTGTTATTCATTGTCTTCGTTAATAGTTATTGCACATACTTATCGTCGCTGACGCGCCTGCACCCTAGGGACGCATTTCCATTTGGACCTCCGTGCTGCGAATCGGTTAGACAGCATTCGTACTTCTTTTGTGACCACCCAGCACAAGTTGGTTTGTGTTTTATGCATCGTAATTTTTGTCATATGCTCACACGTTACACTTATATTCAGTAATTTTAAAAACAAACTGCAACCATTAACGTAACATTTGCCTTATGGAACACATTATAAAACAGTGTGAATACACTTTCTACTAAAATAAATATATTTTTAAGGAATATAAGTAGGCCTCATAGCAAGCAAACATCAATTTACTTGTGCCAGGTTGCTACTAAAAAGCACAAATTCCAACAATCCAAACCAGCGCAGGGGCGCAACAGAGAGAGTCGCAAGGAAGCGGAGGGGTTCATCCACAAGCAAGCGCGTCAGGGACGGTGGGTTATACGAAAACAAGGATATTGTTAAAAGAGTAATGTTGAATTGAAACGTTCTACAGTGAACAAGAGAGAGATTAATTTGAAAGCACTTCATCACTCATTTCACCTGTATTTTTTTATTTTTCAATTTTTAAATACTTCTGACACACATCTAAAAAAAAAAAATCTCATCGCACGTGACACCTCTGACTACACATTCCAAGGAGTAGAAAGTAATCCTACATTATACTATCTTCGATGTGTTGTAACTGCTTTCGTCTTAAATATGACAAAAGAAGCATTAAAAAAAAAAAAAAAAAAAAAAAACCTAGGGTGGGAATTAATACATGTTGACAATTGGATCTTCATTTGGCTACAGACAATTATATCTTTATTCTCGTACTCAAATATTCTCTTGACACTTACCTTTGCACTTGATTTACGCAAATTTCATAACCTTAAAAGAAGGATCATATAACATTTAAATTTCAGCACTTCGTCCGCATCACAAAAAACTTCACTACGAAGTTCACACAACTTTCAACCCCGTATCGCTACATACGATCACGTATCAACTGTAGATCAACATACCCTAACGTTATCATCTAGTTTCACAAAGTTGCACAACTTCTATAAACGTCATCAATTGATAAACACGCTGAGTTTGCGCTCTTATAAGTAGTACGTGTACCAACATAACGTGTTCCCTTATAGCTAAATATGTACTTGATATAATAATGCAATTTCCTTTTTGATATGTTTGCTTCAATTTGTTTTTCCGTAACATCAAATTCAACGCCATAATACACATCTTAAGCAGGACTGGTCTTTGTAAAAGTCTTTCTAACAAAAAACAAATACTAGCGTATGTTGGTACCTTTAACTTTGACTACCGTCAACTCTTCCATCGGGAAAATCCCGATGTTGTCGGAGACACAAGATACGAGATCATTGAATACATCTCTCTCTCCCAGTCTCAACGCAATGCATGCAGGGTTGCCATACTCAAAATTTGCGATGATGCCAAACACGATCCTGAATTACGCTAGATTTTTGTTAATTAGCCTATGGTCGATTTTCAAATTATCTTTCCGCACTAGCCCCCTTATTTTCATTATTATAATTATTAATACTACGAACTGTAGGCCTATTCGTGTACTAAAGAACTAACATGACTGTCACGAACGATACTGAATATAGTTTAAACACACCTGAATGTGCCTTAATTTCTATTTGTACTTTTACACTCTAGTCAAAGACTAAGATTATGAGGGAATGGATCTAGCACATAAAATGGTATCCAAAAAATATAATTAGGATTTCTTTCATCCCACAGTCGAACCTGGGATTAAAACAGCTCATTGGCGTCTCTGGCATGTAAAATTTTGGGGGGACATCAAAGGAAATGATCTAACTGCTAGTATCTCAGTGGAATTTTAGATTGTGTCACTTCAAAATATTGGGGGGACGCGTCCCCCCGCCAGAGACGCCCATGCATAGCATAAAGGAGCATTTTCTTTTTAAACAATATAATGTACCCAGCTGAGGCTTTATACTGTGAAGATTATAGGCTATTAGTGAAAGGAATTGAATAGCAATGAAATGAAATCTTTAAAGTTTTACGTACTACGACTAGGCTAAAGGAGACGGCGATGATGAGAAATCAATGAAAATGGTGGAATGAAGAATGTGGGCAGAAACGGGAGAACTCTGAGAAAACACACGCATACGGTGTTTGTCCACTACAAACCTTACTTGCGCAAGCTCGGATAGAACCAAGGACCCCATGCACCAGAGGTGAGCGGTTTACTACCACTGAGCCATTGCGGTCCCGTAGCAAAAGGAATTGTATTCCATTATAGTCTTGTATAGAAGTTCAATTTTACAACTTAATGAACATACTACTAAATATTGAGCTATCTTGTGGCTATATGGTTACGCGTCTTTGGTGTAGGACAGATGAGTTCGATTCTCAGAGGAACTTCATGTGGTTCGGATCCAACGTTAAGCTGCCTGCCCATGTCTCATATAGCCTTTCTGGTGAAAGGGATTCTAGTGTGTGTTTCAAATGAGAAACGAGATGGCCTTGAGTTGGCTTCACACGGCGTCCAATTGGCATTGAGCAGTGTTCACAGTTCGCGACAAGCAGTTCTGCACGCTGACTTCTCGCGCAACTGCGAATCTTGGCAATATCAGAGGCACTACTGTGTGTTTCAGATGTAAAGTATCACGGGCATTAGCCAATGGTGCGTTATATTTCGCGCGGTGTTGCTGGATTACAGACTGCCCTTTCCCTTCTCGCTCTTCCACCAGTTGAGATTATAACACATACACTGGCAACATTATTCGCAATGTAAATATACTATTCCAGCAAACTCAAGAATTTTGACTGTGCATCCTAGAAGTATATATATAGCAACTAAATTACTTACCTATTAACTTTTCCAGTGGATATGCTAAACACTCGTTTTCAACACTACCAAGGGCGCCCATCAGGGGGGCAAGGTGGGGCAATCGCCCCTCCCCCCAAAGAGAAAATTGTACTTGGGAATATAGAAAAACTAAGAGAATTTTTACATTAGTTACAGCAAAATTTGAAACTAGGCCTATATTTGAAACGTTGCTTATACTTGCCCCCCCTTGGAAACCACAACATGGGCGCCCTTGAACACTACTTTCACTATCGTCTATATCAGTTAATATTTCGTCATTGTCTGAATCTGAGTCTTGTAAATTTATTATCATGGGCTAAAAGAAATTGTAAACACAAAAAATAATTCTTCGAGCCTGACTTCGTAGCATTTTTTTTTTAAAGAAAACTCACACTTGTACTCGGTTTGCTTAAAAACATGGTCAACTATAATTTTGGAGAACAAATGAACTACCGGAATGAAAGCAACCCAGACACTGATGAATTCTGTTTATGCTAGAAGATAACTTACGTTCCTACACAACTAGCTCCTTTGTATCCTTATCAGTTTTCATAACAAGTAACACTCTTGGGCTTGGTGTAGGTGTCACAAAAGCAATCCATCTGATTCCTAAGCAGCTCGATATAGTCGAGTTTGTTTTGGGTTTACGATAATTTATGACACAATTCAGACGCCTGGTGCTTATGAACCCCTTGTAGAGGAGAAAAGAAGGAATAAAAGTCGCACATAATAAGGTAGTGAAATGTGGAAGAAAAAAGAAACATAAAACATACTGCGTTTCTTCTGTCGAATAAGGAAGAATCTATCTTGAAGTAAATTTCAAAACAATATTACGAACTTCCCATACTTTGTTCTTACGATGTTAGGAATATATATACAATCAGACTCCAAAGACGTGTAGCCGCGAGGGAAAAGGGTGCCCTGTTTTTCCAAATTATTTCCAACTCCAAAATGAAATTCGTCTGGTATATGTTTAATAAACTCATAGTAATACAAATGAGGGACGTTTATAATAAAATGAAAATTTTAAAAAATCAAACATCGTCAATACGGTTTCTGTACCTAATTAAAACAACTAAAATTAATCATATGCTTTATATTCTCGTTTCCCTTTCTGGGCGCACACCGCATAACTCTCTACTATATTATTGCATAATAATATCTGAGTTGATATTTTTTCGAATTTTTTCCTTTACTATTTTAACCGACATAAGCACAAAGTCAGAAAAACATACTGCTATAAACAGCATTTGTTTTCTTATGAATAAATTATTGATTCATCTACAATCCGGTTTTCAAGTTCAGTACTGTGAAGATCCATCTTTTGAAAAGGTAGCATCGTGAAAATATAATATGTGTATAGTACGTATAGTGAGTTATAATGCTTTCATATTATGAAAGAGATCACTTGTTCTCTTTTAAATGTGTGAAAAACTTTCCTCCCCCTGAAAGTAATGTTCCTCTAGAACAACCTGCTGGTTACACCGCTGATTATCCTGTAATAAAAGTTGAGTTCTATTTCCAAATTGAAGAAAAATCTACTGGAAATCCACCAGACGCGGGACTCATCGCTCGTTTTACTAATTATTTTATATGGAAACCTTTAAAAGCGTGTATCACAACAACCAGTTCACAAAAAAGATGTAGTTTTCACGTATGTGTTCGTAATTCTTTTCTCTACTTTGTAAAGTGAGCAGTTGATGTCAGTGGCGTAGGGAAGAGGGGTCCACGGGGGTCGGGCTCCCAAAGAGGTCCGACAATGTACTTTGGTACTTTGATGTTTGTATTTTTTATATATTTTTTTTGTTTGTAATTTTTCTTTGTGTACCTATAACAGAACTTGCCCCCCCCCCCCCAAACACACATCCTGGCCACGCTACTGGTTGATGTGCTAATACAATATTTCTAATAAGCGCTTTTGGTATTGTAAAGATTCGAAGTAGCGCGAGAAGTCAGCGTACAGAACTGCTTGTCGTGTATTGTCAATACCGCTCAAAGCCAATTGGACGCCGCATGAAGCCAACTCAAGGCCATTTCGCTTGTCATTTGAATCACACAATACTTAGAAATATTGTATTAGCACATTAACTGCTCACTTTAGGAAGTAGAGAAAAGAATTACGAACACATACGTGAAAACTACATCTTTCTATGTCAACTGGTTGTCATGATACACACTTTGAAAGGTTTCCATATAAAACAATTAGTAAAACGAGTGTTCAGTCCCGCGTCTAATTTCCAGTGAATTTTGTTTCGATTTGCAAATAGACCTCACAACTTTTATTGCAGGATAATCAGGGGTGTAGCCAGCAGGTTGTTCTAGGGGAACATTACTTTCAGGGGGAGGCAAGTTTTTCATATATTAAAAGCAGAACAAATTACCCCTATCATAACATGAAAGCATTTTAGCACACCATACATACATACATACTATACACATATGTTTTCACAATGCTACCTTATCAAAAGACGGATCTTGACAGCACTAACGTTAAAAACCAGATTGTAGATGAATCAATAAGTTATTCATAAGAAAACAAATGCTGTTTATAGCAGTATGTTTACCTGACTTTGTGTTTATGTGGGTTAAAATAGTAAAGGAAAAAACTCGAAAAAATATCAACTCAGATATTATTATGCAATAATATAGAGTGTTAACAAGGTGTGCGCCCAGAAAGGGAAATGAGAATGTAAAGCACGTGATTAATTTCAGCTGTTTTAATTAGGTACAGAAACCGTACTGATGATGTTTTGTTTTATTAATTTTCATGTTTTATTATAAACGTCCCTCATTTACATTAACTATTAAATAGACCGCCCGGTATTAAACATATACCAGACGAACTTCATTTCGGGGTTGAAAATAGTTTGAAAAGACAGGGCCACCTTTTCCCCATGGCTACACCCCTGAGAATAGTAAGCGAGAGAATTAAATAATATCAAGCCTTTGATTTATATATATGAGAATCTCTTCATATATATATATATATATATATATATATATATATATATATATATATATATATATATATATATATACCAATGCAAACCATACTTTGTTCTTACGATGCTAGGCTAGACATATATATATGTCTAGCATCGTAAGAGCTAAGTATGGGAAGTTCGTAGCATTGGTTTGAATTTGAAGTTCACTTCCAGATAGATTCTTCCTTATTGGACAGAAAAAAAAGCGGTATGTTTTGTTCATTTTTTCCCTTCACGTTTCACTACGTTATATATATGCGACCACTTATTCCCTCTTTTTCCCTCCAGCAGGGATTCAAAAGCACCAGCCGTCTGAATGGTGGTGTAAATTCTCGTAACCCAAAGCAAACTCGATCATATGGACTTGCTTAGGAATCAGACGCAGTGGTTGAAGTGAGACAATATGCCATATCGCCTCAGGTTTTTCGGTGATGAAGACACCGCCTCTGGTTTTCAGTGATCAGGACATACATCACTTGAGAGTGGATGCTAAATACCGTTAATAGATCCATTTTTATACACAGTAATTGACGAATAGCTTTGCACGTGAAAAAAGATTTTATTTCTTATGTAGAAATAATATTTGAGTTTACAACACCAACATTTTTATTATCTTTTTCCTACCTTTTGCTTTTAAAATAAGGTGTCTTCAAAGAAGTTCATCTAGTTTATATTTTGATGCGCATATTGAATTGCTTCTTAGTTTGTGTGTGTGTGTGTGTGTGTGTGTGTGTGTGTGTGTGTGTGTCTTCTTGCTTTAATTCATATAAGTATTTTGAGCATGGACGGATTTAGATGTCTGCCGTGAGGACGGATCTTCCGGGGGTTTGGAATACCCCTCAGTCGAGTGAGAGGTCTGGGAGTTTTCCTGCAGGAAATTGTTAATACAAAAACTCGGTTTTTGAGCATTTTCCTTTATAATTCTCTATAATACAACATAAGGAGATTTTTTTTCCCAGAAAGTTGTTGGTAAGGGATCAAAGTCTCTCCATGTCCCTTCCCCCCAATAACTAAAGACTATCACTCCAGTGGTTTTCAATCATTATGTAATTAGAAATGCAATCTTTTAGGCAACATACCTTCACTGCATTTCAACACTTAGATAGTCGGTATACCGAGCCAAAATCGTAATAAAACATTCCATTTCTGCTTTTTGTTCACTTCGAACACTGATCAGACGGATTGTTTTTGTGAGACCTAGACCAAGCCCAAGAGTGTTAATTGTTATGAAAACATATAAGGAGCAAAGGGACTAGTTGTGTAGGAACGCAACTTCTCTTCTAGCATAAATAGAATTCATCAGTATCTGGGTTGCTTTGTACTTCCTTTGTTCTTCGCAAACTAGAATTGACAATGTCTTTAAGCAAACCGAGTACAAGTGCGGGGTTTAAAAAAAAAAAGTGCTTCGAAGTCAAGTTCGGAGAATTATTTTTTGTGTTTACAATTTTTTAAACAAATACTCGTCACAAGAAGAAAGAGAAAAACTTAACTTCAAAAAGTGTCAAAGCCTAACAGCACAAGCTTACGGGATAAATCTAGCTACAGTGTCACGAATCTGCGTGGAGGTAAGAAAGCTGCCTCCCAGTAATATTCCAGTTTTTCTGTCTCCTAGAAAACACAAAGGACCTCCCAAAAGGCTCACAAACCTTAATGACTTCGACAAGGACGTAGTACGCAGGACTGTTTTTGACCTTTGTGACCAAGGTGAATTTCCAACTTTGCAAAAATTCACAAATGCTTTGAAAATTAGAATTTCCATTACAGGTTCCAAGTCATCCACTTACAGAATACTCCGGGCTTTAGATTTCAGGTATAAGAAAACGACCGATGGACGTAAGTTTTTAATGGAGAGTGATATAGTGGCGGCATGACTAAAATTTCTTCGGAAAATGCATGACATTCGGACTTCTGGCGACACACCAATATTTTACTTGGACGAGACTTGGGTAAATCAAAATCATTCGCATACGTCAGTTTGACAAGATTCCACAAAGAAAGAAAAAAAAAAAAACGGGAGATTAAAGGTGCCTCCGGCAAAAGGAAGCAGACTTATTGTCTGTCATGTGGGATCTGCAAAAACTGGATTTATACCTGAAAGTAAGTGGATATTTCGGTCTAAATCAACTTCGACTATCACGAAGAAATGACAAGTGCTACATTTAAGGATTGGTTTTTGAACAGATTTCTAAACTATTTAGAGGAGGGTAGAATTATAATAATGGATAATGCCCCATATAATTCGATCATCACAAATAAAATTCCAAGTTCATCAACTAGAAAAGATGCCATTGTTGAATGGTTACACCAAAAAGGTGTTGAATTTTCGGCAACAGAAACTAAGGTTGAGCTATTGCAGCGCGTAATGCCGTTCAAAAACTAATCTAAAATATACGAACTAGACCAACTGAAAAACGAAAATAGACACGAGATAGTACGGTTACCAACCTATCACTGTCAATACAACCTGATCGACCTTATATGGGCTCAAGTAAAGGGAGGAGTTGCAACAAGAAATAAGACATTCAAGTTGACAGACGCTGAAAGACTGGTAAACGAAGAAATTGATAGCGTAACGCAAAACGACGGACAATCTTGAGTACAACTTACGGACAAATTACAAGAAGATAACTTCATTCAAGAAACTAGGACGTGACGAAATTTTGGAACCCATAATAGTAAATTTACAAGACTCAGATTCAAACAATGACGAAATATGAACTGACATAGACGATAGTGAAAGAAGTGGGGAAGACGAGCCTTTAGCAGCTCCACTGGAGTAAGTTAACAGGTAAGTATTTTAGTTGCTATATATACTTCTAGGATGCACAGTCAAAATTCTAGATTTTGCTGGAATAATATTGTTACATTGTGAATAATGTTACAAATTTATGTCATAATCTCAGACGGATGAAGAGCGAGAAGGGAAAGGGGAGTCCGCAATCCGGCAACACCGCGCGAAATATCGCGTAGCATTGGCTACTGCCCGTGATCCTTCACATCTGAAACATACAGTAAATTCTATTCTAATTTATGCGCGCCGACTACGTGGGTGCTCCGGGGCTCGAGCACCCACAAGATTTTTAGTTTAATAGAAACAAAATAAAATGAATATTACTCATTTGCCATTATCAAAAAATAATAAGGAATTAAAACATTAAGATGAAAGTTAAATCTTCTAATACCTAAAACATAATTGTTTGTTCCAAATGTGTTTGTGCAATGGCAACCAAGCAACATACTCCTCCATTCCTTGCCTGTCTCTGGCCTAGTCAAAAGCAGTTCCCACAATAAAAAAATGGAACTATATTGTGAATAGAATCAGGCACAGCCCTTTACGGTAGTGTTCATAAAAGAATTTAACTGAAAGGAAGTCAATCAAAAAATATCGAGACTCCCTTGAAAACATATCACACGTCCGCCATTGATTTGCATTCACATAAATTTTGAAAAGTTGGCGCCGTTGTTCTAATTTAATGTTAGAGCTACTAAATATAATAATAATAATAATAATAATAATAATAATAATAATAATAATAATAATAATAATAATAATAATAATAATAATAATAATAATAATATAACAACAACTTACCGACAAGATTTGTGAATTTGTCTATTAAATCCGTTTTATTTTCATTTATTATCTGGCAGTGTTTCTTCCATTATACGGAAAACTATGGATCGGTTAAAATATTAAATAATACTTTTGATAAAGTGGATACTTTCAAATATCTAGGATTAATATTAATAGACGAAAATCATATTCACGAAAAAATTAAATGTCGACTAAAAGCAAGGAATTCGTGCAACTATTCGGTTCAAAATCTCTTGTCGTCGCGAATTCTAGCGGGGAATCAGAAGCTTAAAATATGTAAAACGATTATCATGCCGGTTGTTCGGTATGGTTGCGAAATATGGTCGCTTACTCTGAGGGAAAAACGTGGACTGAAAGTATTTGAGAACAAGATCCTGAAACGAATATTCGGACCCAAGAGGAACGGGAATGGGGAGTGGCGGAAACTTCATAACGAGGAACTATATAGTTTACACGATTTACAAAACATTGTTAGGATCACCCAATCTAGGAGGCTTAGATGGGTCGGTCATGTAGCTAGGATGGAAGAAAGTAGAAACGCTTTCAAAGTCTTGACTGAAAGACCAATTGGAAAACGACCATTAAGAAGATCTAGGCGCAGATGGGAGGACAATATTAAGATGGATCTCGCAGAGATAGGAATACAAAGTAGAAACTGGATCCAGATGACTAAGGATAGAAATTAGTGGAGACCTTTTGTGAACGCGGCATTGAACTTCCCGGTTCCATAGGCAATAGAGTTAGTTAGTATTTCTTTCTGGCATACATACAGTGGCGGCGGTTGGATGTTAAAAGTGGGGGGGCAAGACATGATCTTAACAATTGTATATCAATGTTAGATTTTCCGGTTGTTTCTAACAATGTTTGATGAAATGTTGCATAACTAATAGAATACTATCTTTTTTCACTTAAAATGCCGTAAATCGTATTTCTATTTTATTAAGTAAATTCGTAAGAGCAATACATGTAGGTACCGTACCTAGCCCTTTATACTCTTAAACAACGAAAGTGTAAGAAGAGATTTGAGTTCTTGCTCATGAGCATCTTAAAATTATGTCTGGAAAATTGTGTGATCAGATTATTTAATAGATTTGCAAAACAAATAAATAGAAGGGATAATATTAATCATAGTAATGAATAATGATGCTTGTTTTGCAGAAGTTATATTGAAACTGGGAATTAATGAACAACTTATACTTTTAATTCCACACATGCCATTAAATGAATGTTTTTACTCTTAGAAGATGAAATACAGTAAGTACTGCAAGCATATGCTATGACATTTAAGGAAATATGCAATTGCAATATTAATTGCTTTGAATTGCAATTAAAACGCAATTCCTGTAGCTTTCGTAACTCCACGGGAAGACAAATATCCAATACGTACTCACGCAACGGCAAATATCATATGGCAGCATTTTTTCCTATGAAACAGTAATACATACAAAACCTTTACCAGGGTGTCCACATTCTAGAAAATAAGTGAAAGTCAGGGAAAGGTAGGGGAGGTAAAAATGTATCAGGTGAAATCAGAAAAATGGCAGAGTGGTCAGGGAAAGTCAGGGAAAAATCGATTTAGGTCCATTATTCAATTACTGAATTTATGAAATAGGGTTGATTTCTTTACTGTTACTGGATGCAAAATGTAGTGTTCTCAATGATGATATTGAGGGAGGCAGTGTTCTCTGATATAGTTGTTGAAACTAATTTTCTGGGAAAAAAACATATCTAACTGCATTCTGGCATATTTGCTCAAAAGAGTAGACGCTGTTCTAGAAGAATTGCATGGTGTCACGAGGATATCTGGACAAGTGGCTGAGAACGCGAAGAAATATTCTCTCCAGCTCACAGTGAAAGCTCAGACTGAAAAATTTAAGGAACACTCGAATGAATTCATAGGCAATGACAGAGATGGTATTGGACTTGATGAGGTTTTTTTTACTTAGTCTTAGGAAATGGGAAGAATTTCGTTGACTTATGGTCAGTTATGAAATTGTGTTTTATCTTCTTTCACGGAAACGCATTTTTCACAATAAATAGTTCACAATAAATAAAATCAATAGTTCTGGTAGTGGTTTCACAATAAATAAAATTCCCATTGTTGATAACTTACAAGAAGAATCTCTGGTGGCTCAACAGATCATATATGATTCTGTGATGAGAGTAGGTGGATCATCAGGATTAATAATTACAAGAGGTATGATAAATTCAGTGAGAAGTTCAATGAGACAATATCAGGTGTATTTGGAAAAGAAAAGAGAAATAAATGCTGGGGACGAGAAGAGGAGAGAGAAACGGAAGATTCGGCAACAACTAAAGGAGCTGGAGGAAGAAGAGAAGAAAAAGTGCGGAGGCAACAAGAAGGATATTCAGATCAATGAGAAGAAAACTATGCGAGAAAGGATGAAAACAAATTTCTAAATGTGTTGCATTTAACAACTGCACCAGCAAAAGTATGTGTGTCTGTGTGTATTTTTTAATAATCAGTAAAATCATGTATGAACTGTTTGTTACTACAGGCAATATTATAATGCTGTGTAATTGGTATTATAATGTGTAAGCATATAATGTGTATTTTTTTCATATCTTAAGTACTCTGTATACTGCACACTTTTGTTTGTAACTTTACATTTTGTGTAATATGTCAATATCGGCCTAATGCATATGTTCGTAAATTTACATTCCTTTGGAAAGAAAATTGAAAAAAGAAAGAAACAGAAGCGGAAGAAAACAAGGTCAAATATGGGGAGTGTGGAGGCTGGAGTTTCTTCCTTTTTTCTATATTTTAACAGTTATTCAGGGGTCAGGGAAATCAGGAACTTTCGTCATGGAAAGTCAGGGAAAAGTCATAGATCTTTTCTCCAAATTGTGTGGACACCCTGTTTACATTTCCAAATGAAATTATATAAATTAGGGCGTCACTTCAAAAAAGTGGGGGCAACTGCCCCCTCTTGCCCCCCTAATCGCCGCCCATGCATACATATCTTCGGAGATTCCTCTTGCCAGTTTCCCAATCGACCCCCCCCTGGAGCAAAGATAAATAAAGATTAGAGACATATTGAATATTACTTTCGATGCGAATTCAAAGTACACTGAGCTTTTGAAGACCGAGTAATTGTTCAATTTCAATGTGTTTCTCGAGCACACAACGTTTAACATACATGTCTTATCTTGCACACAAAACAGTATGCTTTTGTAGGATTATATTTAGCTAGCTGAACCTGCGCTCTCTACACAGCGCATCATTCGCATATGAGCATAAATCTCCTTCTCATTCCTCACAGCATATGTACATGTCCCTTTACAGACACAAGTGAAAGACGTCTTGATTTAAAAAAAAAAAAAATCGGCAATGGGTATCATAAAGGGGAGAGTTTTGCGATTTTTTCTCAATATCTCGCATCGTTTGCAAGATTTGAGCCTACTTCCGGTTGGAGTTTCTAATTCATGTATCACCAGTGTTTTCTTTCTTCTTGCATGCAGTATGTAATAAGGAAATACATTACATATACAATTAATTATAATGTTAGTTATATATGGTGTTCATTGGGCAAAACACTCAAAAAATAAAGATTTATCATGCGATTTATCTCAGGCGATTTATCTTAAGACTCGAGAAATGTTTATCCTTCCTTTTTCACTATTATTTGGCCATGGAACAAACGCCTGAGACATATACAACCCCAATATACAACATTGTGCTGTTGGAATGTATAACACACAGGATATGATGCTTTAGTTTTTTCAACGCTTCCAGCGTACCCTTAGAAAATGTAATAAAGAAATAATGGCCATGTTTTTTTTTTAAATATTCAATTAGAACTGGACAATCTACGCAAAATTTCCAATCGATCAGTGAAAACGTCATCTTTCTAGAGCCTGTAGTTTCTGAGATCTCATTGTCGAAAGGAAGGCCACAAACATATAAACATAGTTTAAAAGAACTTGGAAGATGGAAGCACAACTCACATGCATTGATTTTAGAGAAGGCTTATTGAAATACAAAGGATTTGAACAATAATTTTATATCATAAACTTTATGAAAAAGATATAGTTAACTAATTTAGACTATTTAAAGTACAAATACTTAAAATGTTTGTCTCTGTTAAACGTGAAATCTCACATAACCGTAAATGAAAGATTTGAAAGCTAAAGTTATAGGTTGGAGCTGAGGCGCTTTTAATTGCTATTGTAGCATTTTAATAGATAGAAAGGCCGGAACTACCCCTTGAATACTGATTCATTTTCTCACGTCACTTTATACTTCTCCGTACAAATAGCTGGATTCGAACTCTACTCCCCATCCACTTTTTCTTTTAAAGTGTTAAAGCTTATGATTGATATGAAAATATCAAACTTGGAATCACTACAAACACAAAATACTTCGTTTGAAAGAAAGTTTGAAATGGAAATATTTTAATTTTCTCTAAAGTGTTAAAGCTTATGATTGATATGAAAATATCAAACTTGGAATCACTACAAACACAAAATACTTCGTTTGAAAGAAAGTTTGAAATGGAAATATTTTAATTTTCTCTAAACACATCCCTAATTTTCTCTAAAAACATTCTCGGAATCCGCCTTATGCAGAGTCGTTTTGAAGTATGATTAACGTCATACTAAAGGCCTGACTACTACAGGAACCTTATGTTAGTCGAACTCTTTAGTATGGCACTAATCACGCGTCAAAATGACTGCATACGGCCCATTCCTTATATATAATATTCTATTTAAGGGTCTAAATAGCTGTCATATTCTATTCTCTGTTTTGCCAAAATTGTTGTTGAACATAATAATAAAAGTAAGAAAGTAAATCTACATTCAATACCTTTTCGTAAAACAATTAAAACATAAAGTCCTATGTTGCGAAACCTAGCAATGTGGATTACTCTCCTAGACACTTAGTCGAATCGACCTTTCAGTTTTGTTTTAGTCGGTTACAAAAAGTGCATTCACATAGATTTTTAGCCTTTACAAGTAAAGATCACGTTAGGATGAATCAAGTTGCTGCCCCGAGACATATGTGATAGAGTAATACTAAGTGTGCTCAATATGTCAGTGTAGTTTTAGGTGCAAAGCTTAAAGGGTTTAGGAGATACAGCCATTAGAAGGTTGCGTGGAGGTACATGTTATAGTCTATTTCAGTACGTGATCTTATGATCACTGATGACATTCCAGCCGCTAATGTTTTCAGTTAGAATAAAATTCGCTTCGAGAAGGAATTGCATTCGTTCCAGACGTTGAGGGAGAAGGGATCAGTGAAGATCAGAACAACAGTGGGATATGTGAGTGCAACATCTCATTCCTACATGATAATGCCGGTTGTGTCCTTGGAAGGAGAAATTTTGCGTCAAATGTATGTTCTGGTGGTTGAACTAAACAGTAGGTTCCCTGCAGTAAAGCCAGCCAATCTGGCTAATATAATCTTAATCTCATTTGCTGGTAAAACAGCGAGAATGAACAAGCAGGGTCTTAAGACTTTCTGTTTGAACGTCATGTGGAAAAGCATTCCAAATGATAGGAAGAAAGTCATCCTGTTATTTGATTCATGGTTTTCAAACAAAGATGACAGTCATTCGTCACAGTGTGTGCGACAAGGGTTTGCATTGATCAAACGGCTGATATCTGGTGGATGTAGTAGCACGATTCAGACTCTGAATAATCACTTCTTCCGTCCATACAAAGCCTTTGTTCGTTTTATCACTGATACATCAATATCAGGAAGTAAAGTGAATATTTAGCATCGTGATATTTGAGGTGGGGCAAGCTAATATTTGGGGAGGCCGGTACCCCCGTGCCCTCCCTTAGCTACGTCCCTGGTTATCATAAATGTTTTGAGAAATGAATTATAAGAGGCGTGATATTGGTTACAAGTTTTAAAATAATGTGTGCATTTTGGAAATGAACGTAGATTCCCTTCACCTATCCCCGATGCTAAATAGGTGACGGTCAGTTATAACGTCTGACAGGGTCAGGACCATACTTGAGGACAGGAGTTTACGCTGTATTTAATCAAAGGAAGATTTGAAGCTCCCAAATTCATATCAAATCAAATGTTTGTATATCTAGGTATATATGATAACACATGCGTAAATAAAGTGTGGCTGGACTGGCAAATATCTAGGGAACCCACTCGTGACACACAACAATTATAATTGTTTCAAGGAAATGTTCTTAATTTTTAGATTTCCAAACTATGATATACACAGTGTAGTCCAAAAGTAGGTATACAGTGCCGTAGTGATCAACTCATTGCTTTTTATATCATTTCTTATTGTTATCCATCAGGTAGACTTAGTTTCTTCATTATTTGTTCTTAATGTATTTTTACTTATATCTTAAGCTCGGAACAGCCGAAGCAAATAAATCTATAAGCTAGAATGTTATACTTGATCAATGCAAGTGTGTATATCTGCTTTTGGGTAATCCTGTATAAGTGTCGGAAGGCTTATAAGTAGTAATCGCCCCACTTGAGGCAAATTTGGACTTTGACCCCGACCTTTGTGACGTCATAGGTCAGAGGTCAATGACCTTAGCCCAGGGTCAATGACCTAGGGGTACTTAGGACCACTCCCTTTAAATTTTGGCAGGGGTACCTTGGCCCACCCCCTAAATTTTGGCAGGGGTACATAGGACCACCCCCCTTAAATTTTGGAAATTGCCAAATCTAAAAATTTGGTATGGTAGCCTAGGACCACAGTATGTACCTCTATCAGTATTGGGGGTCTATGTCGTTCCCTTTTATGGGTAAAAAATTGCCAAAAATTGAATTTTCGGAGGTTTTTGACCTAATTTATCCCCTTGGATGAGGTGTTTTTACCCTATATGGTTATATGGGCGTATACAGGGGTCCATTAGCTTTCATAACATATGGGTATATTAATGCACCCCTTGAAAAATTTGGGAGGGGTACCTTAGCCCACCCCTTAAATTTTGGAAATTGCCCAATTTAAACATTGGGTATTATAGTACAGGACCCTAATATGTATCATGATAAATTTGGGTGGTCCACCTCGTCCCCTTTTAGGGGTACAAAATTGCCAAAAATATAAACGTAAGCAATACGTTATACCACGTGTTTGGTTTTCGGCCTAATTTATCTCCTTGGATGAGGTCCTATTACCTTATATAGTTATATGGGCGTATACAGGGGTCCATTACCTTTCATAAGACATGGGTATATTAATGCACCCATTGAAAAATTTGGGAGGGGTACCTTGGCCCACCCCTTAAATTTTGGAAATTGCCCAATTTAAACATTTGGTATTATAGTATAGGACCCTAATATGTATTATGATAAATTTGGATGGTCCACCTCGTTCCCTTTTAGGGGTACCAAATTGCCAAAATATAAACGTAAGCAATACGTAGTACCACGTGTTTGGTTTTGACCTAATTTATTCCCTTGGATGAGGTCCTATTACCTTATATGTTTATATGAGCGTATACAGGAGTCTATTACCTTTCATAAGACATGGATATATTGGTGCACCCCCGGGAGGGGTACCTTGGCCCACCCCTTCAATTTTAGAAATTGCCCAATTTAAACATTTGGTATAATAGTATAGAGCCCTAGTATGTATCACTATAAATTTGGGTGGTCCACCTTGTTCCCTTTCATGGGTACACAATTGCCAAATTTTAGTACAACCACGTGTTTGGTCTTTTGACCTAATTTATCACCTTTGATGAGGTGTTATTATCCTATATCGTTATATGGGCGTATACAGGGGTTCATTACCTTTCATAAGATATGGGTATATTAATGCACCCCCAGGAGGGGTACCTTGGACCACCCTTTAATTTTGGAAATTGCCCAATTTAAACATTCGGTATAATAGTATAGGACCCTAATATATATTAATGTAATTTCGTTCCCTTTTAGGGGTACAAAATTGCCAAAATATAAATGTAAGCAATACGTTGTACCACGTGTTTCGTTTTTTTACCTAATCTATTCCATTGGACGAGGTCCTATTACCTTATACGTTATATGGTCACGTATGGGGATTCATTTCCTATCATAAGACATAGGTACATTTGTGCACCCGGGAGGGGTACTTTGACCCACCCTTTAATTTTGGAAATTGTCCCTTTTATATGTTTGGTATTATAGTATAGGACCCTAATATAAATTACTATAAATTTTGGTGGTCCACCTCGTTCCCTTTCATGGGTACACAATTGCCAAATTTTAGTACAACCACGTGTTTGGTTTTGGCTCAATTTATCCCCTTGGATGAGGTCCTATTACCTTATATGGTTATATGGTCATGTATATATTGGTCCATTTCCTATTATAAGACATGGGTACATTGATGCACCCTTTAAATTTTTGGAAGGGGTACCATGGCCAACCCCTTAAATTTTGGAAATTTTCCAATTTGAGCATTCGGTATCATAGTACATGCCTCAACATGTATCATGATAAATTTGGGTGGTCCACCTCGTTCCCTTTTAGGGGTACAAAATTGCCAAAATATAAACGTAAGCATTACGTTGTACCACGTGTTTGGTTTTTGGCCCAATTTCTCCCCTTTGATGAGGTTCTATTACCTTATATGGTTATATGGTCATGTATATGGGTTCATTTCCTATCATAAGACATGGGTACATTGACGTACCCTTTAAAAATTTGGGAGGGGTATCTTGGCTCATCCACTCGGTTTTAGAAATTTTTTAATATAAGCATTTGGTATCATAGTACAGGACTTCAATATGTACCACTATAAATTTGGATGGTCCACATCGTTCCCTTTCATGGGTAAAGAACTACCAAAAAATCAAATTTCGGAGGTTATTGACACCTATTTAGCACGTTATATGGGTATGTACAGAGGTTTATTACCTTTATATGTTTATGTTCCCTTTTAAATTTGGGAATTATCAAATAACAAAATTCGGTAAACGTTTTCTAGGACCCATTGGTGTTCCTCTTATGGCCAAATATTCAAAATTTAAAGGTTATTGACCGGCTTTATTATTGAATAAGTACAGGGTTTATTACTTTTTCATAAGACACAGGTGTATTTGTGTACCAATCTTAAATTTTGGGAGGAGGTACATTTCTTATTGTCATATCAATATTTGGTAATTGGATAGTATCTCATTCATTGGGTAAATCATTGTCAAATATGAGTATGATCACGTGATCAGTTATTAACCTATGATGGGATTAGGAGTCCAGGACATTGGTACATTTAAACTTTGTAGGATAATTTGAGAATGCGTCATTGTTTTGATTCATCCCGCCAAATATAAACGTAAGCAAGACGTTGTACCACGTGATTGTCCTTGATGAGGTAGTGTACAGGGATTCATTTCCTTTGTTGTGGTACTTCTTAAGTTTGAGTACACACACACACTTCTAGAAAACAGTTGGTTCTACTCAGGTAAACAATTGACGGACATTATTGACCTTATTGAACATATAATGATATGATTAACTCTAAGACTTAGGTATATCAAGAGAAGTATTCTTTAAATTTGGGAATGGTGATAAACAGAATTTTAACATAAGGTGCGAAATTTGAAACAATACATTGAACTTTAGTCACAGCTCATAGTCTAAGATCATTGGTGGTGATTGATTTGAAATCTGATAGCTAACCTTATTGAATCTTATGACTCATAGACGAAAGGCAATACATGCTACAACAGTTTGAAATTTAATCATAAGGTGATGTAATCTGACACTAGCAAAGTTATTGTTAATGCAATTTGATTGGATGATCACTATCTTTCCTGCAATCTGATTGGTTGATCACTATCTTTCGTGCAATCTGATAGGTTGATGAGTTTTAAATCTTTTTCTGCATTCAGTTTTGTTTTAACATTTAAAAAGTTTTTGAACTTTTTTTTGTTTGAAACTTTGGTTTGAAATTTTTTCGTTTCCAAATTTTTTGTTTAAAATTTTTTGTTTGAAAATTTTCAAAATTTTGTTTGAGATTTTTTCGTTTGAAATTTTTGTTTGAAAATTTTTTCGTTTGAAATTTTTTGTTTGAAAATTGTTCGAAAATTTTGTTTAAAATTTTTTGTTTGAAATTTTTCGTTTCCAAATTTTTTGTTTCAAAATTTTGTTTGAAATTTTTTTCGCTTCAAAATTTTGTTTGAATTTTTTTCGTTTGAAATTTTTTGTTTGAATTTTTTTTCGTTTCAAAATTTTGTTTCAAAGATTTTTGTTCTAAATTTTTGTTTCAAAGTTTGGTTTGACATTTTTAAAAGTTTGTGCACCCATTAGTAAAGAACCGGAACTGTTTAGAACAAAAACCTCTGGCAACATTGTGGTGCAATAGTACACGTCAGAACATGATAATGCAACGTCATCAGTTTTTCATCATATATAAGTATCGTTCGAGTTAGTATTCATGATAACATCATCATGGCTACTTGTCTGCAGTTTTTAAACACGCGTGATGTGATGAAATCATTTACCAAGATTACTGATTTACAACAGAATGTACCTTATAGAATCTTAGCTAGCCAAATGATCCCTACAAAGTTTGGATTAAGAATCGTAGTGAAGCTTGAAAATGATAAGAATATAATTTTACCAGCAAGATATTTACCCATGGAAGCATCAAAACAAGAAGAACTGCTGCGTTTCTTAAATACTGGATCTGTATCTTTATGTTACAAAGGATTCTTGGGTCGAAGTCATCAACTTGAATTTAGTACACAACCAGATTCGTCAGCAATTGTGATGAAATCATGAATTCAAACGTCAGCACATCAGACATAGTTGTATGAATTTGGTTGGTCGGCATGACGTCAGCAACTGTGATGAAATCATGAATTCAAACGTCAGCACATTCCTTACCAATGACGTCAGCAATAACTATAAACCAGCAAATACAGTGTCATCCCACGAAATCATTTGAGCAAGTGCTTTTCAGGAGGAAAGATGTGTACTTCTAACGATAAAGAGTTCATCTTCGCAAGCTATT
This sequence comes from Thermobia domestica, assembly GCF_964235325.1. Classification (NCBI taxonomy): domain Eukaryota; kingdom Metazoa; phylum Arthropoda; class Insecta; order Zygentoma; family Lepismatidae; genus Thermobia; species Thermobia domestica. The sequence goes on along the minus strand of NC_137458.1, from coordinate 124,505,571 downwards.
ATCCAATAAATATATTTCAAACAAAACATGCGATGATTGGTATCAGTGCTAGAACATTTGAACCTGTGATTCGATTGGGCAAAGCAGAACAATTTGGTGTACAACTGACCTGTGAAGAATGGCAAATATTATGTTCACGAATCGACCAAATGAACGATTATTTTCATGATGAGCTAAATGTGACCATAGTCAAATCATTAGGCTCAAATCATGAAGTGGTGATGCGTACAGTCCTCGAAGAGAAGATGGTGCTGTTACGTAAAAAGAGTACATTCCATGTCCCTCGCAACATGGTGTATCTAACACAAACGGAATGGAACAAATTCATCAGCGTATTTCAGTGTGTGAAACATGCAGTGGAAGTGTGCAACAAAACTAGTATATTCCTGAAAAAGTACTATTTTGAAAAATGTGTTATGCATATTGTACAACATGTATCTAGATATTGTGATGGTTGTCAACATCGTTCGTGGGTGCATACCTGTATTGATAAACAGTTTATTTGTGATCAAATGGACATTGAGTTTCCACCAATTGATATCGCAATAGACCTTAAAAGACTTCAACTGGAATTAAAATTATATGCTAAAGACAAACTAGTGCAAGAAGTTCAAAATACATTGTATCGACAATATCCAGAACCACTATCTGGTATGGATGTATGTGGAGTGTAATAAAATGATCCATTTCTATGAATTGTGTTTTTTCATTTCAAGTACAACCCCAGGTTCTGATGTGTACTATTGCACCACAATGTTGTCAAAGGTTTTTGCTCTAAACAGTTCCGGTTCTTTACTAATGGGTGCACAAACTTTTAAAAATGTCAAACCAAACTTTGAAACAAAAATTTAGAACAAAAATCTTTGAAACAAAATTTTGAAACGAAAAAAAATTCAAACAAAAAATTTCAAACGAAAAAAATTCAAACAAAATTTTGAAGCGAAAAAAATTTCAAACAAAATTTTGAAACAAAAAATTTGGAAACGAAAAATTTCAAACAAAAAATTTTAAACAAAATTTTCGAACAAAAATTTTCAAACAAAAAATTTCAAACGAAAAAATTTTCAAACAAAAATTTCAAACGAAAAAATCTCAAACAAAATTTTGAAAATTTTCAAACAAAAAATTTTAAACAAAAAATTTGGAAACGAAAAAATGTCAAACCAAAGTTTCAAACAAAAAAAAAGTTCAAAAACTTTTTAAATGTTAAAACAAAACTGAATGCAGAAAAAGATTTAAAACTCATCAACCTATCAGATTGCACGAAAGATAGTGATCAACCAATCAGATTGCAGGAAAGATAGTGATCATCCAATCAAATTGCATTAACAATAACTTTGCTAGTGTCAAATTACATCACCTTATGATTAAATTTCAAACTGTTGTAGCATGTATTGCCTTTCGTCTATGAGTCATAAGATTCAATAAGGTTAGCTATCAGATTTCAAATCAATCACCACCAATGATCTTAGACTATGAGCTGTGACTAAAGTTCAATGTATTGTTTCAAATTTCGCACCTTATGTTAAAATTCTGTTTATCACCATTCCCAAATTTAAAGAATACTTCTCTTGATATACCTAAGTCTTAGAGTTAATCATATCATTATATGTTCAATAAGGTCAATAATGTCCGTCAATTGTTTACCTGAGTAGAACCAACTGTTTTCTAGAAGTGTGTGTGTGTACTCAAACTTAAGAAGTACCACAACAAAGGAAATGAATCCCTGTACACTACCTCATCAAGGACAATCACGTGGTACAACGTCTTGCTTACGTTTATATTTGGCGGGATGAATCAAAACAATGACGCATTCTCAAATTATCCTACAAAGTTTAAATGTACCAATGTCCTGGACTCCTAATCCCATCATAGGTTAATAACTGATCACGTGATCATACTCATATTTGACAATGATTTACCCAATGAATGAGATACTATCCAATTACCAAATATTGATATGACAATAAGAAATGTACCTCCTCCCAAAATTTAAGATTGGTACACAAATACACCTGTGTCTTATGAAAAAGTAATAAACCCTGTACTTATTCAATAATAAAGCCGGTCAATAACCTTTAAATTTTGAATATTTGGCCATAAGAGGAACACCAATGGGTCCTAGAAAACGTTTACCGAATTTTGTTATTTGATAATTCCCAAATTTAAAAGGGAACATAAACATATAAAGGTAATAAACCTCTGTACATACCCATATAACGTGCTAAATAGGTGTCAATAACCTCCGAAATTTGATTTTTTGGTAGTTCTTTACCCATGAAAGGGAACGATGTGGACCATCCAAATTTATAGTGGTACATATTGAAGTCCTGTACTATGATACCAAATGCTTATATTAAAAAATTTCTAAAACCGAGTGGATGAGCCAAGATACCCCTCCCAAATTTTTAAAGGGTACGTCAATGTACCCATGTCTTATGATAGGAAATGAACCCATATACATGACCATATAACCATATAAGGTAATAGAACCTCATCAAAGGGGAGAAATTGGGCCAAAAACCAAACACGTGGTACAACGTATTGCTTACGTTTATATTTTGGCAATTTTGTACCCCTAAAAGGGAACGAGGTGGACCACCCAAATTTATCATGATACATGTTGAGGCATGTACTATGATACCGAATGCTCAAATTGGAAAATTTCCAAAATTTAAGGGGTTGGCCATGGTACCCCTTCCAAAAATTTAAAGGGTGCATCAATGTACCCATGTCTTATAATAGGAAATGGACCAATATATACATGACCATATAACCATATAAGGTAATAGGACCTCATCCAAGGGGATAAATTGAGCCAAAACCAAACACGTGGTTGTACTAAAATTTGGCAATTGTGTACCCATGAAAGGGAACGAGGTGGACCACCAAAATTTATAGTAATTTATATTAGGGTCCTATACTATAATACCAAACATATAAAAGGGACAATTTCCAAAATTAAAGGGGTGGGTCAAAGTACCCCTCCCGGGTGCACAAATGTACCTATGTCTTATGATAGGAAATGAATCCCCATACGTGACCATATAACGTATAAGGTAATAGGACCTCGTCTAATGGAATAGATTAGGTAAAAAAACGAAACACGTGGTACAACGTATTGCTTACATTTATATTTTGGCAATTTTGTACCCCTAAAAGGGAACGAAATTACATTAATATATATTAGGGTCCTATACTATTATACCGAATGTTTAAATTGGGCAATTTCCAAAATTAAAGGGTGGTCCAAGGTACCCCTCCTGGGGGTGCATTAATATACCCATATCTTATGAAAGGTAATGAACCCCTGTATACGCCCATATAACGATATAGGATAATAACACCTCATCAAAGGTGATAAATTAGGTCAAAAGACCAAACACGTGGTTGTACTAAAATTTGGCAATTGTGTACCCATGAAAGGGAACAAGGTGGACCACCCAAATTTATAGTGATACATACTAGGGCTCTATACTATTATACCAAATGTTTAAATTGGGCAATTTCTAAAATTGAAGGGGTGGGCCAAGGTACCCCTCCCGGGGGTGCACCAATATATCCATGTCTTATGAAAGGTAATAGACTCCTGTATACGCTCATATAAACATATAAGGTAATAGGACCTCATCCAAGGGAATAAATTAGGTCAAAACCAAACACGTGGTACTACGTATTGCTTACGTTTATATTTTGGCAATTTGGTACCCCTAAAAGGGAACGAGGTGGACCATCCAAATTTATCATAATACATATTAGGGTCCTATACTATAATACCAAATGTTTAAATTGGGCAATTTCCAAAATTTAAGGGGTGGGCCAAGGTACCCCTCCCAAATTTTTCAATGGGTGCATTAATATACCCATGTCTTATGAAAGGTAATGGACCCCTGTATACGCCCATATAACTATATAAGGTAATAGGACCTCATCCAAGGAGATAAATTAGGCCGAAAACCAAACACGTGGTATAACGTATTGCTTACGTTTATATTTTTGGCAATTTTGTACCCCTAAAAGGGGACGAGGTGGACCACCCAAATTTATCATGATACATATTAGGGTCCTGTACTATAATACCCAATGTTTAAATTGGGCAATTTCCAAAATTTAAGGGGTGGGCTAAGGTACCCCTCCCAAATTTTTCAAGGGGTGCATTAATATACCCATATGTTATGAAAGCTAATGGACCCCTGTATACGCCCATATAACCATATAGGGTAAAAACACCTCATCCAAGGGGATAAATTAGGTCAAAAACCTCCGAAAATTCAATTTTTGGCAATTTTTTACCCATAAAAGGGAACGACATAGACCCCCAATACTGATAGAGGTACATACTGTGGTCCTAGGCTACCATACCAAATTTTTAGATTTGGCAATTTCCAAAATTTAAGGGGGGTGGTCCTATGTACCCCTGCCAAAATTTAGGGGGTGGGCCAAGGTACCCCTGCCAAAATTTAAAGGGGGTGGTCCTAAGTACCCCTAGGTCATTGACCCTGGGCTAAGGTCATTGACCTTTGACCTATGACGTCACAAAGGTCGGGGTCAAAGTCCAAATTTGCCTCAAGTGGGGCGATTACTACTTTATAGAACGGTATTGTCCGTCCGTATGTCTGTTGACAGGTATCAGAGCAAAATCAATAAGAGAATCAAGATGTGGTCCTTTGTAGTCGATTCAGCGTCCCAAAGATAGGTTCCATTCCATATCCTCCGCTAACTTTCAATTCAAACCGGAAGTAGTAAAAATAAACCATTTCAGGTTTCAACGTTTATAACCAGAGAATGAAGATGGTAACAGATCATGAGAAGTAGTTCTTTGTTAACGATACACCGCCTCAAGACAATATATTATGGCTATCCACAACACTCTACCGAAATGAAAAGTGGTTCCAATTTACTATTACTTTCAGTTTCAATACTGATTTCCGCAGAGCAAAAGTTGTAAATGCTCTCAAGTTGCGGTCTTCTGCAATCCATTCTGCGTCCCAAAGATATGTTTCATCTCCTCCATTGAATCTATATTCAAATCCGAAGTGATTAAAATTATCCATTTCTGGTTACAACCTTTATTGCCACATAACAAACACGGTAATAGATATCGAGAAGCGTTTTTCTGCAAAGGGTTCAGCATCTGAAGACAACTTATCACGACCATCAACAACATTCTGCCAACAGGAAGTGATTCAAATTTGCTAGTATTTCCTGTTTCACTACTGATTTCCGTAGAGCAAAAACGGTTTAAAGATATCAAGAAGCGATTTTTTGTAATGTTTCAAGAATGAGTTCTACATCCTCCCTTAGTTCCGTATTCAAACCTTCTTCTTCTCTTCTTGTTCACCTCAACCATAGGTTGGTGGGCAACATGGAAATTTTAAAACTTCTCTGGCTTGGGAGAACTGTTGGGTAAAACGTAATTCAAGGGTACACATCTCTTATCGTGATTTTCATCAGAAGATTTGCGTCTTCCCTGGAAATCGTTCTACATGAATGCCCACATCACCCTCTGCTGAGTTAGTCATACGTGAAGCGACCACTTTCACATGCTTGTCATAGTTGTTATCAGCACTTGCCCGGGTCGGTAAGACTTGCACGATCCTAATTCAAGGGGGTCACATTACTAGAAATACAATTCTGAATTTTAGCAAAATTCCTATTTAATCTGCTTATAGTTGAAGAGGTAATAACGAAAAACTTGAGCGATGTGTTTTAGAATCAGTTTCACTCTAATATAGGTGACGTGTTATTGAGTCTGTTATTGTTGGCCACGAATGATACTATTATTGTAAAAATTCGCTTTTGTACATTTTCTTTTTTTTTTTAAAAAAAAAAAAAAGAGAGAGAGAGAGGGGATTTACCCTGATGTCATTTTGTTCTGCTTAACGGGTTCTATTGATTGATATATTTTCCCTATCACTTTTAGATAATTAACAGACTAATTCTTTGAAGAATTTAAAGAGATAACATATTTGTTTAAGAAATAGGTATATTAATGAGTATATCTTTAAAAAAAATCGTAATAAAACCGAAAACATTATTGTAAAATTTGTTAGTTAGATGCTTCTGTATTGTTCACGTATCACGTCTACTGGAACTTTTTCAGAGTATACAGACTAAATATCAGTAATGAAAGCCAACTCATAGAAAAATACTCATACTCTGAGTAATTTTAATGGAAAAGAACTTCTGTACTGCATCCGTGGAAAAACGAAACGCGAATAGAAAAGTAAAAATCAAACGATACTTCCTTTTACAAGTTGACCTTTTCTTTAATATCAGATGTTCGAAAAGAAACTAGAAAATTAAGAGGTACTTTTGAAAAACAATCTTTCCAAAAAAATTAGCAAAACAGGTAAGGACGTCATACAAATCAATCAACCAACAGGAAATAAACTACCAAGCAGCAGCAGCTATAAAACTTATTGCTTTCGTCTTATCATGATTAAAATCATTATGAGCGAATGTCAAATATTGTTTTAGACTTATTTAAAGAAATAAATGCAATTATTTTTCACAACTGATACAAAATTTTGATTTTGATACACCTTATCAAATAAGTATTATTTACGAAATTCTGTCTTTTGTGAAGATCTTTGAAAAGCTACTTCCTATAGTAATTTGTTTTGCAGTAACATTATATTACAATGAATTACAATGCTCCATTATAGTACAGTCAAATTACTAAAAAATAAGGAACAAATTAGTAAGTAGCTGAAAATTGATATCTAAAAGTACCCTGAAATTCCACCTGACCTCCACCCTTCATTTCCGAAAATGGCCACTGGAAGTGTCAAATTAACAATACCCAGATAAAATAGCAATACCTTCGTTATGGTTGAACATATAAAGATAAATTTAGTGTCGTTTTATAAAACATAGATAACACAACATTTTTTGGAGAGAAACAATTTTTCAGGAAACGTATACTTTTAGAAATATTTAGCTCTAACTTCTAAGATTCCTAAAACTACCGTCAAACTGATTTAAATTTTATTGAATTTAGGAAGTAATTATTAGGCCTAACAACCTGAAATTTGACATAGATATTCGTAAAGAATATTTAAATGACATACTAAAATCCTACAATTTCTTAGTTCGCCATATTCGAAAATGTCCAAATTGTCCGAAGAAATTGAAATATATATTTTAAAGTGAAATACAAAGTCTGGACCGGGCAAAATATTTGAGAAACTGTAATTGCAGTTTATTCGAAGTCAATTGGGATCAATGTTGGGGGAGGGGGAAAATATTATGACATGGTTAAGATTGTCGTTAGCCATCTTGGTGGCCGCCATTTTTGAATCAATTTGTTTATTTTAAAAGGAAACATGTTCGTATGACGTATTGACAGAGGCTTATATTTTTATAGTAATCAAGAATTCCTATATTATTTGCTTGTTTGCTAAGTTTGAACAGCTCTTATAGTTTCATACTAGAAACCCTAATGTAATGTGTAATCCACGGTTTGTTACGTGTGTTGTTTACTTTTCCATTAGATAAAGGGAAGGCGCTTTCAAATAATAGTTTAAATTTATAAATAAAATATCTGTACGTCATTAACGTTAGAATTGACAGTTTCGTCATTTACAAAGTTTTCACTTTCAAGCAAAGAGAGAAATTTTGCTATTTTGTGTTCGTTATAGTATCTTTTCTCTAACATCCTTATAGTTTGTTCGCTATCTTTGTTCGTTATCCATAAGGTAGACTTAGTTTCTTTCCGCCTTATGCAGAGTTGTTTCGAAGTATGATTAGCGTCATACTAAAAGTCTGACTATTGCAGGAAACATATCTATGTTAGTCGAACTCTTTAGTATGGCACTAATCAAGCTTCAGAACGACTCTGTATAAGGCTCTTTATTATTTGTTCTTGATGTGTTTACTTTTATCTTAAGCTCGGAACATCAGAAACAAATAAGCCTATAAGCTAGAATGTTATACTTGACCAATGCAGGTGTGTATACTTACTTTAGGGCCATCCTGTAGAAATTTCCCTATTTAGAAACATAATTTTCGAATACGATAAACAGATTATTCCCTTACTCTTAAGTAAGAGTTTGTATATCGAATTTGGTATCTCAAACGAATACATTCGAAACTTTCTGAATAAAGGAAAATTTGGAAAAAAAATGAAATGAAATCTAAAGTTTTATGCCTATGCCTAACCGGTTATGCCGGTTAGGCTAAAGGAGACGGTGATGATGAGAAATGAGTGAAATGGTGGAATGAAGAGTGGGGGGAAACGGGAGAACCCCGAGAAAACCCACAAGCACGGTGTTTGTCCACCACAAAGTCCACACGGCGCGAGCTGGGATCGAAACAGGGACCCCAAGTACCGGAGGTGAACGCTCTACCACTGAGCCATCGCGCCCCCAAAAGGAAAATTTGAGTATTATAGAAATGTCATCTCTTTTCTCCTTTACGACTGTAGTATTGTGGTCTTCTGTAGCTTTTTCTGCACATATTGTCGCCTTTTTCTTACCTAAGTTCCTAATAATTTCACCGTAAATAGGCAAATTTGATGATTTTTCTTGCACCTGGAGGGCATTTTTACTATTTCTAGTCAAAAGTAACCTGATTCTAGTAACGTTTCCCATAATGTTCGTAAAAAAAAAAAAATGCACGTCGATATTTATAAAAAAACATGTTTCATTTTTATCTACTCTTAAAAACACGATTTTTATCAACCCTTAAGAAACACGGTTCGTTTTTAGCAGCTCTAGCAATGAAAATTCTCTGTATTTATAAGTGTGACGCACTATCTATAAAAGAATGGAAAGATCACCGACCGAGTCGTGTTTCCGCGGTTTTCTTTATAGGTATATTCGACAACGGCTATCGCTATGTTAAATCTAAATTAAGAGAGAATGTAACATTCTTACTTACCTTAACAGCTAAGGGCTTCTTTGTCGCTACGTCATGAAAGACGAGTAGCGGACGAGTTTTCTAGTGCGCACTGCGGGCTAAATCATTCTCCATGCTTGAATTACGAAATTATTTAACGTATGCGAACATTAAATAGTTTTTTTGACGGACTTAAATAAACTAGATAGGTTCTTGCGGTCTGTGATATCAATTATTAGTTAATAATAATTAGGTGAGACATTTTAATTTGATATTATTTATTAAGAATGTAAAAAATAATGTGCTATTTATTTTTATTTTTAACAAAATATATTTTTTAAATAATAAAGTAAGATATTAAGTAACGTATTCTCCCTACGTGCAAATGTATGATACTGATATGTGTTCATTGATATAAATAATATGGGAACATTTATTATTGGCGCTTCGCAGTACTGTGAATGAGAAGGAAATGCAGTGTTGCCAACAAGCTTTTACAAAAAGTCGCTAAATGGGAGACAAAATGACTCAGTAGTAAGGGCCTCACCTGAAGACACTTTTGGCCCGTCGCACTCTTTGTTATCCAATGTAGGGACCCATGTCCCTTAATGGGGCGTTTACACTTGGTCGATTTAGTCGCACGACTAAATCGACTCGCTGCATTTGCCACTAAATCGAAGCAACTAGGCCGAATCAGATCGATGGATGTGTTCAATTATTTCAACCACAGAAAATAGAACGTCTTTCAATTCAATTGCCAGTCGATTAGTCGCTTTCGATCAACAAGCGATTAAGTTGAATTCCCGTTTACACGGTCGATTAAGTTGAAAGTGACGTCAATTCAACTGAATCGAACGCAAATCGACTAAGTGTAAACGCCCCATTAGCGTTAGTGCGAATGAGTCAGAGGTAGTTTCGACCGTTTATTGCTTCATCTATTGAAATTTTGCTTATTCTTACTCAGGGGCCATGCACGCTGGTGCGAATGAGTCAGAGGTACGATGTCCCGGCTAATGCGTTTGTATGACGTCATTGAATTGAGATTTTTGGAACAGGTTATGATGGTTTATTTGTTTTCTTTTATGGGTATAAAACTATTAAAAACATGGTCTTTGATCTCTTTCTTGATGATTTATTACGTTACGAATTAGTACAGGGTTTATGTATGCTTTTCATTTTCGTCCCTATTTATGGCATAAAATTTGGAGAGTTTTATCCCCTTTGATGAGATGTTATTACCCTACATCGTTATATATTTGGAATAACACTGGTACGAATGAAAAAAAAAAATGAAATGAAATCTTTAGTTTTCCGTCCCACGATTATGCAGATTAGGCTAAAGGAGAAGATGAGAAATGAATGAAATGGTGGAATAAACAAAGTGGGAGGAAACGGGGAACCCCGAAAAAACCTATGCACAGGGTCTTTGTCCACCACGAAGTTCACTTGGCGCGACCTGGGATCGAACCAAGGATCCCATACACCAACCACCGCGCCCCCTACTGGTGCGAATGAATTAGAGGTATTTGGTCCGAACTAATGTGTTCGTATGACATCACTGAACTAGGATTTTTAACTTAGAGGTTATGATGGCTTGTTTCGTTTCCTTTTATGAGTACAAAATTACTAAAACAAGATCTTTGATCTCTTTCTTGATGATCTATTACATTATGAAATAGTAGATCCTAGTAATAGTATGAATTAGTATTAATATGAAACTCGAAACTTTGGAGCTCCTCCATGGCTAAACGGTTAGCGTATGCGCCTTTGGCTTGGGAGACCTGAGTTCGATTACCGGCAGGAGCTCATGTGGTTCGGATTCCACGTTAATCAGTAGGTCCTATCCGAGCTGCTGAACGGGACGTTAAACTCAAAATCAACTCAACTCAACTCGAAAACTTTGGGAGGAATACTTAACTTTTGGTTAAGGTTTCGTTTTCATTCATTGGACTTACGGGACTCCAACCACGATATTCATTTCTCAAAAAGTGTGTCCAGGAAAACATACATTTAATTGAGACGCATAAAAGAGGGGGAGGTGCGATCCCGGACCTGGCTAGTACCTCTTAAATAACAACAATAATTTATATCGTATTCGCTTGTGGATTAAATAGAACTGTTGGAAACATAGGCGCCGACTTTGGGGGGGCAGGACACTTTTGGCACCCTCAATATTTAAAGGTGGGGTCCTCGTCCCTCCAATATAATCCAGTCGAGGAAGGAGAGGATGAAGCGGAGTAGCGGACCGAGAACTTGGAGGGGGGAAGAAGAAGGGCTTCATCAAACAGCTGATAGAAAACGGCTGAATACGATTATGTTCATTGCTTCCCCCCCCCCAAATATTTTCTTCAAGTCGGCGCCTATGGTTGGAAAGATTTAAAAAGCTTCTTTGTGTATTGACTTATAACCATATGTTTAAAAAGGAAACGTCAGCTATATTGTGTTACATATGCTTACGTATTCGTTGTCAGTATCGTTGGCATTGTTTGTTTGAACAAATACGGTGTTTCGTTGTCAAATAGTGTGTAATGGTTTACTTTGAAAATATATATTCATTCTTTGAGGAGGAGGAAAGGGATAGGATGAGGTAACGAGATAATATCGAGGAGTTATTTCTTACAACAAAACAAGAACATATATGTGTAATGGTTTACTTTGAAGGAATACATTCATTCCTAGAGAAGGTAAAAGAGGGAAGTGATTAGATAATTTCGAAACTAGTTACTACCTTTCGTTTCCGTTCGCGGATAAATAATAATGACGTCACATTTACTCTTTGCTTAAATATGATTGGTTCATTGTAATAACTCTTCTAACAAGATAAAAATGAGTACGAAACATTGTTATTGGTTTGAGCGATTTAAACGTTCAGCGTTCCAGTGTTTAGTTTAATTAGTAAGTTCTTAGCTGATGGAAAACTGTTCCGACAGCAGTTGTTATAGCCTTGTTATATGTCGTTTAGGTTCATGACTGATAATGTTCTCAATATTGTGTAATATTTGTACGCTTGATTGGTTCTTTATTACATTATATGGATGAGTATATCCTTTTATAGGGCAAGGGTACATAAACGAACACTTTAAAATTTCGTGATTGGTAAAAACTTTTTGTGAGTTAATTTGGCAGAACCAAAGTTATGGTCTCCAGAACTAATTTTAGTATTTGATCATCTAAAATTGCTAAAGATATAATTTGGGAAGGTTTCTAACCTCATGTATTCTCTTTATCACGTTATAGGCATGCACTGTCTAGATCCAAAGATCATGAGTAGATCAACCCACATGCTTATGCTTTATTTTTGCTTAATTATGCTTTATATTTCTCCAAATTATGCTTTATTATTAATTTCAATCATTACTTAACATAAATCGTATATAATGTATATATTTACTATACATTAAATATTCTAAATATCTTGATCTATTTATTAATATTTTATGCAACCAGTTTCTTTCATATTTAATGAACTTCTACTTAATACACTTGTAAAGAGATATGCTTTACTCGAGTCAGTTTTTTTTTTATCACTTGTGTGCGCTTTAGAGGTGCATATATGCAGAAAGAGAAAGTAAAAGATGCCACCAAAAGTGCTCAAGTTCAAGAGGTACACATGTGGAGTTCTTGTGCACTTTTTGTATATTTCGAATCATCATCATTACTGCTCAGTTACAATTAGAATAAAACTATTGTTTATTCATTTTCTTCTTTTTCTTTTTCTTTTCTCCACTTCAAAGGATTAGGCCTACACCGAAAAGTTTACAGAAATAAAAACAAGCTTTTCATTTTTGCATCGTTATATTCTCAAAGATTGTGCACTTTAAATATTGCTTTTAAAAATATTCATACAGTGTGTTAAACTTGCAATTAAACAGAATTTTCCAAAAATTATTCTAATAGATTTTCCCAAGAATTGTGCTATACAAGGGCGCCCAGGGTGGGGCGCTTTCCCCCCTAGAGGAAATTGTACTTCAGAATATTGAAAATAAAAAAAAAAACATTAGTTACAGCAAAATTTGAAACTATTTTTGAAACGTCGTTTATACTTGTCCCCCCTGGAAACCACAACATGGGCGCCCTTGGTGCTATATATTTTAAATTATGATTTATTTTCTAAAATTATGCTTTATTATGCTTTTAAAATTAATTTCTTCTGGACCCTTAGACAACCACACCCATGTTGAAGGTACCAACCATATGTGTAAATTGCTGTTACGCTTTTTATGCTTTTGGGTTGCCCTAGTCATGAGTTTGATTCTCGATGAGAGCTTATATGACTTTGATAACTTAAACTCTTGTGCTGTTTAGGTTTTATGCTCTACATAGACGTTGTGTGAGCTCTTCAAAGTAGAGTTTGCTGTCACTTTATTTACATATAATGAAGATATGCGTACCTTAATGCACTCCTCTTAAGCTTTTTGATGAGAGAGAATCACCGAAGCTATGATACTTCACCTTCAAGGTCACCTTCTTGGCCCTGGTGCTAGTTCATGTGATTTATATCTTAAATAACCTTGACGGTTTAGTTTAAATCACCAACTCAAAATATTTTAGCACGTGCCAAAAATTTTCAATGAGTGCAAAGAGGGAATTGTTTCACGGTTAACCGCCAAACCTCATCCGGGTTTTAACTATTCGATTAAAAAAAGTTTTTAACTATTCGATTAAATTTTGAGTCTTCACTAAGTTCCAGTTATTACAAAAGTTCAAGTGAAAATTTGAAACTAAAATTTTTCGAACTCAAAAGTTTCAAATCAAAAATATTCAAACTGAAATTTTTTGAATTAAAAACATCAAACTAAACTTTTCGAACAAGAAACCTTGAAATAAAAGTTTTCGAGTTCAAATTTTCAAACCAAACAAAATTCAAATTGAAATTTTAGAATTAAAAATTTTTGAAACAAGTTTGGAAAAAATCGAACAAAAAATGAAAAAAATCGATTTCAAATTTTTGAAACCAAATAGTTTCACACAGAAATTTTCGAATCAGAAATTTAAAATAAAATTTTCGAAACATGAAGTGAAAATTTTTGAACCAAAAGTTTAAACCAAATTTTAGAACTAGAAAGTTGAAAAAATTTCGAACAAAAAATGAATACATTTAAAAAAAATCAAACTGAAATTTTTGAATTAAAAGTTTTAACTTGTGTCGAACTAATAATTTTATAACTTGTAATTTTCAAAACAAATTTTTGAACCTAAATTTTCAAAACAAAAATTTGGAACAAAGTTTAAACAAACTTCGGACATTCGAAATTTTCAAACAAACTTTTTGAAAAATTAAGCAGTGGTTTGAAAGTGATCACTTAATCAGATTACACCTCAGAAATAAACGGTTTTCAACAAATGAACGTTTTCGACTACATTTATAATCTTAAAATTCAAAGTGTAAAATTAATTAATGGATTTCAAGGTCGAACTAGAAGTTAGAGATAGAGATTAACTAATTTTGGGCAAAGGTAACTTTTTAACAATAACTGCCCTATATAACTCAACTATTATAGTCATAAAAGTTCACCATTTCAGATGAGGAGAAAACCCCATAGAAGTAAAAATAATTGGCAATGATTTGTTTGGTCATAACTCACTTCATAAGGCATAACCATAGCCGTTTACTGATCTACAATTTAAGTTGTGTTGAAGAAATATTCGGGACTAAGTTTTTGATACGATTAACTGTTTGGTAAGCCATAGCCGGACCGAGAAATTGATATTGCTTAAAATAAAGTTTAATCAACCTTTCTCTCATCAGACAGTCCTAACTTACGAACCGTTTTAGTGAACTCTAACCTTTTATTTGTTTAAGATCAACGTCGACGTGATGAGCTAGTTGGCGAGGAACTTTTTTGTTTTCATATCATCAAGAAAGCACGCAAAGCGTCTTATAACGGTCATAGCCGCTACGCTACGTGAAACCCGAATCCTTACCACAGAACAAACATAAACGCATATTTTCAAGACCTTGAATCGAACCCGGGACCATGTTAAGAGAAGGTTACTTACCACAGCGATTCCGATCTGATGAGTTCAATCGACTCAGCCAAGCTCTTGACATTATACTGTAAACTGATCGATTTTCAATTCAAAGAAATCTTCATTCTGCACATGAAGGTAGGGGTCAGTTTCGTAATGAATTTCGTCATCGGTAAAGAATGCAGCATTTGCATTTTTGTTTTGTGACATCATTCAAAGCTCAGTGTGCTTCGTGCACTGCAATAGTGATTCCTTAAAATCGTGTTTTCAATAGCAAGTAATGAAGCATTAAGCTTAATGCAGAGGTTCTCAGTTTGATTTCTTCCCTCACGTACGATACCAGGGTTGTGCTGTTCGCGATAAGTGTCAGATTTAAAAAAAAAATACATTTAAAATCGCTGTTTCACAACAGTGCGTAAACTTCATTCGTATTCAAAACGTCATGCGTCAGTCTTTCCATGAAAGGTTGTCGTTCTCAAGGAAGTACAGCTGATGCTGACACTTGCAGAAATTATCTAAACTGACCTTGCCAAAGCAAATCGCATTTGTTTTCAATAATCACTTTACGAAATCCAGACGTGGACATGTATATTGTGTTTCACAGGTGAAGAGCTCAAATTGATGAAGTAACATACATTAATAAAGCCGTAACTTAGCCACTGGAATTTGTCACCAAAATAAGGAAAGTTTTTTTTTTTTTCTATCGTAATGCATTCAACTTATCTTGAGCTGTACTTTGTCCTTATCAGAGTTGAGAGAGAGAGAGACAGAGAGAGAGCGGTAGATGATTAGTGTCACCTGAAAGAATTTGCACATCTTAGCATTTTGTTTTGTTCTGCCAAGTTCGTTTCAATCAAGCGGGATTGATTTTAAGATTTCTTGAACTCATCAGATGGGAATGGCTGTGGTAAGTGACCTTCGCTTAACATGGTCCCGGGTTCGATGCAAGGTCTTGAAAATATGCGTTTATGTTTGTTCTGTGGTAGGGATTCGGGTTTCACGTAGCGTAGCGGACTGCCCAGCCTGCAAGTTCACGCACCCCGGAAAATCTGTAAACTGAAGGAAATTTTGACCTAGGATTGTCGTGTGACAGTTAGAATGATAATAGAGGAAGTGAGAATTGGTCGTGAGACAGCCCACCTCAAAGTGACCCAGGATTTCGGTAAAAACAGCATTTGCTCCTGACTCGTGCCAAATACTTTGACGTCATAACAAATGCAACTTCGGCTTGACGCTTGTGGAGACCTCATCCACATGGCGGACCGAGACCCAAATTTCCCGAAAACCATCGACACGGGCGACGAGACCTGGAGCCTGAGGTACGACTCCGAAGGCAAGCATCGAAGTATGGAGTGGCGAGGCCCAGGGTAGCCGAAAAGCAAGGTGCAAAGTGAAAGATCCCGCATCAAGACAATGTTCGTGGTGTTTATCGACTCTGACGGTCTCATCCACCCCAAGACCACCACTATAATGCCGCTACGTACGTGAAAAAACATGAAACGTCTGTTGCAAGGAATCAAGTGGGTATGCCCTCAGTACGCCAAGCAAGGTGACTAGACCCTGCTCAATAATGCCCGGCCACACACTGCCGTTCTGGTGCAGCAGTTCCTGACCAACAGTGGAGTTGTCACTCGATCACTCACCCTCCTCCCTAAATTTGTCTCCCTTGGATTTTTTCTTGTTCTCCAAATTGAAATTAGCCTAGAACGGCTAGAGGTTTTCGGACATTCAGCCCAGCTGAAGGCCATCCCTAAAGGCGAGTACACAAGTAGTTTCCAAGACTTGTACAGTCGTTCCCAGAAGTGCATTACCACCAACGGCGATTACTTCGAAGGACAGTAACTGCTGTTTTAGGTAAAACAACAATCCACTCGAAACATACACACATTCACCGAACTTTTTGGACAGAGGTTGTACAACAATATGAGAGATAATGTGAGAACGTCTAGGAAACACACGGGTACAATATTGTCCACCACCAACTCGCCTAGCTAGAAATCCATTCAGGAACTCCACGCGCCACAGATGGATGATATAACTGGTCATTACACCTCCGAGTGAATTACACTTTATTTCCTTTACTTTTCCGAAAGAGGTACTGCAATAGTCATGAACATTCTTAATTAATTTTGTTATTATGTTCCAACAATCGAAGAAGATATTTACAGAGAATAAAATAATTCAGAGAATGAATACTGTACAATCATGTGAAATACAGAGCTGGGATAAAATAAAGATAATAATAAAAACACGATTAATTTTGCTCAATAAGTAAAGTTCGCACCACACCTTTCACCTCGACGGGCACCTCAGTGTGCCGCAGTACACAGGCTGTGAAACACTGAATTGAAATAATGTAAAAGTGCACTATGAAGAACATACAATTGCGTGTTATCCTATAGGTGTCCAAACTGGGACTTCTGCGCATCTAGTCGGAAGAAAACTCAATAGTGACTTTGGGTCAGTAGTAGTGAGTAAACGAATCATATGTCAGATTTTTAAAATTTCGTGGTGGTGACACAACACTGAAGATTGAGGTTCCGGTCTACAACCAACAGCATATTCGGATGAACTCCTGAGAAACAATGGAAACATCTTCTAGAAAGATTCGTGCAGTTTTAGACGAAATAAGCATACATTATGACAGTCTTTTGACGCAACAGGTATGATGAGAAAGTAAGACTCATGGTTACCACATGAGTTGAAACCGACCAACAAGGTTCACTGTCTGGGAGTATCCAATTCTCTGAATTCTCGGATGGAATAACAGGAAATGTTTCCTGGATCGTATTGTCACTTCTGATGGAAAATGAATTTATTACGACAATCACAAAATGTCAGGACATTTTCTGATGGTGATCAACGTCCAGCGTGGATTCCGAAACCACATATCTATTTGCAGCACTGGCGGATCCACGGGGAGGGCAGAGAGGGCGACCGCCCCCACCCAAAATCCTTTTTTTTTTTACTTCCTGCATGTATTTTTGGTCATTTCCCGACCGATACAATCTATGTGACAATCCTAGCAGAATCTAATCAAAATGTATAGTGCTTAATACAGATATATTTGAATTGTGAATACTTCTGTCAATAGTTCCTTAAGGCGGTCACTATAAGCTCCAAAGAAGCCAGAGTATGATTCATTCATTGGACGAACAGCTGTAGGAATAAGAATGAGAGGCTCATTGTTTGAACTAAAAGTGTATATTTTAAAATTGCGTTCTAGAGAAAGCATATGGAAAATATAATTCGGGTCCCGAAACTTCCTTCAATTACCTTTACCTTGAATAAGGAGAAATATAGAATTTTCAGCGCTCCTTATTAGAAAGCTCTCTGAATCTGAGACTTTTCAGTTGGTAGACTGACTAATATATAGATTATAGATATAATATATATATATATATATATATATATATATATATATATATATATATATATATATATATATATATATATATATATATATATTAATAGATTTACAAAACCTATTAACTTCATTTAATCTAAAAGCTATTGTTAATAAGCATACCCGATTTACAAAATTAGTTCTTCATCAGGTAATAGTAATCACAGTGTGTAGTAACCATACACTTGAAATATTCAACCCAGATAAATCTGATCATTATGCGCAATTGGTTAGCTTATCACTTCCATCAACTAACTTAACGGTGTTGCAAAATACTACCAGAATTGAGAAAAGGTTATTTTCACCGAGTAATATTATTTACTTTTGTTATTTGTTGGCTCTTGAGACATGGGATGGAATATATTCAGCTTCCATTATGGATGAGAATTTTAACTCCTTGTTAGATGCCTACTTGCACTGTTTTAATGTAGCTTTTCCTCTCATGGCAATTAGTAAATGTAATAAAATTAAGAAAAGTTGGATTACAACTGGTATTCATAACTCCAAACGAAATTTAATTAAGTATGCTAAATTGCTTAATGATACAAATGTTTCTGATGTATTCAGAAATTACGTTAAAAAGTATAAGCAAACATATAAGAAAGTTATTAAGACAGCAAAGCTAATGCATAATGCGAAAATGATTAATAATTTTAGAAATAAAATTAAAACTATGTGGAATATTATTCACCAGTCGGTACAGACAAATAAAGGTGATACTACTAATTTGAATCACATCACTTTTGACAATAAAAGAATTAGAAACTATGCTGAAATTGCAAATAATTTTAATAATTATTTTATAACTGCTCCTCAGGTTTTATAACTTGGTGCTCTATCCCCAAACTGGTACAAGTAGTTCTTTAAATATACCTTCTTATCCAAAATGTACTTTTGTTATCCCAGTAACTATTGATGAAATATTAGCTATTATACGAAAGATGAGATTTAGCAGTTTTGCAGGTCTTGATGAAGTACCGTCCACTATTATAAAACAATCTGCTTCGATAATTGCTTCCCACCTGACTCATGTAATAATTTTTTCCCTAGAATCAGGCATTTTCCCACAACGGTTACAAGTGAATAAAGTGATCCCCTTGTTCAAAAAAGGTAGTCGTTACAATATTAAGAATTATCGCCCTACCTCAGTTTTGTCTGTATTTTCGAAAATTTTTGAGACGGTAATGTCGTATAGGACAAGGAATTACTTACATTCAAATAATCTAATATTATCACAACATGGGTTTTTAACTAGCAAATCTACTGATTCTGCAATTTTTGATTTTCTTAGCAGTTATGCACGCGATAAATAATATAAATGGGCAATTGGACTCTTTGTTGATCTTACTAAGGCATTTGACACTGTAAATCATGATCTCTTACTTAAAAAGATATGCTTTTATGGTATAAGAAGAATGCCAATAAATGGATCTAGTTTTACTTGAAGGATAGATATCAGATAGTTCAAATTACGAACGAAAATAATGGCAAAATTCATAAGTTTAGTACTTATAAACGTACAATTCTAACTGGCGTACCTCAAGGATCAGTGCTTGGTCCATTGCTCTTTCTTATATACATTAATGATTTGACACAAGAAATGTTCCCTAATAAATGTGTTTTATTTGCTGATGATACTAATGTTATTATTACAAGTAACTAACGACATGATATTGAATACAATCTAAACACTGCATTTTCATGAGTAAGTAACTGGTTAAGTAGCAATAAATTAGTTTTAAACAATGATAAAATTTCCTTGCTAAATTTTTATTATCCTCTTCAAAATAAATTTATTCCTTATGTAATGGTAAATAACAAAAAAGTCGACTTTCTATTTCAACTAAATTTTTTGGTGTCACCATTAGTTCGAAACTAACTTGGAACGAGTATATTTCTCAACTCGACAAAAAATTAAGTAGTATTTGTTTCGGCATCTGTAGATTAAGGCCGAAACACAGGCTTTAGTTTCAGTGTACTATGCAAACTTCCATTCTTTAATAAGTTACGGTATTATTTTTGGGTGGTTATTTTACTAATTGTATTAGCACGTTTCGCTTACAAAAGAAAGCACTAAGGGTTGTGTTTGGATTGTCACCAAAGTCTTCTTGCAAGCCCATCTTTCGAGCATTACCTTGTGCGTCTTTATATAAAATTATCTTGTTTACCATAAGTAAGAAACACTTATTTATTGAAAACAGTAACGTCCACAAATACAATACTCGATTCGTTAATAATTTGTATGTTATCCCCCAAAATTTCTCGATTTTTCAAAAAAGCGTATATATTAACTGTACAAAAATGTTCAATAAATTATCTGACTTTCTAAAGCAAAACAAATCATATTCTATGTTTAAATTTGACCTTCACAAGTTCTTAGTAGATAAGTGTTACTACTCGGTAAATGTGTTTTTTGAAGACAATGTATAAATGTCTTTTGTTAATTATGTTTATAAAAGTCATAGTTACGTATGTATTACTCTAATTGTAAGTTTTTTATAGCATATATATAATTATTTTGTAATTTTGAAATCTGTATGCGTACTCGAGAATACTCTCATTTGTAGGCAAAACAGGCATATAAATAAATAAATAAATATTTACGTCGTTTGCCAAAAGCAATGCTTTACAGAACGAGAACTAGATTTTAAAGTTGGACCTGAACCACTGTAGTGAATTCGATGCTCACTCACCGGGAATCAAACCACAGAACCTCATGCATCAAAGATCAAAGGTACGTTCGCTAGCTACTAAATTAACAAAGAGAGCCATGATTTTTGGGATTTAACACGGAAACATTAGGAAGGGACTAGGAATTCATTTTGACTTTTAATGACATTTCATCTTTTCTTAGGAAATAACACAAGCTATGGAATATAATCTGTTTCTCAGTTTTTACCCACGGATATAACGAAAATAGCCCACACTGTCATTCAAAGAAATAGATTCTTTGCGCATTCCGTAAATTTGCTTCTAACGATGATTTCTGACCCCAGCAGTAAAAAAAAAAAAAAAAAAAAAAAAAAAAAAAAAAAAAAAAAAAAAAAAGCCGTAGCTTGGAGACGGGTCAGGGAAACTCGTGCAAAGATGCAGAAAAGCCCAAAAAAGATTTGTGAATTTTTTTGTTCCCCGGTTAAGATTTGAAGCCGACTACTACCACGAATTGATCAACTGATTTGCGACCGATGTAACAGAGCCTCCGTTTATCAGGACGTTATCAGATGCAGAAATAGAGGACAATATTCGTACCTACACGATAGCTGACGAATTTGCTGTGATGTTTCCTTGTCATACGCAAGCCGTCATGCAAACTATAAAATTAGTGACAGAAGCAGCATCCAAAACCTATGGTTTCAAAAATAGACGATAATTAAGGCGACACTAGAGTCGAGAAAACGAATGCCCAGATTTGAATCGAAGGAGGACTTACTTCTCCACAAATTACAAGTAAAAGTTGTATTGATAGACAGAGACATACTGTATCTATTTACAGTGGGTGGAGCTCGTAGTGTAGCCACGTTTTCGTCGTGAGCTCTGGGTTGTTTTGCATTGGTCCCGAACGCAAAATAAGCAGAGGGCTGTACATTTAGGGTATTCTAAAAACAATTCCTAATGTGAATGAGACTAAGATTATGCTCTGAACATTTCTTGCCTTCTATTATAAACAGCCAGAGGCCGCCACAGTCGACGTTTCTGTAGAGTTGAGCGGGTTGCTGTTTTACCAAAATCTTAAATTTTCAAGGCGGATGCGGCAGGGTAAGTGGTAGCCGAAAAAACCAAACTTTTTCTGCAAAGTCTCTGCCACGTGTAGCAAATTTGGACTACCCATTTTCAATTAAAAAAAAAATAGTTGTTTTTCGACACACCTTAACCACCATGCCTTCGAAACGAAAGTGCGTGTTTTATTTAAATCTTCAGAAAGAACATACTTTCATTATTAAAAAAAAAAAAAAAAAAAAAAAATCAAATTCTGGTCCCAAAATGGAATCTGGGGATCAGGTTTAACCCCCCCTCCTCTAGCCCCGGATTTATATACATCCCATTCTTGCAACTTAAAATTCTGGTCACCTTGAGGTTACGCTCACTTTCGAGGGAGCGAACCGCGCCCCCAAAAGATCCTTCTGGACTCGCTAGTGATTTGCAGAAGGTTTCGTTACTAGTATCGTAATCCATGGTAGCATCGTATCTTGCTCACTACAGATGTAACTATTACTATGGACCATTAATTTATTAAACTCAGTGAAATGTACTGCGAACCTATCCGTAAACAACTAGCAATGATGGTCAACTGACATAGTGTTCTCATGTTTATTCAACGGACTCCTAAATATACACTTCAATGCACGACTTCAAAGACAGCTAGATTGTGGTGATCTGCAGTATGAAATCCTTCCTGACCCACTAAATTTTCCAGGTATCTTTCTTACGATTACTACATCTTCCGGTATTTCGATCACTTCTTGGCAGTTAAAAATGTTCTTGATGACAGGGCAGTGTAACGTACGATTTATGATTTGTTCGCATTGCAGACATCCAACTTCTTTCGTCATGGAATAAAATCGTTGGTTGAGGGACGACAAAAATATGTTGCTTTAGAACTAGGTTACTGACTAACCTGGTATTGTAGTTTTCAGTTTTTTCACTTTTGCCAGTGACACATGTCAGTTGGAGATTTCAGTCGCACCAACACCATTTTAATAAGGCCTTCGAAACTTTTTTTTTTATTATTTGTTTGTTTGATTGACTGATTAGTTTAGTTTGATTCGTTTAAAATTTCTTTCTTGCTCCGATGTAATATCTACAAATTAAAACTGAATCTAAATACTTAGCTTCCATAGCGAATCGAAACCGGAACCGCTTGGTATCAGACACACACATGGGACTTTCGTTTTGACTTCATTAGGAGCAGGTCCGTATTTATATATTGTGCGCCCCTGTGCTCTAAGTAATTTGCCCCCGCACAAACTTATGTCTCAAACAAGGAAACAAGCCGTCACCGAAACCGGCCCACAGGAAGTGAAAGGGGAGCGTCACCCCAGTCCACAGAGAGAGAGAGTCTATTAGACCTAATGGGGGCGTGATTTTAGAACTGGGATTAACTGGCATTCATTGGTGATCATCACTGTGAGACACCAATAATTATTGGTGATAACATAAGAAAAATAATTGTTTACATTATTCACCATCAGTAATGCTTTAATAGCATCTATATTAATACAATAAGCTGTTTGTCTGTAACGGTTTTCAACTCCTCAAGAACCATAATAAATAGAAACATGAAATTTTAATGTGTTTTAAAGCTCTCAGAGAAATGATCTAAATGGCCTGTTGCAGATTCCTGAGCTGAGATATGGGGTATAAAGTCCCCATAAAAGGTTCAACTACAATAATGTGTCATCAACTAGATTTATAACAACCTTTTCTATTTCATTGATTGTATAACACTTTTCGTAGCAAGAATGCAAACGATCCTGTATGGTGTGTTGCGTATGTTTCTGTGACTCTCTCTCCCTCTGTTTATCTGAGTTCGAAGTTGCAACGACGTGGCGGGAGGACCAAGCACACAAAAGCTATTTCCAACAGTACTATACTTGTGAGTAGATATGTAGATTAAAGGAAGAACTTAACAAAAGATTCCTTCGTATTATGTTGTTTCAGTTCTTATGAACGAATCTTACATAGACTACTATTCTAAAAGAAACAAGAAAAAACAAAATAAAAGAATGGAATTCAATGCGGTATCAAAATGCTTAAAGTTCCTAGTCTGTCATTCTACTCACTCATAAACGGGAACTCCTTTGAAAGAGCTTCTCACTTTATATCATACATTAAACTCTTCTAGCCGTAACGCGTCACTTAGAACCTCAAGAAAAGGATTTTTCTGTTTGTTTCTATTTGGTATGAAATATTGATTATGAAGCTAACAATTTTGGCAGACAATCTAGACATTAGGTTTAAACCAATACATTCAACATTTTACTTATTTTCCGTCCCTTACCCAGCTCCTTTCATGGAAAGTCTGAATGTCCCTTCGTTAGTCCAAAAATTCCTCGAAAGCACGATCGCCATGAGATTATTTATTTATTTATTTATTTTGCTTATAATTTTGTTATTTTAAAATATTTTTGGAAACATTTTCATACAAAGAATGCTTTCTATCATCCGCTTACCATCTTTCTATCATCACCAAAGGCGAAAGGAAAATGTACGAGGGTAAGTCAATATTTTTCTATTTATTTTCAGGTTGACTCTACGGTACTGTCTGCTCTCCAGACGCTAGGTGTCGCCGCTATGGTAGGTTGCAGCGTTATCACATCATTCCACTTTGCGCTATTGCGAAGTACAGATGGCCGCACCAAAGAAGAACAGCGTTTTGTCGTCCGTTTTTCTGGTTTGAAGGTGTACTCGGAGCGGGAATTCATCGAAGACTTTTAGCACAATATGGGGACAATGTGATGTCACAGTGAAGTGTCTACCAGTGGATTAAACAGTTAAAATGTGGTCGAACGAGCATGAAAGATATGGAAGGAGCAGGGCATCCAGCTACACAACTGACGACGTTATTGAACGAGCCCGTGCCTTGATTCTGAATAATAGATGAGTGACTATTGATGAAGTGGCAACCCACATGCAGACTAGTCATGGTTATGTATATGACATTATGCATAACAGGCTTAACTTTCAAAAAGTCTGTGCGAGATGGGCTCCGGAAAAACTCGATGAAGAGCACAATCGAAATCGTGTGAGAATCTGTCAGCACCTACTGGACCGTTATGCTAACGAAGGTGAAGCGTTTCTTAGATGAACCACCAATGGAGATGAAAGTGGATTATCACATTGAACTAGAGAGCAAACGAAAGAGCATGGAGTGGGAGCACTCTGGATCCCCCATCAAGAAGAAATTCACGAGTCAACCTTCTGCAGGGAAAGTGATACTCTCAGTGTTTTGGGACTTACAAGGACCAATCCTGGAACATTACCTGGAAAAAGGGTCAACAATAAACAGTAAAAGATACAGTGATATGCTTTTAAGCAAGTTGAAGCCAGCAATTCGTAATAAATGCAGGGTTCGATTATCGGAAGGCGTTCTTTTGTTGGATGACAATGCTCGTCCACATACCGCTACCCACTCCGCTCAAACTCTAGAACGCCGCCTTTCGAGGTGTTGGAATCCTGCTTACTGTCCCGATCTTACAGTCGAATTACCATCTGTGTGGTTCAGTTAAAGTTACTATCAGAGGCCGTCGATTCAACTACGATCAACAAGTGAAGGAAGCGTTGTATTCGTAGCTTGCTGCGCAACCAAAAACCTTTCTTGCACAGAGTATCGGAAAGTTTGTGAAACGGTGGTTCAGGTGCATTAAAAAGCAAAGTGACTATGTTGAAAAATGATATGAATAAAAATATTGTACAGTCCGCGGCAATAAGCCTGCAACATGAGTATGTAAGTTTATTGCGAAACTACGCCTAACAGCCCAGGGAATCAACATAACGTCTAAGTGGCACGAATCACACAGGAGAAAGCTCAGCATCCTCCCCTGCACACTTATTTTGGAGCAAAAGACTTCGTCGTTTCACAATAAACTTAGATACTCATGTTGTAGGTTTTTTGCTGCGGATTGTACCTTTGTGGTAATAAATAACAAAAATTGATTGCAGACTTATTGACTTACTCTCGTAATAAATGCATTAAATCGTGAACCACAGAATACGTGCAGATGTAGTGCGCATGGATGTACAGAGTGTTCCAAAACACCGAAAACGTTTGGGAGGTGATTCCTGACACCAAGATAAGACAAAAAGTACAGACTAACCTGGGTGCATAAATGCTTCCTTTCGGAGTTATAGGCTGCCGAACACATGAAAAAATGGACTTTAAAGTTCCATAGCTCCAAAACTATGGGACCTACCGTAGTCGGGTCAAGACTTCACTTAGGAACTATCATATATTCTATTCAAATATCCAAGTATCATAATCTTGTGGTACTTCCGCAACAATTTTTATAGAGGTAGTTGGTGAGTACTTCAAATTATATGCCCGTACCCAAACACCCTGTATAAAAATTGTTGCGTGAGTATCTTAGGATTTTACGGGGTCCCATAGTTTTGGAGCTATGGACTTTTAAATTTCATTTTGTGGATCAATAGATCCAATATATTTCAATCAAAAATTTTCTTGTAGGGCTTATATCTGGAGAACTACACATAGTACAGCCAAACCCACTCAGTATGATGTACTTATTCCATAAAAAATATGAAAACTCGATTTAGGAGCCGTTCAAACATTTTGCGGCTCCTGATCCAAAGACTAATTATTAGCCAAGATCGCAATCTTTTGATTTTTTAAAATTATTTTTATCATTCCTATAACATTTTTGTCCGTATTTTCGGCAGCTATAACCCCGAAAGAAAGTATTTGTGCACCCAGGTTGGTCTATACTTTTTGTCTTATCTTGGTGTCAGGAATCCCCTCCCAAACGTTGTCGGTGTTATTTCGAAACACCCTGTATATGCCCCTGTTCTATAATACTACACCAAATTTTAGAATCTGACGATTTCCAAAATTGGAAAAAGGTATCCCTGACAAAATCAAGAAGACACGAGCCCTATGACATCATACCATGTGATCAGGTCATAACTTTCCACAGCCATCAGTGTCGAGTTAGAGGAAACCGCTGCCCATACTACTGCTATAACCTCCTCTACATTTTTTTTGGAATATTCTTCTAACAAGTTAGGCAATGAATACCCCATAACCTTTCCTAACCTAATCCTAAATGTAATAAATAATAGCTACCTTTTTCCTGAGAGTGTGGTCTAAGAAACGGACACGCACATTATAAAGTTTAGGGCAGACAATCGACGAATACTGAAGACTGTGCTTAGAAGTTAAGAAGAGAGTCGGACGGGTTGTAAGAAAACGTAAGTTTCGATCTGTTTACAGTACTTATGAGTTAAAATTATTTTTACCCTATTTTGAATTTTTTAACCTTCTCTGAAGTTTATGATTTTTGAACTTCAGTCGGCTGACTATTCTCCTAGGATAATCTCCTAGTTAGTTTTAATGGAGAGGTCATCACTGGTTCTTCAGGCGGATATAAAATTATTCTCCCTTTCTTTGCCTCAAATCAGAGGAATCTGATTCTTGAAATAAACGTTTAAGAGAATCTGGAGAATACTTATCATTTAAAAAAATAATTGATTCTACTTTAATTAAAGAATTCCCCAATGGTGGTCTTACCTTGAAGCGTTTGACTCCGCGAGCCACTACAATTTTTGAAAAGATGAAACAGTTTTCTATTTAGCTATATTTTTCTCATCAAATAATCGTTAAATATGATCAACTATTCCCATGTTAAAATCACTTGCACCACTGATTCTTTTGCGCTATGATTTCCAACGTAGACTCGATGTCTTCCTTTCGATTATTGATTCCTTTGAGACGTTGCGCGAAGATAGAGAATGGAAACTGCGAGTGCCGTTGAAGCCTGTTCACGTGTGTACGTTTTCGATTCTACAGTTCGGATAGCGTCACAGAAGCTCCTGTACTTCAGTTGAAAACAAACTGTTGCTGGTTTAATTCGTCATTATCAGAAAAAAATCGCTGGTGAAAATGTCAATACATTAACCATAAATTTAGACATTCAAGTCTATTTTGTGAATGAATACAAGTATAGGTCGGATTCCATTAAATATAGAGTGTTTTGAGTTTAGTACTCTTCGCACCCATATATCGGCCAACAGTCCTGAATAAAAGTTAAAAAAGCTGGTTTAATTAATCATGTACGTGTCATCAGTGAAATTGTTATATGGGTGGAAGGCAAGTGTGTGTAATTTTTAAACTTATTTATGGGTTCCTTAACAGACCATATTACTGTGAGTTGTGTATAGTTTTATTCATTTATTTGAATATTATATATAATGTAGCGGATATCAACCTATAGGTCGCGACCCATTGGTGATTCCTGAAGGAAGTTGGCGGGCCACGAAATATTTATACCAGATTAGTCAGGTAAATAATTTTGTGTGTGAAACGAATGAATTTTTTGAAATTTCGGATGAAGCTTTGAGTAGTTCATGTCACTCTTCACTGTATGACTGGGTGAAACAACAGCAAGTTGTTAGAACGAAATGAAAGTGAAATTTGAATCATTTTTAGCATTAAGACCGTATATATAAAGCCCGTGAGTCGTTTATTCCCTGAATATAAAACTATTTGATTATTTTGTATCTATATTCTAAACAGTATTTTCCTTATACTTCTGGGTTCCGTGAAGTTCGAGGTGGGCACAGACGGGAAAAGGTTAGGAAATCGTGATAAATATCGCTGTTGTGAAATTAATGAAGAACTGATTCAATAGCAAGCTCAAACTAATATAACTTGCCTTAAGCTGAACGGAATTAATCGAAATAAAAGCATCCGTTATCAATTCATTTCAGACTACGAGAATCCCAGCCATACAAATTTACGATTATGGAGCGAATAATTGAGCACTTTCTTGTTTGTTGCAGACGTGTCCGTTCAAGAACATGTCCAAATGCTGCAAAAGGTAAAAGTCTGGGCAAGCATGGTGGATATGGCACCGTTTCGTATTACAATGCATGTAACCTTTGTAGCATCATTTATTTACGGTGTTACTATGTACCACGATTAGACAATTCCTGCCGACTAATGCCGAAATAGACGTTTCAGTTCTTGGTGCAATTTGTCAATATTCTGAATTCTCCGACCGTTAGACATGATGACTTTGCCTGGATTTAGTAAAATGTAGTGGATCAATGCAGCTACAAGCACCTCACGGTCACCATAAACTTCTCTGAGTGCAACGTCGGCTCTGGAAAGGTTTTAGAAGTAGAAGCACGATTTAATCATTGGCAGAACAACAAGTTCTGTCAATGGTTAAATCGTGCTTCTACTTCTAAAACCTTGCTGACATCCATGCAAGATTCATTTTTCCTTGCATGTGTGAATATGGTCGCGAAATGGATTGTTTTCGTAGCGCTTAAGTAGCAGCAAAGAAAAAAGTCCGGTATTTTTAATTCTCGATCAATTTGTGTGATATCCATTTATCCTGAGTTCCTCTGCAACTTCTCGTGCCGTTTAAGCGGATTTCCTTTGGTGATCACCTACCCTGAATGCGTCGTCACCAACAGCAGAACAAGTCCGTCATCTTATCTTCCGAACATACGCCACGACAATAGATTTCCGGAGCTAACTTTGCATTGTATATTCGCTCATACTGTTCACAGTTCTCTTACGTTTCGAGCTGTTTAGGAGCTTCTTCTCTGGAAATAGTGTTTCGGGATTCTATTTTTTTCATCCTAAAAATAGACGAAAGTACGAGCTATTTTCCAAATCTTTTATATATCCAAAAAGTGCAAAACAAAGTTTCGAATGATATATAACACAGTAATATACAGACAGTATGGTTTACGGCCACAACAATATGTTAAAATGAAAGCGGCCTAAAATTACATCAATTATTTAATAACCCAATACATGGCAATACCCTATTATGGAAACCTCCAGAAAATCATATGGTTGGAAAAAAAAGGATGCGCGAGTCATGCTTTATTTAGTCACGAGCTACGACTAGAATTACTCCTACACTAATGTATGAGGCATTCAGTTGTGTCTAAGTTAAGAATGGAGAGCTATTTGTGATAAAAGTAACAGTAGAAGAATAGAAGATTTTTCTTTATCACACTACATATTCCTGAGGTTTACTACTTACGCTGTACACATAATAATTTTAGTATTAGGTTTTGGCTCATTGTTAGGAGTTGAACTCCTCTTTTCAGTAGTGTGTATGAAACGAAGTTTTGCCGTTTAAAGTTGTCCTTACTAGAAACCGAATTACGGTCGCGCCTATAAATACTTTACCGTAAATTGCTATTTATTTCGTAAGTGTTACGGGATAATCATTGAAACTTGTATGAATACTCGCTAGACAGAGATTTAGTCACCTTTCGATTAGAAATATTCACACGGTCTTAACTTTCGGTCTTCAAGGGTCCCCAAACACACAGGCTGGCGAAAGCTACATTCTAGAAAGAAGAGTCAAGGCTTGCTTACTCCACAAATAAGTAATCAATATATATAATGTGGATAGGAAATGATTTTGGTTAATGCGTTACTACTTTCTAAACAACAATTTATCCGTTCTAGAACATCAGTTTAGGCGTAAGCAACTCTTATCAAGTAAAACGGAAAGGGTAAAACGGAATTGGAATACAGAATGCACGATATCACTGTTTGCTCATATTTTAAAAAGAAATAAAGAATAACTGAATGTTCTTTGATAATGTTATAAAATAATTATATCAGTTAGTGTGTTCTAGCATAAATAAAAATCACAATGCAGTAGCTTCGGTGAAATTGCTACTATAAAGCTTTCTATCACTGAAACAACATTCTTGAAGCTGTACAACAGTGTGTAATAATATTCTGATAGATTCTTACTGAAATTCTGAATTTATATCTGCTTTCCAAAGATATGTAATTCTGTTCTCTCAAAAGGTGTTCACAAGGTTAAACCAGACATATGTAACGCAATCAGTATTAGTAACAGTATTTTTATAACAGACAAGTATTCGCATAATTACAGGGGATAATCGAACAACCAACAAAAAGAAAAATCTTTCATGTTAAAATATTAAATTATCTCCCAAAACTAACATTTAATTATCACAATCAGTGGCGTGCCGTGACTTTTCTCACAGGGGACTAGGTTCGAAGAGAATGTGTGCTGTAGAGTGGAGGTCCTGAGTAATATTGTTGACACCAAATAACACAATTTATATGTTTCTGTAAACGCTTTTTGAACCAAGCCTCTTTCTTTCAAGAAATGGATAATTTCAGTCACAGTTTTATTTGAAAAATCTAAGAGTCTGTAAACCTATATTAATTCACTCCGCAAATTGTTAAAATTAAAATAAAAAGAACTCCCGTAAATTGATTTAAGAGCCAAAAACAAGCAATCAGGAAATCGAGATTTCAAGCACTGAAAATTCTTTAAATCTAACAGCTCAAGAAATTGTAACTCACTGAGATCTTGAAATCACAGTATCAATAATGTCATTGAAGAGACGCACGTATTTAATTTCTGAATCTGTTGAGTCATCTACTTTACGTCTTTTATTAGAAGGTTCCCATTGTCATCCAATTCTACTTTTCTATAAATCTTAAAAATCGTTTCTTCCATTTCTAAATTGAGATACCATCTTTTGTACTTTCTGGATGCAATATTTCACATCCAAGGTTTTACTTTAAACAATGTTGAATAGTATATCCGTGTGCGAAAAAAAATGACAAAACTTTTAGTAGAAATGCAAAATTAGAAATCCTTCAATGATAACTCACACATTTTTTTCTTTTTTTCTTTTTTGTAGTCTTGAAAGCTTCGGTGTCGCAATTATCTGAATCTTCTACAATGTTGTCAGAATACCGTAAGAGTTCTATTTGATTTTCACTTACTGCATTCACAATTTTGGAATTGTAATTCCATCTTATAGTGGCAACCGTTGGAAATCGCTTAGTTACTTCTGATTCAGCAAGCGCGTTACAGCGTTTCGATGAATATGAAAAGAAATTTGGAATGCCACTTATTCTAAAATATATTTTACATTCCTTAATGTGATTAAGAGACTGTGGAACAGCGAGATTTAGACTGTGAGCATACCAGTGTGTGGTGAGTGCACTCAAACACCTTTTCACATAAGATTGCAAACCGTTCAAATGTCCAGAAAATGTGGCAGCCCCATCCATAACCTAGTGCTACAAGCTTTTGCTTACAATTAAAGTGAGAGAGAACTTGGAAAGCATGTTCACTTAGAGCAGTCGCAGTGCAATCATTAGTAACACCTGCAAAACAAATAAATCTTTCATGAATTGCCGTCTTTCACGTACCGATTGAATGTTGAGAGATCTTTGCAATGTCCGTAGTTTTGTCCAACGTTATTGCTGTAAGAAGTGTATTGTTTATTTCTGACTTAATTTTATCCAGAATTACTCACCAACACATTTAATAATATAATTCTGAATTCTGCTTGATGTTCCTTTAAACACTCCCATGCTGTGAAGATGACAAGTCAACATGGGCGCCCCAACGAAAGGGCAGGGTGGGGCCCGGACCTTCCTCTGGCTCACGAAAATGTATACGTAATACGGAAAACCACGTACATTAAATACCAGAAACACCAGACGCAACATAGCAACCATGGAGATGGGCCCCTCCCTAGAAAAATTTCTTCAGGCGCCCCTGCAAGTCCATTTAGTGTCGTACTTAGTAAGTAACTGAATTACTTCAATATAATTTCCCTAATTGACAGAATCTTCCTGTTGGTTATGACTTCTAAATGACAGCTCTTGTTTAGCCATAAAACAAGAGGAATAAGTCAATCGATTCATTAGTTCTCGGTTTGAATCAACTTCTGCATTGCTCGCTCAATTGAAAATCAATTCTGGTATCCCGAAAGTTTTCAATTTAGTTATTGTGGACAGGTATGAATAACATTTTTCTTGGCGCAACTTGGGTTTGTGAAAATTGTTCATGTCACAAAAGCCATCATTCTTCCACACGTTCTTTTCTATGTGGAACAGAATACAAGGCCAGCAATACAGTTTGTTTCTTGTCTTACATGCAGTTAACTATTTCGAACAAGCAAAATAATCCGTTTTGATATTATGTATATAATCTTTCATTTTTGTCTAAATGGAAATGCTTGGAGTTGTTCTACCACTGGTTATTATTTGTTGCTTTTCTTGAAAATTAAGGAATCCAAATGATACCATGAATAATTGGTCCAGAAAACAACACTGAAACGGCCGATTCCCACCCCTACTGTCCCCTATACCAATTGAAGTAATATCACTGCTTGCGCCATCGCTTTGCTGCAAGGGACTCGGTTTCTCAAACGAGTCCCCTTCCATATTTTATTCTTTGAGTCATTTTCAAAATATATTGATAATCTAAAAAGTTCACACTTCATTAGATCTCTTAAAGTGTCAAGGTTAATACTGTAAATTTAATTGCGTTAAAACTATTAACTGTAAAAAGCAAACGAGCATTAAATTCGCTTACGACAGAACGCCCGTGCTTAGAGCTTAAACAACATAATATGAGGACTAGCTGGCTGGACCCTGTTCCCTTCCCCGAGAAAAGCCGATTAAAACCCGAGCGTTTCCGATCTCCACTTCACTGTCGCACCCAGCACACGGGCGCTGACTATAGTTGTGTCAGAACAATTGAAATAGTGTTATTTTACGAAAATAGAGAAATACAAACAATGTTTTCGTTTTCTTTGGTATATATTTATCACAAAAGACTTTAATTAAAACGCCAGGGGACTAGCCTAGTCCCCTAGTCCCCTTGACGGCACGCCGCTGATCACAATCATCATTATTCGTTATTGCTTGATCAAATATACTAGCTATTTTCTCATTTTTATTATGATAATCAGAAACTATGTGCTCAAATCTCTTCAGCTGAATGATTTGTATGATAAACATTTTAATTGATAACAGATTAGTATCTGCTGACATGACGCCAGTCATTCCTTTTGAACATTGAATTTTACAACGATTTTGTGCGACAAAGTAAGTACCTGAAAATATTGTTCCTCTTCTTACATATTTTTGTATGGACTACTGAATTATACTCATTACCAAAAGCTACAATAATAAAATCAACACTCATTAAAAAAATAAAAGGCACAATGTATATTATATGAAACCATTAATTTTGATAACCTTTTACAACAGAAAGTTGTACAACACAACTGATATAAAACTAAGGAAAATCAAAACAAGATGTGAAACCGAAACATTATCGATTAAGCTGCATAACACTTCACATAAACTATGATGATTTAAGGCAGTTTTATATATTAATTATTACTTCATCCAAAAACTTCTGTACAAAACTAGAAATTAATCTAATAGCTAAATTTCAAGGCGTTACGGTTTACGAAGAGCCGGCACGATATAAATCTATGCAACTATTATTTAGAAACACCACTATATTATATAATATGAAATCTGATTTCTTAAATTGCAAGTTCTTTATTGAATCCATATATTAATTTTCACAAGTCCTGTAATTACGCTTACATAGTACTTCATTAAGTGTTCTAAATGACTGTTAATTATATATATATATATATATATATATATATATATATATATATATATATATATATATATGGTTTTATAGTGAAAAATAACTATAACATGCACAATGCATCCATGCATTTTGGTAGAATGTATAACAAAAGTTTTACTTGGTTTTGACTACAACAAAAACAGAAAAAATGAATATAAAACATTAATTCATTACGTTCTTTTTACGAGTTTCGTTCTCAAAAAAAAAATTATATATATATATATATATATATATATATATATATATATATATATATATATATATCAAAATATATATAATATGTTTCCCTTTACTCAAAATAAAATTTTTGAACGTGTACATTCAACATACCAAAAATACTTCATTGTTTCTTTTAAAGTAATAATTTATTCGAACACTTTCCCTAATGCAAAATTTGACCGAACAAACTTAAAGTATTCTGTTTTAATTATACAAAAGAAGCATACTCAAGATCATTGATATAGGAATAAGAAATACTTCATTCATCTCACTTTACAGTTCATAATCTTTCTCACTAATTTGAGTAATGCTTAAGAGCACATTTTGCCGCCGCACGTTTAGCTTGGGCTTTATTCATCCCGAAGCCATAGAATTCTTTTACTTCATTATGGCGACGAATCTCAAGTGGAACAACAATACTAGCTTTCTCCGGCAAAACTTCTGCATCACTGAAATAAATGAAATTATACCATTACTAAGAATACAACGCTAAGTAATATTAGCTATAAAATATTCCAGTATTTTATATATCTTTGGATGTGGGTATAATTTTATAGTATTGCGAATAATAAAAATCTGAATGTCAACAAATTATCTGTAGCTTACAGCCCTTTCTACTGGTTTTTCAGGAACGAAAAAGACACGGGTATTTATTTTATTAATATTAAAATACATTTTTCAAATATATTATAACAAGAAAAAAAAAAAAAAGTAATGAAAATATCCTACATCAAACAGTAGTACACTCTACAATGAAATCTTTATGCTGTCCTCAGGAATTAGGATTTCCGTTTTATTTGTACCGGGTGCTCTGCAGCCCTGCACTCAGTGGCGTAGCAAAAGGGTAGGCACTGCCTGCGGGCGCAGGCCATTTCGGTATATTAGGGGACGCCTCAGGTTTTAATAAAAAAGAAGCAAATTGTATAAATGGAGCCTCAAGTTTTTGCTGTCTTCATTTCCGAACATGACAAGAATAAAAATTCGTCCTCGCTTCGCTCGCAGTTTATTACATTGACTTTTCGGTATATTAGGGGAGGCCTCAGGTTTTAATAAAAAAGAAGCAAATTGTATAAATGGAGCCTCAAGTTTTTGCTGTCTTCATTTCCGAACATGACAAGAATAAAAATTCGTGCTCGCTTCGCTCGCAGTTTATTACATTGGCTTATCAAATTATTGTCATTACTGTAAACTCCTCGAGGTTATAGTACTGTGTGATTAAAAAATTAATCCTCCTGTATTAATACGATATCAGTTCTATATTACATGTACTAAGCTTACTAATTTCAAGTAAAATTCCCCTGCACAACAGACTTTCAATAATAATGACAAATTCTATGACCTATAAGAACTGGATTAAAACGAGTTAAAAAGTGTTGCCATGATTATGAAGCACAGCACTATTGCCACGTACCGCGGCTAGACAAAACCAAGCCAAGCACCAAGAGTCGGGCAAACTGGGCAACTGCCCGGGTCGCCAACGTCAGGGGCGCTCAGCAGAGCACCCCAAAATAAATTTTCGAACTTATTTTCTAATATCTCTGTAATAAAATATAGCCCAGGACTAGGTGGTAGGAGGGCAATAGACATCTTGGCCGAGTGAAAATTTTGCCTTCGCCCGCTCCTGATACTAAGATGTAATGTTAAATGGATGAGGAGGATACTGACCTATTTTGGCTCTAAACTCAACATTATTGGAGAGTAATAATTAGCTGATTTTTTTCTTTTTCTTTTTTGCTTTTTTTTTTTTAAAAAAAAAAAGACCAGTTGCAATATTACTTGCAGTATTTTTGTAGACGTGACAGATAGGGGCACTACCCATCTGAAGTGACAGATATTGTTCTAGAAAAGCAAATTTTGAACTGTGGCTCATGCAGGCCACAACTACTGTGTATTCTACAAATTAAAATGATGGATATTGCTGATTTTGCAATGAGTACTACACTTTTCGAAATAGGGTAGTGTTCTTCTAGAAAGACTAGTTATGTTCAGGGTACGAATTACCGGGGGGTGAGGGGTATTTTCCCCCTCAATCACATTTTGCTCCCCCCCGAAGAAGTTAGCTGAAGTATCCTCACCGGGGATGCTCAATTTCCCCTCCAAACTATGCCTAGTATAACGTCAAATTTCACTGATTTTTGTCATATCTTGTAAGTTTAATATTCTAGCTGTATTTCGAAATGAACGATGTAAACTATTCAGTTTTGGTCATTTCAACTATTTACCCACTATTTTCAACGTTGTTTAGTTGAACTATATTATTATGACTACGGTTGTTACCTTTAACCGTACCTTCGTACCCTTCAGTTCGTCATCGTTGGTGAATTTGAGTGGGTGCTCCTTTGAGTGTAGGCCTACTAATTGCGTACAACAAAGTCACATATGGATTTATAAATGCTCTTAGCGGTTGACCAAGAAGAAGCAAAGAAATAGCTTCTTCCACCATACTTGGCGAAGTTTGGACATGTCATATTCATCCTCTACATTTGTATCGATTATCATATTATTTTAATTTTAGTTATATTTCATTTTCCAGTGTATTCTTCGTTAGCACATGATCCTCATTCCCTAGTAGTTTGTGTGTATGCAATTCAAAAGTTGCATTTTAACTTGTGGTAATTAGCATAGTAATAACTGCCTTTTACAGTTTACGGAAATGAACTTTTGAAACCCTACTCAAAATCTGAGATATAGGTATTCTCTCGTAATTACATGTTAACGTACACGCTGGGGATGTGCCCGTAGTGAGGAGACATGTTAGTGAAAGTGAATAAGCGCATAATTGAAGATTTGTTTCAGCATTTGTTAATATGACGGGTTCTCTGTGTCATTGTCCGTGTCTGTATAAGCACTTCAACTGGAGCGGGCTTTTTAAAATTAACTCTTCATTTTTTCATCTTTCTTTTCGCTCTACAGTTTGCTGTCCACGCCAATAATGTTCTCTGAAAAACTTCAACGTAATGTTTTACTTGATTTGAATAACGTAGCACATAGTGAATCAACTCATCTGTAACCTAATAGTATGGTAATTGTAAGTGTTGACTTCCTGAGCTCCATCACGGAATCGATATTTGGAGAAAAAAGCGTGTAGAGCGCAGCTTTAAAGGGGAGTAAAAGCACAGGCTCGAAATTTGAATTGAGGGTTGGCCTTCGATTTGACCTTGATGCCAGAAATCGCGACCAGCAACAACCCATTTCTCGTAGATAAGCTAATACCTAGATTTTTTTTTTTTTTTTTAAATAAGTCCAGTGTAACTGATAATTTTAGTGGTTTTCTAATACTGAACAAGGTTTTCTTTTGCAAGCTGTGTGTAATAACGCGAAGTGGAAGATTTCAATATGAGTGAAAAATTAACATAAGCTTGTGATCATGGCTATCCCTCCGGCCGAATTATTAAGTAAATAAGCCTTAGAGAGGTACGGGGACAACAGTGAGTATAACATTTAAACACGTTCAGAAAGGTTAGGTAGGGTGTGTGTATATATGTCAGACAATATATACGTACATAGTTATTGTCGGTAGATTTATTGAATTAATAAATCTCTTATTTATTACAGATGTCATTTATATATATATGTGTGTGTGGGAGGAGGGGTAAGGCACTATTGTCTGATTTTGAATTATTGCACTTTAGACTTTGTCCTGTTGGCCTAATTTTATCCTCCCCAATATAGATTATCTAATTCGCACACTGGTTATGTTATTCTCCCAAGTTGGATGTGGCTTCCTGTGAGCCTTGCTGGCTGTTTGCAGATAGGCGGGGAGGAAATTTCCGAGAAGAATGGATTAATGGCATAAATACATGGAAGAACTTGTTAAATAAAATAGCAAGGCATGAAAGCTCAAAAACATGCGCGCCGATTACGTGGGTGCTCCGGGGCTCCGGCACCCACACAAATAATTTTGTGGTGCACCCACACGATTTTTGGGTTGGACTCGTGTTTGAACACGTTTCTCTTGCGTTTAAGTCAGCCGTGTTACCAACTGAGCTACCGCAGCCCAAAATTATCGTTATAGTAGCGGTAGCGGAACGTGGTAGTAGCGGTAATTTTATGACAGTGTTCATAAAAGATTTTAACTAAAAATAAATCAATCAAACATGTGGACTTCCCTAGAAACATAGACTAACACGTGCCACCATTGATATCCACCCACATAAATTTTGGAAAGTCGGCGCCGTTGCTCAGAAAGCAATATTCAGTGAGTAAGGGCGAAATCTGCATGGGTCACAACGTAAGCACGCTTGATTTGGAAACACAAGCGAGCATTAATTATTGGCAGGAAGTATTAAAGCGAGTGTTTTGTGTTATCATTTTCCTGTGCTCTGGTGATGTATCACTTCGTGGAAATCGAGAATCTGTGAAAGAATATTGCAACTCAGATCATTTTCTCCGAACTATCAGTTGTACGGCAGAATTGATGAAGTTTTGAACATACTTTTAAAAGACGACAGGAAGAAGATCAAACACCTAAGCCCACAAATTTAAAATGAAATCATCGATCTCACTGCAAACAAAATTAAAAAAGACATCTGCAATTATATTCAAGAGCTCCTTTTTTTCAACATTATCCTGGATTCAAAAATCGAGCAAGTAAGCATCAACATTTGTTATGTTATTTTCTAAACCTAGTGATCATTTCCTTCAGTTCGAAATTGTAGAAACCTTCTTAGATTTTATGATACGGACGCACACTATGCAGAAAATTATGAATATTAAATACTAAGACTCCTATTAGAAAATGAGACTGACATTAAGAAGTGCAGAGGACAAGGCTACGATGGAAAGGCAGTAATGAGTGGTCGTGTTTCTCGCTTGCAAACGTGGATTCAAAAACACGCCAAGAATTCCATATGAAGGGTAAGGGGAAAAAAGAAGGAATGTCACAAAACTGTATTTTCGAGAAAACTGCGTTTTAATACTGAAAACCACGTAAAAAAGAATAGGGTTAGTCAAATTTTTTTGCCCTTTTTCACATGGATAATTTTACATCTACACATGCATACATATACAGTCAAATAGTACCAAGAGTCGCCAACAGATAGGACGAAGGACCCGTTAAAGAGCACAAATGGACATTCCTTGTTTTTTCCCCTTACCCTTCATATGTGTTTACTGCGCACACATAATCTGAACCTCGTGTTATCGGATGCTGCAAAAGTTAACACAGAAGCTGTTCATTTCTTTGCCACTCTATAAGATATACGTAACTTCTTTGATAGCAGCGTGAAACGTTGGAAAGCGTTACAAGACTATTCCCAAGGATATATCTCTGGAAAATGAAACGACATTGAAAAATCTCTCTCAAACACGCTGGAATTCAAGCCATAATGCCGTGCTCACACTAAGAAAGAGATATGCAGACGTTATGAAATGTCTTAATGACATGTACCTTACTGGAAAGAAAAAAAAGAACGGACAGAAGCAGCTCGTTATAAACGAAAAATGGAAAAGTTCGACTTCGTGGTAATGCTTGTGTTGAGGGGAAAAGTTCTAAGAAGCATTAATAGTGTCAAAAAAGCAGAACTCTAGTATATGCTTATCAGAGTATCAACGAGAACTGAAAAAATGCTGTATAGTGATAAAGTGGTGCAAGATCTTAGAACAATGTGTCTCAAGTATTCGAGAAAGCCAGTGCTTGTTTCCGCAAATATGATGTTTCAGATAAGTCAGAAGACAGAAGAAAGCCAGTGCCGAAAATATTTGATGAATTGACACAAGATACGCGATTTACTGACCCTGCCGAAGAATTCGAGATCAGAGTGCTATTGCCTATCCTTGACTCTGTAATAGTAAACATAAGAGTACACTTCAAAGGAATGAAGGAACTTCGTGAAAGATTTTGTGTTTCTTTCCTTGCGTGTATCATTTTGTTTTCGCGAGTAGTGTACTTATTCATCGGAGCTACCGAAGTATAATGCAAAATCCTCACTTGTTTCTAGTGCATTCTTTTATTACCCTTTGTTGGCACATATCAGACTTTTCTATTGTACATTTTCAGCACATGTAACTCCAATAGTGTGCAACACTGTACCACTACACTTCACTGTTATGTTTAGTGATAATAGTGCATTTTAAATATGTGCACACTTGTATATGGTGCTATTTCAAACAAAATATTTTTATGCTGAGTTGGCAACATTGCTTTACCTATAGCAACACTGTTTAGGGTTTTCGATAGGGCATTGTGTTCGCATTATATTGTGCAACTTTTGGTTTGATTGCTTTAATGGTTTTCAAGATATTTACTTTAAACATACATAAATCCATCATATAATTTTTTGGATATTCAAATTTTGAAGCCCAGTAGCTCCTATCCTTTTGGTCCATAGCACCTTAAATTTTGCTCATTTTCATTTCTCATGATGCTCTATCAGATGTGCTAGATGACAATCAGATTTTAGCGACAACTTGTTGGACCCTCTCGTGTGAGTATTGACCTAATGCATATACTGATGTGAAACTTTATGAG
Source organism: Thermobia domestica (assembly GCF_964235325.1). Classification (NCBI taxonomy): domain Eukaryota; kingdom Metazoa; phylum Arthropoda; class Insecta; order Zygentoma; family Lepismatidae; genus Thermobia; species Thermobia domestica. The sequence goes on along the minus strand of NC_137458.1, from coordinate 124,464,503 downwards.
TAATTTTCATAAACTTATAAGCACTTCCGAAATAAACCTTTTTGCGAATTAAAATACATTGCAATGGAAGCAGAGAGAGTCAAATACCAGTAACGTATTCCAAAAGCCTTTTAGTTTAGTTATAAGCTACCTTTACTTAATGCCAAAAGGAATTTCCGATAAAGTCGAAACTCGTGACAACGAAAAAGAGAAAAGGTGGGATTACGCGTATGTTGAAAGTGAATTTATCACTGCACCATTGATTCAACTGCACTTTGTTGGTAATTCACCAACATGACATTACACTCATAAGCAGAAAGGAAAGATAATATGTACAGCTGCTTAACATATATTTTTTTTTTTTTTATAGAGTTGGTGGGCACTACATATAGGTTTCTAACATGTAACACTTCCCAAATGTAACATTCCAATTTTGATTAAAATTCATGTTTTTTACTTTCTGAGAAAAAACGGTTTTAGGGGGGGGGGGGGCAAAAGTACCGACCCAAAATTTGGAAGTTGACGCCCGAAAGGCAGTAACAAGTGGACCGAAATGAATGAAATTGTGCACAGGTATTGTAGACGTAAAATGAGGGAATATGTGTTTCTTATTTTCCTGGAAAAATGGTTGGGAGGGCACAGACTTTTTAAAGTGTTGATGAAGAAATAGCAAAAGTGCAAATAGGTATATATCAGAAGTTCCTAAATGATATGAAGAATTGCAACGAAACTTTGTGTAGGGACAATTCGTAAAAAATAAAGGAGCCCATGTTTATAGTTTGTGCGGAAAAACAGTGTTGAGGCCAAGGTCCCCTCCGAAAGAAAGTAAATATTACCGTAGGAGTGCAGGAAGGAGTGGGCTGAAGCAAATGAAATTGTGTGTAGATATTGTATATGTAAAGTAAGGCCTCTCGTGTTTCCCAAGTGTCCCTATCCGATTTCCTTCTAATCTGGCACATCAACAGTAAACAGGAAAGAAATCGTCACGTGTTTTTGTTTATGCGGAAAAACATTGTAAGAGTTAAAGGCGCCTCCCGAAATACTATAAAATACGCTATCCTGTTTGTGTTTATTGTCGATGTGCCAAATTGGAAGAAATCGGATGGGGACACTTCTTGAACACGAAAGGCTTTATTTTACATATACAACCTACACACAATTTCATCCACTCCTTCCGCCACCCAACTTTTTTGTTCCCCACAGGAAAATACGAAATACGTGTTCCCTCATTTTACTTCTACAATATCTGTGCACAATTTCATTCACTTCGGTCCACTCCTCCTTGCCTTTCGGGCGTCAACTTTCAAAATTTTGGATGGAGCTTCTGCCCCCTAAAACTATTTTCCGCAGAAAAAAAAATACGTATTCGTTTATTTTTTGCGTATTGTCACTATATAAAGTTTCATTGTAATTCTTCATGTCCTTTAGGCACTTATACTATTATTAACACTTTTGATATTTCGTGATCAAAGGTTTGAAGGGGTCCGTACCCACCCAACCGCTTTTTCCAGGAAAATACGAAACACGTATTCCCTCATTTTATGTCTACAATATCTGTGCACAATTTCATTCATTTCGGTCCACTTGTTATTGCCTTTCGGGCGTCAACTTTCAAAATTTTGGGTGGGGGCTTTTGACCCCTAAAACCATTTTTCCGCAGAAAAAAAAACACGTATTCGTTTATTTCATGTGTAGTATCTACCTGTCAAATTTGATCAAAATCGGAGTGTTACACTTGAGAAGTGTTACATGTAAGTTTGAAGTTGCTAAGTAAAAAGCAAGCACTCAACCACATCTAAAATAGTATTAAAATTTTCATTTTTAAATGCTTTTTTAAAAATCTTATGCTTCGTAAATCAAATTGACTTGACTCTTAGGAGAATTCCCTGACCTTTTCCAGTTTTCTCAAATTCCTTGATATTTTCAGGTTTGTCGGCACCCTGTATTGTACAGAATCCTTATTTTTGTGCAAAGTAAATATAATTTTGTATTGTGAAAATAAGCAGTGATTTTAATTCAAATTATATTACCGTAATTCTTTTTATTTCTTCGTAGAATCTATCACTTATTTGCACTTACATTTTTTTTTAATTAGATTTTCCTTTATTTGCACTTTCTTTTTCAATTAATATTTCATTGTGTATTTTCAGTCAAAGAAATTCTAACAAAACTTTTAAATTTTTCCTAAGATTCTGGCAAGTCAACATCAACAGCTTGTATATAATTACGATCTAGATAACCGAATACACACAATCCTTCGCTATTCAGATGATTTCACATTATCACATAATTTAATCTTTAATTACTCTGTTTGAACAGTCTTTTCTCCTGATTGGGTCTGTGTTGCTATCGATCAGACCTCAAGAGTGACAAATCTGCAAGTGTTTCAATCAGGGTGCCCACTGACAGAACATTCAGAAATTTCCAGTTTGTCCACCCTATAAAAATATGTACCAGTATGTTATCTTGTTCTAAAATGCCAAGATAAAGTTGTTTTTGCACATAACACCTTTATTAAAAACCAGCATCGTGCACCTTATATTTTATTCTTTCAAATATTTTTTTACAATAAATTACGTTATTTTATAACAAAGATGTTATTATTGATTTTGTATACTGGCTTTATCATTGATGATTTAGCAAAGAAGATCTCCATCTCAATTTGCTGCAGCACTAATTTTTGCTTCTTCAACTTCGTTCTCTTGCGACCTTACTCGTTTTCCCCTTTTAACATAACGCTATACAGATCTCCTGTCGCATGAGCAATTTTTTGGTTGATATTAAGAGTTTTCAATCTACGCGCAGCACAATGCTTCATCGCCATTATACATGCCTGAAGCCGACAAAATTCCCCCTTTTTTTCGATACTGTGTCTAGAGCTTATGAAAAATCATCTTCCTACAGATATACTTCCGTGTGATAGTATCAATATCTATTTTGTAAAGTCGGCGAGATCCCGTAAGTTAACTCCACTACACAAACTTAAGTTCTTTACAAAATGTATTCAGATGCATATTTATTCCTTCTGTAAGATTTGTACTAATTACTGGAATCACCAGATAAAAATCTCTGGTGATGGTGCTCTGATGGTATCCTGCTTTGTTTCCGTGCATACCGTGTGCATAGGTTTTCTCATGGTTGTCCCGTATTCTCCCACTTTCTTCAATCTACCATTTCATTCATTCTCATCATCATCGTCGTCTTCTTTAGCCTAAATCGTGGGACGTAAAATTAAACGAAAGAAAAATGAAGGATCAACAGTTTATAATTCAATAACTACCTATCCATTATTCTCCTTGCCCCACTGCGATGGCTTTACCGATGCTTGTCACTGTCAGTTTGTCTTTTAAATACCTCTACGACGGTTCGTATAGCATCTTTTGTACTAAAGGCTCTGTCCATGTGTTTAGCAGGAAATGTGTATTTTTTTATTAGGTATGTCTAATAAGCAAAGAATAGTAAAGGGAATTTTCACACGCAGAAAAGGACCCATGGGTTGCTCACTTATTCTGCAACATAGGTTCAATCACAAAGTACAGATAAGAAAAATGCTAGTTTTTGGAATTAGCAGCACGTTATCTTACATTTTGATATTCACAGCTGTAAATTTGGTGGTTGATGCTTTTTATACTCATCATATCGATATATTTTTTTCAATTGAGTAGTTCCAGCGAACATAAAGTTAAGTGTCACTTCCAATGAAATTGAATTTGTAGGTGGAATGGGTTGGGATTAAACCATAGAACAGTATGTAAGTGGTTTAATTTCGGAAATGTACCTGAAGATGGCAGGGAAGTTTATTTGATATATACATTGAACTGCATGGGAATGTTGAACATTCTTTCTCAGTTTACTCGAAAATTAGAAAATGAGACATGCATTATGTTCCACCGAGCTCCTCAAATATAGTATGGTACGACTTCTTTCGACCCACCTTATAGGACACTCTGAACAAGATAAATCTCAGATACTGTATAATGAGTGTAGCTCAAATTAAAATTTACCCTACTGTATTTCTAGTAGTCGTAAGAGAATCAAGTTCTATATAAACACGTATGTTAGCATGTAAAACGTTCCAAACTGTAGCCCCGAACCTTTAAACTGAATTTGTCTTTCAAGTATGAAAATAGAAGATGGAGCCAGTACTGTATAGAGCGGCTATTAAATTCTGCTTTTGAAAGGCACCATACAACAAACTTTGCCGATGACAACAACAGCCAAGATGCCAAACTTTATTATAAAGCACTGGCATTGTTAATTTAATTATGGATGTGCGTCAGTTGAGCACAGTCACCAATTGATAAATAAACATCAAGAAAATGAAGATCATCATAACAGTTCATCGAATAAAAATTCAGAAAATGTACAGTTTAAAAAACTTGCATATATGGATATCGTTAACAGAGGGGATACTATTTTCCTCACACTTTACGATATTTCTCTTTTCCTGTAATGTTTTCTACTGTAATTTTGGACAATATTAGATTTCTAAATATGCAGAAGCCAGACAATTTTAGTAGTAGAAGAAGAAGACGCAAATAATATAATCATCTTTGAAATAATATTATATATCTTTAATGCATATAATTGAATGTTTTTGTATAACTAAGGACAACGGGTTGATCGTCGTCGTAGCAACAAAAAATAAACAAACTAAGTGGTACTGGAAGCCATCTTATAATAATGTAAGTTTGAATGTTCGAAGTGTCTCACCTTTAAAGATACAAATAATGGAATAAAAATAATACTTGTGTAATCTTATGTGGCTCAATTATAGTTATAAGAACCAGTGACTTAGGGTATAACGTAAAATGGTAACTGAAAGCTCGGGAACTTTGTGTAAACGTTTGTTTGTTGTTATATTATAAATGGTGCCGAAACGCCAGGAAGTGTGATATTGATTAGAAGTATAGTAAATCAATTTCACAATTGAGCCCGACGTAAATTATACTTTATTACGAAGTGGAACTAAAATATATAGGAAAATTAAAGTGAGTGCTCCAATGAATGAAATTATTGGGAACGAAGATAGGGAAACTATGACGAAAACTCCTAAGAATATAGCTGATGTTTTAAAGCAAATGCAACAGCAATTGGAGCTAATGAACCAGAGTAACCAGGAAAAATCCAACCAATTTCAACAACAATTAGAGCTAATGCACCAGAGTAACTAGGAAATGTCACAGCGAATCGACAGCAAATTGAAACAATTGAACCAGCGAAACGACAACAAGTTAGAGCAATTATTGCGACAAATTGACAATAAATGGGAGCTAATGAAACAACAGTTATCTCAGCAAATTGACAGTAAGTTGGAATCAATGAACCAGCAAATCAGCGTGAAATTTGAACTGAGTGATCGGAAAGTAGAACAGATATTGCATAGATTCACAAAAGTGGAGGATTCAGTGGGTCATGGAAATTGTTGTTAATGAACATTCCAACCACATTAGGGAGTTACAGAAGGAAGTTAACACCCTTAAGGAAAAGTGTTTCCCCATTATTGCAGAACGTAACACCGATCACAGGAATGGTCTTCCATCTAAGAGTGCGGAATAGTTGCAGTTTACGGCAAGAACGGCAGTGGAAGATACCGAATCCTTAGGGTACAGCGAAGCCAGCTCCGATAAGGAAGGAAGAGCTCACCGTATATCTCGGCATCGGTACGTATGGGATCCCGGAATTTGAAATCTACTGGCACAAGTAAACCTTCGAAGACGAGTGTGGCTTAATGGGGGTCGATGAATCACAGTTTTTAAAAATCCTGCCGCATGTATTACTGCCTCCTTGTCTAACCTGGCTCAAAGCCATTCGAGGTAATTTACGTAAATATTCTGATTTTAAGAATACACTGTTATCTAATTATGAGAATGATTTCATGTTAGCTAATAGAGACGCTTTAATCCGTACTAGGTATTATAGTGCTAAAGTTCATAAAAGTATCACTGATTTTGTAGTATCTACCTACAATGAACTGAAATCTATTAATCCGTTTCATCCTGAGGCTCGAATAACAGCTTCAATTCGTACACTCTTGCCTTTCAAGTTACAGCAAATATTGATGTTAGCTCAGTGTATTAATTTCAATCATCTTGTAATGATAGTTCAGAACTTTGAAAGTCAGTCCTTAATGCAAAACAATAACAGAGGGCAGAGTAATTGTACTTGTAATCATGTCAATTATGCTTCGATTCGTAACTTAAATATCCAACATGAAGATATTTCAAATCCACGAGGAAATAGTAACCATTGTTTTAATAGTAGAACGAATGGGCAAAATGCTACCGGTAACCAAACCGAATTTAATGGCAGAAATAATTACAGGAGCTTCAGAAATAACAACAGAAATTATAATAGAAATAATAATCGTGAGGCTTTTGCACGAAATCGATTCATAGATGGCAGGAATTTCATAAACAGAAATCAAAACACGGTAACATCATACGGTAGACAAGATAGCACACAAGATTGCGGAATACAGTGTGATATAATAGAATGCGTGGACCATCGTAATTTAAACTACATCCGGCTGACGTGGAGGGTGTCAAAACCACGTCAGCGACGAATGTACTAGAATCTTCTTTTGATTATGAAACTAATCTCAAAACTCTGGATACGAATGTTATTTATCAATATATTCCTATTGCTAACTGGTTTTGGATGTTTGAGGATGAAATGGAGGGGGTAGATATTTCTGAAGAGCATTTTGTTTTTCTGAAAACATTTAGTACTGCACGAATACTTACTAAAATTAATAGAGTTCCTCTTCAAGCTTTAATTGATACAGGGGCTACAGTGTCCCTCCTATCTTAATCATTTTGGCGTGAACTTACGAAAGATTATTCGAACCCTCGATTGCAAAAAGTGGATAATTTGATATTAGTTGATTATACCGGAAAACACAGGAAAAGAGTGATGGGTAAAACACAGATTATAGTTACTATACAGGATTATGAAATTACCCTTCCTATTTTAGTTCGAATTGGATTTTCTAACGCAATTACGTGCTGTCCTAGATTTCGAGAACAAGACGTTTGCTATTCGTACGCTAGATGACACAATAATTCAAAAGTTAATTCCTGCTAGTGATAACATTGCCTGTCAATGCCAGCCCTTTGTAAATACTATTTTAGGTACTAACGTGGATAATTTGAAGAAAAATGATGTTAATGAAATTGAAAGGGAATCGTTTATGAATGAAAATGAGGATTATTCGTTCTATAAAGGTGTAGATAATATTATAAATTCTTTAAATTTAATTGATAAGGACTTGGTGTCCCAATTTAAAGACATTCTTTATAAACATAAAAAGGCTTTACACCGGGATGTTGTAAAGATTTTGTGTACAATATTGAATTTGATACCAAGGACCCTATAGTAACGAAACCCTACATTATACCATATTGAATTTTAATTTGCAACAATTTAATCTATAAATTCATATTTAATGTGATAATTTCTTTATTCATGTAAATGTATGTTTTAGTATTGTATTTTGTTCTTAATATTATCAATGTTTACACTTTCCTTTTGTATTTCTTTAATATATTTATGTTATGATTACTTCTTGTTTAAAACAATGAGATTTTGTGCATAATATTGCAGCTGTAGCAAATGAACAGTACATTGGAAGTTAAAAGAATAAAACAATGTAATGTCTTATGAGTTATTCCAGTCTCATAACATACATCTTTGTCAACCTTCTTCTCAATTTTGCTCGAATAATTTTGATTTTGTTAATAAACATCTTTATGGCTAACACGGACTTAGAGTAAGACATAGAGACCGTACTTCTGACATGCCCTATAATCGACGATACAATATATAAGAATATAGTTAATTATGAAATTGATATAAATATAATATTAGTACTGATGAAAAAATAAATATAATGTATATGAATTGTGATATGAAATGTAATTTGTATATACGAGGAGCATCTAAAAATTGCAAATAATATTTGTGTAAAAAAAATTAACGGTCCAGGATTCTTTTTCTTTTAATTGTTAATCAAATAAAACAAAAGTCCGTCAATTCGCGCGCCATAATATACAACGATAACTCTCTTTTCTTGTATTTTTTCCTATTGTAATTTTGGGCAACATTATATTTCTAAATATGCAGAAGCCAGACAATTTTAGTAGAAGAAGAAGACGAAAATAATATAATCATCTTTGAAATAATATTATATGTCTTTAATGTATATAGTTGAATGTTTTTGTGTAACTAAGGACGACGGGTTGATCGTCATCGTAGCAACAAAAAATAAACAAACTAAGTGGTACTGGAAGCCATCTTATAATAATGTAAATTTGAATGTTCGAAGTGTCTCACCTTTAAAGATACAAATAGTGGAATAAAAATAATATTTGTGTAATCTTATGTGGCTCAATTATAGTTATAAGAACCAGTGACTTAGGGTATAACGTAAAATAGTAACTGAAAGCTTGGGAACTTTGTGTAAACGTTTGTTTGTTGTTATAACTTTTTCAGGAGGATCGAATCAAACAGTCTTGTGAATTTTGCCATTTGACCCTTCAAGCAAGAATTTTCGCTTGACTAATTGCCAAGGAGAATGAATATAAAAAAGATAAGATAGGTTTAGCTGTACAATCCAATGTTGTGTGTTTATTTATAATTTTTGTATGTTGTAGGTCTGACGTAGTACGTCTGACATTTTCTTCTGCTGACTAGACCAGTCGAGACATGGTGCAGCAACTGGAACATTACGTAAAAGTGAACATGCGCAGTATCATTCGATTGTTATATGCGAAGAGGAAGAAACCGACAGAAATTCAAGAACTGCTATAGGTTATGGAGAACATGAGATAATACGCAGAGAAGTGTACGTTGGTGTTAACGTGTATACAAGCTAGATAACTGACGTGACGGACGAGCGAAGAAGTGGAAGAACATCAATCAATGGCAGGAATGTGTATCTGTGGACGCGATTATTCATAAGGATAGGAGATAACACTTTCCGTACAGTCCTGATGTAGTACCCACTGATCTTTTGAAACACTGAAGAAACACCTCCAAGACAACATTTTGTCACATATGAAACAGGTTACAGTTATCTGGCTCAACGGGCCTCGAGCAAAATTTTTCGTCAACTGACATGGACGATTTAGTTCCATCTGGAATAAATGTTTGAACCACAGTGGTGACTATATGAAATTTTGCTATGGTATCATATGCATAACATACTAAATTCATATTTGTACTCCTCTTTCAGGAATAATTTCAATGTTCAACTTACTTCTTGATTCTTTTTTGTGCAAAGAATGAAATTCGTCACTACATCTCAAAACAGTAAAGTCTGAAACATGAAAGTATTTTAGCGTCCCACCTCCAAAAAGGTATCCAACAATCTGTTGGCTAAGTGATGCTCATACCTTCTTGGGACCAGAGGGAACCAATGATGGTAGGTTTCGTGGTGAAATCGCGACATATGCCTCATTACTAGTGAAATTTACTAAACAAAAAAGCCGTGCAAGCCAGTGTTCATGTTCAGAACTACAATGCCATACAAATGGAAACACGCATCTGTTTCACAGTTCTTCAGTACTCTTCTTGTCCACTTGACCTGTGCCATTTCTTCCATCATTTTCCTTCATAAAGATAATCTTGCAGAAATAAATTTTCCATATTGCTTCCAGTCTCAATCTCCTGGATGCTACAAACGATCATTTTGCAACTGCAAAAACTTATACTTTGAAAGTTATGGGCAGGTAATGATCGTATGAACTTGCGTGCTGCCCACCTATGGTAAGCATATTTGAGGAAATCTTCATTCCATTCAATTGCATAAGACTCTTTCATGCTTTATGGATGGTATGGAAAACACAACTATTATTATTTGACATTTGAATTTTGGAAAGTGTGCAGTAGTCCAGGTTGCACAGACGATAACAAAATGTAGCTAGTGTCTTGGTACGGAAGGCCCAAATTCGATCCCCGATGGGAGTTTGTGTGTTTCGGATCCCAAATAAAGTTGTCAGTCAACGTCTCATATAGCATCTGTGATGAAAAAGAACGTTGAATTTCAAAACAAAAACCAACTATTCATGGCTTATTTATGGATATACGAATGATCTTTACAAATTGTTTGAAGACAGCATCAATGATATTATCAACAAATCTAATATTTTTGGGAAAATCGAGAAAGACATGAACTTTTGTGTTATTGTTTCACATTGAGGTGGATCCAGAAACGTACGTGGAAGCGTATTTGCTATCTGTAACCATTCCATTGACTTACCAAAACATACTGCAATGTCTTAGTAACTTCGGAGACTTCAACTAAAAGTATGCAAGTTGAATATCGCTGTAATAGCACTATTGGAAACTATAATTTAAAGTTTGATGCACAACGTGCGGCTGTTCGAACAAATATGTAATTCATGAGTATTTGTAAGTGCCGTACACTTAAAATGTTGTAACGGACTTCACTCTTCTGTAGCAGTAGTTTTAAAGAGTTGGTGATTTAAATTTAGGTTAAACAGTACTTGGTATTTGGCATGATTACGTGTTACAGTCGGATGCAAAGGCAGCTTCCATGAAAAATGTATGGTAAGGGTCAGCTATTGCAACTACTTGACCACATTCCCTTAATAATAAGTGAAAACTGAATATTACAGTCTTATCACTTACCCAAACTTTACAGATCCTGGTAGTAATTCATATATCTTTCTTACAGGCTGTTTTGGGATGTTTTTACTGAAGGTTGCTGGAAATAAACGATATATTTTTTTAGCATACACAACTTTAGTCACTAGTTACTTTATTACTTCATAGAAAAGCATTGTGAAATTAAATCTTAACTGAAACAACAACTAAAGTGATCTCCTTACATACCATATCAAGTAAAGGAACTAGGAATAGTTCTGTGAGTGATATGGTATATGAACTGTTCTAGCTTTGCTAACCAATATTCACATTACAATTATTCAATATGACATGACCAATTGACACAATGATCCAGCTTCCTCCAATTCTAAGTTGACACTCGCAGTTCTTTGTAGGTCACGTCACGAACGTGAAATTGCCTCTAGGAGTAAACGAATCCCTGTAGATTCTTTCATGAAAAATACATATGGCTCATTATTGTTGTATTAATGAAATATGAACAAAATTTCCTCAACAGTAAGCTATTTCTTTGGATTTTAATCAAATGAAATAACCCCATATAGTTGAGTTATTTTGAGTTGAACGTCCCTTTCAGCAGCGAGGCTATGAGACGTGGACATATTGATTAACGTGGAATCCGAACCATATGAACTCCTGTCGGGAATCGAACCCGGGTCTCCAACGCCAAAGGCGCTTAGCCACGAAGGAGCTAAATAACATGTAGCATATCCTAAGGTTATAATTAAACATTTATTTATCAAGTATGAACAAAATCACCTGTAGTTCTTGACAACAAGAGCAAATTATCCCTTGCGGCTTTCTTCTGAGAAATAACTTACGCCCCATTGAAGGACTATTAATGAAATATGTATTTATGAATATGAATAAAATCGCCAGAGTAATCTTTCAAAGTATCTTCCGAACATGTTACCTGCAAGAGTAGACAACCCCTTGTGGATTTCTTTATGAAAGAATACTTACGGAGGATAATAACTCAAACATTTATGAAATATGAACAAATCTCCTGAGTTGTTCCTGAGAAAAAAATATTTTAAAAACTTATCCCAAGGTAAACTACCCTTGCGGATTTTCTGAAGGAGGAATGACTTACACCATATTGTAAGTTATTAATGAAACACTATTTTATGAAATGTGAACAAAATCGCCTGGGTCGTTTTTCGTAAAATTATCTGGAAATAAGTTATGCCCAACTATAAGCTATATTCTCAAGATTTTTCTCAAAAAAATCCCTACATTATACGGTTGTTAATGGAAAATTGAATTATGAAATATAAACAAATTAGTTAAGAGTAGAATTAGCGAAAATTAAAAACCTTTAGTTTAAAATCTTGTCCAGATATGTTGAACGTATCTTTCACAATTTTAAGTTCTGAACTTTCATCAAATTGTGAATGAACAATACTACGTATAACACCTTATTTCTGTTCTTTCTCCCTCACTTTGACTCAACGTTCCTTAATACGTATTTCTTCTGATGTAGTCAACCGTACCACATGAATATTCAGGAATTTTGAATTTTCATTTGTTGCAAGTTATAGGCATTAGTTTTTCTTCGAAGATTAAATAGCTTATCTTAAAGTAAAATTAGTATTACATAATACGTAACGTTTCAACAGAAGAGAATATATACACACGGAGAGAAATTATAATTTTTGAACAGTCTCTATAGGAAGCTTACAAAGTTCTTACGAAGAACTCTTACCTATTTCTTGTTTCATCATATGGTAATAAACTTCCCACACCGCTTCCAAAGAAAACCTGCTGTCAAGAAATATGGCAGCAGCCACAGACTCAAAAATATCTCCTAAGATTTTGGGAACTTCTACATCTTCTGCTATAGATACTTCTGCCTCCTCGAACAGAATAAGACTCTGCAAAGGAAATAATATATCATACAGTACGATATAAACAAGTTTTGTTTCAGGTTTCCAGAAAAAAAAGGCTTAAATAATTCTCTTACCATCAATATCTAAATATCTGATTATTTTGGAACAGCGTTAGAATACTCAGTCACAACATCTTATTGTATTTAGAGAGCATGCGTAACGATAAAAACAGAACCTGGAATTTAAAACTTAGAAGTCATCTGCGATAAGACACTTCTTTTTTCGAATAACTGAAAAATGAAATATAATACTATAATTTGGAGAACACAGCAGTCTATAGTAGAGGGAGAAAATGCTATGAAATAAATAAGAGTTTTGGAAATATTACTAAGTAAGAAATATAATACATATTTAACAAATGTTGACACATAAATAACTTACTAACCTAAAGGAATTTGAGCAGATTACCAGGACTAAGTAATTTTACTAGTTATTAAAAGCTAACAAGCGAGACCTGACAACGTTAACAAATGAAATTCATTTTAACATCATACCTCAATGTGTAGTTTTTAAGTTGCCAAATCAAAGGATTTTCTTCAAATTATAGTCGCTTTTAGTTTTATTCAAAGATATATATATTTTCAAGTTTAGATTAAACAGATATCTTAAGTACACATATTCCTCTATTAAGTGATTAATTATTTCTTAGAAATTATCGCATAACACGAAAATACATAAAAAGAACCGTACAGGGTGATCCCACAAGTACTGTTGAATTTTCAGTTTCTTTTTAACTTGCCGAAATTGCGTTCTAGCAAAAACATGTAAAATAAGATCGTGCATAACGAGAAATACCTGTATTCACAGCAAGAAAAATAAATTTATTTATGTAAATTTCGTATTAATTTAGCAGAATTCATTAGCATTCAGCAAGAAAATGTATTCCTTACACTTTGTATGCCTCAATAATAAATTCTATTTTCTGAGTTAAATTCAATTTTCGTTTTTGATCTTCGAGGGGTCGGCTTATACTCGAATAAATATATGTTCCTATCCTTTAACTGTTCTGAACTTGGAAGATGACATTACTTATTACTAATGATATAACTCCCATGTACAGGTGTCACGGTTGAAATTGTATAGGATAATTCTATTAAAGCATTCACTGGTAAGTTTTATCTAATATTTTAATATAAAATAAACTTCACAAAATCACTATGCCATACGTGTTAGTTGAAAATAACATTTCCAAACAGTTTATATTCCACAGTATTTTCAATGCTCTAGTTCGTTTTATTCATTTTGAACAACGGAAAATGGCGCGAATTTAAAAATGGTCTAGTAATGTTTGAACGTGATTCAATGTTAATAGTCGAAAGTTTTAATGAGTATTTTTCCAGTGTTGACAAAAATATTGTTAACAAAGAGATTGATGATAAAATAAATATTAATCTGAATATCTAAACTAAAGTAGTAAACTATATTTTTTACTCCAATCAATGAACAAGAAATTGAACGCTTCATAAATGAATTATCTCCTAAAACGACATTTGGTATAGATGGATTATCAGCAAGTGTATTGAAACATATGAAATCAAAGATATTAAAACATTTGCAATACATTTTTAACCTAAGCTTAGAAACATGTGTATTTCCTGATGATTTCAAGGCTGGTGTAATAAAACCTATATACAAAAAAGGCTCAAAGGCTGATCCTAATAACTATAGACCAATATCAATCCTGAGTAACTGTGTTAAACTGTTAGAAAAATGTATTAAAAGAAGATTAGCTGATTTTCTTTGATTATCTTGAACAAAATAAATTCTTTTCTTCAGTTCAATATGGATTTCAAAAAGGTAAAAGTACGTCATATGCGGTGTACAATTTAACAGAGATTGTTTGTAAAAATGTTCATAAAACTGAAAAAGTAACTGCAGTTTTCCTGAGCCTAGCTAAAGCATTCGATACAATATCACACGAAATTCTCTTAAACAAACTAGAAAGATGTGGAATAAGGGATATATCGCTATCTTGGTATAGCAGTTATTTGAACGACAGAAAACATGCCGTCCAAATAGGTAATTTTCAAAGCAATTATTCATATGTAAAACAAGGAGTACCACAAGGTATATTAGATCCAATAGTATATTTAATTTGTATAAATAATTTGTGTAATTTAAAAATGGACGGGCATATACAATCATTTGCTGATGACATCTCACTTATATTTACTGGTAAAACAGGGACAGATGTATTCAAGAAAACTGAAACAGAAATGAAGAAAGTAAAAAATATGGCTTGATATTCATCACTTAGTATTAAATACTGAAAAAAAGTATATAACGTTTTCGCTAAATTTAACAGGACAGCCGGAAAACAAGTCACTAAAACTGCATTATTGTCAAAATACTGAAAAATGTAATTGGAGTCCTCTTATCAGTGAAAATAAAGTAAAATGCTTAGGTATATTTATTCATAAGAATCTAAAATGGTCTTCTCTCATTACACATATCGCCATAATATTAAAAAAATATTATATACATGTATTCAATTACGATACATTGTAAGAATAAAAATATTACGTATTGTATATTATGCTCTTGTAAATACTTACATGGTATATTAATCTGGGGTGTTGCTTACCTTACTCATTTGAAACCTTTGATGATTCAGCAAAATAATATTGTAAGAATATGTTAAAAAAAAAAAAAAAAAAAAAAAGACTTGACAGTAGACTAGATAGACTCTATGACCAATTTTCAGTGTTACCACTTTCAAAATTATATTTGCAGAAGGTATTAACATAAGTTAAAAAGAACAGAAACAAATGGGGCGAAATAAAGAGTATATGTACATAACCAGAAATGTGACACACAAAAATTAGAAATTAAAACAACGAGTAAATCTATAACTCAATATCAAACGTATTACAGAGCTCGAAAGATCTATAATGAACTTCCACTCCGAATCAAAGAGGAAAGTAATTTCAAAATACATAAAAGGTTAATTTTACAGTGGTTAAAAGAATCAAAAAGTACTTTAAAAAACTTGTTAATTAAAAGTAAGAATTATAAACCTGACATGTTACGGTAAGAAAACAAATAAATAAATAAAATACGAGAATCAGGCTCACATACAAGCATTTGCTTATGAGCCATTTTCTACCTTTTCTTTATTCTTTGCATAAGAAATACAAAATTTGAGCAATATAGAAATAAGTGCATTGAATTAATCTTCCCGACACCGGAAGACAGACATGACTTCTGGAAGTCCGAAGTCCTGTCATCTCTAAATGCCGGGTACATTAAGCTGTATTAACAAAAGGAATCTAGGAAGTCCGATTTCCTTTAGAGAAATAACAGCACATAAAATACAATTAGGAAATTTGATTTGTCAATTTCTGTAGCAGTTACCTTTTCCTTATTTTTTTTATTTTATTCCATTAATATTTTGTTTATTTTTATTTTGTAATTTAGTATGTTTTAATTTTATATTATATGCTAATATATTGGATATATCCAATGTATTAAATTTTCTTCTTTCTTTAAATAAATAAATTTAAAAAATATGAAGGATGACTTGAAAATTTAAGATTGAGAATATAGGAAAAAAGTTTTAGTAACAATTGTTCATAAGTGAGGGCAAGCAAGTTTGCTAAATCTAGAGTAGTCACGTACAAGAACTTTTTGTCATTCTTTTAAAACGACATATACTCGCACCCATAGAAAATATCTTTTGATAAATAGGCTTAAGAATGTTTATTAGTACATTGCAATCAGACAGAAAAATAAGAATATACAGCTTCTCAAAGAGAGATTGATGCTTGACTTTTTTCCGAAGAAGATTATTGTAATATATTTTGCAAATACATTTATAAAAATGCACGAATTTTTTAGTTTACATTTATTCTCCATTTTCACTAAAGATCTCAAGATGTAGACAGAATTTTTAAAATCAATGTAATCTACAAAAGTATTATAGCTTAAAAGGAATGCACCTTTCTCCCCTACACACGCAAGTCATCACCTGGTTTAACAAAATGTCAGGTTCTCTCAGCCAACATCTAACATCACTGTTCCACCATAATATATAAGCATAGCTATTGAAAGGTTCTCTTAGCATCGGAATTTTCTCTGAACTTCTTTCATGACAGCTTTCAGTGGCAATTTGTTTTGTTTTGCGTTATTTGCCTTCGTTTGCTGCCTGAAATATCTTTACTGACTCTTATTCCTTGAAATAGGATTCCAGCATGATTCCAAATACTGGAGAATTTCATTCTGTATATTTTCGGGAATCTTGCAGGGTTAATTGTTTTCAATGTCATAAAAAGTGATGTATATCCCTAATGCTTATTATACTCATGACTAGCTTGGTGATGATGGTTATAAACGGAAGCCACTTAAGTTTTTTCCACATTTCCCAATAGACGGTATAAGCATTAACTCGGAATAGTAGAATATTTGTCTTTTGAAAAGCATGATAAATAAAACAGTAAGTATGTCCCGCTCAAAATGCCAGTCTCCTTTTTCTGCCCCTCATAGAGCTAAATTTGAAGGATGAGATCCTCAACTAACCTTAATCTGAAGAAAACTGTCTGTAAAGAAAATTAATCTTCTGCTCTTATTCATCTCAGTAAACTGAAGTAAACTTGACAAAACTTCAGTCAGGAAGTAGGACTTGAGAATGGAACTATCTTGTTTTATTAGAAACAGAAAACACCTTTGGCTTGTACACCTAATTCGATAATAATCAATGATTTCTCTTTTCTGAAGCAACACCACGTAATTTCATGCTTTGTTTAACTCCTTTTGTAGCACCGAGGCAATATAAGACAAGGATCTAGTTACAACATGGGATACGAAACCACATCAGCTCTTACCGGGAACCGAATTCATGTCATCCGCAACAAAAGATAGAATTTCAATAATATAAGTACAACGGGCTTCACAATTAAGATTTTATTACTGAGATTATCTATATTCTTTTCATTGTAGTAAGACTCTGTCTCCTTTGTTTACCATACAAGTACTGAAGCGATTCTAGTTTCTAAAACTTACACCAGTAATGTTTATAATGTACAGTCTCCCAAAAGAAATGCAACCCAAACTTTGATCGAGTATAATTTTTTGAAGTAAGAACGAAACAGATATATTTTTTGTGTAAGTTAGAATTGTCTATAGAAATACTTTTAAAATAAAACCAATGAGACAAATCGTTACTTTGAATTTTAGTAATTGATTAAATGACCAGAAGTAATTTTAAAAAATTGCAAATTGATTATAATCTATTGCGAGGAACAGAAAAAAAAAAAATAATCGCGGTAGTTCTTAATGTAAATGTTTAGTACGCATCAATTTATATCGGATGGGACAAAACCTGGATGTTGTTTTGCTGCGTTGACGGTTATAAAGGCTATTTTTTTAAGTATTAAAAAAAAAATCCTAATAGAATAGCACATTTTGCCAACAACGTTCCAGCAAAAATACTACCACAGTTATAACTCATCCTCAAACATGTTGGGTGATTTATCAATAAAATAATACATTGATTACTTTGCAACAAAATACAATAAAAATAATTACTCACCTGCAGGAACCGTTACTGGCTTGAAGAAAGGAAGAAGGCGCTTTAAAATAAGTGTTCAACGTAAGTCCCACGTTCTTGAGGACACAATTTTACGCGCCTTACCATGTTCCGTGACACTTTCCGAAGGGTGTCCCTGGTAATTGATTCCAATTTTTTTAAATTGTTCCATCGTTCTGTGGTTATTTTCGTACACCTTTCCTTTCACGAAACCACAGAAAAAAAGTCAGATGATGTTAAGTATGTAGAGCAGGCAGACCACAAGTTTTTAGAAACCATGTGATTACCAAAGAACTCTTGTAACATTTCTAAAGTTTCATTAGAAGTATGACACATAGCCTCGCCTTGCTGGAACCAGCAGTCTCGCTCATCGTCTTTTAATAAGGAAATAAATTGCACAATTAAATGTCGACAGACAATGCCATCCAAAGTTGTACTGAAAAAGAGAGAACCTACGATACGGCGTCGCGCTATCGCACACCACACAGCGACCTTCTGAGAATGAAGCGGAACTCCACGTAACACATGTAGATTCTCGATGGACCAATAACGAGTTTTGACTAATTTTGTAACCATTCAAATGAAACCACACCTCGTACAGTATAAAAAGTCTTATCCAATATATCTACACCATTAATAATTAAGGAATTGAACCAATGGCAGTACTTCAACTTCACTCGTGCTTCATTATCAGTTTTCTTTAATTCTTGTACAGCGTGAATTGTGTATGGGTGCTTTTCAACTTGTGCATGGCACTGTGAGTGGCAGTTTTAGGTAAGCCGGATTGGGTTGCAAGTTTTCGAACAGACTTCCTTGGAGAATTTCTTATTCGTATCTCTACATTGTGAAGGGCCTCTATAGTTAATACTGTAGGTCTTCCTGCGCGAGGCTTGTCACAAACAGAACCAGTTTCACGAAATCTTGCACAAGACGCCATATTTTGCTTTTGTCTGGAACTACTGAGTTAGGAAAAATTTCTTGAAATCGTTCTTTAACCGCTTCATACGAATAGGTTTGAAAATAAAACTCAATTACGCGTGTTCTCTCTTCGACGGAATACGGCATTACAACAATATCAATAATGAACGCAACACAACACAACACACAATGAAATTCAATAAGCATGTGACTCGAAGCAAAATTTCACCGCGAATAAAGAGTTATGTATTTTTATCCCTGCCAGTAGAGTTGCTAGCTGGAGGAGTTTATATATATATATATATATATATATATATACAAAACAAATCAATTGATTATTATATTGATAAATCTGATAAATCATTTTACCCAACATGCACGAGGATGAGTTATACCTCTGGTAGTACTTTTGCTAGAACATTGTTGTCAGAATGCGCTATTTTGTTTAGAAAATGTGTTTTCTCTGAATACCTAAAAAATAGCCCTTACAACTGTCAACGCTGCTAAACAACATGCAGTTTTGCTGATCATTTCTTTGGGGACACACTATATTACATAAGCCGAGACGCGCATTGAACAGAAATGTGTTATTTAGAAAAATATATAAAACTACGCAAGAAACAAAGAATATAATCCTTTTTACTTTAAGTTCCTTAGTGGCTTATGGAGCACAAAATTTTCGAACAAGGTCTGCGTTTTTTAAAATAATACTGTGCCACGCACGATGTAGAAGATTCCGAAGATTTCTACCTGTATTTTTTAAAGTATATATTCATTGCTCTGATTTGGCATTGAAGCAAATATTTTAAAAGAACAAATAACCTTATTGTGCTTATGCACTTATTCAAGGGCGAAACAATTTTATGAGCCAATAAGGTTAGATATATATCATTCAATTAAAAAGAATGTGCCACACGATTTCTCTGTTACATTTTAAATATTTTAGTAGTTAAAGAATTGAGTTTACATTATTTTTAAATGTATTTGATTCTAACTACTGCATTCTTTTTTTTTTTTTTTTTTTTTTTTTTTTGTCATATCTATAATCTTTCTGGTATAACAAGTATTTTCATACAATTCCTAAGTTATTTCTTTTCTAAAGGGTACTTTTTGAATGAAGATGATAATTTCTGTATGTTAAATGCAGAGGTTTGGATTGTAGCTGCGAAAACTTTTTTTTTTTTTTAATTCATGAATAACAAGAGGAAATGTAGTATAACTATCATTGTATTAAACTATCACCCATATTACAAACTGCTGTACATTACCTCTTTTGTGTCGTGTTGATTTTCTGAAATTATGAAAATAAAGAACAGTTTTGAGGGTTCCTTCAGCGGTTTTCTAATTGGCTAATCTTCACACTTCTAGTTTCCAGATCACTTTTCTAGAAATCCAACGAAGTAAAAAGAAATGTAAAAACTACAAACACGAAGATTCGGCGAGTACAAAAAAGATTGCAGGAACCTTCAAAACTGTTATCGAAATTAATTAATGATTTGACGCGTTGACAACCACCTTTATTTTCATAATTTCCTATAATTTCCACTTGTACCATATATACCACACATCTCATTCTTTTCCCAAAACTCATCCATTCAAGAACGCAGGCACTATTCCAAAATTGGATACTCCAAGAAACTTTAAGAAGCCTCAAGTAAAAATAATGTATGTAACTCAACCCACAACTACAACTTCCAATCTTTTCGCTTCAAAATCTGATACTTACGTCTTCATTAATTACATGATTGTTCTCTTCCTGGTAAGTTACAAATTGGTTTATTAATTCTCCCAGTTTTGGAGATTGGTGTAACAAGTACTTATGGAAACCATTTCTTGTCGCCAGGGATGCAAATGTTATGTTATTTACAAGAGCAGAACGAAGATCAGTAAGTTCACCTGGTGTAAGTCTTGCACTGCAGTTGTTGAATATATGACTTGTTACGAGGTAGTCTGTTCGGAGAATAAAAGTACATAAAATTAAAAGCTTTTCTATCAGAAATAATAGTTAAAATAATGGTTTTCAAAAGAATTACTTACATATAACGAAAGTCTACGTTCTTTTAAAATCTCTGCATTCACACCCGAGAATATGTGCAATATATACTGATAAATAGGCTTCATAGATTGAGCTAGAGGGGGATAATACGAAAGCATTACCACCCAAGGTTGATCAATTCATATACACACTAGAAGGTCCTTTTTATCGCTTAGGTTCTAAGCATCTCCCTTCTCATTCCTCCAGTCTAGTTCAGGCATCTCCACCTATGCATAGATTGCCAAGGAAGACTAAAGTGCTTTCCACCTATCGAAACAATTCTTTTATGGACTGTGATATGGAGCTTCTGTACAGAGTGGGTGTTCAATTCCTTAAATATAACTAATACAATAATAAAATGACAAATTTAACATACCTTGTAACTTAATATATTATTGAATGTAAAAATGTATAACATTCTCTACAAGTAATATTTCATGTCCATAACATTCTCTACAAGTAATATTT
The DNA here is from genome assembly GCF_964235325.1 of Thermobia domestica. Taxonomy (NCBI): domain Eukaryota; kingdom Metazoa; phylum Arthropoda; class Insecta; order Zygentoma; family Lepismatidae; genus Thermobia; species Thermobia domestica. Next base: position 124,443,043 of record NC_137458.1, on the reverse strand, counting down.
CATGTCCAACTTAAAGTAACAAAATATGAAAAATGAAGTTTAAATATGCAAGACTGAGAAGGTCGATCAAATCTGCTGAAAAATTCCAAATTGTATACATATATTATTCAAAACATAACTAGAACAATTGTTCTAAGTATTGGTTTGTACATAACAGTAAAGACTTACGCCCTAAGTAAAGAATAATCGTATGTAATTTTATGTAACTTTTAACCCACTCGTTTAATAAAACACACAACACTTATGATATTAACTTACAGTATGTTTACACGAAGTTATTGTAAACAGTAAGTAACTTGCCAAACATGTAAACAAGTGCTTTTCTTCGCTCTTTACGACATTTAGAATATTTTTTCTTTCTATTTCTTGTACAGAAAACACGTGTCACAATTTTTTGACCAGAAACCACAGAAGTTCTATTACCAAGGAATAATAGTGTTGCGGGAAAAATGAAAGATCATGGACTAAAATGGTGCATATGTAACTTAATAATGTTTCTTTCAATTACAATAAATGTATCCTCAATTTTGACCTCCAAAGGTTCCATACTTTTTAGATGATATATGTTATTCTAGATTTCAATATGGGGATAAACGTGGGTTATCCTTCCAATTTCTTGTTTTACTCAAAGATTTGCTTCGCCAGGCATCCCGACTACAACTTTACGCACCATACACGTATTTCCCCTTCTCGTGACATGCCCGTCATCCTCCCCCCATCTTAGATGTCTTGTTGCATCATCTATCTGATATGCATTAGCCTGTATCTATCTAGTCTTAGCATAAATACTGTTGCAAAGTTTTAAGTACATTGACACAAAATGGTTACAGATATTTTAATATCCTAATAACATGAGTTACATGAATGCATTATGAACCAAAATCACAAATAATGATTCAAAATGGCCACATTAGCACGCACACAGTCCTTAAGTCTTTGTGGCCACTCATTAGTTGCATTACGCAACGCATCAACTGATCTGCAACTGCTTCTCGAAGAGACCACTTTCAATATTGGGATGTCTCTACTTGCAAGCCATCCCTGAAGTTTGGACAACAATCTGTTGTTGAAAGGGTTTAGATCCGGACTTGCAAAACGCCAATGTGAAGTGGAATGAACTCTGGAACATTTGCCTCCAGCCACTGCTGGATTGTCCGTGCCTTACGTGCTGAGGCTGAGTACTGCTAGAAGTTCCAGTTCTGTCCATGGAAGGGAGGTGTTGGTGAGATTCTTGACTAGTCTCTCAAGCACTGTCTCATGGTACACTTTGGCTGACGTTTTGATCCCTTTTTCACAGACATGGAGCTCCATTGTGCTCTCGTAACTCACACCCCTTCACACCATGACTCAGGCAGGATGCTGACCCCTCTGGATCCTTGGAGCTTTTCATCAGCTTCTCTAGAGGATGTGGGACATATTCTGTCATTTTCGGAATTGAAAGTCTCTTCAACACTGAAAATCTTTTCATCTTGGCAATATAGATCTCGCGATATCCTACTGAAAGATAGGTTGCGTAAAGTGTATAGTATAAGTTCAGAGGATAGGCTTGACGATGTCATGAATGTATAACAACTTACTACCTTAATGAAAACGAAAGGCAAACGTTATGTGTAGCTTACTGCCATACAAAATTGGAAGTCCGTTTCCGCTCACTGGGACGTTTACGGAAAAGAACAGTGAATAAGTGTTCTTATCCGATAACGTCCCACTCAGCGGTAAAATCCTGCATGTGTCTGAACTCGCCATACAAGACCTAAACTTGCCAATCTTGTATGGCAGTAAGCTACACATAACGTTCGCCTTTCGTTTTCATTTAAGGAAGTAGGTTGTTATACATTCATGACATTGTCAATTCTATCCTCTGAACTTATACTATACACTTTGCGGAGCCCTATCTTTCAGCAGGATATCGCGAGCTCTACATTGCCAAGGCAACCTAACTTTCTTTACTTAGGATGCGCTATGTATATCCCGTCTTGACAAGTCTTCAGACCCTACCGTGCTTAGGACATGATGATCGCCAGCCAGGCTCCGGCAACGACCATCACTTAAGTACGCCACGATTAACAGTGAAAGTGGGGTATCTTGCACACTACAAGATATTTAAAATCTGCATGACTACTACCTGCCCAAACGGCAGTCCAGGTGAAATGAAAACACATGGTATTAAGGTATTTTAAATAGCTTGTATCCAGTAAAACATGTTTAGGTGTGCCTTGTTTAGACTACTACAATCTACAACATTTTCATATGTACCCCTATGCTCAAAAAAATAAAATAAAATAAAAAAAATAATAAAAAAATTGCGTGTATACTGTAACCCACAATTTTCTGCAATTATTCCATTTTCCTTACGTTTATGGGTAAAATTCAGTTATTAGTAAGTCGAGATAATAGAAAGCAATCCATCTAAGGAGATATTTCCAAAAAAATTAATAAAATAATAAAAATATAAGCAAAAAACAAAATTATGTTCGGAAAAAATGAAATGAAATCTTTGTTTTACGTCCCACGCCTATGCGGTTAGGCTAAAGGAGACGGTGATTATGAGAAATGAATGAAATGGTGGAACGAAGAAAGTGGGAGGAAACGGGAGAAGCTCGAGGAAACCCACGCACACGGTATTTGTCCACCACAAAGTTCACTTGGCGGGGGCTGGGATCGAACCCGGGATCCCAAGCACCAGAGGTGAACGCTCTACCACTGAGCCACCGCGGACCCAAAAAATTACGTTCGGTTTTGTGTATACTGGCAATAATGTTTTCGAGGAATATTTTCAGTAGCAGAGCACGATTGCAGAGGGAATAACACGATTGGTAGGGGAAGAGTTGAATGAAGGAACTGGAAAGTGGAGTAAAATGTTGCATTTATTGGCTTAAATCTAGGGTGTATATTGTCTGCTAAATATAAATTAGCTTCTGTAACCAAGATGTTGTACGGAAATATAGAAACAAAGATGAAAACTGTTGTCTTAAGTTTGGAAGTGACATGCTCTATAGCCATTAGCATTTATTTGTTAAGAAAAATACAGGCAACAAGAGGTAGTCTCTGTGGTCAAGTGGGTAGAGTGGCGGACTGGTAGTTCTTATACTGTTTTGACAACAGATCGAATCCCATCCCATTCCATCTATTCTTTTTTTTCCAAAACATTATAGAAAGTGTATAATTTTTATGTTAATAAGAACCGAAACAATATAATAAGGAAATAACTTTTTGTCTCCTCTGATGACGTATTTATTCAGAATTAGTGTACTATTAGTAATAGCGATTGTTTCCAGTTTATGCTGTTGTATAGCTTCTTCTCTCATCCCCTTTTCTTGGAAAAAGAACAATTTTGTCTCCAATAAAGTGTGAAAAATATATATAGACAGAAACAGTCATCTTAGTACCAAACGTGATTTATCAAGATGAAATGAACAAGTTTCCCGTTATTAAAAAAGAAAGCTATAGAAAATTATTGAAGTTGGTCTTTCTTTAGGTTTTCAGCATGCTATATATATATATATATATATATATATATATATATATATATATATATATATATATATATATATATATATATATTTATTTATAAGACTATACTGTATAAGGTAAGATATGCGATCATACCCACAAATTTAGCTAGTGAGTGAAAGATGTTTTCTGCACAAATATTTTACAGGTTTAGGTGCATGAAACACCAATACGCCACGGTCTCGCTTATCTTACCTTTGTTTATTCCACATACCGTATTATCCGACATATCATTGCAGGTATAAAGTAGCATCAATCGGCAAGAAGAACTACAAGTTGTGTTCTTAGTCTGTTTTAGATGCTCTGGACTCTATCACCTAGTACGCTCGTTTAAATCATGACTCATACGTCTATCATTCAGTGCAGGAACGTATCCAGGTTTTCTTTTCGGAGAAGCCCAACACGAATCCTCGTAATCACGTTATTCTGATTTTTTAAAAAGTCAATAAAATAATAATAATAATAATAATAATAATAATAATAATAATAATAATAATGCAACAGTTCTGTATTTCCCTTAAACTTTTTCCTACTTTTCATTTATGAATCGGTTTACTTTAAACAAACTGCATTGTAGCACAAATGAAATAAAAAAAATATTTTCGAGAGACATGTAAGGAAAACTGTCTGTTACGTGTATTACATAGTAAAAATAGCAAATGGCAATGAGTGTATCGTTCTAATACAGTAAAGTTATAAACAGAACGGAAAGGAAATTTTAATCCCATTTAAAAGTGGTGTTCTTTAATTTCACGTGGTATTAATAGCATTACGGTATGTTCTTAGAATTATAACAACAATACATTGCCCACAGTTTGGACACTGACTCAAAGTAATCTGATATAAAAGAACCTCAAAAGGGAAAAACCAGGTTTATTAAGAAGTGCCTCACTTTTGGAAGGGGACAGCTTCCAGGACCTCACGCAGGATACGTTTCTGATTCAATGCATTATATTTATTTCTTACATGATTATTAGATGCGTAATATGTAAAATTGTATCATAGGTTTACTTTTAATAGGCCTTTTCTTAACACATCCATATTATCCGGCGTTCTGCATGCCTGTTTTATGTCGGATAAGCGAAACTCTACTGTATTTCCAAAGATAGCATATACACAGGGGCTAGAGGACTGCAAGGGCCGGAATTTTTAAACCAGGCCCGGCCCGGCCCGGCCCCTTGAATTTATAATCTATAAGCAGAAGCGGATCAAGGGCGGAGCCAATGGAGTCCAGGCTCCGGGACCCTCAAGCTCAGGGGGCCCCTTAAAATCCCTCTGTTTAATACTAAAATATAGCAATCAACTTATTATATTATAGGCTTCAGACCTATGCTAAATTTTTTCCCGCTCGTTACGCTCGCGGTATCGCTAGATTTAAGTCTTTCCATCAGCAGCATTTAACTGTTAAAAATGAATATAATTATTTAAATGTTAATAATGAACAGTGTGCGAATTACATAATTTATATTGGGGTGGGGGTGGGGATAAAATTAGGCCAACAGGACGTAGAGTCTGAAGTTGCAGTGATTCAAAATGAGTCAATAATGTCTTACTTCCACCCCCCACACACATAAATATGATATGACGTCTGTAATAAATTCAATAAATTCATTAATTCAATAAATTTACCGACGATAACTATGTATATTGTCTTGCATGCACATCTCACACCTAACCTTTCTGAACGTGCTTAAATGTACACACTCTTGTGCCCGTCGCTCTCTAAGGTTTATTTACATAATAATTAGGCCCGAGAGATAACCATGATCACAAGCATATATTAATTTTTCCGCTCGTATTGAAATCTTCCACTTTGCGTTATTACAAGCAGCCTTGCAAAAAATCAGTATTATTAAAATCACTAAAATTACCAGTTAAACCGGACTAACTTAAAAAAAAAAATCTACGTATTAGCATATCATACGAAAAATGGATTGTTGCTGGTCCCGATTTCTGGCATCAAGGTAAAATCGAAGGCCAAATATTTAAAACCCTCAATTCAATTTTCGACCTTTCTCTTCTACTCCTAGTTAATCATAGCCCTACATAAATGGTGTAATTCTTAACCTGACGAAGAACTCTTTTCTCAGCATGAATCTAAATAATGGTCACACTACTGACGATTATGAGTTTCTATAGAAAAAAAAAACTGCATTTAGTACGGGTCGGATCTAGTTTCGTATACTTTGAGATGAAAAAAATCAGTGAAATTTTGCATTATACTAAGCGTAGTTTGGAGGGGGGGGAGCGAACATCTCGGTGGGGATACGTGAGTTGGTTTCTTTGGGGGGAACAAAATGTGACTGAGGGGGAAAACCCCCTTCATACCCCCCGGTAATTCGCACCCTGATAATGAATGTAACTAAATTAATTATTGTAAACTTGGAGCACATCAAAATATTACAGCATAGTTCTCGGTGGTTCGATAAGCCTATGAGGCTGTGGAAAGCAGCAAAGAAAATTTATGCGCTGGAACTATTCGTAACATAGGGCCACCTTAAAATAGTCGGCTCCAGGGCCCCAAAAGTCTTAATCTGCCCCTGGCTATAAGCAATATTTCACGAAAAGCTGATATTTTGTAACAAATGTGTTCGTCATCAAGTTTTCATAAAGTAACCCCTTTCTCCTTTAAATAATTTCAGATGCCGCGATGTTTCAGTGATAGAGCGTTCACCTCTGGTGCATGGATCCTTGGTTCGATCCCAGCTCGCGCCAAGTGAACCTTGTGCTGGACAAACACCGTGTGCGTGGGTTTTCTCGGGGTTCTCCCGTTTTCTCCCACTTTCTTTATTCGACCATTCCATTCATTTCTCATCATCACTGTCTCCTTTAGCCTAGCCGGCACAAACGTGGGACGTAAAACTTCAAGATTTCATTTCAAATAATTTCAATCAAAAAGCAGTTGCAGTTTCAAATAATTTCAATCAAAAAACAGTTGCCGGAAGTATGTAATTTCGAATAAAACGAACTACTATATAAAATTCTGAGTATATTATTATTATTATTTTATGAAATTCTCGCGAACCTTATTTCTAAATCGAAGGGTAAGAAGACTAAATTCACTCACTTATTATTATGGATCCATTTCAATTGAAGCAGTTGAAATAGTTGGGAAAAATTAAAAAGCCATACCCTATATTCCGGTGTGCCATAAGCGGTATAACGCGGCACACTGGTGTGTCCAGCAAAGTGAACAGTGTGACGCAAACGTTTTCCTATTATTTGCAAGAATATTTGTCGAGTTTCTGTTATTATTATTATTATTATTAAAGAACGCGAAGACTCTTCCCGGGCCTGATATTTTCTCTGATCATAATCTTGTGCTGGCCGAAGTAGATATTCAACTGAAAAATGTAGACAGAAGAAAAGTAAGTAACGAAGTGTTGAATACTGAAAAGTTGAAAAACGAGGAAATAAGAAAACTTTTCGTTGAAAAATTCGAAGAAAAATATTCAAACAAGAAAAGAATACGCGCAGATAGTAACACACAGTGGAAATACATTAAACTTTGCTTACAGCAGGCTGCAGAAGAAGCAGCAGGTTACCGCGAACACAAAACGGCTAAGAAACCATGCGTTACAGAGGAGATGTTGCAGAAAATAAGGGAAAGGAAGACGTGGAAACAGGTTGATACAGAAGAGGGAGGGCAGAAATATGTACAGAAAGTTGAATAATGAGTTACGGAGAGAAACAGATAGAGTGAGGGAAGAGTTTTACAGAAGAAAATGCGAGGACATGGAAGAATTAGAAAGAGTTGGGAAATATGAGGAAACGTACAGGGTGCGGCACGTAAAACCGGCCCGTCGTAATATTCTGGTATATTGTGTTTTTGGCAACACTTAAATAATCTACCTTTCTACCAAGAGATGGCGTGTCGAGGTCGGGTCGACTTACGTGACCTGCAGCAGTCACGTGCAGCCGCAGCCAGTGAAACTTGTCGAAACCAGTTGAGAAAAAGGCCTCGTTGTGTTAAGCCGGGTGAGTGTCAGTGTGTGATAATGCCGTATTCGGTACCCGAGCGTGTTGCCATTGTTAAAGGGTTCATTCTCACTGGATCTTTTGTGAAAACAAAGAATTTGTTTCGGGAGAAATTTCCAGGACGTTCTGTGCCAGCAAAAAGCACCATTCAGGAATTGATTGAAAAATGGCGGCGTACAGGATCGGTTCAAAATGCTCCCAGGAACAGACGACCATCTGTCTGCACACCTGAATTAAAGATGCAGGTGGAGGAGATAATGACAAGAAGTCCTCGAAAGTCAACCAGGAGATTGAGTCAACAGGTTCATGCGAGTGAGAGAAGTTGCAGACGTGTTTTAAGGGGACTGAAGTTAAAACCGTACCGGATAAGTGTTGTGCAAGAACTGAAGGAGCCTGACCTGCAGAAGAGGGTGCATTTCTGTTCATGGCTGTTGAGCAATGTTGCCAGTGGTTTCTTGGATCCACTAATGCTCATCATGAGTAACGAGGCGTGGTTCCACCTGTCTGGGTACGTAAATTCCCAAAACAACCGGTATTGGTCGACAGAAAATCCACACGCAATCCACCAGGTGCCCTTGCATGATGAGAAGATTAGTGTTTGGTGTGCCATTTCCGCCACACGCGTTATTGGGCCCATATTCTTTGAGACGACGTGAACAGTGACGTGTATATGGGAATCCTGGAGGAGTTTTATACACACTTGACCGAAGAGGAGCGTCAGTTATGTTACTTTCAGCAGGACGGTGCAACATGCCACACATCAGCTGCATCATTGTCCCTTGTGCATGAGATGTTTACACCAGAGAGGACAATCAGCAAAGGCTTGTGGCCTCCTCGGTCACCAGACTTGTCCACGTGTGACTTTTACTTATGGGGACTGTTAAAGGGAAGAGTATACGAAACAAATCCACACACAATTGAAGAGCTCAAGACCAGGATCCAGGATGTCACCAATAGCATTACAACACAAGAAGTGACAAGGGTATATATGAATCTCCTCAATCGTGCTCACATGTGTGTTGAAGTGGGCGGAGGACACTTTCAGCACCTGCTGTGAAGGCTGCTGTGAAGGTGAGTAGTCATATTCAATACATTACATTTCATTTATGTGTTGTAGTTAATCATATTCAATACATTACATTTCATTTTGTGTGTTCACTTTACGGGCCGGTTTTACGTGCCGCACCCTGTATAAGGAGGTGAAATCTGTGGAATTTCGAGGAAACAAAGGGGTATTGCGATGGCAGTAGAAAATAAAAATGGGAAGGTAGTCATCGATAGAAATGAGGTCATAGAAACATGGAAAGAATACGTGCAAGACTTATATGAGAGTAGGGAGAGATCGTGTAGCCTAAATGTTGAAGCAGAAAATGAAGTAGGCGAGGATGATAAAGGATTTAGTATTCTTCGGGATGAGTTTGAGAAGGTTATATCCGAGATTAGAAATGGAAAGGCAACCGGGATAGATAATATACCAATCGAATTCATTAAAAATATAGGAGACAAGGGAAAGAAAGAACTGTTCCGACTATGCAATGAAATACCTGAAATAGGGGAGTGGCCAAAAGACTTTCTGAAGACGATCATGATACCGATGGTTAAGAAATCGAACCCAAAGAGATGTGAGGATTATAGAACTATTAGTCTTATATCTCATGCAGCTAAAATTCTATTCCGAATACTGAACACAAGGTTATATGAAAGAACAAATAAATAAGTTGAGGAGGAGCAGTTCGGGTTCAGAAGAGGCAAGGGCACAAGAGATGCAATTAGATTATTACGGGCGATCGGTAAAAGATTTATAGAAAAAGGGAAAGAGGTGTATGTTATATTTATTGATCTAGAAAAGGCTTTTGACCGCGTGAATTGGAAATTGTTGTTGAGAGTTATAACGAAGATAGGGTTGGAATGGAAAGATAGAAGACTCACAAGAAACTTATACATGAACCAACAAGTAAGTGTTAGGATAGGGGAAGGACTGACGGAAGAGAGTGCAATTGGAAGGGGAGTTCGACAAGGATGCTGCCTCTCGCCAACACTATTTAATGTCTATCTTGAAGAGATAGTGAAAAAGAATTTACATGATGATGATTGCTTTTCGGTAGGAGGTAGAATGATTAGATGCATAAGATTTGTAGACGACATGGCGCTTGTTGCAGAGTCTGAAAAGAAAATCAATAAAATGTTAGAAAAAATGAGAAAGGGCTTTGAAGAATATGGGATGAAAATAAATGTTAGAAAGACAAAAGCCATGGTGATTGGAACGAAGGGGTCGGTGTCAAATATAAAAGTAGGAAGGGAGAAAATAGAACAAGTGAATAGTTTTCGATATCTGGGTAGTATTCTTAGTAATAACATGAATGCGAACGTGAAATAAAAGCAAGGATAGGAATGGCGAAAGAAGCCTTTAGGAGGAGGAAAAGTCTGTTTTGTGGGACCTTGAATAAAGAGTTGAGAAAAAGACTCATAAAATGCTTCGTGTGGAGTGTTGTACTGTATGGGGCAGAAGCGTGGACATTACGTAAAGGTGATGAAAATCGACTGGAAGCCTTCGAAATGTGGGTGTGGAGAAGAATAGAAAGAATTAGTTGGGTCGAGCGGAAAACGAATGAGTGTGTTAGAAATGGTGGGTGACAAAAGAACACTTTTAGATATTATTAGGAAGAGGAAGAGAAACTGGTTGGGACATTGCCTAACAAGAGATTGTATCATGAGGGACGTCCTAGAGGGTATGGTGGCGGGAAAGGGAGGGAGGGGACGAAGGAGACTACAATTAATGGATGATATAAAAACAGAAAGATCATACGCGAAGACGAAGAAGTTAGCGGAGGACCGTGGAGCATGGAAGCTTCTCAGCTGCGGCAAGTGACCTGCCAATAAAGGCAGAATACCTATGATGATGATGATGATGATGTATTATTTCTTTGTATTATTGATTAGCTTGGTTAGGCTTATTTAAACACTTTTTTCTTTGCACCGACGTATCACATCTCTTGGACGAAAATGCATTAAGTACTCACTGGAATTCAAATCTAGAACCAATGCACTTGAACCATTTGACCACAACAAGGCACATTTAAAAAGAAGTTTCGATTTTGTTCGGAAAGTTGTGATTAGGTGTAACATTTAAAAATATATTTAAGAAAGGGTACGGTGCAAACGCACTGAACTTTCTTGCTCGAATTTCTTACAGTGACTCATGTTAGGCTGCAGCTATTATTGAAACATTTATTTTAGAAATTTCGAATAAAATAATGGGTTTTAGAAAACTTTGCTGGAAGAAACTTCAGGCTTAAAAGTAAAGAACCCATTGGTCATATTTTCGGTAGAAATAACTTAAGCCATATATTAGAATTATTAAGGATATAATTGTATGTGAACTATAAACAAAAGCGTCTGAGTAATTTCTGAGAAAATCATGAAAAAAGTCACTCCCAAGAATAAACTATCCCTTGTGGATTTTTTCAGGACAAACGAGCTATGCTATGCTAACGAGCAATGTTAGTGTTTTCATAAAACTTGAACTTTCGTAAAACTAAAACTACTTTCATTTATGAAATACGAACACAATCGCCTGAGTCGTTCTTGAGAAAATCGCAGGGTAAAACTTACTGTCAAAAGTAATATATCACGTCTAGATTTTCAGGATGAGGGAATTATACCATACAGCTAGGTTATTTGTGTAACATTTATTTATGAAATATGAACAACAAACATCTCCTGAGTTGTGTTTGAGAAGGTCATCGGGAGAAACTTACCCCCAAAGGTAAACTATTCTATATGTAATTTTGAGGATAAACGATTTATGCCATATTGCAAATTATTTATAAAATCTGGACCAAGTAGCTCGAGTATTTTTTAAGCAAATTGTTGAGGAAAATTTCACTATCAAAGTAAACCATCTCTTTTGGATTTTTCTTTTCGGAATAAGCGAGTTATACCATATTGTAAGATTACTACAGAAAATATTTTTACTGAAATTAGAAGAAATTTGTCTCAGTTATTACTGAGAAAAGTGTCAAAAAAATTCAAGTCTTGAGAAAACTACTCCTTCCGTATGTTATCGGGATAAACGATTTATGCTGTATGTTAGTTTATTAATGAAACATTTCTTTACGAAATATGAACTAAACAGACTGAGGCGTTAATGGGAAAATCATCGGGGGAAAGCTCACCCTAAGAGTAAACTACTTCTGAATGCTTACATGACGAACGAGTTGGCATATTGTTAATTAATGATACGTTTATTTATGAAATGTGGTTGAGAAAATTGTGCAAAAAGAACGCATAACATACAGTAAATTACACCTTATGTATTTTTTCAAAAAATGATTCGTACTTCGGTGGACAGTTGTTAATAAAATATATATTTATAAAAAATACATAAAATAGTCACTTTTTTTGAGAAAATTGAATTATTTTGAATTTTCATTTTTCATTAAACTACCCTTACTTTTAGGTGTCGAAGGATATAACATTTGAAACTATAGTATGTTATTAAAACGTTATGTCTAGAATTCGGTCCAGATACGTTGAACAGCATGCCCTTTATTTGAGTGTATGTAAAAGCGTGACGAACCGACAGACGAATAGATGGACAGACATCGAAAAATCATTTTTTTTTTAAATATGTAGGTGCTATGTAACTTGAATTCATTGAAATCCCGTATTCGACTTTTATAACTATCACCACACTTCCTTATTTCGTCGCTCAATGTGAAAACGCATAGGCCTACACCGACACGTAAAGTGATAATTTGTAATGCCAAAAATTTAATTTGTTATGTTTAATGTGTTGTCACGCTAGAAAAAAAGCTTATGCCTGTTACATAATTTTATTATCAGTTTTTCACGCTACTGTGTAATTGAGAAGAACGGTATGATTATAGTTAATATCCATGACACCTTTTGGAAGCATTCGTGTTCCACACAAATAGGGCTGTATAATTTAGTTTTGTTTAAAGAAAGCATTCTTTATTCCTTACACAGACTTATGATTTCATTTCTTGCACTTGTGGATATGAGAAAAAAGGAGAGAGAGAGAGAAAGAAAGAAAGAGAGAGAGAGTCAATACTTTAAAAAGAAACACACACACACAAACACTAGAACAATAATTTAACATTATTTTTCATGACAACGAGCTATTCTACTTCATTCATTGTAACTGGAAGGCTGCAGGTCGCGCATGTTTTTTTTTTTTTTTCGTTCATGACTCTCAGACACACTCGAAGTTCGTCTGCTGTGCAAAAATGGAGAGAGGGAGGAATAAGCATACCATACCATAAATTGAAAACAATAGCTGTTACAAATAGTACTTTAATCCTGAATAAATGCGTCGATTAAAGGACACTATCAATATGTTATTTCCTTATTATATTGTTTCGGTTCTTATTAACATGAAATTATGCACTTTCTATAATATTTTGTAAAAAAATAAAATTAAAAAAAAAACTTGTTCATTTCATCTTGATAAATCACGTTTGGTACTAAGATGTCTGTTTCTGTCTATATATATTTTTCACACTTTATTGGAGACAAAATTGTTCTTTTTCCAAGAAAAGAGGATGAGAGAAGAAGCTATTCAACAGCATAAACTGAAAACAATCGCTATTACTAATAATACACTAATTCTGAATAAATACGTCATCAGAGGAGACAAAAAGTTATTTCCTTATTATATTGTTTCGGTTCTTATTAACATAAAAATTATACACTTTCTATAATGTTTTGGAAAAAAAAGAATAGATGGAATGGGATGGGATTCGATCTGTTGTCAAAACAGTATAAGAACTACCAGTCCGCCACTCTATACCCACTTGACCACAGAGACTACCTCTTGTTGCCTGTATTTTTCTTAACAAATAAATGCTAATGGCTATAGAGCATGTCACTTCCAAACTTAAGACAACAGTTTTCATCTTTGTTTCTATATTTCCGTACATCATCTTGGTTACAGAAGCTAATTTATATTTGGCAGACAATATACACTAGGGTGGAGCGAAATTTTTTTTTTTCGAAATGCGAATTTGGACAGGGTGCAAAAGTTGCATCATATCATAATACTTTACCATAGGAAATTTCAGCTCTCTGAAATAATTTTTAGCCGGGGCGCAAGGGGCCTTAAGTTTGCGATTTTGTAAATCAATTTCCATTTACTATGTAACTATTTGGCAGATTTTCGCTGGAAGCAGACTGTAAGTTTTAGTGTAGATAGGTGCAAAATATGCATCCTGTATCAGTAGATAACAACAATAACTATTAATTCACTAAAATTATTTTTAGCCGGGGCGCAATGGCCCTGAAATTTGGGAATAATTAGACGAAAAGCGATCAATTATAAGCAATTTGCTGGTTTGCCATAAAGAAGTTTTTTTTTTTTCTATTTAGTAACAGTCTTTTTCTGGTATAATGAACTTGTTGGCAGTACTAAGTTACTAGTATAATAGTTTGGTAGGTGGAGATAAGAGGGTACAGAACGAAATCAGGGCGCGCGCTCGTGCAGGTGCTAAAGTCTTGTGCAACTGTTTAGCAGCTTGACAATTGTTATTAGTGTGTTGTACGAGTGCTCGGAACACGTGTCTGGTTAGCGGCCGTGTTGCTACGTTAGTGATTTGATTAGTTTTGCGCTTTTGTAGTTACTGATAGGCTTATTATCTACCATTGTATTACAGCCTAACATCTGGTGTTTTTGTTTTGTGCTATAAAGAAGAAGAAAGATGGCAAAATCAACCAGGTGGAATATTTCAAGAGCACAAGAGATGTTTCGTAGCGCCAAAGGTCGCGACTGAAGAACGCTTCCAACTTACGAAGACGTTATGGCATGTTATTTATTTACGCGTCAGCAGCTGAAGGGGGCAGAAGTAAAGATCCAGCAAAGAATTTGGTTTTCACGAAGGTAGCAGAAAGGGTGGAAGACATTTGGTAACGTGTTTCAATTCTTGTTGTTTCGCTCGGCTGTTTATCAATAGTGATCAACAGTTACCACAAGAAACTGAAAATATTTTTAAAATTGGCAGTAAGATGGGGCATGAAAGAAGAAATAAATTACAAGAACTGAAGAAGCAGGGCAATAAACCATTTGATATAGCAGCTTGTAAGTGCTTGGATTTCACGGTGTGTCGTTGCACAGGACACTCAAAATGCCTGAATCGGAGAGTGTTTTATCAGACCAAAGGATAAGTAGAAAAATGGTAATCGGTGGTATTGATGTTACTTGGACAAAGAAAAGAGAAGAAAGGAAAGCCAAAAAGCAACTAGCGGCCAAACTTTCAACCAAAACAGTACCAGTTACATTATTGAATCTTTAGACTCCTCGTCATCTTTGAAAAAAAACGAAGGCAATAAAGAACACGCTGAAGCTGGAGGAGATCCTGATTCTAGTTGGAAGTATCCTTTAAAGATCATAGATCCTTTATCACAGATTAGATGCATAGAAATGAGAAAATTCCTCCCAACATTAGCAAAAGTGAAGGAGAAAACCGGCGTGACTGGAAGAAAAATTACAGCTATTGCTACTGAAGTTTTGGAAGATTTTAGTATTGTGAGTCCAGAGCAGCTGCAAAACATAATTGATAGAAGTAAAATACAAACAGAGATTGCGAAAAATCGTAAAAGTGTAAGAACTGAAGTGACTGTTAATAAAGAGAACCCTTGTACCATCTATTTTGATGGGAAGAAAGACTCGCAATGTCCGGCTCCGGAAGTCATAGAGATATGAAGAGGAGAGCTCATTATTGTGTCCTTGAAGAACCGGGTAATAAATTTCTCAGCCATGCTTCTTTGACCGTTTCAGCATTAGCAAAGAATACTGCTAGTTCCATCTGCCGGGAATTATAAGAAAATAATGTGGACCTATGAGATATGGTAACTATCGGCTGCAATGGTACTAATACTAATGTTGGGTCACAAGGATGATGATTAGAGTGCTCGATGATGATTTAGAGAGGCCCTTGCAGTGATGCATACGCTTATTGCACATCATTGAACTACTACTTCATCATTTACTGAAAGAAATCGATGATGATTACTGGTACTTTGTCTGGTCCTATTGGTAGATCATTGGTGAATTGTGAGACGAATCCAGTGTGCAGCTTCGGAAAGATTTCTTCAGAACTCCCTACATACCTAAGCGTGCGTCATCTGAGTTATGATCAAAGATATTTGTATGAAATATGTCAATCTGTCGTAAGAGGAGGCTGTGATAAAAACCTAGCAGATAAGAAACCTAGGAAACTTGCGCATACTCGCTGGTTAACAATGACTTGTAGACTTTCGCGTCTATATATATCAATGCCAAATTCTTCAGAGGAGCTCTAAACTCTCCTAAAGTTCATAGTAAAAGTATATGTACCAGTATGGTTCAGCATAAAAGAGAAACCTCTTGCCAAATACGGAGCTAAACATTTGTTCTTGACCATAAGACTTTCGAGATGTTTGCAAGAACCATACAAGACTTTTGTCAATAAAGTAATTTCGTGAAATGCATTCTATGCGAATTCTGAAAATATTCTTATTGCCATGATTGGTGACTAGTCTACAGATCAGCTACGCGAATCCTTGCTACCGATAAAATCCTCCAATCCAGAAAACAATGTAAACGTGAAACTCGTTCCTTCCAACTGCCACTGTTAAACTTCGAGGCTAGTAATTACACAGAAATGATAAACTAAATTGGGTGTAACAACAGAACCGCCAATACTGACTCATATCACAGATGACAAGTTGCGAGAATTTGTTCTTGAGAAAGTACAAGTATAGATATCTCTGAGTTTCCATGTTATACGCAAGCAGTGGAAAGATTGGTGAAAATACTTAGTGAAGATTCTTCGTCAGTATGTGAGCCAGGAGAGATTTCTTTATTCGTTCCAAATTTGACTTAAGAAAATACATCACTACTTTTCAGATAAAGTTGCAGTATTCTGCTTGAAGACGTGAATGAAACTTATGAAACATTCAATCTAGTACTGGTGGGTAAGTGGGATGGAACTCGACGGTAGCCACCTCCATGTGGTGAGTTCTGGATTGATGTAGCCTGTAACATAGAATATGAACTTCGATAACTTTAGAAATCCACCTGGACACGACAACAAATCATAATACCTTCAAATTACAGTCTCCTTCAAGCGAAGAGCTGCCTAATAATTATACAAATGAACAATAAACGCGTATTTATTTACAAAACCTATCAAACTTAAGGCCCATTGCACTCCTGCTAAAGAATATTTTAGTGAAATGAAATTTCCGGTGGTAAAGTGCTACAATATGATGCAACTTTTGCCCTATATCCGAATTCGAATTTTAAAAAAAAATAAAAAATTGGGCTCTTTTCACTCATTTATAAAATCTGTCAAACTTTAGGCCCATTGCGCCCCGGCTAAAAATTATTTTAGAGAACTGAAATTTTGCATGGTAAAGTACTACGATATAATGCAACTTTTGCCCCCTATCCAAAATCGAATTTCGAAAAAAAATTTTTTTTTGGCCTCTTTTCACTCCACCCTAATATACACCCTAGATTTAAGCCAATAAATGCAACATTTTACTCCACTTTCTAGTTCCTTGATTCAACTCTTTCCCTACCAATCGTGTTATTCCCTCTGCAATCGTGCTCTGCTACTGAAAAAATTCCTCGAAAACATTATTGCCAGTATACACGAAACCGAGCATAATTTTGTTTTTTTGCTTATATTTTTATTATTTTATTATATTTTTTGGAAATATCTTCTTAGATGGATTGCTTTCTATTATCTTCACTTACTAATAACTGAATTTTACCCATAAACGTGAGGAAAATGGAATAATTGCGAAAAATCGTGGGCTACAGTATATACGCTTTTTTTTTTTTTTTTTTTTAAAGCATGAGGGTACCAACTTCGAGCAAGATCTGTGAATTCCTACTGGGTGTTTTTAATGCGGTGTTTGTAAATTGGGGACTCAAAAGATTTTAAACTAAGTACAAGCTTCTAACAACGTGTTACAACCTGTTTATGGTGTCGAGTAGCGGATTGCGAAGCTAAACTGAGGAAGGCTTTCTGTGACACGTTGTTAGAACGTGTAGTACATCTAAAATCTTTCGGTGATGTGAAACCTCATGTTACGCAGTGTTATGTATAGAGAAAACGTTATTACACAACAGGAATAGAGCAGGTACAATACAAGATCTTTAGTTGACAGTCCTAATCTGAACAAACATTTAACGAAACTGCTTTCAGTGTAATCATTTTGTAATATTGTGTTTAATATTTTCTGGTAAGTAATTTGTGTTCAATGTCCTCTCCGGGATTTCTTTGAAGGAAAATTTTCCAGTTTGATTCCATACACTCCAATGTTGTGACATATTGCATGAAACGATTACAAAATGATATACGGGCTTAATTTTCAATAAGGATATGTTATATGAATAGTGCTGCTTCAGATATGGAAGTGAAGAAAAAATTAATGCAGAGTTGTTTGTATGTAAAAGTTGTAAAACACAGTGCAGTACCATTCAAGGAAATCACATCTCATATCGTACAAAATAACTGACATAATATTATACAAAATACTTGTTTTACTTATGGCGTAAGCTTGATCCCTTACGTTATAATTCTTAGAAACTGCCTTAGAATATTACCTAGAATTGCATCACCGAGAAACTCCAACCGTTGATAACAATCCGTATATCTATTTGGTGAATATGATGCGTGAGTCAAAGCTTGAAGTAAATAACACCGGTTTCTGAATTTATAACGAATAGTCCTTTCAAAATCATCAATACCTTTCAGGTGAGAATTAACTAAGTCCTCAAAGCTGGATTTGTATTTCATTTTGTCCACATTAGGAAGAAGCGCAGGCGGTGGATCACTCTTGAGCATACTTAGAACATTGTTCAAGGGGAGAATATCAAACCACCCAATTACCTTAAGTGCTTCTTTCGCTCCGTATGCATTGCAATACGCACCAATTATTGCTTCTGTACAATCTGCAACAGTTTTATCGGAAACCGTTTGTTTGCTAATGAAATTTTCCATTGAGGAGGGAATTGAAGATTTCACATCTTCACCTTCCACTGCTAATTTTCGGAACTCTTCCCACGTTTCACTTGATATATTACCGCTTATTCTTTCTTCAGCTGGAATCATTAGCTTGTAAAGGACGCCAAGTTTCACAGCCGTATCGACTACAGCAATTTGAATCGGACGTGGAACACAAAATCCAGGTGGTATCCAATCAGCTCCTGGGGAAAAATCGTACACTTTGATTATACTTGCAAGGCCTTTCTTTTTGCCAGAGTAATACAGATTACGATTTCCAATTATTTTTCCTTTCAGAGAAGTTAACTTGCCTTCATCCAAATGTTCATACTTCAAAAACAAAAACAATGTAACACTGAACTTCAGAAAAGAATCACCCAAAGTTTCCAAACGTTCTAGATTGATAATATCACCTGCCGAAGCAGCAGTAATTGCTTGTAAAACTTCTCGCAGTTCAGGGCCAATATGTGCATGGGTATCGACACATGACTCTATACAATATTTCTCTGAGGTATTTTGTACCGGTACACTTCCACGCTTTTTATTGTTTGTTCCTGGGATGTTTCTACGTATAAAGTCATCATAATAGAAAATATCCACAAGGCAAATTTCATCCATTTCCCTTTCGATATCTATTGGTTCTTCATCAAGAGACCACATGGATGATGATTTAGACTGAACATTCGATGATACAGTGGTTTGTTTTGTCATGGAAGAATATCCTGCACTGGTAGAAGGAAACTGACTTCTCTCTTCCATCATACGAACGTCACATTCCAAGGGCTTCCAGAACAATCCTAATAAAAGAAATATAATAATTAACGAAGAGAATATAAATACTAAACAAATGTTAATGATTATATGTATCGAAAATATTAAATAAATTTCTACAGACAACTTAAAAGTAAATCCATATCCAACAATACTGCAACCTGGTAATGAACTGTGTCGGGAATGGGAATAAATTAAATACAAGAATTATTAGCAAATTTGATCTTCCCGAATAAGAGCTAGTTTGAACTTAAATAGAGAAAAATTTGCACACCTTTGAGAGTAATTTTTACGTGCAACCTTAAAAACTCGAGAACATGAATACGACTAACCAATTAAAGAAGACATTATAATTTTTGTCTTTAGGAAAATGGCATTAAGTTAAGAAAATCACTACAAATCAAAGTGTAATCGAACCAGAAATCGAACCCGAACAACTGGCTTGCCATGGCAGTGCGCTAACCAGTACGTTATCATGTTTGCTTCCTGAGGAGTCACCTATTCTCACTTTCGGGATCATTACTCAACTATTCAGACTTCATGAATTGAGAATTGTACACTTCTTGAACTCAACAATGAGCCTTGGTCCTTCACAATTCCTTTAAGTTTCCACACAGAGAAACTAATTTTTACTTGAATTATCAAGAAAGTAATATACACAAGACATAAATGTCTGCACGCTTCTAATAAACAAATTGGCATGTACAGATCAGTTATAATTAAAAAAAAAAAAAAGAAAACAAAAGAAAAGAAAAGAAAAGAAAAGAAAGACAGAAAGATGAAAAAAGATAGAAGTCGAAAGCTTAGCATCATGGATGTCAGACAGGTCAAGCCTGTAGAGGACAGACGATCACCAAACATGAGGAAAGAAAGAGACTTTTATGAAATGACTACGTAACTTAGTAACTATGTTTCGTATTTGATATGCAGATACTCCTTTCTAATACAACCTATGATTTTTTCTCTTTCCAGAGAATCTGTGCTTTACTGAAACAGATCATTAGTCTGAAAGTAAACAAAACAAAACAAAACAAAAAAAAAAAAAAAAAAAAATCACGCTTTTGCAATAAAATAAATCAGAAGATGTATCCACGTTACGCAAATAAAATGATACTACCTCCTAATTTTGTCTGTAATATATAATTGTGAATGCTCACTTTGTAAATTAGATCTCAATGTTTCGCGCAGGGAGTCCTTACGTTAAGGAAACAGCTCGTCAATCTATTATTTTATTAATATTAATCCAACAACAACTATAAAATTGATTTATAAGTGAAAAGATCTATGTATGATTACAGTCAGAATATACATTCTATACTTTAACATCACGATTACATCGTCTCGCTGCTACTTCATTTGTCATTTGATAAAACACAAGACCAAAGTACTATTACGAATCAGAACAAACCCAAATCATGACTTTGTGGTTGACAACAATGTTCTGTGGGTTTTTTCAGACTCTTTCATTTTTTCCCCACATTCTCATTCCACCAATTACTTCATAATCATTCCCTTTCACTAATTATCCATCATTTTTAGCCCATAGGTCATAATCGTAGGAGTAAAATAAGAAATTTTAATTTCATTTAATCTCAGTTACAACAGAAGATAACAGTAGTACTTAATTCCATATATGAAAGACCGGGTGGAATAACAGGCCTCTACGAACAGAGATTAAGCTGTATCACCACGTGAGATCTGGGTGTTTGTAGAAAGCGTAATGATATATGTTTGTGTTAAGATATGTCTTTAGTTAGAAAAGATTTATATTTCGATATTGTAGGTTTAAGAATGGAAGTGCGAAATGTGCGGATGAAAAAGCGAAAGTAAAAATGTATCTACACCGTAAAGAAATGATTATCTGCGTAAGGAAAGTAGATATGCTGGTGTGTTGTGTACGATATAGTATTTTCAATATTTTGTATATCATTTCTGATGGAACAGAGAAACAATAATTTTAGGAATGATCCAAAAAACGCATCAAAAGATTGCTATCTTGGCCAATAATTAATTTTTGGATCAGGATCTACAAAATTTCTGAACGTCCCTGAATCAAGTTTTCGTTTTTTTTCATTTATTTATTACGCTATAAGCACATTATACTGACTTAAGTGATAGTTTGGGTTTGGCCACCTTATATGTAGTTCTCCAGATATGGGATGTACAAGACATTTTTTTGAACGAATGAAATATATTGGATTTTTTTTTATTAGGGGCTACACACTTTTTTGAACGGCTTCTAAATCGAGTTTTTTTATTTTGTTACGGGATAAGCGCATCATACTGAGTTAAGTGATAGTTTGGGTTTGACTACACTATATGTAGTTCTCCAGATATAAGGCCCACAAGAAAATTTTTGCCTGAAATATATTGGATCTTTTGATCCCAAAAATGGAATTTGCTAAATATCAATTTATAAAGTGAGGTATGTAATGCACAATATTGCCTGAATGCATGTCAGCAATGTATTTTACGTCTTATGTGTCTTTTCGAAGAACATAGATACCATTCGCGTCAGTATTAAGTCGAGTACCCTAGCGCTCGCTTTCTCATAACAATGAACGACTGTGCTTTCATAATATTGCAAAACTGTATAAAGAGTGAAGGAAGAGTATTGTAGAAGAGAAATACCATCTGTATTTCTAAAAAAGATGGAATAAATTCATTTAAAAAAATGTATACTTTAACTTGAGCTCTGTTCAAGTGAGAGAGATGATAACGGTAAAATTACTTAAATGTTTAGATTCTCGAATTAATGTAATATTTTTTTTTTCGTGAATACTAAACGTACTTATCTTTGTTGCTAAGACCTGTGTATAAACGAATATTTTCTTCAGATTCTAAGTACGCTCGGTGGCTTAGTGACAGAGCTCATTCCTAATGCAAAGGTGTATATAGTTTGATTCCATACTATTTAATCTTACTTTGGCCAACATATTGTCTGCAGGATTCTTGGAGATTTCCAGTTTACTTCAATCATTATATTAATTTCAATTGTTTCACCAACGTTCACTCGAACTTACAGAAAGTTGATCGGTATCTGTGCAGTTGCGCCAGAAACATGAAACCGGCGTAGTCCTGGTGTGGTGCCTTAACTTGTAGGTGCCAGTGTCGTGTTCGCGCTAGTAAAATATTGCCAAATGTGAACAGTTTGTACATCATAACTCTTTTCCAATCATATATTTCGTAAAACAACGTCAGGAAGAAGGTTTAACCATAGGAATGATTGTAGTTAAAGACATCGTGGACAAGCAAATACAGTGTCTCCTAAGGTGCTGTATCGAATTCGTAGATTGTTAGGCCAGCAAAATCCATCGCTTAAGTATGACGTGCCCCAGATTTTAATTCTGGGACAGTCCACTGTCAGCCACGTGATTAGTCGCATCTAGGCTTATGGTGCGCACATAGTCAGGTTCACATCCTTCTCCCGCAGCACACTGCTCAAAGTAAGGAAACTACCGCAACATGTACGAAAGTCACTTGGCGAAGTCAAAATGGAAGGTAGATCGTCATATTGGACAGCTTTACACTTATCTCAAGGTAATGGTAATTTTCGAGCTTTCGTACGACGGAGTCTCTCTACAGTTACCTTCTTTCTCTGCGAGGAATATTTTCATACCACTATAAACAACAAATGCACGAATTTGGGGAAAACGGAAATGAGTGACATGGACTGATTAGACTGACTAGAAGGTGGTGGTGTAATGTCGTGAACAATTGTGTTGATTAAAAAAAAAATAACCAGTACTACAAATATGTATAGTCCGCAGGAAAAACGTGCAACATGAGCATGTAAGTTTATTGTGAAACTACGCCTAACAGTCCAAGGAATCAATATAATGTCTAAATGGCACGAATCACGCCAGGAGAAACCTCGTCGTCCTCCCCTGCATACTTATTTTGGAGTAAAAGACTTCGTCGTTTCACAACAAATTTAAATGCTCATGTTCCAGGTTTATCGCTGCGGACTGTACCTTGATCTTTCATACCAGTATATTTTATATACTAGTTTCCACGACCTTCAGTCTAGTGCTATCTTCCCCCAAGAGAATATATCCTCGCATTTCTGCCCACATGGGCATTCATTCTCGATTAAACTTTCCCGGCTGCTGAATCAGTCGAAGAGCTTCGATTTGTGGCTCCTCGCTCATCAGATATTACGGCCGTAAGTTTTTTTTCCTGGACGTATGTAAAGATAAGACTTTATCGTACCAAAATGTGGGACATCCTAGACTTGAAACACAAAATTCATGAAGCATGGTATTATTATTATTGAGGAAAAGTAGTCCTGAACATGGATGGAATTCGAATATCAGTTGGATGTACTGTATACAACAAAAGTTGTTAAGCTATATTATTTTGAAAGAACTTATCATCTCACTTATAAGAAGCAAAATATCGTTATTACAGAACAACCAAAATGATAGTCCCAGAATTTATATGAAACAGATACATTTTTATGAGCAAGCTAGACGTTTTTTAAGACCTTTTTTGTTGTTATTTTTTATGCTTTGTTAGTAACATGATATTTTTCTGTTCTAGTCATATTTAGTTCTATTTTCACGTATTGTATGTATTATACGTGAAAGAAATACGTACCACTGCCTGTATCTTGACACAATTTTATATGTAACTTTCCAACGTTACAGTCTGTATACCTACCACCTGTAAAACTCCGGCGGAAGGAATCACGTGATTTTGGGTTTGGAAATTTAAATTTTGCTAACAGCAATCTATGGTAATCCAGATCTACTGTATTTTCAGATTCTAATAAGTACAGACTTAAATACAGATGATTTTCCAATCTACGAAAACTTCGAACGCAGGGATAGATTTTATAAATTACGCACCTTAATAGTGACCTTTTGCTTATCATAGAAGCTTACAGTGCCTTGCTTCCCTTGACGGAACAAACACTGCCCACCACTGAATAATTATAACGGTTGTATTACGAAAATGAGTTCTGTACAGTGTAGTACCTCAAGACACAAGTCGATCTTTTTCCTTTATGTGCTTTTATGTAATCAATGCATGAGCACTATTGTAAGAGAAACGTCATACTTTCACTACTCTATATTAAAATAATAAGAAGGTAGGAGCTAAAAGAATAGTACCACTCCTGTAAGTCCTACTTCCCAATTATATTCACTGAAGGAGAGGATAAACAGACCCCTTAACACCATACAACGAGACGTATGATCACAAAATCGGACCTCGACTCGGAAATAAGATATTTCTGTAATTCAGATTAAGTTATTGAATTTCTCTTAAAACTACTGTCAAGACTTTTGGCGACGAAGATGACTTAGTTCCTACGTGGACCTGGATTATACATAACATCAAGCAGACTTTCTCATGGAAGCTGCTTTGCTCATGTAAACAGTTACTGCATCTACCTGCAACCATGTTTAAGATATTAGATTGTCTTTTCTGAAAGAGAGTTCTGTAGCCGTCAATACTACAAATCACTGAAAAGTTATGGCGTGACCTTCACAAACACAGAAAGAAACTCGAGCATCACAGTCCATGTTTCTCCTCTCTTTTCATCTCCTACCAATAGTTAGTCTGTCAACTTTTAGAAATACAAACGAGAACAGCTTGTGAAGTGAGATAGGGTAGGAAGTGAAGGTAGTATACTATGAGATTCTAAAAATTTGATAACATTTTTCTTCTTAGCACTGGTGGTGGTTTGTAAGGCCTTATGAAAATATATGTAGTTTTTTAGAAATCCTTGACGATGTAGGGAGTCGCCTCGGCTTCCCAACCAGCCAACCAATAATTTTGTGTAATGTCAAGTACTGATACCTAGACTAGATATTGAAAGTATATTGGAAGTCTTTTAAAAAATAGAAGTTCGATTAATTATAGTTGTGACTAAGGTGGCATTTCTTCAGGGCATAACATGAAGTGCTAGGTAAGCTATGCAGACCTAAATCTTTTGAGTTGGGTTTGCGTCTAATTACTTTAACTATCAGATCAATGAAGCGACCTAACATTGGTTCACACGTCTGTAGGCAGGCACAGAAACGTCTTCGAATTAATCGTGGTTTAAAACCACAGCTACGTCATTTTCAGAGATCTTTCGGTTTTTAAAAGTTTTGTAACCTACAGTGTGCGCGGAAAGTATTGACGCCTAAAGCTTCGTGTCAATATTTTTCGTGTTTTTACACACCATCCGCGTACTTCCTTAATGACACCGCGTAAAGTATTGTCGCTAGCTGGCAGGAAACACCCGCCTGTTGTGTTACTTGTTGTAGAGTAACAAGTTTCAACTTGCTCTGGTGGGTCGACAGGATTACTTGGAGTGTGCACGTGCTCTTGGTATTTCATGTAATTTTGATGTTGCTCTACGTGTGCTGCGATCTCATTTTTCTGTGACAAGATGCCTTACTGCGTTCTGATGCCTGGTGAAAATGAGGCGGTGATTGCCCTTTTTAAAGCTGGTAAAAAATCAAAGATATATTTAGGCAAACGGGTCTGAAGCTGAGAACACTACAGCATTTGGTGAAACGTTTTAAGGAGGAAGGAGAAGTCAAAATGTCCCGTCCAAAACTAAAGTCTGGTAGGTCTAGGAAAGTGTCTCAAAGAACGCTAAAGATCATGAAAAGGTAGCTGCAGAAGCAACCTTCTTTAACAGCTACGAAATTAAAAAAAAAAAAAAAAAATCCTGCATTGCTTGGTAATGTGTCTCTACGGATGGTGCAGGAGAAAATTCATGACAGCTTAGGGCTACGAAGTTACAGAGCTCCCGGAAACGCCTTCTTACAGAGGATCATCGTAAGAAAAGATTGGCTTTCTGTAATAATAATAATAATAATAATAATAATAATAATAAAAATGATATTTGGACTGTTAATGACTGGAAAAAAAGTGTTGTGGACTGATGAAGCCACGTTTTTCGTTAGTGGCACTGGCTGCCAGCGAATGTACCGTCTTTCTGGTGACGATTCCACCCTTCCTCAGCACACATGTCCATCTGTAAAACACCCTGCCACTATCATGGTCTTGAGTTTCTTTAGCTATGGTGGTGTAGGAGAGTTAGTTACTCTCTCTAGAAACCAGACTATGAATCAGTTTCTCTATTTTGAGCTATTAAACGATGTACTAAAATCGTCCTTTGCTTTTTTTTAAAAAAAAAAGCTCCTTGTCATACAGCCAAAAGTGTGGTATCTTGGCTTAAATATGCTTGTATCTCATTTTTTGAAGATTGGCCAGGGTATAGTCCATTCTTAAACATCATAGAGAACCTATGGTCTGTCATGAAGAGATGTTTACAGGGTATGGACATTTCTACATTGCCTTTGCTGGAAGCTGCCATCACGGAGGTTTAGGACAATTAGCCACTTGTTATTCTCCAAACTCTCGTCTTGAGTGTTCCAGAGCTACTGAAAGCATGCAAGAAGACGAAAGGAAGTCCAACAAAATACTGACTATCCCATAAGTACTCTAACTTTTATTTTGTAATGTGTTCGGTGTCTTTTTATTTGTGGTTCTAGCTTTCACTTGCGTCGCGTCAATACTTTCCGCGCGAACTGTATATGGTGATTCGTGTGTGAGAGAAATTTTTCTCCATTGAGAAAGTCATTCCAATAGTCTGTGCTTCAATCTTAGAGACGAGAACTAACTTCGTGTTCAGTAGCATATCTGGTTGGTGCACTCGTACACAAACCACGTATGTGCTTATGCGCGTCGATCTCTTACATAAACCACGTACATGCTTATGTGCGTTGATCCCTTACACAAACCATGTACTGTACGTGCTTATGCGCGTTGATCACTTCTAAATTAACCTATTTGGTTCAAAATTTCGTCTTTCCTAACGGGTAACCAGAACAGTTGACGTAAAGCACTAGGACGAATATCAATAGTTTCTTTCCGAAATGATCCATCTTCCAAAGTAACCAACTACGGTTGGTGAGCAGACTTGTGCTTTTTGGCAATTAAAGGAACCACACAACGTTGTGGAGTGTGGATTCAAAACTTATCATCCTTTGGACTAGCATATTCAAAACTTATCATCCTTTGGACTAGCATAACCTCTAAGCCCGACTGCTATGGTCTGTGCAGGTTTCTTAGTAGTAAAATTGTAAGAAAGGTGGCAGCAAAACGTATTTAATTTAATTTACAATAATCATTATTATTTTTCCTACACTTTCAATTACAATTTCGTTTCACAATTTCACTCCCCTAGTGAATTTGAGATTTCTCCTAGGAATTTCATTGGGGCTTACTAACGACGAAGATGATCGCCGCATTACAACAGTATTTGTTTTCCTCCATATTCGATTTTTTTTTTCTTTTTTAGCTGATTTCGGCCATAAAGGACGCCTATGTTTTGGGATATTTATATTATATTTGTACTAGCTTATATATATATATATATATATATATATATATATATATATATATATATTCTGTCATTTTATTATTATGTGAATCATTCTTTCTGTCTTTGTACTTGATAGCATCATGATGTAAAGCTTCGTTATTCATTCCTGTTAGAAGGGCTTACTTGCATTTCTATGCAACTGCTTACTTATCATCTTAAATTTTAAATATAACATTACGATATTGTTAAAATTTACCGTTTCATTTTAAAATTTTATATTATAACTATTTCTATTAATATATATAATCTAAAATTTTAAAATGAAACGGTAAATTTTAACAATATCTTATTGTTATATTGAAAATCTGAGAAAAAAATGAAATCTTTAAGTTTTACGTCCCACAGTTATGCTGGTTAGGCTAAAGGAGACAGTGATGATGAGAGATGAGTGAAATGGTGGAATGAAGAAAGTGGGTGGAAACAGGAGAACCCCGAGAAAACCCACGGTCACAGTGTTTGTCCACCACAAAGTCTACACGGCGCGAGCTGGGATCGAACCAGGAACCCCAAGCACCGGAAGTGAACGCTCTATCACTAAGCCACCGCGCCCCCTTGAAAATTTGAAGTTGTATAATGGGCAACAATTGGAAATGTATATAAATGATTTAATATTATGATGTCTCTATTATCTACATTAATATGAACCTACATATTAACGTCTGAGGAAGATAACGTTACGTTATGGAAATTGTTACGAAATATTTTGATTTTTAATAAGAAGTACATACTCTGGTCAGAAAAATATTAATTATTTAAATAATAATTCCAGAGTCAACATGGGAGAAGTTAAATATTTTGTTTTCTTTTCTACGAAAAATAGATTTCAATGTCATTATTAAGTATACTCACCAACAGGTTGCTCTGGTAATAGTGCCTCCTTTAAAATTCTAACCCTAAGTTCTTCCGCTAGCAGCAGATAATGGATTCTATGTAATATGGACGGTATTGTCATGGCTTTTAACCATAATGTACTTGATAATGTTCTTAGAGTACACAACTCTGGTACGAGCAGTTCGTCAAAATCCTGATCATCACGTCTATGTCTCCTGGAAACTGTTGCAATCGAACCTCTAAAATTAATTAAATAAAATGTATTAATAAAATACAATTGATCAAAGCGCCAAATATTTATTAATAATACTTGTTTATTAGTTTCGGAAATTCAACACTGCCTTCTTCAAATACATTATCTTAGACCACAAAATGCTAATTAGGAAAAAAAATCGTGTAGCATTAAAATATAGCACAGTTGTGGGGAGAAGAATGACCTGAACGACATACTAGAAGTCCCTAACGGTGCGCGGTCGGGGCATGGTGGAAGAGGTTTAAAGGTAGGGTTTTCAAGTGTTTCTTAAGTATCTTAAAAACTACGGATTTAGCAAGAAAGATTTCAAATACAAAGTTGAACTACATTAAATTTCCTACGAAAATGGTGCTATACATTATTTTCGTAGGATCTATAGTTTTGGAGATAGACGGGATAAAATGTGTATTATATATATCTATATCTATATCTATCTATCTATCTATCTATCTATATATATATATATATATATATATATATATATATATATATATATATATATATATATATATATATATATAAGAATGTAGGCATGTATGTATGTATGTGTGTATGTTTCAGTGTAACTAGAAAGCCTGGAGCAATTTTAATCAAACTTGGTACACATATTATTTATACTCTGGAAAAGAATATTGTGAGGATAAGAACACCCTAGCACGCCTAGGGAGGAGTGGGAGGGTGGCATATAATAATAATCGAAAACGACAGATATTATTAGTGTTGAATACATAGTTCTCGGAGTTGCTGTAATGAATAGTGACACTCTCGACGCTGTTTAAGTCTAAATTCAGTCCCTACTTGCACTCCTAGTGAGTACAGTGAGATGTAAAAATAATCGAAAACGACCGATATTAGTGCTGGATTCATAGTTTTCGGGGCTCCTTTGTTGAGTGATGACAGTTCCGATGTCCATTAAGTCCAAGTTCAACTGCCAAAGGAAATAAGACCCCTAGCACCCTTAAGAGGGTTTGGCAACAAGGGAACGTGTAAAATTATCAAAAATAACTTATATAAGTATCGAATCCATAATTTTCGGGTCCTTGAGACAAATAATGATGCTCCCGATGCAGTTTACGTTGTTCACGTCTATTTTATATATATATATATATACAGTGGCGGATCCAAGGGGAGGGCTATAGGGGCTATAGCCTCCCCCTTGACGCTCAGGTTTACACTGGATAAAATGGGCTTCAATCCTGTTTTACACTGGATAAAACGGCAAACTATGGTTTAGCCCCTCCCTTGGTCATATCCTGGATCCGCCACTGTATATATATATATATATATATATATATCGCCCCTAGGGGGTTGGAAGCGGATGAAATGTAAAACTAATCGAGAACAATGGATATCAGTGTCGAATCTATAATTGTTCGTGTCGCTGAGATGAATACTGACCCTCGACGCTAAACAATATCGTCATCTTCACTTCATTTTAAAATAAGTTGTATTATATTTTTTGACAGGAAGTAGGATTATTATTGGATACTATGATTTCTACGAAAAGTTTCAGAAAGTAAGGGTCTCTTTCCGAAGTCACAGCAGAATTATTATTTATCATGTGCTCGAATTTGTCGAGGAAGAAGTGACACATGGATAACCTACGATTCCGCGTAATCAAATACAAAAGAGGGTTGCTGCAGCTACTCAAGAGTGTCTCTTGCAACAGTCAAGGGAGTGAAACAGAGTTTATCAAGATTAATGGTCAGCTATAAACACCAGGAAAGAAAAGAAGAAAATGACCGTCCATGGGGTGACGAGAAAAATGATCTCAAGGTTTGAACGGAAATGTTTAACAATTGTTCCACGGAATTCAGTGTTCTCAGTAATTACGTCCACGGGACGTAATTAGAAATTTATCCAACCATGGGTACTTTCACCATTAGGACGAGAGGCAGTTCAAATATCAAACTTTAAGGCCATTTCTCTCGTGATCCATTGAACGGACATCCTTAGAATCAGTTTCACTCAATTCAGCGTTCTGAAATTAATATAAAACGCGTGATTAAAATTTATTCACGAGTGTGCATTATGCCACTGGCATTGTAGTTAATTTCTTTATTTTGAAGGTATTTCTGGATAATATTTTACATTGTATAACATACGTAGAATTGAGGATGTCTCATGTTTAACGGAAGTCTTTCCCTAATTCACTTTACCATCTCGCTATTTCCCTTGTGTGGCTGAGGGAAACACGTTGTTTATCAGTATATCTTTGTAGAAAGTAACGAGTTCTTGTTTTAAATCTTTTAAGCAACTAATTAGATAACTTATTTATAAGTATGTACACTTAAAGTGTCGAAATACATTTGTTTGATAGGGAAAATTAAATAAATAACCAGCCATTACTCCAAAGTCCATGAAGTGTAATATTAAATTACACGTTTTAAAATGTAATGTGTGGTTGCCCATGAAAACATTCAACTAGAACTTCCTTTTCTTATTAAAGATTATAAATATAAATTCTTTATAGTATCGTGTTTATTTTAAAATAGATATAAAGTTAATAAGTTGAAAGCACTTCTGTTATGGGGAGTGAGTAGGAAACGATATAGGGTGCCTTCCATTTCAACTCAGGCAAAAAAATATAAAATTGTACCATCACCATCTCAGATATTGTTGAAACTTTTTTTTATAGCAACTAGACATGTTTTTAAGAGACCCATATTTTTTTGTTTTGTCGAAAAAAATTTTCCCGCCAAGTAATGGGCTATCAAAGACGGGGAGTACAATTTATGAATTGTAGAAGACATGGAAAATGGTCAACTTCGGAGCCTCACCATTCGGCTATGGAGACAGGTAGAGTTATAATTCTTGTTGTGGTATGTACATAGGGATATAAATAAACTATATTTTATTATAGTTTGGTTTGCGCATGCGTATCTTTTTGTACATAAATTAACAAATGAACGTCAATTTATCTGAAAAGTCGAAGTTTGCGAATTTTTTTCGAGCACTTCCGGTTCGAATTTTAAAATTCTGTTTTCATGGTTGGTAAGACCTGGTTACCCGCTTTCCGAAAATATTTTTGTATCGCTTCTGTGTGCAACCGTTTTGTCGCAAAAAATTCGAGAAATTGTAAAATTTTCAAAAATCGCCATTTTTGGGCGCCATTTTCTCGAAAACACCATCTTTTAAAATTCTGAAATTTTGTCAGATGGTTCAACTTTACATGAATAATAAACACACCAAATACCATTCTCGACCAATGCTTCATGAATTAACTGCAGCCTTTTAAAGTTAGCGAAGTTTCGTTAACTTTGATGTCACAGTTAGCAACACTGAGAACAATAAAAGTGCAATGATTTGATGATGTTTGTGGTTCACATTCATTAAATCAAGAATAAAAGGTTTTCTTGACTGTTTTTTTTTATTATTTTGATCAAGAAGGCGCTCTGAAATAGTAAAATGAGCCTCCCCCTACTCCTCCGTTTTCTTAAACCGAAGTAATCTCAGGTTGAAATTACGATTACGAAACGCACAAATTTCAAGTTCACTTACTTAAAATGGTCTTCGGAAACAAAATTTCACTGATTTTTTTATTATTTTTAGATGGACCATTTATTTTCACATTTGCTTGGTTGGTGTCTTCTTCGCTAATAGCATGTAACTGTGCAGGTGCTCCAATAGGTGTTGGCTCACTCTCAACTCGTCCAGGAGTGGATCTAGGGGGAAACTTTTTTTATTTTATATATAAATAAAACCGATCTCAGAGTTTGGAGCTCTTAAAAGTAGCTCTAAGTAGCAGTATTACCCCTCCCCCCTCCAGAAGTCCGTCCTGGATCCGCCCCTCCGTAGCACATTGTCGATAGTCACAAATGCTGAAGGTCCATGTGGAAGCATAAACAGCACTTCAACTTCACGTAATTCATGATTTATTCATAAAATTTCTGCTACGCACCACTGGTTATCATACATATAAGTATTATGTATGTAACAAAAGTTCCTTTTTGCAGATTTCTTAAATCTACACTTTGAATTGCAGAAGTTCGATTTTGGGGGAAGCATGAAGTTAGTTCATGGTGACCCGTTACTGCCATAAAAACTTCCACCATTTTCCGAAAGCCAAATATGACTTAGTTGAATACCAGTTACCGGTCACATACTTTCCCTTTTTTTCTTCCGGAAGTCGTCGAATTCAGTTCCAGGCAACAAAACGAGAGTAATACCCGGAGTTTGTACTTCAACTATACTCACGAATTCTTCTGTGGTTTTAGTGGGGGCGCGGTGGCTCAGTGGTAGAGCGTTCACATACGGTGCTTGGGGTCCCTGGTTCGATCCCAGCTCGCGCCGTGTGGACTTTGTGGTGGACAAACACCGTGCTCGTGGGTTTTCTCGGGGTTATCCCGTTTCATCCCACTTTCTGCATTTCATTCATTTCTTATAATCATCGTCTTCTTTAGCCTAACCGGCATAATCGTGGGACGTAAAACAAAGATTTCATTTCATTTTTTCTTATGCGGTTTTAATACTGTGTATCTGTTTTTGCTTATGGTTATGCCGCGTTGCCACATTCTGTACACCTCACCCCCCCCCCCCCCTCAATACCGTCGCAGAGACCCTTGCATGGCCGGTTTCACTGCAAAACCACTGCTTTATCGGACCTGTCTGCATCTCGAACATCTTAAAGCGATTTTTAAAGTGGGATGCAGCACCATCAGAAATCACTGACACGGTTTGGGAAATTGTAGACGCTTATTTTCTCGTATTCAAACCTTTTTCTATAAAATATATTTTCGCTTTTCTTCGAGTATTTTTAGAATCTTGTCTACGGCTATGAGTACATGAGCCGAATCGTGTGTTTTATCGTCGCTTATTACAACAAAATTGTCAGTTGTTTCACATTCCGGTGATAACTCTGAATTTCACTTTGGAAAATAACAGTCCAGTTTTCAACGAAGTCCACATGAAGTAAAATAGAATTTGTATCTTGAAATTTTATACGGTACTTTCCGGTAGCAATTAATTCTCTTTGGATTTTCTTGATGTAATCATGAATTACAATTCTTACAGTTAAACCAGCAATGTACGATACGAAAACAGAAAGTGGCACAGTTTTTTAACGAGATTATTGT
This sequence comes from Thermobia domestica, assembly GCF_964235325.1. Classification (NCBI taxonomy): domain Eukaryota; kingdom Metazoa; phylum Arthropoda; class Insecta; order Zygentoma; family Lepismatidae; genus Thermobia; species Thermobia domestica. The sequence continues at coordinate 124,409,221 of NC_137458.1, read as the reverse complement.
TTACCCATATGGCATACGTAACACATTCATTTTCATCAGGATCAATGACTAAAGACTCCACACTTATTCCCTCCACTCCAGGACATTCACCGCATTCTTGAAGAAGACAGTTGTCATTTTCTACGAATCATACTACTAAAGGAAATAGGCCACTCATGACAACTTCAATACAGGTTCCAACTTTGATTTGTAGCAACGCAGTAGCAGCTAACTTAGAATTTGCACAATATATATATATACACTCACTCACTCTCTCTCTGTCTCTCCCTTCCCTCGCAGGTTGCGGACTGACCCACTTTAGTCGAATACTGTAAAATTCCGAGTGACCCATTCTTATGTTGGGATTGTTCTGTTTAAAAAGTCAGTAAATTTCTTTGGAACGCGTAAGAAAACTTTTCGATTTTTTTTTAACTTCTTGTCCTTTTTCGATCACTGTAATGACATCGCACTTAATTGAGACTTTGTCTGGAGCATTCCAAATCATCACTGAGGTAATAGTTCAGGCTTTTTGTAGATCATCAGAATTTATTGGATTTCAAGTATAAAAATTTGTGTTTTTCGTAATCGTAATTTCCACCTGAGATTATTTCGGTTTAAGAACACGGAGGAGTAGGGGGAGGCTCATTTTACTATTTCAGAGAGCCTTCTTGATCAAAATAATGAAAAAAAAACAGTCAAGAAAACCTTTTATTCTTGATTTAATGAATGTGAACCACAAACATCATCAAATCATTGCACTTTTATTGTTCCCAGTGTTGCTAACTGTGACATCAAAGTTAACGAAACTTCGCTAACTTTAAAAGGCTGCAGTTAATTCATGAAGTATTGGTCGAGAATGGTATTTGGTGTGTTTATTATTCATGTAAAGTTGAACCATCTGACAAAATTTCAGAATTTTAAAAGATGGTGTTTTCGAGAAAATGGCGCCCAAAAATGGCGATTTTTGAAAATTTTACAATTTCTCGAATTTTTTGCGACAAAACGGTTGCACACAGAAGCGATACAAAAATATTTTCGGAAAGCGGGTAACCAGGTCTTACCAACCATGAAAACAGAATTTTAAAATTCGAACCGGAAGTGCTCGAAAAAAATTCGCAAACTTCGACTTTTCAGATAAATTGACGTTCATTTGTTAATTTATGTACAAAAAGATACGCATGCGCAAACCAAACTATAATAAAATATAGTTTATTTATATTCCTATGTACATACCACAACAAGAATTATAACTCTACCTGTCTCCATAGCCGAATGGTGAGGCTCCGAAGTTGACCATTTTCCATGTCTTCTACAATTCATAAATTGTACTCCCCGTCTTTGATTGCCCATTACTTGGCGGGAAAATTTTTTTCGACAAAACAAAAAAATATGGGTCTCTTAAAAACATGTCTAGTTGCTATAAAAAAAGTTTCAACAATATCTGAGATGGTGATGGTACATGCTCTGCCTGAATTGAAATGGAAGGCACCATAGCTTGTTCTCCCTGAAAAAAGGAAGACAGAAGACTTTCACTGAAGTTTCAAAAAACCGGGCGATGGCTGCTGTAAAATCATCATAATTAAATCCTTTAAAATATAACACAAGAAAGAGCAGCTAACATAGAAATTGAAATGTTAATACTGCTGCAATGCGTGTCCTCCAGTAAGTGATTTCCTTATCTACGAAAGGTTATTCTTGTTAATTTCTTCTCGCTTTTGTTTGTACACACGTAAACTGCATACCTAACTATTTTGAACGCTAGAAAAAGAATTTAAGTAAAAACAAACATCACATGTTCATGTATAAAGAACCTAACATTTTGAGTGAACACTTATAGCAGAAAAGAGAGGAGTCAGAGACTTCCTCGAGTTACTGGGAGAAAAATAGCTATGGGTATATCCTCTATATTATAACATCCTTGATCAGGACACGTGCGAGTAGCATGAAATTAATACCACAATTTTATTACATGACTGAACTCTAGATTATGGATAACATGAATTTGAGATTTTCGATTCCTATGGAAAAAAATATTACTTAAAATTATTTATTTCCCTCAAACACAATACGGGATATACTCGATTATACATATTGTATATCATTCAAAGGTAAACACCTAAGCTTCTGTTACCTATGTAAAAAGAAAATTTAACATAAAATTTAAATTTTAAGAAAAATATATACTTAGAAGAACTGAACATGTACGCGTAATAAGATTACTTACATCCATATGAAGCACTTGCAACAATATGTATTATAAAGGTTTTTCAATTTCTAGAAGCACACTACAGAACAGATTACATAACAGATGGAATATTATTAATTAAATTTGAAGAAAAATAAAGTTTCTGTAAATTGCATAACTTACCTTGGACTCAAACAATGTAGTTTGAATCGCACCGACTTAACCTCTAGCAGTGGTTGGTTAAGATTCTGAATCTGAATGTTGTATTTGGCTTGAAAATAATCAGCAAACGTATTCACTTCATCTGCTGGAAATTTACTCTGCGGTGTTAGTTCTTTACATATTCTTGTTACAACATAGTCCTAAAATAAAGGATATAAGTATATTGAATGGAATGCATATCAGTATTTATTAAAACTGTACTTTCTCAAACTACGTGTAATTAAATTGTGAAAGTTTCGGCAAAAAGAGTCTTTCCTAGTAAGATAGTGAAATCGGCCCTTGATCCAAATTAGGTCGCTATTGACCCAAAAGGTTACCCTTGACCTAAAACTACCTTAAAAAAAAAAAAAAAAAAAAAAAAAAAAAAAAAAAAAAAAAACCTACCCACTCCTCTTACCGAATTATCGTATCATACATGCTCAAAATTGAATATTTTTAAATTTTGGTGAGGTTGGTCGAAAAATTTTGAAAGTTTCACAGATTGTAGATGCTATCTAGATGTAAATGTGCAATTTTTTTTTTCAAAACCATCGATGCGTATTTTTTATTTTTTTGCGTGTGAAAATTTCAAAAAATGTAGATTTTTTTTTTTTTTGGGTGGGGGACACGTCGCTGATTTTTTGGTTTAAAATTTTGTTATACCCTTAGGTACAACATATATATTTTTTTTTTCTGAAGCCTGAAAGTGATAGCAACATTGTCAAAAAATAAATAAATAAATAAATAAATAAAATAAAACTGAAAATAAAACGTGTTTTTCGCACAGTTTTCTCACCATTTAAGGCCCCTCAAGGTGAGGGCCCCTTCAAACAATCCTTTTCCAGAGTTCACAATTTTCCTTTCTCTTGCGTCCCTTCCGCTCCTGTCATTCTTCGGCTGCTTCGATTGTATCCATTTCGAAATAGAAACACCAAATATAATTCCGTAACAGTGCTTCCACTGCAACCGACTCTTGCACAACAAAGTTATACAGCTCGCGGTAGAGAGCGCCACTGTGTGCGGCCAGTAAAGCAAGCACTGATAGATACGAGGAACCGACGCGAGGTGTGTGTAACTTCGATGTGCAAGAGTCGGTTGCAGTGGAAGCACTGTTACGGAGATATATTTGGTGTTTCTATTCCGAAATGGACACAATCGAAGCAGCCGAAGAACGACAGGAGCGGAAGGGACGCAAGAGAAAGGAAAATTGTGAACTCTGGGAAAGGATTGTTTGAAGGGGCCCTCGCCTTGAGGGGCCTTAAATGGTGAGAAAACTGTGCGAAAAACACGTTTTATTTTCAGTTTTATTTCTTTTTGACAACGTTGCCATCACTTTCAGGCCCCGGAAAAAATATATGTTGTACCTAAAGGCATGACAAATTTTTAAACCAAAAAATTAGAGACATGTCCCCCCCCCCAAAAAAAATCTATAATTTTCTGAAATTTTCAATACGCAAAAAAATAAAAAAATAAAGAAAATACACATCGATGGTTTTGAAAAAAATGCACATTTACATTTAGATAGTATCTACAATCTGTGAAACTTTCAAAATTTTTCGACCAACGTCACCAAAATTTAAAAATATTCAATTTTGAGCATGTATGATACGACAATTCGGTAAGGGGAGAGGGTAGGGGTCATTTTTTCTTAGGTAGTTTTAGGTCAAGGGTAACCTTTTGGGTCAATAGCGACCCAATTTGGATCAAGGGTCGATTTCACTATCTTATTAGGAAAGACTCTTTATGACATTCTAAGGAGAGATCCTTTAAAAAAAAAAAGTAATGTCTGTAGAACTACATCCCGTTAACTTCCTCTCTACGTTATAACTCATACAATTCCTGCCATCTTTCAACAGAAATCTCCTTTATATAGCCTATAATTATTTCCTTTTGTGTCTCATCCCTTGTATACACTTCCATTTAGTGCACTAACCGGCATCATATAAAACCGGTGATTGATAATTAATGGAACACTGTTCTGAAGACTCACTGGTTTCACCTGTCTCATTTCACTCAAGAAAGAGAAGTATCAAGGTGCAAAACAAATTTTGTGAAAGGCGACAGTAATTAAATGAATTATGATATAGAGAAGAAGGTAACTAACGGGATGTAGTTACATGTAACGTTAAGATTTCTGAAAGAATCTGTGCTGAGCATGATAATAAATTTTTGCCGAAATATTCACAGTTGAATTATAATTTGGGTAGTACAGTTTAAATAAACGATATTATATATAATTTTCTCTGCAAATTGTTTAATTTTATACTATACAGAGTATTTCAAAACAAATGGGTGCACAAATGCTTCCTTTCGGAGTTACAGGCTGCCGAAAATACGAAAAAATAAACTTTAAAGATCTACAGCTCCAAAACTATACGACCTACCGTAGTCACGTCAAGACTTCACTTAGGAACTAATATGGGCACTATTCAAAAATCCATGCTTCATAATCCTAAGGTATTTCCGTAACAATTTTTATAGAGGGAGTTTGGCTACGGGCATATAATTTGAAGTACTCACCAACTACTTGTATAAAAATTGTTGTGGAAGTGCCGCAGGATTCTGAAACATGGATATTTGGATAGGGCACATACTAGTTCCTAAGTGAAGTCTTGACCCGACTGCGGTAGGTTCCATAGTTTTGGAGCTACGGACCTTTAAGGTTCAATTTTTAATGTTTTCGCCAGCTTATAACTCCGAAAGGAAGCATTTGTGCATCCAGATTGGACTATACTTTTTGTCATATCTTGATGTCAGGAATCACCTCCCAAACGTTGTCGTTGTTGTTTTGAAACACCCTGTATTATAATGTGAAAACGTTTGTAAGTCTGTGTGTGTGCGTGTGTTCCAGGTAATCTCCATAATTCCATAATTAAGATAATTCACACGGATAGGAATGGATAGGGAATAATATTGTTCTGTATTTTAAGTAAAGGGACTTAATGGCACATATATATATTAGGGGGGGTCCAAAAAAATCAACTTACGAATTTTAATCTGGGTCATTCCTTCCTTTATTCCTATGACGTCAACAACCAAAACTGCAAAATATTAAGGCTCTACCATATGTTTAAGTACTCGCTCAAAGTTGACAGTTTTTAATGTACCTAGGTAATATTCGTTACAACGTAATAAAATTATATCATATTCCATATTCACTTTCATACTGCATCTGTTCGTTATTAAATCACATCTAAAAATGTTTTTGTTCATAATTTAATATTTTTTTAGTGTAGCCTTCTTAAAGTCTGATTTTCTTACGGTGTAGAGCAACAACACGAACCAAATATTGTTTCTGAGCCTCATCTTTCGTTATAGAACTCTTATAAGCTTGAATAAGAGCAACAGCTCTTTCAGCACAATCATTTACAACAGCCAGGTTTAAAACACTTGTATTCATTTTTTGGTATACTTCATTTGTTATCTAAGACGAAGGATCTTTTTCAAGGAAAGATTTTGCCTGTTCTTCACCATCGTTCAGAAGTACATTGAAGAATATGGTGGAGCGCCTTGTAGCATAGGATTCTAGCTGAGCTGCCGTTGTGAAATTGTTCCCATCTGCTCTTCTCATATCTTTCTTCTTTTCAGGTTTGACTACCATATTGTTGGCTATCGCCTGCTTTGTTGAATCTGACACGCGGGGATCAAAAAGTGAAAGAGGAATTAGTATTCAGACAGATACTATAAATACCTTTTCATCGCCGCAAATCCTGCATTCATAAATTTTTCGTTATGATCAGGCACGTAGCCAAGGGGGGGGGGGGGGGTCCGGATCAGAAATTTACATTATAAGTAAATATTCCATTCAATCAATTGCGAATTATTGTATTCTTTTTTGCAAAAAATACCATTATTTCACAGAGAAAAAGCATCACTTTGGTAAATGGTAATGGCCTCCAACACAAAATACTAGCCAAAACTAGCTAAATGAACGTTACCTACACCTAGCGGACACCCATGTATTCAGATGCATAGAGCGCAACGTAAGGAATCGTCGTTTTAACTTATAATCACATTCATATCTTTTTCCCTTGCACGAATATATTCGTGGTTTTAAGTTAAGCGGTTAAATATTGTGCAAGATTGAGTGACCTCTAAATATAGTCTACATTGGTGATTTTTTCCTCATGAATGCATGTGACTGGTAGAAATAAAATAACAAGTGACCCATTAGTGAATTCAAAACTTTAGTTTTTTCATATGTTTTTGGACCACCCTAATATATATATATATATATATAGAGAGAGAAATGGCAGGATCTTAAAAACCTTAGTGGGTGGTAATCGGAACTGTCCGAACAATCATATCCTCTTACTAGTGACATTGTAACTTAACTTATGTTCAACGACGTTGCCATAGCTTTGGTCCCCATTACACTGTGATTAATGGCTTACACATTGGGTTCTTTCTTTCTATATAGAGAAGGGGGAAATAAACAAAAACTGACCAATTTGCCTGCATATATAGATCATTCCTTCTCAATAGAAAAAGAAATATTCTGTTGAAAGTGTCAAATAACAGCAACATCAAGCACTCGGAGTTTCCAGACTACTTTTTTCTTCGCCAAAACATTTGAGACATTCCATTCCATATTCATATGACTGAGAAGATCAGCTTTTGCTCACCCCCTATTTTTGCCGAGAGCTGCCGTCCAGTTTGAATTTTGTTCCTCTCCAAAGGAAGAAGGAAGATTTTTCCACTCAAAGTGTCAAATAACAAAACAACACAAACCATTCGGAGTTTCCACGCTACTTTTTTTTTCTTTTTCGCCAAAACCTTTCTCAAGTGACAGAGAGGAATACGCACTCACCCCTCTGGTCGAAAATTGTCAGCTAGCTTGAATTTCTTGGCAACACCGGATTTTGGAGAAAATGTTTGTTTTACTACCACCATGTAGTGGGAGGAGAATGTTAATAGGTCAATTTTCCATACCTCCCCCCAAGGTTTTTAAGACATTTCTAAAACTGTATATATATATATATATATATATATATATATATATATATATCCTTAAATTTAGTGGGTAACGATCCGAATCTTGCGTATCCAGTTAGTATTTTATTTATGATATTGCTTGAAAGGTTTCACACATTCGTAGTATTAATGAGCAATATTCCTAACGAAATCGATACGAAAAAATGAAATCTTTGAGTTTTACGTTCTTAGGAACTAGTATGTGCACTATGCAAATATCCTTGTTTCAGAATCCTGCGGTACTTCCGCAATCATTTTTAGAGAGGTAGTTGGTGAGTGCTTCAAATTATATGCTCGTAGACGAACTTTCTCCATATAAATTGTTGCGTGAGTATCTTAGAATTCTGAAATATATATTTTCGGATAGCGCACATATTATTTCCTATGTGAAGTCTTGACCCGACTATGGTAGGTCCCATAGTTTTGGAGCTATGAACCTTAAAGTCCATATTTTCATTGTTTTCGACAGTCTGAAACTCCGAAAGGAAGCATTTGTGCACGCATGTTGGTCTATACTTTTTGTCTTATCTTGGTGTCAGGACTTATCTCCTAAATGTCGTCGGTGTTGTTTTGAAACACCATATTATATATAATGTGTGTGTGGTGTGTGTGTGTATGCGGCACTAAGAAAAAGAAAGACATGAAATCTTTCACTTTAATGTTCCTCATTTAGGTAAGTGAATGATGATTGAATAAATGGTCGAATCAAAATGTGAGGGGAAACTGGAGTACTCCGAGAAAACGTACGGACACCATGTTGTCCACCCCAAATGTACTTGGCCGGGGATAGAACCAGGGACCCCACGCACCAAAGGTAAGCGTTTTATCACTGAGCCATCATTTCCCCAAGCCTTGAGTCCAAGATAAGTCTTTCATTTCGAAAACGAGAGCCGTAGTTAGCTATTTATTTACGACCTAGGAATATTGTCTCCCTAGCAAATGCAGTGGAAGCTGCTAAGGGTCGATTTTCTCTCTGTGTGTATGTTTCTTTGACATAGTGAAAAGAAATCTTTCAACGAAATTAAATATTTCAGTTTAACGTCCAACAATTATACCCTCTAGGCTAAGCGAGGCGGATGATGAAGGCAAGTGAATGATGATGGAAGAATTGGTGGAATGATATGTGTGATGAAAACGGAGTACCTCGAAAAATCCCAAGGTCACGATATTGTGCACCACATACTTGGCAGAGGATCGAAACAGGGACCCCGCGCAGCAGAGTTAAGCGATCGTGCCCCTCGACAAAGTAAAAAGGAAACAACATACATTCTGATTATTACCTAAGGTCAATTAATTAACTTCCGTTATCATTATTTGCCTTATGTGAATAAGAAAGAGAGGCAATTTAGGGAATCAAAGTTTTCAATGAGAACTGTATCGAGAATTATCAAAATATGAAGCTCGAATGCGTCCACTTTTTCAATCATACAAGAAAAGAGCAACTTTATAACTTCACGTCATTCGTCTCGTGTTAACACTTTATAACCACTTGAAGAAGCTGGTTCTTTGATGATTCAATATGACAAATCTAATGCAAAATCTGGAAAACAAACATTTTGGCTACCAGGGGCAGAGAAGAAGAGCTATAAATGCACACACAGCTTGTTTATATAGCCCAGCTGGAAGATAAATACAGAAAGCTACAAGCAATATCTTTTAGTATCTTCTGAAGATCTTACCCCTAGGCGCATGCAATGTTACCAAACGTATTTTGAGATGGAAAGTATCTATTTCTTCGAGTGTACTAGCGTATAACTTCAACAGTAAATTTCTAGAAGTAAACATAAGGTTGGCTAGTGCTAATGACTTCATTAAAACATGACTATCAGTGAGTAAACAAATGAATATTCACTTTAATGGCTTACCGAATATCTTTCGTAATATGCAATTTAATTTGTAGGAAATCTTGTCGTAAATTATTAATGGCAGTAAATACGTTATTATAACAACAGAAATTCAATGAACACACTAAATAATATTGTAAGTGAATATAAGGTTACCTTAATAAGCACTACCAGACTGAGCACATACAAGAAAAAAATGTGCATAAGGTATGTCAAAATATTTGCTTTAAATACATGAAATTCATATTTGATAAATGAAGAAAGTATACACTGTATTAATCATGAAGAAGAATCGCAGCAAATAAGTACTATAGTTAATTAACATTATAATGAATAAATATTGTAGCAAGAACATGCGGCGCAGAATTAGCTCGTTGCAGTTATGAAGTTAGCCCAAAGGGAGAGACGACGAACTTACATCATTATCACTTTTAGAATTAGTACCGGTAAAACAATATACAGAGGCACGTGCATTTGCAAGGGGCGGCAAGTTTAGAGGAGTGGAAAAATCTGTCACAACTATATTATTTAAAATAAATATTTCTTGTTGAAAACAGACTTCATGATGATGGTATTTAGATTTTACTACACTAACCTATTTAAATACTACATTCATGAATCATGTTTAGGTCGCATTAGTCTAAAGTCGCATGGACAGTGCTAAAGCAAATGGTCAAACAAATCCCAGTATAGATTGCTTAATTATTGTCAAATACAAGAACTGAGTTTCCGAACAGAGCGAACACCTGTTCCATTTAGTTAGTTACCACAGTTTTGATATGAAAATTAGTCTCGTCTCGTCACAAACAAGTTCCTTATCACTAAAAGTGGAATTTTTTAAAAAAACTTTTTAACAGATGTAGAAGGAAACTCAAGGAATAAAGATAAAAGAATTACTTGCAGTGGAATTGCAAACGATATACTGAGACTGAAGCTAGATATTGAACTCTATAAAAAGGATTACCATCTTTCCTCTGTAGGTGTGTTTTCTTTAGCTTTCATTAACATAATAGATTATTATTTAAACTAAAAACAGACACAACGAGATTGTATTTGTAGTGCTTAGGCCTTTCTGAATGCGAGTGCGTTTTCCCTCCCCTTCGTTGTTCATGATGGGGTAACAATTAAAATCGCAGCTTTTAAGACTTATTCTTTCTGGAGAAAGGGGGAGGGGGCAATGATGCACGGACGGCAAATTGCCTAGAGCAGGCCTTAACAATATGCATAAACCCATAAACGTAATGATTATCACACAGAAATTAACACGCAAAATTTATTACTTGGTATGGCTTCTCAATTATGTATTATCGCACGATTCTGCATAAAGTATTATATTATATTCTACTCACTATTATAGGAGATTCTATTCATTGGACTGCACTGTACTGAATGAAAACTATGTTAACTTTACTGACTACTATTCCAAGTAAATGAAGAAGAAATTCTAGGAAGAACAATCTTATCCAATGATTGTTACTATTATTCCAAACTGCAGTTTACTCTCCAGAATAAGTAATAGTAGTATTAATGAAAGTGTCATGATTATTTCGTAGTTGTGAAAACCCACGTGGTCAATATTGCAGTTCTGCATTAATGTCACAAATTCAGGTCATCCAGTTACAATTAAAAAGTTATTACCTGGACTGTAGTATTGTTCAAAATATTGTTAAACTTCTGGGAGTGAAAACTGTCCTTAGGTGTTTTACGTATGATATACAAGTAGCTAGGAATATAACGTAGATAGCTTCAATTCCACTGAATTTTACGAATTGCATATTATTTATTCATTTCACACAATATATCTGGTTTCTGTAATTTATGAAACAATTACATGTTGATTTCACACTGTTCTTGAAATTTTAGACAATTTTCGTCTACATCACAAGCAACGAACATGTTGTTCCTTTCCGCTCTACGTCAGTAGAAAAGCGCAGTACACGCTACACTTCGGCTACAGATAGCAACAAATTGTCGAACTTAATTTCATTGGCTCATTCAAAGGGATGGATCTTTTCACTTGTTTCTTCTTGGTTCAGTGTAGCTGTTACATATTCAATAGTCACTCAAACATGTCACTATTTGTAATAATAAATAATAATTATTTTCCATATATAGAAGAATTAATCGAGGAAACAAAATCTTTCAGAAAGTTCGAAAATGCTTTCTCTCTCTTCCGCTATTTCTGAGTGAGGTTAAATCACGCAACTCTCCGCTTATGTCGCCGAAGATTGAAGCGATCTAGACTGCCAACGGGCTTCGGAATGCCACCATGTTTGATCCGCAATGATTGTTCATCCCCCATTAATTTGTTGGGGTGCAAGCAAAATGCGAAATATAATATGACACAAAGGTTCGTCACACCGTAATTAAAAATACGTGATATGATAGTTACCATCTTGCAACAGGTGTCTGAACAATCAAATAAACAAAGCCGCCAACATCAATTAAGAAACATTATATAATCCTTTAATCACTCTTGCGTATTCGGTTGAAGTATAGACCCTGGTGTAATGCTGTATCAAACATGAGTGAAGATTTAAAAGAATTCAATGCATCAAATCTATTCTCAAGATATTATGTTCAATTTTTAACCAAATTTTACATCCAGCAAATCAACAGAGCGAGCGTTGCTTGCAATAGGCAATTTCTGAATTCAAATCCGGTGGCTAGCCAACTCGACTGAAGTATTTCAAGTTTTCCCTCGGTTCCATCACACGAGGGTCGAGAAAACACGTTTAAATTTTGGCCTAGTCGACATCCATCGGTTTGCAAGTTTATCAAATAAATATATTTATTTGAGTAGGTATGCTTTTTTCTTACCAAGAAGTAAGAAACATTTCGTGATCTTCCACGACAGAATATGTATCAGTCGTTATGCACAGAACAGTAAGCACTCGTATTATGATAAAACTTGAAAGTAAGTCGATGATCTATTTCCAGATTTCTTATTCTTGTTTTCTCACGAAGAGTAAACATTCAGTGTGTGGCTACATATCGGTCTCTCTACAGTTATGTGGGGTACCTTTACAAATATTCATCTTCAAATGCCCCCATCTATTTGTTCTTTGGAATTTAACCCTCAGAACTTCGACGTAACATCTTTCAAGTTAATACTATTCATCAATAACTTTTGTGATTACAAATTCTATATGTAACCTGTAGAATCGCGATTAAGATTGGATACATGTCTACCATAACAATATATAATAACATTCAGAGAAAGTGCACGGAGTCTTGGGTTCGAATTTCAGTGGGAGAACTCTGGAAAATTGAACGCGATATGGTAGTTTGGATTCCATCTTGAACTGTAAGTCCACGTCTCACATAGCCTTGGTACTCAAAGCCGCTAAACTTCAATCCAACCAACCGATTTCAGTAGAACTACGAAACTTTTAATTGTATTCGAACCAAAGTCTACCCACCTGGTCGGGAACCCCTAGCGCACGCTGTAGCGCTTATAAATCAATCTCTCTCACTTATTATTGAACTGTGACTAACATTTAACATTGCAATATTGGGTAAAAACGTGTGATTTGGACACATAGCTACTATTTTTTTCCTCATCTTTGCACAAACATAGTACCTTCGCATGTTGTCTTTACCTGTTCGAAACCGGCACTCCAATGACGATACCACGGTGTCACTATTGCGAAATTATACGCTTCAGTTACTTGAAATCCTACTCTCTGATTCTCTGGCACAGGTTCGATGGGAGGTAGCGTCTGATGATGATTAACGGTTTCCCAGTCAATGACATAACCATATTCACCCTCTAAAAAGTAAAAAGTTAATAATAATAATAATAATAATAATAATAATAATAATAATAATAATAATAATAATGCCGTTAACGATTTATACTAATTGAAAATAATGTTCCTAATCTAATTTAATTACACTTAATACATTTACAATATGCTTGAAATTACAACGATAATATATATTTTGTATGTACTTCTAAATATTGTTTCTATTTACGGGCAAAAGTGCTATTTAAAAGGCACAAGCTGTTAAGAAGAAGAAGATATAAAGAAATAATTTTAAATATTTTGTATTATATCGATATATTTCTTGGTTTTCGTTGCTATGACAACCTGTTTATTTAGTTGATATGGTAACTTGAAAAAGATACAACGAAGAACCATCTTGTAGGAATGTGATTGTTCATTTTTTCAATGTGACAAATTTGACATATAGTACGAAATATATTCTGAAGTGTATACTCGAGGTATGATTTTATCATAATCTTACGTAGTATATAAATATTCAATATATATTTGGAATCAGGGAATGTAACGGAAGAAATAAGGTTACATATTTAGATGGTGCCGAAACCGTGGGAACCTTGAGATTAGTTAGAAGTTTCAGTAAACTATCTCAACATCACAAATTACATTTTACTACGTAATAAAAGAAAAACATATCGAAGAACTAAAATGAATACCAGTACAGGAGTTGAAGATGTCAATATTCCAGCAACTGAGACTTCAACGGATGTGATTGATCTTTTACGACAGCTAGAACTGCAGATGAATTCCATGACACAACAGATGGATTCCAAATTGGAACAAGGAACGCAGCAGATAAATACCAAACTGGAAATAACCGACAATGGGATAGAGCAAATTATCCATAGTTTTGCAGTGGTGAGAAGTAACGTTGATGTAGTGGAAATGCAAGTCAATGAACATACAAACCAAATTCGGAAATTGCAAGAAGAGGTATAGACCATCAAAGAGAAAATCAGTACAACAAAGTGTAATTCTGATCCTGCTCTCAACGTAGTGTATGAGGAACATAGGAGAACTGAATCAACACCCTGTGAAGAAGACAGCAACTCATCAGAAGGCTATTCTGAAAGGGAGGACACTATCTCTAATATCGAGGACGAAGAAAGAAGACCACGTCAAAGAAACCATACACACGTAAAACCTAGACATTTAAATTATTTTAGTACTAATACTCGTGTGAAATTTAGTGAAATAATATCCTTAACTAAATTCAGCGGTAGATCTGAGGACACCTGAGAACACCTTTTTAGAAAAATTTGAAGAAGAATATGAACTAATTGGTATAGATAAAGCTAATTTCCTCAAAATATTGTCACATATTTTATTATTACCTTGATCGGTATGGTATAAAGCGATCAGAGGTACTCTGCGTAATTATTCAGATTTTAAAAATGCGTTGATAGCAAATTTTGAAAACGATTTTATGTTAGCAGACTGGGATGCCCAGATTAGAAACCGACGTTTTGATCCTAAAGTGGACAAAAGTCTTACAGATTTTGTAATTTCAGCATATAACTACTTGAAACAGATCAATCCATATCAGCAGGAATCAAGCGTTATTGCATCAATAAGAATATTATTACCGTTTAGGCTACAGCAAGTATTGATCTCTTTGCAGTGTATTAATTTTAATCATTTAATAATGATAGTACAAAATTATGAGAGTCAGTCTAGGTTACAAGGTAATAACAACAGAAATCAAGCTAATCATATTTCCGTATTGTACTAATTTTATCGGCCCATACGGGTAATTTGCATATTTATGGGCCTTCATATATCCGGAATTCATACACTACTATAACGCTTGGTCACAAAATTGCTTTTAGTTTCTTTAGATGTAACTGAATATGAATGTGGGCATATGCAAAACAAATTGGATCAAGTACTTCTTCAAGTACGTATTATCCACACCAGCCGCCATCTTGCATCCGCCATATTGGATTCAACTTTCGGTATTTTTCAAATTGGAATAGGTACATGTGATACATCAAATTCATACAAAATTTTCTCGGAAATTCATTGGTGTAGTGAGTTTTACGGTAGCTCGCACCATTTTCAAGATATTGCGTGTTAAATGTGAGGCACTTCACAAATTCAACCATTAAAAAGTTGTGCAGGGCCCCGTATGTATATGTGATCTTTTACGTGATTTATTGTTGACAAAATGTTTTCTGAACTTACAGAAACACAGACGTAAATAGGATATGGTAGATCTTCACCAAACTCTGGTCGTATCTAGATTTACATTAGGCATTTTGTTCGGAATACAATACTTCCTTGTTCGTAGTATAACATGGAAGTAATAACAATCACTCACAGAAATGTTGTAAGATTATGACACCAATGTTGTAGAAAGTTTGTTTATACCTACAGTACTTTTCCAGTTAGAAATTGTTTTGATTTGTCAACATCAAAAACGTAAGCGTAACTGATATTACTCTGCATTGTCTATTAGCGAAGTGCCTAGAGGGATTTAACATGTAATATCTCGCAAATGGTACAAGCTACAGTAAAACTCACAACACCAATAAATTTCCGAGAAAATTTTATATGAATTTGATGTATCACATGCACCTATTCCCATTTGAAAAACCGAAAGTTGAATTCAAGACGGCGGCTGGTGTGGATAACACGTGTCAGAGAAGCAGTACATGACCCAATTTGTTTTCCATATGCCCAAATTCATGTTCAGTTACATCTAGAGAAACTAAAAGCAATTTTGTGACCGAGCGTTATAGTAGTGTATGATTGAATTCCGGGTAAATGAAGGCTCATAAATATGCAAATTACCCATATGGGCCGCTAAAATTAGTACAATACACATTGAGGCATAGAGAACTTTGCATTTAAATCAATTTTACATGAATCCCGAGGGGACACTTTGCGAATGTACCTTGTAAGATCAATATAGATAATATCGAAGTTTCAGATTAATCCTTAGTGTAATCATTTCTTTATTGTGTGATTTTTTTTATATCAATTAGTTTTTGTTTTGTTTCACTTTGAATATTGCTATGATTTTCTTGTAATTTTTACTTCGTTTACATTCTATGCAATCATATCTATGCATCAATACAAATATTGTTTATCAAAGTTATGCTAACTATGCCCGAACAAGTGAAATAGGTTATGTTGTATTTTAGTTTACATCAACTTTACTGTTAACAAGTATGAATTGTATTGAATTGAAGAATCTATTTAGGACCTAAATAATCAACAAACTTACCACATTTTGAATGTGTCTTTCTCATCAATAATTTTATAAAATTAAAATAAAATTGATTATTGGACAAGATGAGATGAAAAGATGAGATAAGATGAAAATAATATATTGTTTCATGAATTGTAATTTTTATATGTAAAGGCTATTCAAAAAGTAAGATAATAATGTATATGAAATGTTTAACGGTCCAGGATTCTTTCTTCAATTGTAATCAATTTAAGAAGTCCTATAGTTCGGGAGCCATACATACGACGATAATGTATATTTTGTATGTACTTCTAAATATTGTTTCTATTTACTGGCAAAAGTGCTATTTAAAAGGCACAAGCTGTTAAGAAGAAGAAGATATAAAGAAATAATTTTAAATACTTTGTATTATATCGATATATTTCTTGGTTTTCGTTGCTATGACAACCTGTTTATTTAGTTGATATGGTAACTTAAAAAAGATACAACGAAGAACCATCTTGTAGGAATGTGATTGTTCATTTTTTCAATGTGACAAATTCGATATATAGTACGAAATATATTCTGAAGTGTATACTCGAGGTGTGTTTTTATCATAATCTTATGTAGTATATAAATATTCAATATATATTTGGAATCAGGGAATGTAACGGAAGAAATAACGTTACAAAATTACACAATCCCGTGGGACTGTATTATTTTTAATTTTTCAGTTCAGTTTTCAAACAGGTTCTCAGTCTAAGCAAGTGAAAATTAAACAATTTTCAAGAAAAATAAAATGTATCGATTTCTTATGACCTTGTACGATAACATATTAATATGTGCATGTATTCTGTGCAGTGTTCAAACTTAATTTATATCTGGAGTGTTTGTGTACTTTCGTGGAGAAATAATAGATAGACATATTAGGTGGAGCTGAGGTTTTCAATTGTGATTGTCAAAAATTCAACATTTACTAACCTTAATACAAATGCAGACATCGAAAGACACCTTTCTGTATTAAATTAAACTCAAAATTTGCAACATGTCACCATTATATGATAAATAAAGGAAACAATCAGTACTTCCACATCACCTGCTCTATAGGTGTAAATGCAATGCAACTCAAAGGATAAAAATGACTATATCGGCAATTGAAGCCGGCTCTCAGACTTAATTTACATCAGCCGCTGTGCTAACCACCGCGCTACCTAGTCAGCTTCTTGGCAAATCGCACATTCTCATTCTTGACGTCAGTACTCGAACATGCTATCAGTTGATATTTCGGACTTGAATTCAATACAAGGAATGATAATGGCCAACACTCCAACAAGTGTGATTGTCTACAATATGAAAATTAGGAAAAATCTCACTGAGTAAAGTGGATAATAATAATCCTAACTAAGTTAGATTAACCGAGGATAGAATCAATTGGGGAGGGGGGGGGGAGTGATTTGTTCCTCCCATGCTGGACGTGCATGTTATTTAACCAATAGGGTCAGTTATGTATAAAGAATGATTTTAAATTTTTAATGCAAATTTAATTGCAAGTTTAACTAGAATCAATTGCCTTATATGTCACTGGAAATGAAATTAAATCTTTAGTTCAGCATTACATGATTATTCTCTGCAGGTTAAAGGAGAATGGTGATTACTGAAAGTGCATCATTTAAAAAAAACTGCGGAATGTGAATATGGAGAGGAAAAAAAGGAAGAACCCTACAACTCCACAAAAAAGATGCTGTGCATTACAAATTCATGCTGGGATCGAACCCAGAACTACTCATATCAGAGGTGAGCGCTCCATCATTGAGCCACTATGACTCTTTCATGTGTCGTTGTTTAAAGTGAGATGGGAGTGTTGAAAGCTGAACAACTAAAACCAAATGATGAGCTTCTTGAAGTTGTAACTCATGATCGATATTCGGAACATACTTCGCATTTATTATAAACTTACATAGCTAATCTACGTTTATTTGAAACAGATATCTAAACTTTGAAAACACTACCTCTACATCATCAATTACAGTAGGTGGAATTACTAGCCTAGCCTCATGACAGTTTCTGGAAGTAGTAATGGTTGTTATAATAATAATAATAATAATAATAATAATAATCGATTTTACTTCCAGTCTAGAAGTTAGATGCAAAATGTAAGTCGAAATAAGTACACTTTTATTTACTTTAGTAGAAGTGATAATTAGATTTTTATGCAAAACAAATCTGATAAACACATTTCCACTTTATTCTGAAACCATGCAGCCTTAAAAGAAAGAACCCTATTTCTAACTGGTGAACCCTATTTCTAACCCTATATTTGGTGCTCTCTCTAACCCTTCTCTATCAGTAATTTAAAAGTTGAGAATACCTTTATGTTTCAGAACTAAATCCGCCATTTCGGTTCGTCTGTGTTTGTATAATCTATCTATAACCAACCTCACCAAAAAGAAGGTGAGAAAACACCGATTTTTTTTTTTTTTGGTTAAAGAAAGTGTTTTCTTCTTTGTAACGGAAAGGTGATTAATAGATTGTCCGAATGCTTATAATGCTCCGTCGCCAAATACAACGTGTGAAGAAGCTTTTTCTTAATAATTGTAAGGAACAGAAATATAATTTGATTTAACATGGCGTTCATCAGAGCTTTACAATTTTTTTTCTTCTCCAATTTTCTTTTCTCCTTACTTCTTTCCCTTCTTACCTGGTGAAACATTTAGCGGAAGTGCTTATAATGCACCTTACTTTATTAGGTGTGATCATGTTTTCAATCTTTTCCTATGTTTTCACTGTTATATACAGATGATTATCAAAATAATAAACATACGTAGAAAGTAAAAAGTGCAGTTCACCAGTTAAATATGAAGTTGGACGACCTTTCGGCCTCAGTTCAGCCTGCAATATGAAGTAGAGTCATAGAGGTCGTGAGTGGTAACAAGTGGAATCTTATACCATTCCGCGTGCAGTTTCGTGAGGGGATGGAGGTGAGAACCTGCGCCGGATTCGTGTCTCTAAAAAGAACACACAGTCGTATTCAGGTCTGGCGATTGGATAGACCAGGGCAAGTGTTCAACTTTAACTTGATATGTTTCAAACCACGCTGCAACAGTACAAGCTATATGAATGGGCGCATTATCATCCTGGAATGTGGAGTAATTGACCAGAAACAACATCTGGACCACTTGAAACAACATCTGGTTACATATCGTCCCTAAAATGGTTAGATAATCACGGGCAGTGACACGACTGGTAAACGTCAGCACAGGATTCACTGGAAACCAGAATATTGCTGCTCACAACCGGGTCATTACCGATATCTATAGACTTTAAGCCCACATGTCATGAGGAATTATGTCCCTCAAGCACACTATCCGGGAAGTGGGAAGGAAGGAAACGCCTGGGACTTGTAAGTTAGGTACCATCCCGGCATTCGCCTGGAATGAATGATAAAAATCCAGGAAAATCCCACTCAAGATGGCTGGCTGCAAGAGCTCTTACACCCTTTTGAACAAATACTCCAACTAGGACTTGAAACCGGCACAGCTTGCATCAAAGGACGCCACATCATCACAGTATTCGCCGCCATGTATTACGGTTTGGCGGGCACAGCAGGGATCATGCGCCTCCTTGGGCATCCAGCACACAGAAATAAGATCCGTGGTTTGAAATAAAGAGGTTTTTAATATTTTAATATGACTCATCTAATAATACCACACATTTCCAGGCATTAGCGGTCCATCTAGCATGTTCGCGGCACCATTCGCATCGTGCTAAAACGTGGCGGCCCCTTATCAGCAGTACCTATCGTGCAACCCGACCCTGAATGCTCATATCATGTAACTCGCGGTGAACTGTGATTATTCACATAGGATGTGAAAGATGGTGCTTGAATTCTTTTGTTACTTGTACTACAGTTGTAAATGGTTCCAAGTGAAGATCCACTTTAATGCTTGGTGGCTCTTCGCCGGGTGGATTTGACGCGGGTTTTATACGCTCATTACCTTCGACGTTGTTTCTCGCGAAACATCCAATACATTTACCAATTTTGTCACCCTTTCAGCAAATAACCGAGCCAACAATTCTCCCCCCCCCCCTTAGAAGTTTTAAACAGATACTGTCTTTGGTAAACTGAAGAAACTGTAATTTCTCTATCCTAGCAAGTCCGATTTCTCCCTAGCTCTTACCATATTCTTTATGGTGAAGATACTGTTCCCTTCACTATTAGAGACCTGCCTGAATCACTTTATTATCAATGATATGACTATTAATACTTGGAACACATAAATCGAAGCTACATATATTTATACACTATTCATACAATTTGCATTTTTTTACAATTATCTTAAAACAGTAGTTCTCATCCTTTTAATCCCCGGCAACCAATAGCAACAATAATAATTTTTTTTAAAAAAACAAACTTGATGGGAACCCATTAATTATCTGTCTGTGATCTCCCAAGGAGGTCACGACCCACCAGTTGAAAATAACAGAAGAACGTTCCGAACGAAGAAAACTATAAATTCAACATTTTTAGCGTCAGTGCTTTTTATACATTGGTTTATCACACATATTTACTCGAACAATACATCTATCGGAATCATAGTATTTTCTTCGAAGCGAAGGCACAATGGTCCAGTAATAGAGCGCTAACCTCTGGTGCAACGGGTCCCTTCTTCAATGTTAGACTACGAAAGTTTGTGGACAGAATCGTGTCCGTGAGTTTTCTCCCCTACACTCTCATTCCACAAATTCTTTCATAACAAGTAACTTTCATTAATCACCCGTCTGCATTAAGCTAAAACGTATAACGTTTCTTTGGTGCTCCAAACATTAGGAACTTTGTTTGATTTCAGTTCTTCTTCCAGGAGTTTATTCTGTACTAAGAAGTAAATAATTCCAACATGTGTATCTACTCTTCTTTCAAATTCTAACAGTGTTCTTCTAACTTGAACAATGTATAAAGATTTTTATTCGTTGAAATATTGCAATTGGTTGTTTATTTTCCGATATCCAAGAATTATCCAGTTTCTTTGGTGCTCACCCTTGCACTGCCCCTGCTTCACGTTTAATTGTGTATTGATAGAATTACGACTAAACATAATCAACATACCCTTTTTATCTGACTTCGATCCAACATTTTGCTCTCGATTGGTGCAACTGACTAGGGCAGATATTTTTCCAGCAATGCAGCTCGTAGTCGCTCCAATTGCTGAGAGAACACTTCTGTTGTGGGTGTTTCGTACAGTTCAAAATGAACGATGCCATTCATATTCCACCAACTATGCGGTCATCGCTTTGTGAGCGTGTTGTTTTACCATTGTTCCTGCCGCAACTTGTTTCGGTACTCAATGACATTCGAAATTTATGTTCTAGTAAAAGACCCACTTTTCACCTTTCGTCACCATCCAGTGCAGAAATGACTCCTTTCTGTGGCGGGCAACAGAGAACTGGAAATGTCCCTGCATTGCTGCGGTGTCAACCGATAGGAGTACAAAACTTCCTAATTTGGATATGCCGATAAGCAGACGAACGGATGGAAGAGAGTTCCGCATACAGTTCTCCCAATGCTGTATGTGGATTGGTTTTAACAGCTGCTCGCAGAGCAACGTTGTCCAGCTTGACAGACACATTGTTGGATCTCGACGCTGCTGTTGCTAAACAATCCCTATAAAACCGAGACAGTATTATATGCCGTATGTGATATGTTATTTCTGTGTTCTAACGCATGTCTCTGTTACACAACTTGCACCTTGATTTTATTTCGCCCAGTGCTGCACTACAACTGTTCTATCCAGCGATACCAAGGCAACCTCCGTGTACTTTGTCATTCGTTTCTCATATAGAACTGTTTCCCTCACTGACAAAAAAGACATTACTTATGAGATGATCTAATTGCATGAATTAGTTACCATAATATAAATAGACAGAACTTATCTTAACACCTGTTGTATCTCTGTGATAAAATGTTGAATGTCTAATCCTAATAGGAACTCGATACATGATTTCATCGACTCATAAAATTCATGCATTTATACCGGGTCATTACCTTGCTAGGTCAATGCAAGTAACTTTTCTTTGCATCAGCAATAGGTAGTTTCACCACATTCAATATATTTAATTTTTAATGTCGTTAAAATTACGTCCTTACCAGCTATCACCGGCACAATCAAGTATGAATGCTCCTGATTTTCATTATCAGCGATGATGAAGGATTTATCCAAACGAAGAAGATCCCGAAAAAGCATTCTATGAAAGCCTATGAGTTTGTCAATTTGCTTTTCTGACAGCTGCACTTGAGAAGCACACCTTACTGTGACTGTAATTTCACCGGCACGCATGAAAACAGGGAAATCACATAGCTGGAAGAAAGAATAGGAGATTTATAAGCACACACACACACACACACATTGGGAAATTTCTTAAACCTAGAAAGTTTCTTAATGTGGGAAATTTATAAGGTAAGTAAGGATCGTTAATCTTGATCTAGTACCTGGTAGCTGCTAAACTAGTACATAAAAGATGCTGAAATTACCTACGATGCTAATATCGACAGGAGGAAATCATTGGTCATATTCTGCAATACTACCACGTTAATGGATTTTCCAACCACAAAGTTATATTTTTCAAAAGGTACTACATCAGTTTACTACATATTTCAAATCTATATGTTAAAAACGAAAACCTACAACATCGTACTTTTATATTTATTTATTCAGTGTTACAAACTAGGGAAGCTATAGTGTCGCAAACATCCAAATTCTGGGGATCTCTATAACAGTAATAACGTAACGAGACGGACAGGAAAATGCACATCCAAAATACTGCACCGAATACTGTAATCATAATACGACATATTTTGAATAACGAAATAGGAAAAAAAAGTTACAAGAGAAATCACCTGACTTTTCCAAATACTTTATAAAAAAAAAAAAAAAAAAAGCTTAGATAAGTATCACACTCAATCACATAAATACTTTCAATAGACACTGAGATAACACTGTCGTTCATAGTAATTTGATCTCAAACCGTTTCGGAGGTATGAAAAACTTGAGTAGAAATTGCTATACTGCTTAAAATGACGTATTTGTGGGAAATTTTAAAGATGATTCTTACTTTTCATTGTTTTTATAACATCACAGTAATAATTTTTGGTAGTTTTAATTACTACAAGTTCTAGTAATTACAAAGTTGAGAGAACTTGTTCACTTTTTAATTACGACAAACAAATAGAAAATGACGCAAGTATCTTCCAAATGTGTAAGCTAATTCTTGGGGATAAGATTTACTGAAAACAGTGAGAAAAGATAAATAAACTAATTAATAAAACAATTCCTGGATTTTTAATCCTGTTTTTCTATCTTCACATTAGGCCTTACAATAGCTATTATATAAAGGTAACCAACAAAGTTCTGTCACTTTTTCACCCACCACCTTCGAACATCGATATGTCACCTAAGACGTACCTGGAAAATAAAAATGATCCCCATCAGTATCGACGAAATTCTGCCAACGTTCTAGAAGGCCATGGATTCCATCGCGGTAGAACATAGTGGCCCGTGAAGCGAAGGTGGTATCAAGTGCATTTTGGATCTCTACTAGGAATTTGAACCAGTGTCCTCTAACCTGATTGTCCAAGGAATGGAACAGGTGATAATCGGGCGATGCAATGTCCGGGCAGTATGACCGGGATAGAAATAGTGTTTTCCATCTAAGGCGTAGAATGGTGTCCCGGGTCATTCTAGCCAGGTGGGGCTTAGCGTTGTCCTGTAACAGGAGGACCCCTTTGTTATTCAGGAGTACTGACTCCAGAGGTTTGAGTTTTTCTTGAACACGGCTCGACTGCTGACAGTACACAGTTGCATTTTTTGATGCTCTGAACAGCTGGCAGCAGTTCCCGATGCACAATGCCGCGAGCAGAGCACAAAAAAAAAAAAAAAAGACGACCTTCTGGTGCAGTGCTGGTTTCGGCTGTTTTGAAACCGGTTGATATTAGCATCAATGATGCTAACCAATGATGACGGCGACGTGGAGCTTCGTACAGGACTTACTTTTCATCACATGTCAACACCCTGTTCAGAAGTGGCTCCTCCTTCAGACAAGACAGCAAAGAAACACAGGTGTCTGCTCGCGTTGCCTTCTGGCCCGGAGTCAAATCATGTGGGACCCATCTACTCAACCCGTAGTACTTCCCAAGTTGATGGTGGTGCAGCCAAATGGTTTTTCCACTCACACTGAATTGTAGTCCCAGTTTTTCACATGTCTGGCCACTGTTCGCCTTAATTTCTGTCTGAACATTTTCATTTTGTGTATGGTTGGTCTTCCGGCACATGGTGCGTCTTCGAGTGTTTCGTCACCGTCCTTAAACTTGTTAAACCACTGCTGCATTGTCCACGTAGTTACGACACCCTCACCAAAGGCCTGGCATATCTCCGCCCAGCTGCAGCGGCGTTTGACCCCAGTTCAGCATACACGCCTGTGGAGTCCCCATGTTCACTCTGTCCTTACGCAAGTTCACGGTTGTGGAAGTCCCATGTTTACTCTGTCTTTACGCAAGTTCACCGTATAACTGAATTGCCAAAAGCAGGTAGTACGTTGGATATACCCACATCAACAACTGAGCTTCGCCTTATCTCATTCGCATTGAACTCACGGTGTGAGGGCCAATGGAAACAGACCTTCATAAAAGCGACAGAACTTTCTTGGTTACCTTTATACTTTTGTTCGTAAAAAAATATCACTTAAAATCTAAGGTTATGATCATATTTACTTCTTTAGATTTCCAATGAAACTGATTGGTATTTTTCTAATTTCTCTACTGAACGAAGGTAATATTCATACTTAAAAAACAAATCAATACTTGTAAAGAAATAGACTGAAACGTTCATGTAAAATGCAGTGTAAATTGGATTTATATTTTTATAAATGTTATAAACTTTCAATGGTGAAGTGGTGTTCACGAAACCAACACTAACAGAAACACGTGGGGTTTTGGGGGTTCGCTAATCGATGCGACTGGCGTCTGAATTTCTGGACTTGTATCTGGAACAAGATCTGTCTGGGTGGAAACGTCGGATGTCTGGGTTGCTACAGATTGACAAGTAAATGCAACAGTAGCAAAGGGTAAAGAAAGTGAGGAAGGGGTGCTTCCTTTTCAGGAGCGATTAGCATCAGCAGTAGAGATCTTCTCAACAACCACTAGCTTTGGGATACGTTTCTCACGTTGACAGGTTGAACAGTCCCTAAGCCAAGCAAAATATTTACCCTTGCAGTTGACACAAAATTGCTTAGTCGCTGTACACGGTTCTGCACCATAACTACCCTGGCCGCGTCCGCACAAAGAGCAGCATTCGCATTACACGACGCGCTGGTGTGCCTGAAGTGTTGACATTTGACACAGCGCTGGGGAGTGGGAATAAGGGGATGGACCTTAATTTGATAACCAGCCTTCCGTAGTCCGGAAATGTGAGTAAACTGAAAGTAAGAATCAGTAACTAAGTAGCAACGAGTTTATCTGACTTCTTACTTTTGATGCGAGCTACCTCTACAACATGTTGGTCAGCCAACTTTGATTTAGTATCTTCCTCGGTGACATCTAGGAGAACCTAACATACCACACCACGAGAGACAATGGCGTTCTACCGACTGGTCCAATGGTTGTCAATTTGAGTAGCTTCACTGTTTGCTTCTCGTCGACCGTTTCCACCAATATAGTGCCATTCCGTAATTCCTTGATATCTTTAACTGATCGTCGTTATAGCAACTTTATAATGAGGAAAGGGGACAAGCCCCTGATACCATTCGGACGGTTAGCTTCAGCATTTTTATCTTTAATTACAAGATATCGGACTACAGGCGTCCCGATACTTGTTCTTTCCACAGTATCTGCAACTTGAGAGTTCGTCTCGCTCTTGCTTGTTTTGGGCTTTTACGAGAGGGTGAACCCGAACCCGACTTAAGTTTTACCAAAAAAAAAGTTGGTATTAAATATACATTTATAAATGGAAAATGTGTATGAACGCCGCAACTTTACAGCGAGGCACTTGCGAGAAGAACTTACGCTTCTCCCCTGGATATCCCATAAGCACGCCCTCACCGTAGGGTCAGCGAGGAGGCGACGTGGTCAAGGGGAATGAGGATAAAAATAATCCCGTCGACAGAAACGCGTGGCCCCAGAAAAAGAAGAATTGAAACTACAAGAAAGAAAGAATATGTCGAACAAAAATGATACATTCTCACCAATTCACAACAGAACAAAAGCTGCGGATTATATATATATATATATTGTCACGGTACGCCAAAATTCTAAAAAATTTTAAAATCTAAATTTATTCAATCTCATTAATTGGCTTCAAAAAAAAATAATAATAATGTTTGTTTATTATTTAACTTGTTGTAATTAGGTTACAAACATATTATAACATCGTATTACGCATTGCTGATGTTTGTTGTTTTCTTCAAGGAATAAACACGAGTCTGCAGTGTCATAAGAGCACAAAAACAAATATAAAACAAATAAATGTAAAACGTTGTAAAAATTTATGTCAACATGTACACATTATCAAAATTAGGTAAAAGTGTAAATTTCGCAGACATAAGCTGTCTGGAAAATTGGGTCAATAAAAAAAAAATGCAGAAATTGTGTTTCAGCACAATTTCGGCTCAGAAATGTAAAAGTTTCAAAATTTGTAATCAAAAAATAACAAATTCGTCATCATAAACACGATGATAAAAAACTAATGTTTGACTGAATTGGGATCAGTCTTGGAGGAGCCTCAAAGATCAGTCTCCAGGATCAGTCTTGGAAAAATCTTGCTGTTAGTCTCCAAGTATTATTCTCGATAGAGCCACTATTAAAAATCAGCTATTAACAACATTTCCAGTGAACATCCATCCACTGTGAGGAAGCTAAAAAACGAACTTCGTAGCCAGAAGTTCGAATCCAGTTCATCAAGGTATGTTATAATACATCTCTAATATTCTAACGTTAACCAATTCACCAACAGTTATATGAACTGTAATTCAACAGTTTTTATTTAAATTTAACATAACAACATCTCACTCTCTACTACGTAAAATAAAATGTTTATTTAAAATTTAAACGCTCATAGGCTAATCTATTCAAAGCTCCTCAAAATAGTGATTATCACTAATTGTTGACATGGTGGAGATAGCTGTGATTTTAAAATCTAAATTTATTCAATCTCATTAATTGGCTTCAAAAAAAAAATAATAAAAAAGTTTGTTTATGATTTAACTTGTTGTAATTAGGTTACAAACATATTATAACATCGTATTACGCATTGCTGATGTTTGTTGTTTTCTTCAAGGAATAAACACGAGTCTGCAGTGTCATAAGAGCACAAAAACAAATATAAAACAAATAAATGTAAAACGTTGTAAAAATTTATGTCAACATGTACACATTATCAAAATTAGGTAAAAGTGTAAATTTCGCAGACATAAGCTGTCTGGAAAATTGGGTCAATAAAAAAAAAAAAATGCAGAAATTGTGTTTCAGCACAATTTCGGCTCAGAAATGTAAAAGTTTCAAAATTTGTAATCAAAAAATAACAAATTCGTCATCATAAACACGATGATAAAAAACTAATGTTTGACTGAATTGGGATCAGTCTTGGAGGAGCCTCAAAAATCAGTCTCCAGGATCAGTCTTGGAAAAATCTTGGTGTTAGTCTCCAAGTATTATTCTCGATAAAGCCACTATTAAAAATCAGCTATTAACAACATTTCCAGTGAACATCCATCCACTGTGAGGAAGCTAAAAAACGAACTTCGTAGCCAGAAGTTCGAATCCAGTTCATCAAGGTATGTTATAATACATCTCTAATATTCTAACGTTAACCAATTCACCAACAGTTATATGAACTGTAATTCAACAGTTTTTATTTAAATTTAACATAACAACATCTCACTCTCTACTACGTAAAATAAAATGTTTATTTAAAATTTAAACGCTCATAGGCTAATCTATTCAAAGCTCCTCAAAATAGTGATTATCACTAATTGTTGACAATATATATATATATTAACTTTTTATATATTTTTGTTGCATTCTCTGATATTTTCAAAGACTCGGCCCCACAATAACACAAATACTGGATGTACACACAGCAGGCTGGGATGGGTGCACGCCCCCCACAGATGGAGGAAGATGTTCATAGGCCATCCTCTTCCAAAGACTCTCACCAACCATCCGCGAGACCAGTAATGCTATTCGCGACTGAAAAGGCATGCGAGAACATGAAGATGAGCAGTGATGCATGCATGAAAAACAAAGCCGACCGCTCAGCTCCACCCCCTCCCAACGATGACGTTCCGCTATATGGAGAGAGTTCTTGTAAATTAAAATGAAATTACAAATAAATACCGATCAAAGCATATACTTCTTATTAATGATCTGTGTTACAATTTCGATAATATATCTGACGAAGGCAACGATGTATCGAAATAGAAAAAAATGAAATCTTTGAGTTTTACGTCCCACGGTTATGCCGGTTAGGCTAAAGGAGACGGTGATGATGAGTAATGAATGAAATGGTGGAATGAAGAAAGTGGGAGGAAACGGGAGAACCCCGAGAAAACCCACGCACACGGTGTTTGTCCACCACAAAGTTCACTTGGCGGGGGCTGGGATCGAACCCGGGACCCCTAGCACCAGAGGTGAACGCTCTACCACTGAGCCACCGTGGCCCCCTGTATCGAAATAGAGTAACTAGATTGATAATAGTAAGTGTTTGCTTTGGTCAGATTTTATTTTTACTTAAGTTATACATAGTTCCAAAACTAGAATGAGCACCATTTTGAAGTTATTAAAAAAAAAAATCACTCTTCGGTTTAAAAAATTAATAAATAATAATTACATGATGTTTTGATTTATTTAAGGGATAAAATACTAACTGTTCCTTGCTACTGCTACGGAAGCAAGCATATACGAGGGTGATTCAGAAAATAATGTCTTCAAGCCCACTACTTGGCCAATAGTACTGCAAACATTCTGAACAGTTTATCATTAATGCACTGATGTTTAAGCTATAGAATGCCACTTGTTCCACCTTCCTATCTTTTCTCGTTCCAGAGTAATGGAGCAATCTATGACATCCAGTGGTGATGTCCGGTTGAAACAGTGTGCTGTCACTGAATTTCTAACTGCGGAAGGTTGTGCGTCGAGGAACATTCATTGTCGGTGATGATTACGACTCGGAAACGTAGCGTCAG
This sequence comes from Thermobia domestica, assembly GCF_964235325.1. Classification (NCBI taxonomy): domain Eukaryota; kingdom Metazoa; phylum Arthropoda; class Insecta; order Zygentoma; family Lepismatidae; genus Thermobia; species Thermobia domestica. The sequence goes on along the minus strand of NC_137458.1, from coordinate 124,379,851 downwards.
TTGACGGAGTACTGCCACACGTCCTCTCCTCGCCAAAACAATTCAAAAGTTGTCCCATCTGCTGGCAAAATGTTGTTAACATTCTGCTTCAACCTGTCTATAGTCCGGATCTTGCGCCCTGCAACTTTCGGTTCTTCCCCAAACTTAAGGATCACCTTAAGGGCCAACGCTACAGTTGTGACGCAGAAGTGGAAACACAGTTCGCCAATGGTGTCGCCAGCAGCCACCGCAATTCTTCGCCGACGACATGAAAAACCTTTTTCACGTTGGCCGTAATGGGGACTATGTTGAAAAATGATGCCACCCTTTGTAGCTGGCTGAGTTGAGTTGATTTTGAGTTTAACGTCCCTTTCAGCAGCGAAGCTATATGAGACGGGATCTACTGATTAGCGTGGAATCCGTACCACATGAGCTCCCACGGGGAATCGAACTCAGGTCTCCCACACCAACCTTTGTAGTTGGCATTGCAAGCTTTCCACTCATACGGTACCATGTGTCAAACACAAATAAAGGCATAAGCTTGGAGGCATCACTTTCTGAATCACCTTCATAGTTACAATATTTTGTAGAACTGCATATACTCAATATGTCAACAATCTGAATATATGAGTAAAATTTATACAATCAAAGGGCTATGTTTATAAAATTAAAAACATACTGCACATTTCTCATACTGTCACTAGCAGTGGCGGCGTAAGGCAAACTGGGGCCCGGGGCTAGTGAAGTAGATCGGGACCCCTTTTCGAAAATCCATGATTTATACATTTCTATTTTTGATATTCATTTGCATAATCATTCTTTCTGTTTACTCTTCCCCCTTTCCCGTTGGTGTGTGCGTTTAAACCAACTTGATCTGGGATATAGTAAATCAATGGGGGCGACATTCAGCATCCCTGTTTATTTTATTAATGTAACGGAAAGTACAATCCAGAACAGAAATAACATAATCTTAAGAACAAAGAAAACGTAACAATAAAGAATCCTGAATTTATCCTACACCTATACTATCTTGTTTCAATGTGTACTGTAATTAGATGGAATAGTGGAAGTAATGCTCCTAATAATAGTACTGCATTTAGAGATAAATTTACGTACAAAACGTAACAATGAGCTGATATTAAAAAAAAAAAAAATGCAAATAAAAATATAACCAATGCGATTCCTAAATGTAAGCTCTATGTTTACTAGAATTTTCTTGTTCGGTTCTCGCCTTTTGGTGTTTCACCTGTGCAATTTCTCATATGGTTAAGTTTATTCATGGTTTCTCACCTGTCTGAGTTTACATGGGTTTTATTTGATTAGATTTTTCTCCTATAATTAGCCCCATTCACTTTAACATTCGGTTTGTCTCCAGTGATCATACACGATACTTAAACATTTTTTTTTTTTTTTTTTTTTTTTTAGCCGAACTATTAGTAAATAATGCCAAGAACAGATTTGGGTTGTGTGCTTTTACCCGGAGTTACTCCAGAAGGGGCCAAAGTTGATGAGAGGGAATTTTCCCGATATTATTCCAATTTTTCCTGTTCAGGTACGTTAGGGCGCCAGTACATAGCACCTCTGGAAAGCTTGTTTCATGCTGAAGAGAATGAACTATAAACCATAACTTTCCAATGAACAGTATTGATACAATAAATATTTCACTGCGAGTCTACGTTTTTCTTTATATTAACAGGTTAATGGGCCCAAAGGACTTACCCTGTTTCCATGGCACCTAATTTTTGGTGCATATATCTTTGTGAACATATCTTTGTTATGTTTATCGAATGGACTAGGTTTGATTCGAATGTCCGAATGACACGTTCATGTTTGTTTCTTGTGAGTAAAATGGTCATACATTTGTTGTATTATCTCATCTAGAATTTCATTGATAGTGCGCTTCACTTTGGCCTGTGTAATTAGGGGTTCATTCTTTGCTTCTCCAGGCATGCATCTCCTTCTCCTACTGTGTGTACCCAGTTATGTTCCATGCTCTGCAACTTCCTTCAGCTGCATATATGATTTCCTTGACCAGCTCATGTCTTCAGGTATCAATGTGTCAACCAGGTTCTGTAGCTGAATAAGAATATTGATTTAAACTCATATCCTGAGATCGAAGTCATTTTTGGATCCGATCAATATATGAGAGAAGTTCAAATTTAAAATACAGTAGAGCGATGAATTTAAACAACTGGATGCTTGCAAGAAGAAGGCCAGCATCTCCTCGAGTATCAAGCGTTTCAGTCGAGCTGTTACGCAGTTCTTCCAACACATCAATTACTTCATCCAATTGAATAGAAAGTGCCTTCACAGCTTCTGCTTTCGAACTCCATTTGATGCCATGTTTCAGATCAATCTTTACGTACTTTTGCAGTACATTCCATCGGTGAGTAGATCTAGAGAAGAATACAAACAAACGTTTCATTGCTCCAAAGAAAGTGACCGCCAGAATGTTAACGTGTGCAAAATGTTAATGTACGCCATAAGGTTCAATGAATTTACAAGGAACGAAAATAGCCAAAGGAATTATATTCCGTATCAAAGTTTTAACTGCAGAATATTGCCTGGGCATTGTAGTCTCATTATCATAAGACTGGCCTCTGTAATCTTAATATCAAGCCTATCACATTGAAGTTTCTTCAGTAGGTATTTCAGCAGGAATACTCTCAGCAGTCTTTTCTTCGACAGAGATGAAACCAATAAATACTTCCCGAACTTGAACAGAATCACGTTGTATGTCAACAAATCGAATGATTTGGGGCAACTGTTCCACTTGAGAACAATCAGGAGTTAAATCAAATGTAATGCTGAAGTGTTTGAATCAGAGACTATAGCGTCTGCACCAATGAGCTTTTAGTCAGCAACAGAATGTTAAAGCATTATTTATGTACGTTGATCCCTTCTTCGTGCCCTTCTCTTGAACTGATAAATAAATAAATAATATTTTAGGAAATAGGCTAGCAGACGGGGCCCCATTACTTGCATCATAAGACCTTAGAATGTAAACAACACAATATATTTCGACCTTTCTTTTATTATACTTTAATCTACACTCAGATTTTTCCGTTAAATTTCTCTGAGGTTATTGTAGAGAGTGAAACTTTTATTTTATTCATATTTTAATCCACATACATTTTTTCCTATAAATTTCTTTGGGTCCCCAAGAGACTGAAACTTTTATTTATCTTTCACCTACGTTCAGCTTTATTCCTTAATTTTTTTTTGGGGGGGGGGGCAAAAGAGTGAAACGTTTGTTTTGTTATTTTTTCACCTACATGCAGCCTTTTTCTTTAAATTTCTTAGGGGGCCCCAAGAGCGTGAAACGTTTACTTTATCTATTTTTCAACTGTATTCGGAGCTCTTTCCTTTAAATTTCTATGGGGGCCCCCCAAGATATGAAACTTTTATTTTATTTATTTTTAATTTACATCAAATTTTTCTCTAAATTTCTTTGCGGGTCTCCAAGAGAGTGAGGTCCGAAGCTATAGCTTTTTAGCTTATACGGAAATCCGACACTGATTAGTTTTATTAGACAGACACTTGTTGTTTCATACGATATCTGGTGTAATGTTTGCGTTTACTTTTAGGGAGAGTGTGGATTATAAACCTTGATAGCCCTTGTACGGCTCATTCTAACAAGGTTCTTTTGTATTATTTTTTACCTACCTTTCGGGGCCCCCCACAAAGTGGGGCCCGGGGCGGTGGCACCGCTCGCTCCGCCCTTACGCCGCCACTGCTCACTAGAATTGATTAAAATGTTGCAATGGAGAGGAGTACATAGAGTGTTGAATTCAGACTTTTCCTAAAGACAAACCTACTATCACGTGTGCCGAAACGACGTGGATAAGTTTACCAGAACGGACAATACACCTGAAGTATATATTTTAAAAATATATCAAATGTAAAAGTTTCAAGATTAAATGCTACACAATGGAGTTTGGTATAAAGATTACTATATTATAGTACAGAGCCACTTTTAGAGACAAATGTATTTTCTTTGCTTTTAAATTTCAAGAAAAATTAAATATGAAGAATTTGCCTTTATTAGAAGCATTTTTCTGAATTATCTGTGTTGACCTTTATGCAAAGAATAAGACCTAAAAGTGACCTTATGTTGGAACTGTATTGCATGTTGGTTCAAGTTCTCTAACGCGCCAATAAATTTCTTGAAACTCTTGATCAGCATGTATAAAGCTGTTTTCATCTAGCGCGGAACTATACATTTCCAGAATCTTATCTGTTTACAGTTGCCAGAAAATCTTTTCGTCAAAGATTTTTGTTTTTAAAATGTAATACTTAAAACACGTAGTGATCATGTAGGATCATAATGAGTCAGAAGTATAATTAAATAATGCGTTAACGCAAATCTGTGCACGGGTGACGCAACGAAATGCAAACTATGTAAAAAGAAATTTTATGGATTACTCGTTAGTGTAAAAGAAACACAAATTATCGGTTGCGTTGATACAAATACATATTTACTGATGTCTTGATCAACATCACCGGTACGATTTTAATAAAAGTGCCACAATAAAATTTCCGCATTGTCCATGATAGACTAAATGGCAGTGTAAAGCAATTACACATTTTAAGTAAATGAAGGAAAGTTATTCAACTCAAAGAGATGTAAAGGATAAATCAATTAAACAAATTTTGTAACAATCCTTTTTAGGTATATTATTTATCGTAGCCCAAATGAATCAAACTATACTACGATTTAAAAAGTCAATCTATCAAGTAAACAGTGTAACTTTCAACTATCTTCGCTTCTCTCATTATATTTTTAACACAAAAGATGGAAGGTGGTGAAAATTACTTTTCATTAAACTTCGTGCTTTAACTAAACAAAAGTAACAAAATCATTCATTATTTGCATATACAAAGATTATTATGATATACCTACATATATGGATTAACGTACCATCGGAAATTCTTTCGAAGACAATATGGCATAAGCATTACTGCCTGCCAAAACATGATACAGGCCCAGATTTCTTGATTCATTTTTGCTCGGTTCTGCGAATACAGGCTTCTGTATTATGGGGTGGAGATACGATATGCGTTTTGGTTGAGGACGACAACCACATAACACGTCAGCAACCTGAAAATAAAATAATAAAAATCTTGAATTGTGTCTAATTTATCGTTTTCGTATATAGTATCAACGAAGTTAATCATACGAATACTATCAAATTAAATATCTTTTTCATCTTAAAAGTTTGCTCGATAATTAATAAATTTCAGTAAATAAAATTAGTAATTAGTCACTATGACTGCATAACATTCTTCTACATTAAAGTCTATATGAATTATAACCTTAAATAATAGTGAACTATGTAAGTAAAGGTAATGTTGAAAAGCACTATGATATATTAATTTGTTATTATTTATATCAAGTTCTGTTTTCTTCTAATATTAGTTATATTTTAATACAGGGTATAATGCTTTTTGTTTAATGATCTTAACAGAATAGCAGCTAGCACATTTACTTTAGCAGTTCTGGTAGTACAGAAAATAAACTTCAGACAATATGTTAACATGCTCGGGAAGTTTAATAATAATCTCTTTTACTTTCAATTCTGATTCCTGAAAATTACTTTCACTTCCAAGCTTTAGGGTCTCTACTAAAGATCTACCCACGGAGGATATATAGGATTACAAGAATGAATAAATAAATAATAATAATGTAAACCAAGGAAATTAAGAAATGATCTTATCATGGAAACAATAAAAATATACTTGTTAATTGCTGCTTGTTACTCGTTAATTGGTAGTGTGTACGCTGTGAAATGACCGCTCAAATTGTGCGTTCTTTTGTTCAAGCAGGGAAGGTTGTCAACTCATTTTTGATGTTTTCGTTATTATTGTGCCAATGTTCGATGTGTTTTTTAATTACTGTTCTCCATTTCTTGATTACCTAACCCTTATCTATGTTAAGTTTAGAAGTTTTAGAAGAATAAACAAATTTTCAACAAGTTTTTGTTTCATTCTCGGGTCACATAAAATTTTCATGTCCATAATATTGTTTTTTTTTTTTAATGTTTCCAAAGACCCTGAAACGGAATAATCAGTTTTAGCGCCTCTAAGATTTTTTATATGTGGTTTCGGTGTGTATGTGTGTGTCGACACGTAGATTTTTCTAAAAAACCTGATTTACCAATCTAAGTACAATGGAAGATACGGAATTTTCAGGAATCATAAAAATCAAGTTATTATACTTTGATAATTAAAATAGTTATGTACTGGCAGACTAGAACAACCTATTTTTTGTTGAAATAAATGAACTAGCTGATGGCACTGATTACTGTGTACATACTTTTCTATCGTACATCCTTTTCATCTTCCGAGTCCCTGGTTGCAATATGTCCTCCTTGGCTATATTATCTTCATCTTCCCAATTTAAAAATAAATCTTTGTTGTTTAGTTCTTCTGTTTCTACACCATTTGGCAACAGTCTATCATTTAACTGTTTCGTTCTATGTAACTGTTTACACGCCTCAAGGGCAACTGCCCGTTTTGCTAGCTTTCTATTAGGCATCAGTGGTCCCTTTAAAAAATAGAACCATCACATATACAAATTAATAAATAAAAGACATGAATGAGAACTTCAAAAGGGCATTACTGTTGCAATTATCCAACAGACAGTATATTAATGATGAATTTACCACTGATGTTAAAAAGAACAAAGTGATTTTTCAAAAGCCCTACATGCGTTTAAGAACAAGGCAGATATATATATATATATATATATATATATATATATATATATATATATATAGATAGATAGATAGATAGATAGATAGATAGATATAAATTAATATTCAGTTAAATGAAATCGGTTTTTAGAAAACAAAATTAACACAATGTCTGTAAATAGTAAGAACCATTAGAGGCAAAGAAGCATATTACATTGCACGTTAAATGCCAGTTTTTTATTAATTCAGCATAAGTGTAATCATGAGATATCGACATATCTGATAATTTTTAAGTCAAAATCTAAGTCATTATGAGAAGCTAAATGAAATTCGAGGAAAGAAGAAAAAAAAGAGCATATAGAAAGTTCACACTAAGCTCATCTCTAAAATTTAGTGCAAACAATTAAGGAAAAAAGTATTTACTTAGTTGTAGCAAAAATCGTTACGCATTTTTTTTTTCAAATATCAGTTATTCATATAAAGAATAATGATTAATGATTATTGCCCGTTTTCTTCGATAACCCTGTATCACCTTTCAGAAAGTTTTATAATTCCTCGTTACTAAAAAGGCCTGTTAATAATAATAATAATAATAATAATAATAATAATAAACTGAACAAGCTCATTTACCTGAATTGAACACTATACTTCAGAAAAAGTTTGGAAGAGTGAACCAAGTAGACGGGTGACTGTGCAAGGCCAAATGAGTATGAAGGATGTACCAACACATTACATACAAGCTCCAATAATTTGGAGTGATTAAATTTGGATGCAATTTTATGTTGTTGAGACGGAATACAACTGCTTTACGATTAAAGAACTCTGGACGTTTCTGGATGGTAGATTCGTTCAAACTGACAACTGCTAACATTACAGTACACATTCGACTTAGCTGATTGGTTCCTTGACCTCGAAAAACACCAACCACAAAGATTATAACCTTCCTCAGATGAATGTTTTCGATATCGTTTGAAGCGAATCATAATGTCCCCATCAAGATTGTTTACGCATCATATTGTTGTAAACAATCCACTTCTCAACACCAGCTCTCAATCGTTTGAAGAAAAGAATCGTTTAATGAGCATATCGCAGATGTTTCTATGTACTGTCAAATGAATTTTGAGTTCATGATGAACCCAAACACTGAACATGCTTACGAATCTCAGCTTCTTCAGGTAGTCGTGAACGCATAAATGATTGATGTTCAATGGTTATACCATCTCTCAAGAAGTATAATATGGGTTTGATTGGATCAATGTCTTTTCTTTTGTCATCATAAACCTCGATGACCCTCCAAAAAGCGTCACTGAAATCAAAATTACCAGCACGGAATTTCATGAACTATTGTTAGCACTGACATTCCTGTAGAGCACTGCCACCATAAATTTTATGCAGTTTTACACAGCGTTCGCTTTACGGAAGAGTAAAATATGGCGAAAATGTACAGCTGAGTTTTCTATCTTCAACCCATAAAATCTGAAAAACTCAACCAAATCGATCAATTTCTTTTAAAATGAAGTTACACTGTCAATTGTCAAATTATGTAATACCATAGATGGAATGACTTAGTACTAGTTTTACGGGTGCTTAATTTGAAAAGAATTTTCAAAGAAAGCTGTGTCGTCAATGAGAGTTTCTTGGGATGTTTCTCATAGGCAGATCGGGTCCTGGGACCGGATGACACCCGTCTGATTTTAAGAGAAATGAAAGTGAGGATTTCTAGTCTGCAACTCTATCAATCACGACTCTGGAACTTACTAAAGAAATAATAAACACTTCTGACCAGAGTATATACACTTGTTTATTAAAAACTAAATTACAGTGTACCGGTTTCGACAACTTAACGTTGTCTTCATCAGACACTAACTGAAAGAGATATCTTAGAGCATAGATATTTATACTAAAAGTGAAAGTACTCAAATTCCTTGTGTGCTTGGGAAGCCACTTGACTCGTACTTCCCCGGGCGTCATCTGTCGGCCACCTGCCCTGACTTAATTACCCTCTCACCTGTGTTTATCTTTTCCAGACATCTGTAACACACCTGTTGTTTATACCTGACTAATTGCCTTAAAACTTTCTCTTAATCTTCCTTTGATGCCTATTAGATATAAATAACAGACTATACTACATACAACTGATTATAAATACAGCAATATAAAATATATATAGACATAAAAAATAAACTATTAAATATAACAATATATAAAACTCTATATGAGTATAACTATATACAATATTAAACTATATATAATATTAAATATATGAATATAAATTACATATAAATATGTTCAATCTTGTTCTTTTACTTTAATTTGTTCCAATAATTTATCCCATAGATCATGTTTAACAGTCCACTTGTCCAGTTCATTAATTTGTCACTTTTCTCTTTCTTTATCCTTCGTGCTTCCTTCCATTTCCTTATCATTGGTCTATTCTCTCTTTCTAGCCCCTTTACACCTTCCCAATCTATATCATGCCCCGTTTCTTTAACATGTTTATATATGGCATTATTTTCTCTCTTAAGTCTCACATCATCCCTATGTTGTTTAAGTTCTCTCCTTAAGTTTTTTCCTTGTATCCCCTATGTATATCATATCACAATCCTTACACGTCACTTTATACACTACACCTTCATCTTTCTCACATATTTCCTTCGTTCTACCTTTCGCTTTCTTAATCACTTCCAAAATTATTCTTCCTCCTTTTCTGTATCTCTTCACACCACCTTTTCTACGTAAGTTCTTTAGTACTTTGGAGAGGAACAAAGAGACAAGGAAAAAATGGAGAGGAACAAAGAGACAACTGGAAAAATTCGTAAGGAAGGTTGAAGAAGAAGTAGGAGGTTTTCATAGACATTTAGCAATACATACATTTTTGTGTTTTTTTAAATATCATAATTTTGATCCTTACTATCCGTAATTCTTATTATGATATTCAGCATTACGGTCCTTTGGATGCCTTTCCTTGCCTGTGTTCATACCATGTAGAAAACTCACAATTTACCTTATTTTGGGTGTATGTGAAACATATGATTTTAGTTGCTACAATGAATGATAAAAAATAAAATGAAATCTTTAAGTTTTACGTCCCACGGTTATGCCGGTTAGGCTAAAGGAGACGGTGATGATGAGTAATGAATGAAATGGTGGAATGAAGAAAGTGGGAGGAAACGGGAGAACCCCGAGAAAACCCACGCACACGGTGTTTGTCCACCACAAAGTTCACTTGGCGGGGGCTGGGATCGAACCCGGGACCCCAAGCACCAGAGGTGAACGCTCTACCACTGAGCCACCGCGGCCCCAATGAATGATAAGTGTAGTCTTGTAAAGGAAAGATACGATTTTTTTTTCCAACGTCCTACGATTATGTCTTCCAGGATAAAGAAGACAGATGATTAATGAAAGTGAGTGATTGTGAAATTAAATTATTATGCTCCTCACCGAAACTCGAACCCGGCACTACATGAACCAAATGCACACACGCTAATGTGATGCTGTAGGTTTTCGATTCACGTATAGATTAAAAATACATATGAAACTGACACTGAAAAATTAAACTTTATATTGGGTTGAACAACTAAAAAATAAATAAACAAAAATAATAATCTGATATTGTTGCAAGATAAGTGATATCCTTCACCGCTTTTCTCGTTTAAGTTTGCACTTTCACACAGCTTATTCTGTTAGTTCCCAAGTTAAAACGATAAACACAACAAATTGGGCATCATTGCTTTTTTCTGTCTGTGAATGTTTCAATTACCATTCTTGGTTTTCCTAACAGAAACCTGTCGGAATAATACTTAATTTTTTGCACAACATTCCGGCAGCATAACTGCAGGAAATGTATAGCACAACTGCGTGAACCAAAGAACCAATTATAATTACGTGTTAACAACTCAGTTTTCATTATTAGGTACGTGTACATCTTACAACTGTTTCCAATTAATTAATATTATTTGACAATAATCATTCACTTTATTTTATAATTAGTATATCTCTGTTACTATAGGTTAAAATCGTGCTTAATTGATAGCTCTAACTCTCAATAATAAACAGCAAATACCGTTCATATTCAATATCAGCATTATTCTTCTTCAAATAATTTAATAGAAACAACATAAAGCTGACAATTTAAGTCAATCAAATTATCATAACACTTTATTGTAGAAACACATAAATATCACTGCTTAAACCTAAACTATAGTTACGGCCCTTGTCCTGTTTTGAAATAATTAAATTGAGACAATCTAGTTATTGAGTTGAACTTAAATCGTCACAATATCAGGTAGTCTGAAAAGAACTGAGCATTCTACTCACAAAATAGCGCTAATGTTTCAAATCTCAGGGTGTATGAGTCGCAACGGGTCAGGCCTAACGTCATTAGACAGCTAGTAGATGTGAAAAAGTATTGGAATTCTCAGAATTAGACGTAAAATATTACTCTGTGAAGATGATAAATTTCAGCAAAACTGCATTTTTACACTTTTATTTCGATAAAGGCACAAATGTTGCACAGGTCCGTGAAGAGATATGCGTTGTTTATGGGCAAGATACGTTATTGAAAGCATCAGCCAACAGGTGGTTCAGTCGGTTTCGTTCCGGAAATTTCCATGTTGAAGAGCTCCATGCAGTGGGTAACCAACCACAGCAAAAGTGGATGATATTCTGGCAAAAGTCGAGCAAGATCGACATGTAAGCAATAAACACCTCACCAGTGACCTAAACGTCCATCACCAAATAATGTTAAACCAATTGGAGGAAGCTGGCTATAAAACGTAGCTCAACGTTTGGGTTCCCCACGACTGACTCAAACATCTACTACATCGAATTTCTATTTACCGAAACTTTACTAAAACGTAACGAATTCGAGCCATTTGTGATACGGATGATCACGAGTGATGAAAGTGGATAATTTACAACAATGCGCGAAAAAGATCATGGTCGAAGGGGGAGGAACTTTACATCTGTGCCGAAGTCCATACTGACGTCCAGGGAGGTTATGCTATGCGTTTGGTAGGATTGGAAAGGTATCGTGAATCGCAAGCTGCTGCTGCTGCCACCGAGCAGAACGATAGACTCAGACCTGCATTGTTGACAATTAACGCAGAAGCACCTAGCAATTCAAAACAAACGGCCGGAACTGGTCAACAGAAAGGAGTGTAGGACAAAATCCAAGCGGACAAAATCCAAGAGGACAAAATCCAAGCGGACAAAATCCAAGAGGACAAAATCCAAGCTAAATTCTGACAAGGCGGACAAAATCCAAGCGGATAAAATCCAAGGAACAGTATCATGTGCGTAGCTGTGGTATGTGCCTGTGAACACCCTAATTAAATTGTATGTTTGTTTCTTTCTTCAATTGTCATGCATTCTAAAGTTTTTTCTGTAGTTCTTCAATTTATTGAAATAATATTTCATTTACATTTAAAGAACTGAAAATCGAATAAAATATGAGATTGACACAGTAAGAGTGCAGATGAGCTTTAATTACTCATAAAATAGTCTGGTCACTGCTACGACATGCCCAGGTAAATCCAATTTAGGGTGATCAGAAATATTTTGACTAAAAATAGTATACTCACATAAATTAACCAGAAAATGAAAGCACAGGCTTCCTATATCAGAGATAACAAATAACAGCAAAGCAGCCCAGTCTTAAAAAGAGTACACTACTTACTTAATTCTATTATATTTATTGAGAATTAAAGTAAAAATAAAATTAAAAAGATATAATTTAGATAAAAAATACTTCTCTACCCTCAAAGTATTTACTTCAGTTACACTTGTCAAAATAACCAATAATATATACATTTTCATTTAGTTTGTCTAGACACATTTTCACATTTCGATTTTCTAGATGATACCTTGACATTATTTAATTCACACACATTATTACATTATTAAAAATACACACTACATATTTCACATTTTGATCATTTCTGACCAAAATTTGATTAGTATATCATAATTATTTGTTTCAAAATATACATAAAACACTACCAACAAACAAATCAAGACTTCTGTATGCCACCTCATAAGAATGGAATTAAAATACTCCAATGATTGGTCTCACAATAATATGCTGAGTGTCTTAAATGTATTATACTGTATATAATAAAATTGAGAAGAAAATACATATTTTATAATGTATTTGTATACACATAATATTTGTACAAACTTTCATATGGATGTGATAAGTAATTAAAGCTCATCTGCACTCTTACTGTGACAATCTTACATGTTTTATTGGATTTTCAGTTCTTTAAAAGTAAATGAAATGTTATTTCAATAAATTGAAGAATTACAGATAAAACTTTAGAATGCATGACAACTGAAGAAAGAAACAAACACACAATTTAATTAGGGTGTTCACAGGCACATATCACAGCTGTGAACATGATACTGTTCCTTGGATTTTGTCCGCCTTGTCAGAATTTAGCTTGGATTTTGTCCTCTTGGATTTTGTCCGCTTGGATTTTGTCCTCTTGGATTTTATCCGCTTGGATTTTGTCCGCGCCCCAACAGAAAGTGTTTCGTATATAATGCCGACAACGCCAGACCGTCAGAAATTCAGAGAACTTGGTTGGAAAGTTTTTATGCATCGCCAGAGAATAATTTGTTTCGATCTCTAGAGAATCCCCTGAATGGTGTTAGGTTCGTTTAAAATTAAGTCTGTAAAAAACTAGTGTCATAACCAGAAACACAGAAGTTCTAGAGCAAAGGGATTATGATGTTGCCAGAAAAATTACAGCTCACGGAACACAATGGTGCATATGTGTTTTCATAACTTTATTTATAAATCACAATAAAAATATTCTCATTTTGGATCTCCAAAGGTTTAATACATTTTAGGCAACCTGATAGTTTTAAATCTGCAAATTGGATGCATCCTATCGGTATCTATTGCATCACGCAGTGACACCAATTAGCTTGACTATGTACTATTAGGAGTTAGCATCGGCGCAAATCTGTCTTCAACATTGGGGGGGACGGGTAAGACCGCTCCCATATTTTATATATATATATATATATATGTGTGTGTGTGTGTGTAAGCGATGTTCAAAATATGTATGAAGTTGAAAAACAATGCTGTGAAGAATCAGGGGACAGAATTGTCTTCAATGGCGTATTTAGGAGGCTATCGGGCTCAAGCTCCCCCTGAAATAAATTTGTTAGTTTTTCGCATTTCACGTACAACAATAATCCTTCTAACCATTTCTAAGAATGTCATTGACTTTCCATTTTCTTATGCTATTTGTTCAGAAATAATACTGTATTTGCCAAATTTCATTCCATGTAAGAACTGCGTCCTTTTGTTCTTTCTTTCGTCCTTTCTATTTTTCTGTTTCTTTTTCTTGACGTTACTTTCTTTCATTTTGTCTATCATACTTTATCGACCATTGTCAGTTCTGATTCAAGTCGGCCGTCATCAGTAACACCAAAACTAAGAGGAGTTGATAAGCGAAACTGGTGTTCCACACCAACTTGCGCGTATATCAACATGACAGGACTTTAGTTATTATAACAAAGGAAAATTATATCGTTTAGTTATTTTTAAAAGAAGGAAATGTTTGAATTTAAACAAAATCAAAATGGGGGAATAATTAGCCCGGGAAATTTGGAAGGCCAAGAGGATGCTTCCTTTTTCTTGTATGAATAGAATAAAGGGTTAGATTCACTCCTAAATTTTTGTATCATATCACATAGGATTTATCGGTCTGCAATTCTTGCCATTATAACTTCAATTTATGCATAAATTAAAATATATTTAATTCTCAAACTCAGGTGGGCAATTGCCCACTTCCTTCCTTGTGTTGGGCATAGCCCCTCGAAACAAAATCCTAAATACGCCATTGGTTGTCTTCAACATTGGGAGGTGGGCACATTTGAAGCTTATTCTAGAGAAGGGAGATGAAACTCATATCACGGTAGATGAATCTGATAAACTGTTGTAGAATATATTATATATTAGGCGATGTAGATGAAGTAGTAGTACATATCAGTATTACAAATCACTGCCGTGAACACATTCTGAAATCTGAATACATGCATATTTATAATTTGTATGTTTCTAATTAGGCATCCACAACGATCCACGTTAAAATTGTTTTTTAATAATATAAATAATGACTTCCCCAAAACTATGAAGAAAGAATATCAATTATGTATGATGCAACAATACTCTTTGAGCAAAATGATGATAATCTCAATCAAGGACACCGATTTCTTTGTAACTTTGGGGGGGGGGGGGAGCATTCATAAAAAATGCATGAAACAATACATATAACAAGAGAAAATACATATAAAAATGCATATTCATAAAAATACAGGGAATCCACGTGAGCTTTTAGGGGGGCCTCCGACTTCCCAGGATCGGCCCCCTTGATCTCAATAACATTAAAGGAATCGTTACAGAAATCTAACGCATGTCATATACTCTTTAGTTAACAGATGTAACCTTAAGATTCTGGAGAAAAATATTCCAGTAATTGGATTCTTTTCTTTGCTTACGAAGCATCCTCTCTCAAAAGAAAAATTGGGACACGCGGAAATACGTAGCAACAAACCATGCTTCGAACGAGCAGAAAAGAGAAAACAAGCAAAATTACGTTGGCTACAAAATCCGAATGAAATAACCACAAAATTTCGTAGACATCAGGCGGGAAACTTCCAAAACTTTTAGAACAAAGAAACGCAATTTTTTGAAAGCTAAAATTTAGGAACTTGAAGATAATAGTAAAAATAAAAACATTCTGGACAGTATAAAGGGATCAACGAATTTAAGAAAGGCTATCAACCTCGTGCTTACATTAAAGAAAGCTGATGGAACAGTTCTCACTGACACAGATAGCGTTTTAAAAAGATGGAAAGGTTTCTTTAACGATTTCCTTAACATGCAGCAAAAACTAATGTGCGTGGAGAAAGGGAGATACACACCACAGAAACGTATATTCCAGAACCCAACCGAATAGAAGTAGAAATCGCTATAAAGAAATTAAAGAAACACAAATATCCGGGTGTAAACGAAATTCCGGCTGAGTTAATTTGTTGGAGGCGAAAAATTCTGGAACAAGATACACAAACTCATTTTCCTTATCTACAACAAGGAAGAACTGCCACAAGAGTGGAAAGAATCAATCATTGTTCCAATCCGCAAAAAAGGCGACGAAACTGACTTATCGAGGCATCTCTCTTCTGTCAACAACCTATAAAATCCTTTCAAACATTCTATTAGCAAGATTGACCCCATACGCAGATGAAATGATTGGAGATTATCAGTGTGGATTTAGACGAAATCGATCAACTATCGACCAAATATTTACCATTCGCCAAATACTCGAAATGAAGTGGGAATACAATACCCCGGTACATCAACTATTTATTGATTTTAGAAAGGTTTACGACTCGGTTAGGAGAGAAACATTGTACAACGTTCTTACAGAATTTGGAATGCCGAAAAAGCTAATTAGATCTATTAAGGCATGTTTAAATGAATTCCAAAGTAAAGTCCGGGTAGGAAAATTTTTGTCCACGAGCTTTCCCGTCGAGAATGGCCTGAAACAAGGAGATGCGTTGTCGCCATTATTATTTAATTTGGTGCTGGAATACGCTATAAGGAAAATCAAAGATAGCAACCAGGGCCTAGAATTGAACGGTATTCACCAGGTTATGGCATATGCTGGTGTAAATTTAATAGAGGATGGCAGGAGAATAATAGAAAGAAATGCACAGATCTTATTAAACGCTTGCAGGGGCATGGGTTTAGAAGCAAATGCAGAGAAAACTAAATACATGAAAGTGCGTCGGGACCGTAATACGGTAAATTATGGATGCGTTAAAATATTAAATAATTCTTTTGATAAAGTGGATACTTTCAAATATCTAGGATCAATATTAACAGACGAAAATCATATTCACGAAGAAATTAAATGTCGACTAAAATCAGGGAATTCGTGTTACTATTCGGTTCAAATCTCATGTCGTCGCAAATTCTGTCAAGGAATTTGAAGCCTAAAATATATAAAACGATAATCATACCTGTTGTTCTGTATGGTTGCGAAACATGGTCGCTTACTCTAAAGGAAGAACATAGACTCAAAGTATTTGAGAACAAGATCCTGAGACGAATATTCGGACCCAAGAGGAACGGAAATGGAGAGTGGCGGAACTTTATAACGAGGAACTACATAATTTATACGGTTTACCAAACATTGTTAGGGTCATCAAGTCTAGGAGGCTTAGGTGGGCAGGTCATGTAGCCAGGATGGAAGAAAGTAGGAACGCTTTCAAAGTGTTAGCGGTAAGACCAATCGGAAAACGACCATTAGGAAGACCTAGGCGCAGATGGAAAGACAATATTAAGATGGATCTCGCAAAAATAGGAATACAAAGTAAAAACTGGATCCAGTTGGCTAAGGATAGAAGTCAGTGAAGAGCTTTTGTGAACGCGGCATTGAACCTCCGGGTTCCATAGGCTATAGAGTTAGTTAGCTTACGAAGCATGAGTAGATGCCTAGGCTGATACTACAAATAGTATCCCATTTACTGATTAAATTCCCATTTACTGAAAAGATGGGTTCTACTGACTTTGGATAGTCTATATATTCTTCGTGTGCTAGGGCCTAGGGAAGAAAAGAAGATTTCATATCAGGTTACGTCATGCACAACGCACGCCTTAATTTTTATTAAAAATGAAAAAGCCAAGAGAAACAATTTTCATCTCACTTTCCTTCGTGGCACTCGGACACAGATCATTCTGCAAAAAACACTTTTCAAATCGGATTATTGGGAGAGCCTCCAATTCCAATGTTGGGGGGGACATATATATCCCCATTTCCCTGGAATTTGTGCCCGTACCTACAGCTGAGACAACTTTTCAGCATGAGGAGAGGGGTATATCCTCCTCTGGCATCACAGGCGTGCGCAACGTGGGTGCCATGGGTGCCTTGGCACCCCCATTAGACAAACTTTTTTTATGTAGAATTATTACAAACTGAGAAGAGATTACGTGTTAATTATTTCCCGTCTGCATGTGTGCCGTGCGTCGCCGACGCAGCGTCGGATGCAATGATGCTATCTTTTCTTAGGGGAAAGAGGGGGGGAGGACGACATTCCATATGGTGGTACTTTAGATCTGGCACCCACATTCTCAATGTCCTGCGCACGTTAGTGTCTGGCATTTATTGCAATTTGTGCCCAAGTAGTGGAAGTGGAATTAATACATATTGATGAGACTACTAAACGCACTACAGCACGAAGTTCAGTTTGAAATACTACAGATCACGATTCTTTTTAAAAAATGGAAAAACCAAGAGAAATCAATTTCATCTTACATTCCTTTGTGGCAGTCGGACACAAATCATCAAGCTATCCCAAAAAGCACTTTTTAAGTCAGATTATTGGGGGGACTGTCCCCCCGAGGTCCAACATTGGGGGGGACATGTCCCCCTCGTCCCGCCCGGGATTTGCGCCAGTGGGAGTTAGCATTACTCACAGACTGTTTTGTAAAGGATTATTGAAAGATTCACATGACTTTTAACGATAAATAAATAGGATTTTTAGGTCAAAAGTAGAAGTAGTATCACTTAGTATATACATCCTTTCTATAAATGTTTATATATATATCTGAAGTCTTTTGTAATAAATGTGGCGTAATTCTGTTAATTTCCGTAATGTTTGTTAATTATGTTCGTCCAGAATTAGTAATTCTGGATTTTTTTAAAATTGAGTGAGTGAGTATGTGTGTGTGTGTGTGTGTGTGTGTGTGTGTGTGTGTGAGAGAGAGAGAGAGAGAGAGAGAGAGAGAGAGAGAGAGAGAAATTTCCTCACTGTAGCATCTTTCACTCACCTTAGTGTAAAGTAATGGCTGTAGAAGACGGTATTTCACTTAAATTATGATAACTTAAACTGTTCTTAAAAACAGAATTGGTCACCATAGTCTTGAAAAGGCATGTCCTGTGGCCTTGCAATAAAATCTTATCATTCTATGCGAAAAGATAGATTGTGTTTCATTTTTCAGTGTTTCCAGAACTTCCCTTGTTCTTGATCCTAGTTCAAGTTCAGTATTGTTTAACTTGCGATATGAATTTGAAATTTTTATCTGAATAAGTCCTTCAACGAACTTGGAACAAAACTCACTAACGTTTACGAAGTGATCTAGCAAACTCTTGACAAAGGTGCAAAATTCATTATGAAGTACATAAATTAGAGCTCCTTTTTCTGAAACAACTTCAAAGTTTTCTCAAATGGTAAAGACGCGTGTAGAAGATGCAATCATTTTCACACTGGAGTACGTATTTACACTGAGTTTCATCCTAAGTTTTGATTTTTTTTTTCCTAGCCATTAAGTTATATCCCTTTCAGCAGCTGAAATTCAGCAACTGGGGTCAATCACCGTGTTTCAACAAACATGGTGGTTAAAAAGTACGAAAAGCAGAAGTTATATTTAAAGCTATGGCCTTTCCTACTAAAAAGTGAGGAAAGGAAGACAACTTGAATCTTTGCACTAAGCTCTTCTGTGAAATTTAAAGCACTTTCCTTCAATTTCTTTCAATCACCACGAATGAGCATGTAGAAAATTTTGACTAGTCCCCCTTCCCACTTTCAAGAACAGTAAGTCTCTTATGAATACAAGGTATTCCACTCCCAATTACTTTAAAAATTACAGCAGACTCTTTCCTTGAATGAAGAATTCGAGCATTATTTCCACTGCTTTAGCTATGGCTTAGTGATAACACTAGTGAATAGCCAGCATTATGTATTATATGTATCAGTTCTACGTCACTAGTATCTCACTGATTGTTTGCTTACATGCATTTGAAAAGACTTCAATTTTACCTTTTAAAAAAATTAATTCACGATTAGCAAAATAGCTATACCATAGCTTCGTTATATATGGTCAATAGCACACTTTAGAACTTTGGAATAAGTCACATCTTCGAAGGGTCTACTAAATACATTTCCCGCGTTTTCTAAATCCACTAGAGCTTGGAAGCATTCAATGCAACTAGTACTCTCTCTTTCTTGCATTCTTCTCACACATCCACCCCATTAATTTGGTATTTTAGGTTTAAATAGTAATTAAAAAAAAAAAAAATCAAATACAGATTAAAATATGAATGTACATATTAGAAAGTTTTCATGAACGTAATGGTTAGAAGAAATTTATTTCTTGCAATTGTTGAGATACTGAGACTTTTTTCATTGAAAAATATTACCGAATGTGTTTATTCAACGTTAAAATTTGTGCGAAGTACGTATCTCATAAAGATTTAGTTGTGTGTGTGTTTACACTGGGTGTTCAGCTCTAGGGCAGATTCTAGCCCAGGCCACTAAGCCTGTTAGGCAGAGCTAGATTGGCCAAATTCCTCTCCTCTGTAGCCTCAAAACGGGATATGGACAACTGGTAATTACGAGCTGGAGTAGAACTACTAGTTGATCATTAGGATTACGGATACCACGTATGTAAGAACTGTGTAATTACGGATTCATCACACAGATACTCGTCTGTACATGTCTTCACTAGTTGTTGAGAAACATATTATTTCTGTTTGTAGCTTTACAATAAATCATGATTCGGTACCTCAAGGGATTACAATCTTATTTAACAAGTGAAAGAGAAGTTAAACTATTTCGATACAATATATATAGAGAGATTAATAAAACTAATATATAGAGATTAATAGATTGTCCTTAAATATAGAGATTTATATAACACAATACCATGACCTACCTCTATAGTATGTTTAATAGTTGAATTGATGGGAAATCGAAGATATGCTCTAATCATTTTATCTTCATTTGGTTGGCTTAACCACCAAGACGGAGTTAGTTCAGTGAACTTATCATGAGGCAGGGAGTTGCAATACCTAAAATAAATAAAACAACGATGAATAATTTTATACCAACTTAAATTAACAACTTTTTTTCCGAACTAGACAAACACTTCTCATAACAAATATAATGATATACGAGGAAGGATCAAATGAAAACCTTACAAAATGCAATCGAATGCCATAAAGTTGGACGACTGCTTCGATATGTGGCAGTAATATGCCTTGAGATGCACTAAATGATCGACCGGTAGCAATGCTGCTGGAAGAACGACGAACGCGACAGCGTCAGTATTAAGATGATCGCCCCACTGTCTACATGTACCGCATAGAACTGCGTTCGGTGATCCTGTTTTTGAGCAGTAAAGGTATGAAACCAATTGAAATTCATCGCAGGATGGCAGAAAAGTATGGTGATTCGTGTTTGTCCCTGCAGTAAATATACGAGTGGTGTAGGAAGTTTAAAAGTGGCATAACATTTGTGGAGGATCGACCGGGGCAGGCTCACCGCGTAGTGACCGACGAAAACATTGCGTTAGCGGAACAGCTTGTAAAGAAAACAGGCGAATTACGCTGAGAGAAATCGTCACAATCATGAATATTAGCTTTGATTCAGTTCAATACATGTTGCATAATGTTCTGCATTTCAATAAGGTGTCCGCAAGACGGGTGCCACGTCAATTGACTGCTGAACTGAAAGATTGCCGCGTCGACGACTTCAATTGAAGAACTTTGGCGACGTTTCAACGCCAAGGGTGATGCATTTCTGGACAGGATTGTTACAGGCGATGAGACCTGGGTTCACTATTATCAACCAGGAAAAAAAAAAAAAAAAAAAAAAAAAAAAAGCAGGGAATGGCAGCATAGCTCTTCGCCGAAACCAAAACAATTCCGCACTCAACCATCAGCACGAAAGGTCATGTTCACTCTCTTCTGGAATACAAAGGGAGTAATTTTGGAACAGTACATGGAAAAAGGGGTTACGGTAAACAGTACCTCCTATTCAAACCTGCTGAAAAATCAACTTCGCCCTGCAATCAGGCGTAAACGACGAGAACTTCTATCCTCAGGTTGATGATAGTCTTACTGCATGACAACGCCCGAGGGCTTTCTGGCCGTTTGACTGTTGAGACTATCGATGACGTCAAATTTTTTAAAAAAATGAAATATTTAAGTTTTACGTCCCACGGGCGTCAAATTTGAGTGTCATTCATCCACCCTATTCATCAGACCTTGCCTCCACTGACTTTTATGTCTTTGGACCGCTCAAAGAAGCGATGTGAGACAAGCATGTCAATAGTGATGAAGAGGTGAAAAATGCAGTGCATGAGTGGCTACAATCTCGACCCCAAAAACTCTTCCAACGTGATATCTATGCACTTCCGAAGCGGTGGAATACTTGCATTCAACGTCAAGAGGACTACGTTGAAAAATAAGAGGTAAGATTTCCTTTTCACTGTTACATTTTAAAATGTATTGCACTTTTAAGGTTTTCACTTGATCTTCTCTCGTATTTATCAAATCACACATTAAAGATTTCTTTACATCAAACATTCTTAAGCAAAAGCTAAATCATCAGAAAACAAGCATGCGTGGTCTACTGGCTGACGCAATTTACCCTAACTCTTAAAGATCTTGTGTGTATGAGTCCTGTTTAGGTCGGTTATCTTAAATATTCAAGATTTTCTTCGATTTCACCGATACCACAATAATAACCTCCCCACTTACTTTTCTAATGTTTTTTTCAGTATATAAGCTTACCAATAGAGAAGGTCTGCGTCAAGTACGGGTTTTAACCACTGCGTAAAGTAGTTTCAAAGAATAAATGTTTGAAACAAACACTATGGTCCGGATATAATACAAGGAATACCCTGGTGATTCTCTATGCGAAACCATTTTATTACCTCAAGCTATCTCATATTTTCATCTGATGAACTACATATCGTAAGCGGCATATTTAAAGGAGTGATTTAGGAATATTTTTGCTGCAGGTAACTTAAGCGCTATATACGGGACTACTCTGAAGAGCCAGGGGAAAATAATTTAATCCCTCCTCCCCTGCCCATGAAAAATGAAAAGAGATTAGAATAAATATTGAAGAAAACTTGTTATAAAGAGCAATTTCGCTTTTTGTAACTAACTATTAGTACTATTTTAATTTATTTTACATGAAGAACATATATTCTTGCCTTGTTAAAATGCCAGTTAAGTTCTGCAAGATCTTTTCTTAAATTATATATTAATAACAATATTTTAACTTGGCAGATGAAAAATATTACGTTGATCTGAGATAAAATATTTTCACGTTAAAGAGTACAGGTTTTATATTGTATTGTCTATTTTGCGTAATTTACTGCAAACAATGTCACAACACAAATGTATATATATATATCAAACCTATCACTATGATATATTTCCTTATTAAGTAGTAAATTACATATGAAAATAATATTTACTATACTGTAAAAATTGAGAAGTGTTCTTGTATATATATATATTCAAATCTGTTTCATCGGACATAAAATATAGTCCAGTCACGATTTACCGGGAGCGGGTTAATCCGTGATCGCCAAAGAAAGAAAAGACTTATATCTACCGCAAAGATCATCGGCAGACATGCTAGAGAAAAAACATGGAATATGACAATGAAATTTGAGTTGACAACTACTTTTCAGGTCTCTCTCACTCTTACTCATTTTTTAAAACAGCCTGACTTCAACAAGTGACAGTGAAAGAGAGGTGAGGTGAGTGAAGGTGGGGAGCAGCCAGCTAAACACGCACGGAGCTGTACTTCATCACGTCGAATGGCCTTCTAGACTACTTAAAGGGCAAAAAGATAGTCTGCTGAGTGACAATATTATGTTAGTAATATAAGATCATTGTTCTTTAAGAAAGAAAATTCTACAAAGAAACAGAAAATATGATTGCTTTTCTTAACCCGAATCTGAACCATCAATTTTCCAAATTCTGTGTACGTATTTCTCTTTTGTTTGTTGAAACTTTATTAAAGTACAGTTCCTGAAAATACGGTACAGTTAAATTATCATGAAGCATTTCTCTATTCAATATACAGTGGTTATTTATCTTTCTTTCTTTTTCTTTTTCCTGCCTTTGGATTAACCGTGATTTTGAGTTAACCGTGGATATCTTCCCCTTTACTACTCTGCTAAATTCGGGAGTCAACTGTATATAACTTTGATATGATACTGAAAGATAGTTATCTAACAATCTATCAATTAGTGTAAAAACATAATTTCATTACCTACTGACTAAGTTTACTGCAGACACCATTGTAACGCTCGGCCCATCTTCACCAAATGGTGCATACGGCGGTAACTCATAATACGACTGAGTTTCTTGGTCAATAGCATCATCTACATTATTTTCCCCAATCAACAACTGAAAGAATCAAAAAGTCAAATATAGTAAGAGTTCAGTTACATTTGCATCTCAGGAGCTACAATATGGATTTCTTTAAACGTATTATTGCGTTATCTTACAGCCCTAGTATTTGACGATTCCATTGTGACAGGATTATTTTAAAGTAAAGTATAATACGACTGCTTTCAACATAGAGTTGCATTTGACGTTCAACATGCTATTTTACACTATATGTGAGAAATTAATTTTAACACAGCTTACGGTTTTGTAATCCACAGTGAAGAAATCGAAGAAATTACTTTCTAAAAATTTTCTGAAAAGCAATATGACAAAGTTTTGCAACTTATTTCTGTAAATTAATCAGAAGTCAAAAATGTTATTATTAATGTGAATAATTCATTAAAAAATATGTTCTCTGACAGAAAATGGAAATTGAGTTTTACTCTGTTTTTAAACTTCTTGTTTGTTTGTTTCGAAAACACTGAATAAAGGAACTACTATTCTTAAAACACATTATAATATGTGTCACTGTAACGCTGATTTAAATCAGTTGAATGAATAGTACTGTTAATGCAAAAAAGGTCACTAGTAACTATGAACTGCTGTTTTAACACTTTAGTTTCACCAGATGAATTTCAGCATTTCACAACACAAGGTTGAATGACATATCCATGGAGTCGACTATTCAAACCGAATCTAAATATTACACATTATAGTTTATGCTTTAAAAGTAGATATAAACATAAGCAAATTGAAGGGAAATATTAAACACGAATAATTAGTGATAATAAGCTGGCTAATTAAGGTAAACTCACTTTCATTATGATTAATCTTACATTTCGTTTTCAGTAGAAATTTGTGAAAGCCATTGGCACGGCGTCGCGCAGACGAAAGAAAACTTACTTAATAGGTCAATTCTAGACAGTAGATAAAGAAAGTAAGAAACGAAGCCAATCAGGTGACCATGATCCATTTCCGCAACATCTCGCTGATTAGAACTTTTCGTGGACTCCAGTGAAAGTACTTTTATTATCTGTATGTAGTGTCAATATAGCTACAGGTAAAATAAGAAAATGAAGGAATGTATTTAAAGAATAAAAAGTGCATACATACATATATACGCACAAAGTATACACGTTCAATTTGATTTAGTTGGTTAGAGTTCCTTTTCAGCACTACGGTTGTACATAATAGGATCTATTGCAGGATAATAGGATCCGAAACACTACTGGGATTTGTATCTGAAGCAAGCGCCTCCTCGTGGATTGAACCAGAGACTGCGACAGAAAGCAAGTGCGTGTTATCCACTTGGTTACTTTAGAGTTTAACGTCCCTTAAGCACCAAGGGTATATTAGACAGGATAATGTGGGATCCGAACTACATGAGCTCGAAATGGAAATCGAATTCGAAAATGAAATGAAATCTTTCAGTTTTACTTCCCACGATTATGCCGGAGATGATGAAAAATGAATGCAATGATGCAATGAATAAAGTGAAAGGAAACGGGACAACCTCGAGGAAACCCACGAACACGGTGGTTGTTCTCCACAAAGCCCACTTGGCTCGAGTTGGGATCGAAACAGGGACCCCATGCACCAGAGGTGAACGCTCTACCACTGAGCTACCTTGTCCCCTGAAATCGAATTCGAGTCACATGCGACGAAATGCGCATGCTTACCATTTAACCAGAGTTCTCGGCTACAAAGGGTCAACATACGGAATTAAATTCTTCGTTGGATTGGATTTGGTCTCCGGTGAAGTCGAAACTGAAAATTTTCTCCGATTTTACTTAATCATATCAAGTGAATCATAAATTAGTACCTTAAGAAAACATTTACTATTATAAGAACTTCATTTTCCCCCAATTCTTGTGAAGAGGTAATTGAGGATAACTCAACTACCAGAAAGAATAAAAATTTAGACCCGAGATTATGTTAGTCTACAACATAATAACAATAGGTGTAAAAGCTAGTTACTTTTAATGTATAGTTTTTTTTTTTTTTTTTTTAAATTGACCATCAACCTCTCTTAAAGGTCTGTATATTTACCAACAATTGAAATTACATCAAACGAATATGGACTTTCTTTGGATAATTGAGATTTTTATTACTTAGAGTCAAGGTAGTATTAGAATTTCGTATGTACGGCTACCAGAATATTGTCCTCTACAGTAAGGTAGATGGCAAAGATTTTTTTGATCAAGACTTTACATGTCACATTATGTCGAATGTGCAGAACATCATGCCCTAAAGAAAGAAGAATGCTATAAAGAATTCTGAAGAAAAAAAAAACTATAGTTAGTCTCAGCCATTCTCAAATGAAGGACAAACATTTACACGTTCCCTGGATTTGTTCTGCTTTGTCCTTGTGGATCTCAAGACAATGCTGAAACGAGCAGGGATACAAAATCTAAATTTGTAAAGATTTTTGTCATTGGTTACTCTGAAAAGAAAAGTCGTGTTTTATGCGGGCGAATACGTAGATACAAAAATGGAAATCACATCCGGCCGAATCACATCCGGCACACCCTGATACATTTTTGTTCATAGAACTCTAATATCTTACTACTACTGTGTTGTGGTCATCCCTTTGTCTTTTAAGAGTAATTTATTGAGTAATGTAATATCGATAAAGCTACATTGGGCCAAAGAGATAGCTTCAGAAGTAGCTTAATACATTTGGTCTGTTATATATATATATATCGGGTATTTTAATTTTGATTATTGAGTAACTTAATATCGATGAAGCCACGTCGGGCCAAAAGGGTTCACCGTAATACATTTTTGTTTACAGCACTCACTCTGTATTTCCTCTGTAGCTTTAAATTCACTCTGTATTTGTATCTTCAAAATCTTTAGTTAGCTCTTATGGTTATGAGTTGTGGTTTGAAGGAGACGGATGATAATTAGAATTGAAAATGATGGAAGTATTGATGGAATAAGAAGGAATGAGGAAATGAAAGAATCTCGAGAAAATAAAGCACACTATGTTATTGAGGAAAAAAGTACGTGCTTATTTCATCTTTTTCCTGGAGAACAACTTTTTAGCACTAAAGACGTAAGCAATTTTACCACTGATCTACCATGCTTCCATTCTGTCTTTGAGTTCTTTGAAACTGCATTTTAATAGAGATTAGTTAATTGCAAGAACATAGCCATCTGACCTGGCTAAAGAGAATATAAATTTATTTTGGTTTGTTACGTATTTAATATTGACTGGTTAAGATTTAGTGGGTAGTTGATGAAAAGTTTAAGAAATTATTATTATTATTATTATTATTATTATTATTATTATTATTATTATTATTATTATTATTATTATTATTTAATTTGTGAAAGAAATACATTACAAATAGATTACTCATAAATACACTATTCATAGTGTAATGACGGTACTGAAAACTAAAAAGCTTCTCTTCCTTCTACGAATCATGATTAAATGACTATAGTACATAAAATCTGTACTCATTACATTTACAGTATACCCAAAGGTAACATTGTAAACTTCTTCATCATAGACTGTTTACGGCAGTTACGATTCCACTTCAAACTGTAGGTCTACATCTCATTTAGCCTCGATGATGATGATAGCCTATATACCCATCCAATAAATTTTTATTTGCGTTTCTCTCACACTTTTATGGGTCTTCACTAAAGGATTCTCTGAGTACAAACGTATACAAAAACACCAAGTTACATCTGCCTCTGATCACTAAGGTCCATAGAAAACAATGTGGATAGAACTAGCTACAATCGTATATTATACAATTCTTTCTAACTACTCAAGCAAATGATACTACAGAATACTTCTCACAAACAAGTATGTATATTTCAGACAATATTTTCAACCTACATCAACCAATTACCCCCAACAGAAGGATGATTGAATTACACGGAAGGAGCATACATTTTAGAAGTCAAAACAAAACTTGCCATTTGATCTTATATACTGATTTTTATAAACTTAATTACTTACTGTTACAGTATATTTTCGTATGTTACAATTATTAGGCACCATGGGAGAAGTAGCTGTTCACGTTCCTACTGCTAGAACTGAGGTAGATAGAGTAAATAATAAATATAGAGTGTGTATGTGTGTTTTTTTTCCCACTCCCTTCTCTTTACTCTTCTCATTTTATGATTCCAATATTAATTCGTCGTTCATTTTGAATTACAATGTAACTTCTAGTTCAAACGTCCAACTGCACAATCTCGAAGATCTAGTTT
Organism: Thermobia domestica; assembly: GCF_964235325.1. NCBI lineage: Eukaryota > Metazoa > Arthropoda > Insecta > Zygentoma > Lepismatidae > Thermobia > Thermobia domestica. Next base: position 124,351,737 of record NC_137458.1, on the reverse strand, counting down.
CATTTTAGGTTTTTTGATCTCTGCTGTATTATTTCACTAAATAAAGGTTTAGAAATCTAATTTAGAGCTAAGAGTAGTTAACACAAAAACAAAGCTTTGTACTTAGTATACTTAGTACTACCGGTACTTACGCTCTTCAACAAGCCTTCTATTTTATTGTAAGACTCGCATTTTACAGAGCATTCCTGTTCTTCGTTTTTCGGAACAAACAAAAGAAATTTGCTATTTGCATCTCGTGCTCTTCCTTTAGACTGAATGTATGACCTATACGTTTTTGGTAGATCAAATTTAATAACTAAGTTACAGTTAGGAATATCAATTCCTTCTTCAATTATATCTGACGCTACAAGCAAATTTGTGATTCGAGCAGAAAACCTGAAATCATAGAAAATAAAATAATTATAGCAGATAACTTATAGAAAGTAAAATAATTTTACAACTATACATGTATTTACACGTAATAGCTCTTGTAAAACTGGTAATATCGAAGAACTTATATTGCCATCAATTAAATAAGTAAATTAAACACATCCACGCATTCAGAAAAGTGGAGAATCAAATACATTTATTGTGCATTCATACATATATTAAGAAAATAAGGAATTTCGTATCACACCATATTCTCCAGGGATGCTAGCGCAATGAAATTCAGAGTGAAAGAGTGATAAAGTGCGACTGGCCAGAAACTGAATCCAAGAATCTGGCTTACCACACACCACGCTATCCAGTTTGTTTCTAAAACTGCTCCAGACTTCCTTATAAAGATTAGTGCTCAGTCGTTTAGACTGCAACTGTTGTTGTACTTGAACCTAGCGTCTGCATATCTATGAACACTTATTGATATATCATTCCTTTTCTTCTTACCTATAATCTAAAGCCTTAGAAGAACACTTGTACAAAATCCGATTTTATAGATTCAAGAGTTTTGAAGATTTAGTGAAAGACAATATAAGTGCTTAGAACTGAATTTTCTAAACCACCTCCATTTTGTCCAGTGTTGGGTTCGTAGGTCCAACATGTCGGAGATCTGATACTGCGTGATTCATCGAATGAATGAGTGGGTTTACTTATTATAGATATACATTAGTTGCGAGGAAGTCAAAATGAAACAATATTGCACCTTGAAAGTTGCCACATATACGTTAAATTGTAATCACATATTTATGGATTTGTAATGCCATAAAATAACAGTTTTTGAATTTTTAGATTTTTTCATTTCTTATATTATTATCTATTAGTTCCAAGCATCCACTATCTTTCCTATTTTTCTAACTTAGATTAAAATATATATATGTCGGGGGCGCGGTGGCTCAGTGGTACAGCGTTCACCTCCGGTGCTTGGGGTCCCTGGTTCGATCCCAGCTCGCGCCGTGTGGACTTTGTGGTGGACAAACACCGTGCTTGTGGGTTTTCTCGGGGTTCTCCCGTTTCCTCCCACTTTCTTTATTCCACCATTTCACTCATTTCTTATAATCACCATCTTCTTTAGCCTAATCGGCATAAACGTGGGACGTAAAACTCAAAGACTTCATTATATATATATATATATATATATATATATATATATATATATATATATATATATATATATATATATATATATATATATATATATATATATATATATATATATATATATATATATACAACATACCGCCTTATTTCTGACCACGCTTCCATTTAATACCATTTGTTTTCTCAATTTCTCACCATTTCCTAGATATTAACTAACGAACCACCTCCTCCCCCTCTCTCAATAAATATATACACACAGGGTGTCCAGAACCTTTTGGGTCGAATTTATACAGGTGATAGAGGAGTCCAATATACATACTTTGAGATAGGAAACCAAAGGTCGAAAACAGCTAGTTCAAGCGCCACGACATCTTGATGTTGCAGCAATTTGTGGGAACAAGTACGGAGCTTCAATAAAAAATGTGTTTATCAAGTTCGTGTAATAAGTTGCTTTATTGTGCATAACACTACATCTGAGTATGTAAGGTTTAGTACGAACGAACTACTGCTGCACTGTACGTACCAAAATCTCACAGTAACTGCACAAAGTGACGATCACCAACCTCGATGTACATAGCGCAATGCCTACGGATTTTTTTTTTTTTTTTTTTGCCTCACTTGCTCAAATATCCTCGGAGTCTCTTGCACAATCAAGCAGGGAGCTAGAACTCTTGGAAGCAAGTCCTCCTTGGATTTAACTGACGATTCATACAACAATGACTTGATGTGGTCTCAAAGAAAAAAGTCGAGAGGTTTGAGATTCTGAGAGCGCGCTGGGCACCAGATGAGCTTTCCTCTTTCAATCCAACGATTAGGGACGGTTGTATCTAAATAATAGCGAACATCCACATCGAGGTGGGGAGGTGCGCCGTCATGTTGCACCCACATTCTCACGCGGTCATCTAGAGGTAGTTCGGCCAATACATCACGATGGAAGGATGGTCCTTGGTGTATGGAACACCAGTTGAATCCGAGGAGGACTTGCCTGCAAGAGTCCTAGCTGCCAGCTTGATTGTGCAAGAGACTCCGGGGATATTTGAGCAAGTGAAGAAAAATTTCCCTAGGCGTTGTGCTATGTCCACTGAGGTTGGTGGTCGTCACTTTGTGCAGCTACTTTGAGTTTTTGGTACGTACAGTGCAGCAGTAGTTTGTTTGTACTAAACCTTACATACTCAGATGTAGTGTTATGCACAATAAAGCAGGTTACATCGAATTAATAAACACATTTGTTATTGAAACGTCGTACTTGTTTCCACAAATTGCTGCAACTTCAAAATGGCGTAGCGCTTGAACTAGCCGCTTTCAAACTTCGGTTTTTTTTATTTCAAAATACGAATATTGGACTCCTCTATCACCTGTATAAATTTGACTCAAAAGGTTATGGACACCCTGTATAGGGTATGTTTCAGACAAAATGTCCAAAAATGCCTTATAAATCACAAGTGGCTGAAAATAAAGAGAGGAAACGAAAAGCGAAATAATGAAATACCGTATTTACGCGATTCTAAGATGCACTCTTTTGTCGATTTTTTGCCTCCAAAATCAAGGTGCGTGTTAGATTTGAGTTATGCAAATTTAGACCAGATTAGATGGAATTTTGCCAAAAATTGCTAATCCCGTTAGTCACGATTCTGGAAAGAATGTGTATTCTGTGTGTACTTGGCCATCAAAAGTAGAAAAAAATTGGAAAAGATAGTGATGCCGATGAGGAAAAATTAAAGCAGTAACGTGTTAGTGATGTTTTTGCGAGTGTGAGGGCAAAACATAAAAAAAAAAGTTTAAATAATTGCTGAATAATTATTTGTTTGTGTGTGTGTGGGTACATACTGGTATAATATGATTATACCGATAACGGATTGCTATAAAACTGACACAAGCAAATGCTGTACCGTAATTATATTTTAAAAAAAAAAGTACCAGCAGACGCACATGAACATACCGTAAATTCCAGCAATAAGTTCAATGTTTCTTTATTTTCCCATGAGATTATTATTATTATTATTATTATTATTATTATTATTATTATTATTATTATTATTATTATTATTATTATTATTATTATTATTATTTCAATTTTTCCTTCAAAAATTGGAGGTGAGTCTTACATTTGAGGGCATCTTACACTCGCGTAAATACGGTATTTTACGGCGCACTGAATTTCGCGTTGTTTATCCCACAAGAACCCCTATCACGGTGTACTTTATATGTCACTGAAAACAGCATGAAAAAACAACATTTGTAAAAAAAAAAAAAAAAAATCGCGTAGGGCACCATTTGCGAAATGGCAACTATTTAATTCTTAAGTTCTTTCACAGTCTAATAAAACATCAAGTGCTTCTAAATCGCGAGCTGCGGAAGATTAAAAGATTAAACAAAAAGTAAGATAGAGAAAGTCATAGGGTGAATTGGATGTGCCATGCTGTGTTTTCCCACAGGGTCACCTTTTATAGGGCACTGGGAGGCCATTCAAAAATTTTAAATCGGAAGATGTCAGTTGATGTATCATTTAAAATATTATGAAAAAAACAAATAACTTTGTAGAATTTTTTCTCGTGTAGGACACCGTTAACGAAATAACTATATCATTTAAATGTGAACTGCTGAAGTCAAATTAAAAGTTCAGTTCTTATCAATCACAAACGGCTAAAGAGAAAAAGCTGAAAAAAGTGAGATAGGGAAATGTTACGGGATGCAGTGAATGGATTGTGCTGGTTGTCCCACAGGGACCCTCTTCTCACGGAAAATTAGGGCATTCGAAAATGTTAAATAAAAAGATGTTATTTGATATATCATTGAAAAGTTCATGGAAAAACGAACATTTTGTAGTTTTTTATCTCAAAGAAATTGAAAACGTTTAAGGACTTATTCACTTCACAACCCTTAGGTGAAGCTCAGGAGTCTTCCAAATATTTTTAAGAACTACATTTGTATATTTCTTAACACAACACACAAAAGCAACAGCTTAAGTATATGTATTGCAAGTTATAGAATTCATCTTTCTCAAAAAGAGCTATCTCGTAGGAGAGAGAAATTTTCTTTGTTTCAAATTTACTTAAGTCCTTAAATTTTTGCAATATTGTTAAATGTAGCATCAATTTTCTAAGCATACGAAAGGTTCACTCACATACCTTGTGATGTTTAGTCCATAGGATGGTAATCCCAGCAGAGCAAACATTACATTAGATAGACATTAATCGAATTTTTCACCCGAGCGTTTACGACGAAACAAGTTATCACAAAAGCAATAGCTTCTTTCACCGCTAACTACACATCGGCGAAAATCCAAATAACAACCTTAAACTTACAAATAGGACAAAACTTCAGCATCGTTTCACTGAAAAACAACTTAATACAATAATTTGCTAGCATTAATATATATTCTGCACCATGCACAACAAAGCGAACGAACATGAGGCGGCAATGTTCGGGTCAGAATAAGATTACAATACTTACATATCTTTATAAATGATAGGTAATATTCTGACAACAAATAATGTAGATGTATTCAGCTTTCTACATTATAAACGGATATGTTAAATTTTACATTTCAATATCGCAGCGATTACAAGATGCTTTCTATCGTATAAAGTGTCTCGGCGCCCAATGCCAGCTACGTCATGCAGTTTCCGCTTTGTTCCCGCTGCTCACGTGAGTCCCACCTACCAAAGTGACGTACGCGCAGGTAGGGCTGTGATTGGCTACTGTTGATTGCCAAGGCCGTCGGCTGCTTCGCTTGCCTCGTTGCTGATATACATCCGTTGCGAGAACGTACAACGATTAGTTACACTATTTGTTTAAAGGTAGCAGCCTTTTAAAATAAGAAGTATTAAATTGTCTGAGCTGGGCACACTAAAAATTATGCACAAATAAGTTTATTACAGATCGCTCCCGCACAGCTGATAGGTAAAGTTCTGATGAGATGCGTTTACCTTAAGAACCCTGGCAACACTTATTGTTTGTACTTGCGTACGATGGGGACACACTGTAAGCTATTGAAGTATATACTGGCTAAGTCATAGTTAGCACAAGCACTTGAGTTAACACTGCACTCATTGCTATAAAATGTTGATTCAGTCCACACACACACACACACACACACACACACACATATATATATATATATATATATATATATATATATATATATATATATATATATATATATATATATATATATATATATATATATATATTAACAAAAGAGACACTGACCAAAGCTTAAAACTTTACTTTATTTTAAATTATAATTTGTAACTGTTTGGGATATCTAGCATATCCTTCTTCAGACACGATCGAAATTAATGAAAATACAGACATATATATAAATGTTGTTATCTAACATTTATATATATGTCTGTATTTTCATTAATTTCGATCGTGTCTGAAGAAGGATATGCTAGATATCCCAAACAGTTACAAATTATAATTTAAAATAAAGTAAAGTTTTAAGCTTTGGTCAGTGTCTCTTTTGTTAAAACAATTAATCCAAAGCCATGAATAGTCTTACTATATATATATATATATATATATATATATATATATATATATATATATACTTGTTCATTAGAGTCGTAGTGATAATAGTCCAAATATAAATTCACTCACTTAATAATAGTAGAAATAGATATTTAACACATACACTAAAATATTGCAACATAATTTGAATAAAATGAGAAAACACTTCAAATAATGAATGAACTTCAACTTATAGAACACTTATTATTTTGTTGCAATTAATTGAAAAATAAAAAAGATAAATATTAAAATGAATATGTAAATATATCTCAGTTTGAAGAATATCACTTCACTATTCACACAGAACACAATGTTTATACTGTTTATCGTCTGCACACACGACACTGTCCACATTGTCCTCCAGTCCAATGGAATATCCTCTTCGTTCATTCTCTTCCCATCGAATAAACACTCGACGACTGTCTTCTGCTCCTATCCTCTTGCCGTTGGATAGGGCTAGGTCCATAGGTGGAAGTTCTCGACGTTCTCTGCCTTCCTCTTAGGACTTCTTCTTCTTCTTCTTCTTCTTTGTGTATTCGAATGTAGGGCGCCGACGCTTATATGTTATCTTTACTGTACTGTACTTTATTGCGTAGAGACTTATTCAACATATCATTTGCATTTTTTTTAAACTGCTGCTGCTGCTCTTGCATTCGTGTTAATTGGAGTGTGAATGAAATGTGTGTGTTCTTCTTCTTGTTTGGACTTACGTGTGTTCTTCCTCGTGTTATATTCTTCGTGTATGTATAGAAAATGTATATACTTTACGTGTTACATGTAATTATTATGATAAGGGTAAATTAGCGTGACCATGGTTAAAAGGAAGTTGACTTGGGATGGGTTAACAAAAGAAATGTAAGTATTTCTTCATTGGCTACGTTCCCTTTATATGTATCAAACACGATAGACATGACCCATTCTCGTCACCTACATGCAACTTCACCAAATAAACACATGGTACACAATACATTAATACTTGATACCTGAATATACGTATATGGGATATGATGCTGAGTAAAGAATATATAGATAACATAATATGCCTAATGCCTACAAGTATAATATTAATGATGACTATTATATGAATATTAATATGAAGATGGAAATAAATCAATATAAACTCGAATGATGGAGTCTTATACTGAGGCATTTTTTGTCAGATGTCTACAGATGCCAACCTGTATCCATCTTAGGGATGGTCTGACGACTATATGAAGAAGAGCCAATCCACAAAATCCAAATAAACCAACCCACTATAAGTACGACCACGAAGATACAAGAGATGTGGTTAACAAAAGGAAGTTACGCTAAGGAAACCCCATAGAGTTTTATAGAAAAAAAATATTGCACATGAAATTCATGGCGAAACGTGGTCGTAGGTTTTCAAGGTAAAACTTCAATGTTGTTCCTCTAACAACAAAAGCAATACTCTAATAAAATGTGTACACACACTAATAACTTCTAATATATCTCTATAAATTCGATCTTACTTCTTCAAAGATACACTATTAGTAGTATTTCCCTAATAGACTAAACAACTTTCGTTCGTCTAAATAACCGTGTCGCACATACCACAGAACACTTTCGTCAATAAAGCTTGAATTCACTTTTACTTCTTGATCTTCAATGTTTACACTGCACAACTGATCTTCTTTACTCTTTTCTTCTTCTTCCTGATCAATGCAATCTTCGTTAGCTTCCTTTTTAGCTCTCTCTAAAATATCGCTGAACTGTTCTTCGTTCACATGCTTGTTAAGAAGTTCAAGCCATATCTTCCTAGTGGCTGGTGTTGATCTCCACAACTTCATTCTTGAAACATTCTGAAATCCAAGGTATTTACCACTTTGCGGATCTACTACTTCAAATACATTTTCACCAATTTTCTTCCACAATAAGTGTGGACCACGGTACACTTCACATAGTTTCGCGATGCGTTTGTCCACGAGGCTACTGATGTTATACTGACGTAAGAAAACGAAATCACCCTCACACAAAGTTCTTCTCGCTCTCTGAGAAACGTTTTTCATTTCGTTGCTGAATAATTTTCTTTCGTCGTAGATCGACCATGATCAATTTTCCATTCCAATCTATGCTTTCCTTTTATCAACCACTTCGTTGTTGTGCACAATACCAAAATGCGATAATGTAATCTCTTCTGGTTCGATGTTAAGATGTAACTCTGGTGGCGCTATTCCCAAACTGGCACTAATAGTATAGTTCAACAACAAACAAGCCTGCACAATATATTCTGGCCATGACGAATGAGAATCGCGACACAACACACGCAAAATTCTTTCCAAATCAGCATGGAATCTTTCGATAACATTTCCTTGGGCGTAGTAAGGCGTAGTATAATGTATTTTGATATTGTACGCTTCCATGGCTTGCACAAATCCTTTGCCAATAAATTGTGATAACATTTCCTTGAGCGTAGTAAGGCGTAGTATAATGTATTTTGATATTCTACGCTTCCATGGCTTGCACAAATTCTTTGCCAATAAATTGTGATCCATTATCAACCAAGATGTTCATGAAAATACCAAGATGAAGCATGTACGACTGAGTGAGACATTTCGCTACACTTGCACTTGTTGCACGGCGAAGCGGATATGCCACTATGTAACGAGAGTACACATCACACACTGTTAACAGGTAAGTTTCGCCATGTTTACCTCGAGGAACAGGGCCCACTAAATCTGCTGAGACTAGATAACGAACATTTTTTGCTGGCATAGATTGCATTAAACACTTTACAGGGTGATGATCGGCCTTTGTTCTCATGCAGACCTCACAATCGAGAATGTACGACTTGATGTCACTACGCATGGTTTTCCAATAGAACATACGTGAAATGATATTGAACACTTTCCAAAGTGACCGTAGTGATCATGGTAGCCAATTAAAGTATTTTTCACTAAACAAGAAGGTATGCACAATTTCAATCTGTCTGGAAAATGAAAAATCAAAATACCATTTTCCAAGGTGTAGTTTTGTTTCCAATTTCTCGCACTACGGAAAGAACTTTTATTTGCACTACTTTCACTTTCACTTACGTTCCCTTGTAGGTAACTAATGATAGGACGGTATTCGTCACATTCCCACTATAATTTCGCAATTGTAGACCGACCTAAGTCGAACACTTCTGATTGAACAGCCTGTATGGGATTCACACTCACCATTTAGTCTTCCTGAGTTGGTAACATACGAGATAAACAGTCACTCAACGTGTTAGATATACCATTGATGAATTAGATTTTATAATCATACGATTGAAGTTCAAGAGACCACCTCATAAGTCTAGCATTTCAATTACGCATGTGTCTTAGTTGTACCAAACCTTTATGATCAGTTCGTATGTATATTTTTGATCCTTTCAGCCAAACATGCCACTTACGGATACACCACACGAACGCAAGACATTCGAGTTCAATAATGGCATAGTTTCGTTCGTGATTGTTGAGGATACGGCTCGAATATTCTAACACGCACTTTTCACCATCTATAATTTGATAACACACACAGGCCAAATCAAGTTTGCTTGCATCACTTTCGAGGTAGAAGGGCTTATCGAATTGAGGATGGTGTAATTTAACATCTTTCACTAATTCAGCCTTTAATAACTCAAATGCCTGTTAATGTCCTTCTTCCCACTTCCATTTCTTTTCTTTCTTTAAAAGTTCATAAAGGGGTTGAGTGATAACGGCATGACCTTTGATCGTTCTTGAATGCCACTGAATTGCACCAAGAAATGAACGTAACATTTTTCAGTTTTTCGGCACTGGTAACTTCTCGATTGCTTTAGCTAATTTGGGATCCTTTCGTATACCTTCAGACGGTACGTAATAGCCTAAATAATTGATTTCTTTTACACCAAAAATACACTTCGCTAAATTTAGCGTCATTTGCATCACTCAACAAACTAAGCACTTCATCTAACTGCTGTAAGAATTCAAGAGCTGTTTCGTATGCGGGGGCTACGTCGTCCATATACTTTATGACTTTCTCTTGTAAGTGCAATGGAAACACTTTGTTCAAACAACTGTAATACAGATGATCCATTTTTCACTCCAAAAACCATACGTGTGCATTTGTATAACGTTCCTTCAAACAAGAAAGCTAAATATCGCATAGTCTTCTGTAATACCACACTGTTGATACGAACTGGTAAAGTCAAGAGTTCATAGCACACGTTTACCACTAAATTTAGCAAAGAGGTTGGATAACTTTTCTACACGAAGAGCTGGATTCTTAATGTGTACATTCAAAGCTCTACAGTCTGTTACTATTCTCAGTGCTTCACTCTTATTCAACACTACGTACAACGGTAAGAGATGACACGATGAACTACATCGAATCACACCTCAGTTTGATAATTTTCGGATCTCCTCATGCACTTCTTCCTTGTATTTGTACGGAATATAGTAAGGACGAGCAACACTTGTTCACTTGTATCTACTTCTAATCGGTACTGAAATTTATTACACAGGCCAGGAAAACGAGCGAACACTTTTTTGTTTCAATAGCAACTGAAATAATTCCTCTTTCTCGTTCTCGTTAAACAGCGTAGCGCGTGTAACTTCATCTCTTATTTCATCTACAGTAAAGTATAAATCTGTTGGCAAGTTTTCCATTTGGTCACTAGCTTAATTTTCCTTTACAGTTTCAGCGCACCAACTGCGAAACACTTTTACTGTTTTCGCGTAAAACTCATTAAGGTCCTTTATCTCGGACAACACAACAATAGGGGCTACCTCATACTTAATTCATTAACATTAGCTACAGTGACACTTTCACTATTTCTCTGTATCAAAGGCACTTCACCACTAACTCCTTGAAATTCAATACGCAAGTTACTTCGCTTAAAATCTATGACACTGTTTAATTTCTCAAGGAAATTTGCACCAAGTATGACGTCTTCGTGCAGCTCTGGAAGAATGAGAACTTCAACTGGCATTTCTACATTTTCAATTCGTACCGGTAAGATGACCTTTCCTTTCACATTCCTTTCACAAAACAATATGCTCTCCTTTTTGCAAATGCACATTCGTTACACATTTAGTTACATCTCGAAAAATATTATACCATAAAAAACACAATTCGGATCCACTATCTAATAAATTTTGGGTTGTACGTTTAACAAAATTTTCACTCTTATAGTATTACGACCAAATTCACACGTAATTACTTCCTCTTCATTAATGTTATCTACATCATCGTCCGCTTGTATATATTCTTCGTTGCACATGTGTGGAAAAGTAATCCTGTTTATACTATTGGAATCCCTCCCCTTTGCAACCAAGTGGGAGGGCGCAACTAGTTTAAAGGCACAGCGCTCTGTGGATAAAATCCACCCTGTTGGTACGTATACTGACGTTGCTGACTGTTAGCGTTGTTCACCTTGGGACCTTTATTAAACGTTGGAAAGCAATTGCCGTTCTGATTCGAAGTGCTTGGAGGATTTTGTGTACTAGCTTGGTTTTCTTGTGTTCTTGCACCTTGCGGTTCACTTCTATTTTCGTTTGCGCTTACGTTCTCTTGCGTATTGCCTTGTGAACGATTTCCCCCATTCGCATTATGATTTCTGTTAAAGTTACCACGTCGTCCACGTTAATAGAATTTCCTTTTCCAACCTTGTTTGAGATTCGGACGCAAATTCTGGTCACTGCTCACTTCACTATTCGTTTCTGCCTTCACATTATTTACATTAACACTGGCACCACTTTGTTGTTTCGGCTTATTACGCTGATTATCGTACATATTCGTTATACCTGACAATCCTTCAATTGACTGTACACTCGCAAGGAACTGGTTAATATTATCAGGCATGGAATCCATCATAGCTAATTGGTACCGCTTGAGCAGGAGAGTGATGATGTGTGACAACGTAATGGTTGGGTTTTCATATTCTTCCAAAGCTTGGATTTGGCTAAAACGCTCAGTCACAAAATCAACAACACTACTATAACGCTTTGGATCGAACGGATTAGAAGATAAATTTCGCAGGCACGTAGCTTTCACCATCGGACTTTCAAAAGCATTCTGAAACTCTATCACAAATTCCTGTAATGTTTGACACTTCTTACCGTGCAAATCATACCACTTTTTTTTTTTTCAACACACTATCCTTAAGAATGAGCGGCATAATTGTTAAATACTCACTTAGTGGCATTCCAGCGAATGACATTTCTCTACCGAAATTCTCTAAAAATGCACCTGCGCCTTCTTTCATCATATCACCTGAAAATGTCGAGAGATGTTTAATGTCAGCTAATCGTAATGAACAACGCCTTGCACTAACTTCACTATTTCTTGCACGCTTAGTATACGGGCTTTCCATTTCAGTTTTGATTCTTGACACCGACTTCCGTATGGTATCACTTTCCACTTCAGTATCGGACGCCATTTGAGACTCGTTGCTCGATTTCCTTTCACGCTTCATATTTCTTTGCGACTTATCACTTTCAGTTTCATGGCGATCATTTACTAATTCAATGCGGGACACTCACTCTGTTGATCTATCAACCTCTTGTTTGACTTGTTCACCTAAGTCACTAGCACGCAAACAAGTTTCGTAACACTGGTGGATAACTTTCTTTGTTCATTACACACTTGAATACACTCTTGCACTGCCATGTTATATTCGCTCTGCCTTATTTCGCACTTTTGCAATCTACTTTCGAGGAAATTGTCCAAACTTTCAACCACGCGCAATCTCTTTTTGTAATCACTCACGTTATTATGACACTCATTTAATTGTCGTTGTTGGTCATCCACTTAGCGCGTGTTTTCTTCAACTGTACTCCGTACATCCTGCACCGCTTCCGCTAATTCTCGGAGACTTCTACGCACTTCTTCGCTTGCATTAAAACATTTCAGCTCTATTGCTTTAATTTGTTCCGTTAATTCCTGACGCACAGGCATCCGTTATCACAAAAGCAATAGCTTCTTTCACCGCTAACTACACATAGGCGAAAATCCAAATAACAACCTTAAACTTACAAATAGGACAAAACTTCAGCATCGTTTCACTGAAAAACAACTTAATACAATAATTTGCTAGCATTAATATATATTCTGCACCATGCACAACAAAGCGAACGAACATGAGGCGGCAATGTTCGGGTCAGAATAACGCCAATGATACGCATAAATAAAGCTTATATTTGATACAGATTACAATATTTACATGATAGGTAATATTCTGACAACAAATAATGTAGATGTATTCAGCTTTCTACATTATAAACGGATATGTTAAAATTTTACATTTCAAAGTGTCTCGGCGCCCAATGCCAGCCAGCTACGTCGAGCAGTTTCCGCTTTGTTCCGGCTGCTCACGTGAGTCCCACCTACCCCCAAAGTGAGGTAAGCGCAGGTAGAGCTGTGATTGGCTACTGTTGATTACAAGGCAAGGAGGCTGCTTCGCTTGCCTCGTTGCTGATATACATCCGTTCCGAGAACGTACAACGATTAGTTACACTATTTGTTTAAAGGTAGCAGCCTTTTAAAATAAGAAGTATTAAATTGTCTGAGCTGGGCACACCAAAAATAATGCACAAATAAGTTTATTACAATCTTTCTCAATTAAGTTTTACTCCCAGTTCTCTGTGCACTTACCTTTTCACAACTTCTTTCTGCCATTTCTTCCTAAGCACACATTCCCTTGTATTGGTAGGATTGTTGTTGTTGTTATTATTAATTCCCACAATAAAGTCAGGTTCTATAAATTTGAAATCCTTCACGTACTTCCTGATATCCTAACAGAAAAGATCATATATTCTAATTCAATTTTAGTACTGATATGTCAATGTTAACGTATGAGATTATAGTATAATAACTTTCTTCTTCTGCTTAAATGAATGAACAATATAAGAAATGGAATTTAGATATTAGTATTAGGCATTAAATAGTAATTTTATAGAATTCCTTTTAGACTTTAATTGTTCTCAATTCGAGCTCCTTTCTGATAAGTTCTATTTATTTTCATTTTATGACGTTTCAAGATAAAAGTTGATAGAATTTATAGTACAACGATCGCATTGGTTTCAGAACCTTATATCTAGCGATAGGATATTACGCAACATGCATAATCCTAAAATTAAAATTAAGGTTTAGTAAATTTAATAAAAATGAAAGTACTGAAGTTCATTGGGAGGAAAGGACGCTTCAATTTAAGAAAAAAATATTTTTGCCACAAAAATATTGTCTATTCTTTGCATTTTCTTCAAAACCAGGATTTCATTGGAATAACTAATTAAATAACTCTATGGATTATGGAACCCGGAGGTTCAATGCCCGTTCACAAAAGCTCTCCATTGGCTTCTATCCATACCCAATTGGATCCAGTTTCTACTTTGTATTAATATTTCTGCAAGATTCATCTTAATATTCTCCTCCCATCTGCGTTTAGGTCTTCCTAATGGTTGTTTCCCGATTGGATTTCCAGTTAGAACTGAAAGCGTTCCTACTTTCTTCCATCCTGGTTACATGACCTGCCCATCTGAATCTCCTAGATTTAATGATCCTAACAATGTTTGGTAAAGAGTATGCAGTTTCTCATTACGAAGTTTCCGCCATTCCCGTTCCTCTTGGATTTTAATATTGGCTTCAGGATTTTATTTTCAATATTACCAGTTTACGTTTTTCCCTGAGAGTAAGAACCATGTTTCGCAACCATACAGCACAACAGGCATGATTATCGTTTTATATATTTTAAGCTTCAAATTCCTAGGCAAAATTAGTGACGACAAAAGGTTTTGAACTGAATGATAACACGAATTCTCTGCTTTTGTCGACATTTAATTTCTTCATGAATATGGTTTTAGTCTGTTAATATTGATCCTAGATATCTGGAACTATCTACTTTATCGAAAGTATTGTTTGATATTTTAACGCATCCAAAATTTGCAGTATTACGATCTCGACAGACTTCATTGGGATAACTACATAGCTTTTTCTTTTTCTTTCTTTTTTTTCTTTTTCTTTTTCTTTTTTTTTTTTTTGAAAAAGAAAGGTTTTTGTCTTTCTGAAGAAATTTAATGAAAGGCATGGGCCACAACACTAAACTTTCTTGCTCTAATTTCTTAAACTAAATCATGTTACGTTCGAGCGTTTATTTATGAAATACGAATAAAACTGCTTTCGGAAAACATTCTCTGAAGAAAAGCTACCTCAAAACTAAACTATCGTTTGTGAACTTCTTCACCAGAAATGACTTATGCCATGTTATGGTTATTGCTGAAATGTCTGTTTATGAGAAACAAAATCGCATGAATCCATGAATCATATTTGAAATATATATATATATATATATATATATATAACGTGTTCTAAAAATGGCGCCCACAGAGCACTATTCTACAAGTGAAAATAAAGAAAAAAAATATATACATTTGTATACCTTTTGGGTTCTCGTCTGGAGAGACTAATTGCACTATCTGGCAACGTCACAAATGAACCACAGAGTAGATCTATTAAATAGTTACATCCATTCTTTCCAGATGACAGTTAAAGTCGATATAGATTGATACTAGCATTACTTAGTAGGTAGCAATGTATTTAACAACTTTATGTATTCGTAGAGTAATGTTAAGAGTTCCAAGTTAATTTGCGATGTTGCCACATTGTGAAATTTTGATTTCCCATAGCAGTTGAAGGAGGCCCCGGAGGGCATACCATCATATAATATTTTCGTTTTGTTTTGGCCTGTAGAATACTGCTCTGTGGTCCGTGGGCACCATTTTTAGAACATCCTATATATATTCGGGTGGTCCAGAAACATATGGCCGAAACGAAATTTGTGCAGGAGACCGCGGCATCCTCTAATTTTTTTTACTTCCAATGTTAGTATTATTTTGGTAGAATTTCAGCTTCCTAGTCCCACTGGAAAATGGTGCTCAACCACCTTTTTCCTTAAAAAGACAGTAGGACCTCGACTATCTGATAGTTTTCGGGTTATTTCTCAGCGCCTATTTAACCGATTTGCACCAAATTTGGAGCGTAAGCTTCTATTGCTATCTAGGTTTGTTTCTTAAAGTTTAAAACATATCGGTTGAATAGAAGCTAAGAAATAGCCTGGAAACTGTGTCGGATAATCGACGTTTTACTGTATTTTTATGGGTCTATAGAAATTTTAATTGTAAAAAGGTTAACTTTTTACACGCTATTATTTTTATTTAGAAACGAGATAAATTAGAGAAGCATGTACATACAATTACATTTCAACAATATACATCCTATATTTAGATCTATTTATACCGGTATATACAAACATGGAAAGTAAAGCAAACACAAGTGACGTCCTCCATGGTGGATTACAGAAAGACCAGGTCGATAGAATAAACTCAGTTAAAAGTACAAAATAAAAATAAATGCGCAAAGTAACAACAACGAAGAAAACTAAAACAAAATATTTTATCTCTATTTTATCCTGATAAAACAATGAATGCTTAACAGTTCCACAGTGTCCAATTCACAATTGCAAGGCATCTATGGTGGACTTTTTAGTTGTCTGTGTCGGAACTGCTTTCCGATTTGCCTCAACAACTTGCAGAAGAAACTGTTTATCTTCTTCGTTGTTTGTTAAGATATGATTAAACCCCTCGAAAATCTTGATCCCTCTTTCTGCGGTGTCATTCACGACTCAAAGTTGTTTCACTCGCTCTCTGCCTTCCAGATAGACTTGGTTCGTCTTCCATTCATTCGCACCAAATCATTGTATGATACCTTTAGGTGAGAATGGAACCGTTGTAAGATCTGCTTCGTAGTTGGGAGTTGTTTCAACCTTAATAGCGGCTGTAAGTCACTGACAGCAATCGGGAAAACTTCGTTGCTCGAGCGAGTTGATGCCATTTTGTGACAAGTTCAGAACGAAACACCATTACGATCACTTCAAAACCCGTGTTGAATCGTACTTACAGTTTTGTCCCAGACTCAGTTTAACTTACTAGTATAATACTAACACAAACACACGAACATAAATACTAAGCCAAGCACAGTCTTTGCATGAAACTTTATTGGTTCTGGTCCCAGGTCCCTATTATTCTTCTCCAATCTCCACCAACAATACTTTCTTCTTCTTCTTCTTCTTCCTTCTACATAAATTTTAATGCGTTTTCAAATTTTTAAAAGTTTCGAAAACAAAAAGCTGTTTTTCCAATATATTTCTTCAATGAGTCGCCTGCCCTCCATCGGCCACACCAACAAATAAAAAAGATTGTAGTATGCAAAAGATTAATTAGCACTTAACAAGCATTATTCCTTATTTTAATCGTTAAATAGGAAAACCAACGTAGATAACAGCAATATACAGTGCAGTGTTCCATTTAATAATTCCTAATAATACAGCTTATACATAAATATTGAACACTTGAGTAAAAAACAGTAACCTTAACCATGTCTCATGTCTCACTAATTATATGTGTATACCTTGTAATAGAATAAGTAAGAAATGTCTCACGTTTAGGACATGTTATTAAAAAAATGCTACGTATAACAAAGCAAAATAATGGGGAAAATGTGATCTTTTATGGGATCGTTGAGCACCATCTTCCCTTTGAGGTAGAAATCCAAACTTACTTAGGGGGTGCCTCAGGCTGTAGCACAAAAATGAATTTTTTAGACCACCTATATATATATATAACTCCTCTTTGTGAATATTTTACGAAACATTATAGTTAATAATGAAAAATGACCATATCCCCTGAGTCGGTTCTTACAAAAATCGTCCAAATATACTCAGTTCAATAGTAAACTATGACTTCTGGATTTATTCATGAAAAATGACATACTATATTGTTAATCCCGTTAATAAAATATTTATTTATGCAATATGAACAAAATCGACTGAGCCATTTCTGAGAAAATCGACCGGAAAAAAACACGTCAACAGTAAGCTATCCCTTACTGACTTTTTTAGTACAAACGAGTTAAGCCATATCGTTAGGTTATTAATGAAATGCATATTTATGGAATATGCACTAAGTCGCCTGAGTAGTTTCTTTTTGTAAAAATCGTCCGACAAAAACTCACCTCCAGGAATAAGCTCTCCTTGTGGATTTTTTCTTCCCAGGACAAATGAATTATGTGATATTATCAGATTAGTAATGAAACATTCATTTATGAAATATGCACAAAATCGCCTGAGTTGCTGACAGAAAAAAAAAAAAAAAAATCATCCCCAAGAGTAAACTACCCCTTGCGGATTTTTACATGAAAAACTATTTGCGTAATGGTGTAGTGTTAATAATAAAACATAGATTTATGAAAATACGAGCAAAATCGAAAGAGCTGTTCTTGAGAAAATCGTTCAGAAACTCCGCAAGTAAACTACCACTTAGGGTTGTTTGTGAAACATGGATTCATGAAATAAGAACAAAAACGTTTCGACAAAATCGCAAATTTTGATTTTCTTCCTTTAGTAAACTGCCCTTATTTTAGGAAGTATGAAGAAAGTTTCAAAGAGCTCCTAGGAAACGTTATTTAAACCTTAAGTTGAAAATTTGGTCTCGATAGATTGAATGGTATGGTATCTAAGCGAGTGAACATATTTACCTACGTACATCGAGAGAAACGCACGAACAGTCATCTAGGAATCCGTTTTTCGGCATGTAGGAATAATGAAACGTGTAAATCAGTAGAAATATCGATTTGACTTTCTTCACGATCATCATAATTTCTTTCCTCCTATCGTTGTTCGAAAGTAAAATTAACAGTAAATAACTTATACTCAGGACAAATTCATCACAATACATGGAGGAAACGTCACCGCTAGAAATGCAAGCGAGTTATTGCGACTCTTTAAGAACCTGGAAAATTAAAACCAATTGGACAGGCGCTCAGAAATGAAAATACACTAAGCGAATTGAATCCACATGTTTTTGAGTGCTTTAATGGTACCGACTGCATCCGTAAAAAAATAAAGCCCTCCTCGCTGGTCTAGTGGATAGTGCTGTACCTTTGATGCGCGTGGTCCCGAATTCGGATTCACCGTGGAGGAGCACAACAGTATACTTTTAATGAAATATATCATGTTTTTGTTGCATGGCCAAACGGAAACTCATAGTAATTAATGGTATCACGCGAACCAAACTGTTAAATGAACTAACTACTTGACAACTGGGGACATAAACACAATAACAAATCTAATAGCAAATAATCGAAAATGAATACAAATATATGGTGAAAAAATACGTCCTATTTCTTCGAAAAATTATTCCGAAGATTATATTTATCTATCTATCTATCTATCTATATCTATATCTATATATATATATATATATATATATATATATATATATATATATATATATATATATATATATATATATATATATATATATATATATTATATATCGTTTATTAATGGCGAAAATTAAATTCAATTCTCTGTATCATTTTCTATTTAGACCTTAATTCCGTAATGTTTGCACGGAGCAGCTGCATCAGCTGAGAAAATTTAAACGAAATATTTAGAAGCTCAGAATTTCCTCCACGGTGAGGACTTATTTTATTTATTCTATTGGATGTTAGTATGTGACCACCCCTTCTTAAAAGTACGAAGTAGATAGCTTTACTAATAAATATGAAAATAACAAAGGACTAAATGCACAAAATGAGATCAGAATCTCAGTTTCTTCAATGGTTTCCAATCTTATAATCTAATGAATAAATTAATTAATGGTAGTTGGTGTACTCCTCATATACAGATGGTGATCAGAATAATGGAAACACCTGAACGAAATTGCAACTTTTCAGATTAATATGGTGTCGGGCCATCTTTCGCCTTCAGAACAGCCTTGATGCGACGTGGGATGGAGGGATAGAGGTCGTGAATGGTAGCAAGTGGAATTTTACACCATTCCTCGGTCAGGGCATCGACCAGTTCTGTGAGAGAGGATGGAGGTGGAAATCGTCTCCGGAGTCGTGTTTCCAAGACGGACCACAGATGTTCAATTATATTGAGATCTGGGGATTGGGCGTGCCAGGGGAGATGTTGAACTTCATCCCGATGTTCCTCAAACCACGCTGCAACAACGCCAGCTGTGTGAATGGGTGCATTATCATCCTGGAAGATGGCGCCATTGTTCGGGAACAACATCCGGACCATAGGATGCAAGTGGTCTCCTAAAATTGCGACATAATCGTTGGCAGTGATTCGACCGCTAAGTATGACCACAGGACCCAATGAAAACCATGATATTGCGGCCCACAGCATCACCGAGCCGCCGCCATGTTTCACAGTTGGGCGGAGACACTGCAGATCATAAGCTTCTTTGGGCGTTCTCCACACATAAACACGGCCTGTGGTTGGGAATAGGGACTCATCCGACCATATCACACGTTTCCAGTCCTCAACGGTTCAAGTTGCATGGTCGCGGCACCATTTGCGGCGTGCGAAAGCGTTATGGTCCCTGATGAGCGGTTTGGCCCGTGCAACACGACCCCGTAAGTTCATGTCATGTATTTCGCGGCGGACTGTGATTGTCGAAACAAGGTGAGGGAGGTGCTGATTGAGTTCCTCCGTCACTTGCTCCGCAGTGGCACGACGGTTCTGCGTAGCAATGCGCTTTAATACCCGGCGTGACCTGTCACTCATGATTTTCTTCCGCCCACTGTTCCGCTTCCCCGATGTGGTTTTCCCGTGTGTTGTGTAGGCCGTCATCACCTTCGAGACTGTCGCACGCGACACACCTAACACAGTAGCCAGTGACGTCACACTCACTCCACATAACCGCGCACCAACAATTTGCCCTCTTTGAAAATCTGAGAGGTCTCCCATTTTACACTACCTCCGTCTGCTGCAGCCACTGGACACCGCTGTTCCACTGCGCCTGACGTAGTATGGAGACCGACCTAACACACCCCAACAGCGGTCCGGCGCTGCGGGCACCACGACACCACTGCCAACCCATACATCTGACGTGTTGCCAACTACAGGTGTTTCCATTTTTCTGATCACCATCTGTATATAGGAAATAGGAGGGAGGAAATAAATAGGGGTGGCAATTATTATATTATAGTGTCCACATTTCCAAATTCTTGAAGCTTAGATACATGGAATTTGGTATATCGATTTTGAATACAGTCGAATCCTGTCGAAGAATTTGATGCTTAAAATATATAAAATGATAGTCATGCCTGTTGTACAGTAGAAATTTGGTCGCTTCTTTTAAGGGAAAAATGCAGACTTAAGGTTTTTGAAAATAAAATTCTAAAAAAATAAAACTCTATTCGGACCCAAAACGGACGGGAATGGAGAAGAGCGGAAACTCCGTAACTAGGAAATGCATAATTTATGCGGTTTACTGAACATTGTTAGGGTCAATAAGTCTAGAAGACTCAGGTGGGGAGATCATGTAGCCAGAATGGAAGTAAGTAAAATCGCTTTCACAATTTTAACTGAAAACTCAATCGGAAAATGACCATTAGAATGACTATGACCTGGGCATGGATGGGAGGCCAATATTAATAGAAACAATTACAAAGAAATACAAATAAAAAGTAGAAACTGGATCCAGTTGGCTAAGGACAGAAGTCAATGAAGAGCTTTTGTGAATATCAATGAACCTAGGGGGTTTCATGGATGATAGAGTGAGTTAGTCAACCTATAATAGGAAGAAAAAGGGATTGGAGTGCTTCCTTAAGATGTCCATACGAGACATTCGCATTTTTTGCCGTACTTCGAGTTCAGATCCCACGATTATGCTCTTTAGGCTAAGGGAGTCGATGATTAAAGCAAGTGAATGATAATGAAATAATTTGTAGAATGATAAAGTGGGAGGAAACGAGTGCCCGAAAAAACCCACGGACACGATGTTGTCCACCACAAACTTACTCGTCCGGGGATCAAATCAGGGACCCGACGCACCAGAAGTAAGCGCCTTACCACTGAACCTCCGTGTCACCTTAAGTTCAGACGAATTCTATATGAAAGGTACAGAAGGAAGAATGCAAAATGTTGCGCACAGTAACACGTGGGGGCATTTTTTGAGGGATTTTCTGTTTCTGCCAAACGATAATGAGCATTTCGTGCAAACTGAATCATAGATTTTCTTATGGTTAGTTTCTCAAGGCCACCAGAAGCTACTGTATCGTACACAAGCCTATATGTTACTGAAGTTTGTTCTTTTAAATAATATGCTATACATTGTGCATTGATTGAAAAACACTCTTTCTATATTTGAATTTTCATAAGAGAAATCATGATTACTTTAACAACATCTGTCAAATCATTGCACTCTGAAGTATTTAAATTATTTAGCCAAAAGTCATCCAAATGCTGGCCAGTTCTAGAATACTGCTTCATAATTGTTTTACAATTTGAATTCGAATAAAACTCTTTGAATTGTAACACCACTATATGTGCCCTATTGCCATCTATCCAATTATTTTCAACTATTTCACCAAAAGAGATTTCATGCGATTCATTCCAACATCATATCTTGAAGGAACATCAAAATCCAAACACGAAAGTGCTTTAGTCAATTTATACTTTAAAGCTGGCTTCTCCAAAGGTACGAACAAATTTCTGTAGACTTTCTAAAACTTTGACAAAATCCCACTATAGCCAAATTCATTATTGATTGACACTTTTTAAAGTCAGTGTGTGTAGCAAACACAAATGTCAACGATTCTTACAGGAAGAGGAATTCTTCATTTTCCACATCAATTCGTATACTTGAATTCAAAGAACTAAAAGCTTTTGGTTTTACAGGCTTTTGTATCACATTTTCGATCACATCAGATAACGTATTGTAAAGAAATGGACTTAGAGGAGCACAAGTCTGAAAAATCAATAAGGAAAGGTTTTCTTTCTTAAAAAACTGCTCTGAAAAATGTAAGTTTAAAAATAAGCATTTTGTCTTTTTCCCACACATCTGACAGCTCGGAAAGCTGAGAATTTTCTTATCCTTTCGAACACTTTAAATATACAACAGAAGTTAAGGATGAATGTCAATGACTCGCTGAACAATACTATTATCTTCAAGCTAACACAGAGAGAAACTTACTGTCTGAGCCTCTATAAGTGTACTCAGCATGGCGTACTGGAACATCCTTAAATAAGTTTTGCAAAGCTCTTAGAAATTCAATGATTTTCCTTGGTTTACTGCCTCAATTACAGCCTTAAATGTTTCACTCCAAGAAAGTAACCCACGGCATCCTATATCAAATATTACAGAGTCATTTGGCGACGTCTTGATATTTGAGTTGAAGATATGTAGAAATTTAAAGCTTACATTGGGGCCATCCATTGAAATTTGAATGATTTGTTTTTAAAGTTCAATGGTGGATATGTCTCTTTGAAAGCGATTAAAACATCAGAAGTTGTGGAATTCCCTAAAAATACCGATGTCAAATAATGCGTGCACACTAGTCCTTTCGCGGTATTCCAGAATCGCAATTTATATCTCCTTCAACAATTGAATTAGTTCACTTCTAAAGTATGATGATAATAATCCATAAACACAAATATGCTATTTTGTCACGATGAGGCTGCATTTTCCTAACAATATCACGGTCTGGGAATATAAGTTTGAGTACTTTGACATCTTTAACAGCAGTGAACTAAGAATTCCAGTAAACTACTTTATTTCGTCCCTGAACTCGTACTCACTTGCATAGTAGAACTCACATTGGAGGACGCAACATCATCAAAACCTTTCAGTTCTGTACAGACTGAACTTTGGGACCAGAAATGTTTGTTTTACCGACTATGTCACCGAATTTGTGTTTTAGTATCAACATGCAAAATATTTCAAACTTTCATAATATCTGAAACATGCTCCATCCCTTGGATCAGTTACCTTCATCAAATGTAACATGTGATAATGAACTGCCACTAAGAAGGAACCTGCTAGCTTTCCTAATTCCAAAGCCCAAGAAGTTTGGAGAGAAACAAGATATAGAACAGCAGCATATGAACACGATGCAGAACTCATTTATGATCTCTTTTCCGACAGTAAAGGTATGAAATAACAGTGAAAGAGGAATTGAACATCATGAAACTTCGTTACTTCCACAGTGCACGGGAAACAAATTATTATTATTATTATTTCACGATAATTTGAATCGCAAATTTATTTCACTGCGAACTGCTAAATAAAGAAATCAGTCATTGTTACGTATTTTTGGAGAAAGGGGTGTCCCTATGTCGCCACACCCTCCAATCCTCAACGAAATTTTCTGTGCCTCTCTCTCAAAAGCTGCATTACAGTTACAAATATATTTTTACACGTTTTGTCTGAAAGAATCTTGTTTTAAAATGCGTTGTAGATTTCGTATTGGCACAGAAAAGCATACAAAACTTTGGCTCAAAGAATAATTAAAGAAATAGAAAATGAAACTTCATTTGAATTTATGTGCCATAGATATTGTTTGTAAATTGCTGCATCATTTTTAATGCCACAATAATTTTAAAACAAGAATAAATCATATAAAAAAAAAAACCCTTAAAAGACACATTATCATTAGAAATTCATAACTATTGATGGAAAGTGGTTAGGTATGTTTCTATAAATGTATATCAATTAATAAATATTCTAGTACATATACAAAGTAAAAACTACACTTCAATATCTACAGACGTATTCCATATTTAAAGACCAAGAGTCGAATGAACTTAGTCCGGCTATCTACTGAGTATTGATCCAATGCATATGCTCATGTGCAACTTTTCGTAAATTCGTAAGAACTTTCGAAATAAACCTCTCTGCGATAAGGTTTATTACATTGCAATGAAAATATACAAGTTAAAATGTAAGTACCCGCATTCCAAAATCCTTTCATTTGCGTGATTAGCTACATTCGCTTAGTGCAGAACAGGAAACTCCGATGATGCTTTAAAAAAAAAAAAAAAAAAAAAAAAAAAAACTGGAAACGAAAGCGGAAAAATGTTGGAATTTATCATTCAATCGTTGATCTAACGGCATTTTGTAGATGATTCTCCACGGAAGAATACATAAATATATTTAGGAATTTTTACACAGAAATTTCCGAGTCTAGGAAATACCACAGCACAGATTGCCATTTGTGTTACCCAGAATTTGAGAAGCGCAGCTATCAGAAAATTTAATTTTCTTCCTTTTCAAGCAATTTATTGTAATATTTGGTAATAAAGTGATTTAAAGGAAGTTTAGGCATTCAATTGTGTGTGTTTTTTGTAAGTGTATTTACGTATTAAAAACCAATAATAGAAATAACAACTTGCATATTTCACCGGAGGTCACGCTCGGAATTCTGGTAGAAGAAACCCCGCTTCAACAAGGAGGACTTCAGCGTTGCATTGTTGATACAATCTATTACAAAAATCCGTGATAATCAGTGCCAAAAAGTTTTGCAGCGAAGGAACAGCAGCTGGAGAAGAAATTACAAACCACATGGAGTTTATTTTGTATTTAAAGACCGTCGTTAGTTCTACAATTACGACAACGTAATAAAATATAGAAAGTGGTGATTTGTGCTGTTTATGGAAATGTGCTGTTTATAATTGTTGAAGTGACGTATAAGTGAAAATTTGAGTTCATGGTGGCTTGTTTTTAAATTTACTGCCTTTTCTGCTTAATATATAAGTAAAGTTTACATACTAAGTGTACTGATGTCCCAGTTGTTTTGAAAGAAACTATTTCATCTGCATGAGCAGTGGGACGAACTGCATGGGAACACGTTTCTCATTATATTTGAAATACTGTAACTCTTTATAGAAGTATTAAACAAGGAAAATTATTATCGTCTATTCAGGAAGTGACGGTTCATAGTGCGTTTTTTCTTTCTACTGGGAATTTTGGGACAAAAAATCAGCTCTTAGAGAAAATCGGCAGCCTCTGTTTTCTTATCAGAAAAAATAAAGGTTTGTAAGGAAAGTAATTAATATGTCCGAACTTTATAACTGAATTATATAAAGCAGTATACTTGGCCGGTACTATATGTACGTCGTCTGTGTCATGCGTCCCTGAGAGTAAGTTAGTGTATTGTTCTTCTGAAATTGGCTGGAGCTGCGTTTATTTCTCAAACGTCAAAAACTTGTTCATTCATCACATTGCACATAACAGACTTATCAGGTTCAATCACATGGAAGAAGATTATGGGGAAATCAAAGACTACATACTGAGTTAATGTTCATTGACTTGTTTTTTGATGGTTTAAATTGATTTTTTATTTTCTTCGTTTTATTTGCCAGTTATTCCAAAGACTACTATAGTATTGTAGTATTGAAGGCTTGTTCAAAATAGACATACTCCAATGTAATATATATAGTATAAACATACTTCAACGTAATATATTTTTCAAAATAACAGTAGAATAGATAGATTGTCAAAAGACTACAAAGGAATTAAGAAGTACGGTAAGATTGTCTGGTTATAGTTTATTGATATCGTTTATTTTAAGTTCGTAAGTTTATTTGGTTGTTCCAGAATGCAAGAACACTAAAATATTATCAGGTCTAATTTGAAAGAAATTCCGTTGCGTTATAAAATTTGAAATTAGCCTAACACTTGTTAGAAAATTATTCACTTCAAACACAATTCATAAAACCTAATAGTAGTGCGTTTCACACTGCACAAGCAAAGATAAAATATAATACGGAAACTACAGAATATAAGTGTGTTACATATAGTTAGTTAGTAAAAAAAAAAAAAAAAAAAAAAAAGTTTTTAAGTTTGAAGTCGGCAACTAAAACACAAGCAATCATCATCTTAAATCCTCTTAGAATTTTTATTTTAAATGCTTATAAAATGTTATTCTCAGAAAATCGAGATTCTCTGACTCAGCACAATTCCCTGAGTCTCTCTTCTGACTTTTTCGGTATTTTCAAATTTTCTGATTCTTCCCGGTTGTAGCCATCTTAATACGTGCTAATGTATTAGCCTGGTTAGAGAACAAAATTTTTAAAAAAAAGTTCAATGGGTTTTTGAAAATTAAGACACTACCATGTTAATATATCATTATTATTGTCATTT
Source organism: Thermobia domestica (assembly GCF_964235325.1). Lineage (NCBI taxonomy): Eukaryota > Metazoa > Arthropoda > Insecta > Zygentoma > Lepismatidae > Thermobia > Thermobia domestica. Next base: position 124,324,750 of record NC_137458.1, on the reverse strand, counting down.
GAGACTTATTATTAAATATTTATAACCTTCAGGAATTCTGCGTTAGCTACATAATTCATGAAAGAGAGAACCATAAACACTACAAGCTTGGTTTTTCCCTGAACCATTTATACAGATAAAGTATTTGTTTCGTAATCATATAGATCGTAATAGATCATATTCTACTCTATTTAATAGGGGTAAGATTTCCACATATAAATCGCTTTAATGCGCCTAAGTTCACATCAGTTATATTTTTACTATGAAAAAAATATCATGGTAGATCACCGATAGCTCACTGTTGTTCGAAAATTAATATGTGACTTCGCCAACGCAAAAACGCAACTAAACAGCCGGCTTAATTACTACACTTCAATAATGCTTATTGTTCCACAATTTGAGTATTAACTAAAATATTGTCATCTTTTCTACTGAGGTTTAAACTGAAAACCTCAATTAGAAATTATTAGATCTCTTGTGGAGACATTATACAACACATTAACTACTGTTAAGGTAATAGTATAGTAATAAGAACACGAAAGAAATTTTTGAAAAGGTCACCTAGGAAAAATGTTGAAGATATTCTGAATTTGGTTAATTTTTAACAACTCATAATATTATCTGGACTTTTCAGAACGGATTTCAGAAGAATAAAAGTATTGATACCGCTTTATTTGATTTTCTTACAGTGTCCTGAAATCACTCGATAAGAATTATGTTATAGGTTTGTTCATCGATCTGTCAAAGGCATTTGACAAAATTGATCACAATATTATGCTAAACAAATTGTCCCAATATGGCATACGTGGCGTAGCAAACCAGTGGTTTTCATCCTACCTAACAAATAGATGCCAAACTGTTCAAATTACAAAAGTTGAATCAAATCGATCCCGCACTTTCTTTTCAAAACCAACAAAAATTAACAGCGATGTCCCTCAGGGCTCTATTTTAGACCCTACTCTATTCATAATTTACATAAATGATCTGATACATCCCACAAAATGCATGTTATATGCTGATGATATAAATATAGTTATTACTGAACAAGACCCAAATTTAGTATTGGTAAAGGCAGAAAAAGTTATAAGCAAAATAGTTACTTGGTTGAATGCAAATAACCTTCTAAATACAGATAAAACAGTCGCAATAAACTTTCGTTTTACAAGAAATAATCCATCCTTTCCTTCGCTAAACATTAATGGAAAACAAATTGAGTATTCTAATGCAACAAAATTACTTGGCGTTTACATCGATGATGATTTGTCTTGGCAAACCCATGTTAAAACATTAAATAAAAAACTGACTACTTTATGTTTTGCGTTCTTTAGGTTACGTGATACAGTTTCAAGAAATAGTTTATTATCGATATACTATGCAAAAGTTCAGTCACTCCTCAGTTTTGTAATTATTTTTGGGGGATCAGCCGCATGCAGTCAGGAAACATTTCGGATACAAAAGAAAATACTACAGAAAATAACAATATTCAGGACTAAATAAAAGAACATTCTGTAAACAAATATTTAGATCACAAAAATTTTTAACCCTTCCAAGCCTATACATATATAAATCTATACACTTAGTAAAACAAAACAAACAGATGTTTATACAAACAAGAGATATTCATGCATACAACACGCGGCAATTAAACGACATTTACGTAGTGCAACAAAATTACTCCAAATACCAAAAAAATGTTTATTTAAATTGTACGAGACTTTATAATATGTTACCATCACATTATAAAGAGGTAAATTTTAATACCCAAAACAAAATTCGTACTCTATTACTTTCTAAAGCATATTATTCAGTTCAGGAATTTGCAAGTGATGACGATGTATGAATACGATGTAATGATGTAACAAATTTAACATGAGATGTTTGTTTACAATTTTGTACTACAAATGGTGTAATAAGTTGTAATTACAATTTGCATTTACAGGGTGTCTACTGAGTTGCATTTTCAAAATTCCAGTATATTTCCAGTATATTCAGTATAACTATCAGCAAAATTCCAGTACCTAATACAATTATTTTTTAAAAGTCCTTTAGGAATAATCACTCTTGATAATTTCAGGTTTCTAATTGTTTTCCCAAGAAAAGAATATTTTATTTTTAATTACCCTTAGTTAGCCTTGATTTTTTTAAAAAATACAAATTATTTTTTAACATTTTTTAAAGGGGCTCCCAACTCTCCTCACAGTCCCCCACTCCACCCACTGCTTTAAATGTCTAATTACAAAATGTATACAACTCTTGCTTTGGAAAAATTTACGATCTCAGTCGATATAAAATTGTTTCTACGACTTCCAAAACAATTAAAAAAAAAAAAAAAGTATGGTTGACAAATTACCAGTTTTACATAAATGATGAAAATCGTTTTATAAATTTATAGCTTCATATATACAGTATAACTGTTTATTTTTAATTCAGTGATATAATACACATAAAATATACTTGAATAGTGCTATCTAATATCACAGCTTCTAAGTGACAATGTATTTTCAGCTATGTAGATCACTTCGTTAACACTTACATCTAATAAATACAGTCAAAGAAAGAGTATCATAACACACACTGTGTAAGTAAATAGTTCTTAAGTAGATTCTGTACCAGGCTTATTGAAAGTAAAAACTTGTTGTAAATAATAAGTCATAAGGCAGACATATACATATATGAAATCAACCACTATATATGCAACACAGAAAAAAAAATTAATACATTAGCCTGTATACAATATTTTATATGCTTTATAAAATATGTAACACAAAATTTTATGTACTATGCTATATAGTTCACAGTATACATTTTATAACAAATTTGTAAATTATTAATTATTAATTCACAATGATTATGTCTTACACTCACAAGGTACACTCATTTAAGACAGTATTTTTTTCAGTCTTTTCACCCCACCTCATTCTCCAGTTCTGTTTCTTCCTTAGCACTCTGCATAATACATCGTTTTTTTAATTCTAATTGTTTTATTTCTTCTGATGCTAACTTTCTTTTGGCTGTGTTGTTATCTACTTTTTCTTGTACTTTTCTACAGCATCATTTCTCAATGTTGATGCATTTTTGGACGCATGGATCATCTTCGGAACACTAATAGCTAATACCCCACCAACTGTAGATACTACATCATACACCATACGCTGTACAATCAAGCTATTTTCATGAAGATTCTCTACTAGGCATTCTTTGCTTATGGAAAAACCTCTTTCAATAGCAGCGTTGGCGTGAAACAAAACCAGTACTTTTTATGTGTGAAGTGGATCAGTTCTCTGGAAACATTGTGTTGAAAATAGGCTGCGCTTAGAATGGTCCAATCGATCAGTTTTGGGATCAAAGTTGTTGAGATACTTCATTACTTCTTCCTTTGATGAGAAATCTTAGTAGTCTCGTTTTGCAATGTCAGCTTCCATACTAGATAATTGATTTGTTTCAACAAGAACCTCTAATGCAGAAGACACTCTATAGGTCTTACTAGACGCATTGGTCATAATTGCAGGAGTGAAGCAGCTGGCACCTCTAACAAACTTGAAAGCAAGAGGGCCTTTGACAAAAATCGTCATGCATATATCAACAAGGAATTTTCTGTAGTCTCCATAGAGCTGAAGAACTTTCCCATCTTTTATTACCTCACCTTTTAAAGCTGCTTAGGCTGCAAATCCAATGTCAACAGCACGGAAGGTCTTCAAACCAATTGAGAGAAGCTTCTCACTAGTATTTGCCGATTCCAAAACCTTATTGCCAATTCTTGCTAACAGGTGTCGAAGTATAGTGAACTCAGATCAGTGAACATAAAAGGCAAAAGAGGATCATTACTCTGATATTTGGAGAGATGCTGTTCTAGTTCAAGAGAAACAGAACGCATAAATACCAACTGTGTTGGGAGCAGGTCATTTCTTACAAAAGGTTTTGCAATTACAATGTTTTCTAATGCATTAAGTTTTTTTTATTTATCTTTTTTTATTTTTTTTATTTTTTTATTTTTTCCTCAAAAGCATCAACATACTTTTTAATATGTGACAGCATTTCCACAGCTCTTTCAATAACTTTGGGTTTTCGATCTATTTGATAGAGCAAAACTTTAGGAAAGAGATGTGACCCTGTTATGCGTTTGTAATTTGCACGTCTACTTGGGTAGTTCTTGAAGAAGTAATACAAAGAGCGCAAAAATCTGTTAATGTACCATTTGGAGTTATTATTTGCCGTTTTATATGCACCATGAATAGCATGCACGAAGCACTACCAAAGTCCAACAGCTTCGGATCTGAAGGTGAATCATCTAAGTACTTCTTTAGGTCGTTCAAAAACTTCAGGTTTACATTCGGCCCGTCCATTGATACTTGTAGCATCTTTTTCGTATCCAAACCAGTGTCTTTCAAGTTTCCAAAAACGCCATCAGAAGGTCCTCAGCAATAGCATGACCTAAAAATGCGGACATAAGATATCTTGTTCGTCCCAAAATCTAGAACTATATCCATTTGACCCTTCTGAGTGACAGGATTTAAACTTTCATCAAAAGAAATACATGATAGGACACTCTTTAACTACGTCTGTCAATTCTTTTTGAAAGTATGGGCACAGTCCATGTGTAACTAGGTATCCTTGTGAATCTTGAACTGCTTCGCAATTTCGTCGAGAAACATCACTTTAAAAAGATCACTACAAATGCCAAACTTCTAGCAGAAGAAGGGTCATAGCTTAGCCCACAATATTTCTGCAGTAATAACTTCATCCCTGATGATAAAATTGTTGAGTATTTCTAGGCATAACACAAATACTGAATGTTGTGATTCTGGTATCAATAACACAAGTATGTTCGTTATTAACAACTGAAGTTCGCACTTCACGAAGTTCAGTTTTCACCGAAACAGAGTTGTACTTGATGGAGTAGCATTCACAGGAACAGAGTCTGTAGTTGCTTCCTTAGCAGGTGTTTTTTGGTCAAACTTGAAGAATTTACTCTTTTAATATACATTTTGCTTTCGGCATGAGATCGAACTGAAGACATCCCATGTTGCTAATATAAAAACTTGTCATCCACAAAGAGCAATACCCATTATACTTATTGTTTTCTAACCTCTGAAGCCAATTCCAACTTGAATTTATTGTTCTGTCCAACCACTCATCTTTGAAAGAAGTATTTCCTCTTATTTTACTCATTGTCTCTGAACAGATAAGTGCAACACTAATGTAAGTAAATAAATAAATAACAATGGATGCATACTCAGGGCTGCAAACTAGCTGTAGGGTAAAATTTACTGACTAAAAATGTGGAAATGCTGACTAAATACCTGACAGTACTGACATCAATCCTCATTTAAAATATGAAGTAGGCTAGGCTACAATAACAAATCAAATAATTAACTGCTTTTAAAATTGGCCACTTTCTCCCCACTAAACAGCTGTGAAAATTGAAATTCGATCTTTAAATGACAAAGAAACGCGATAAATAGGTAATACTGTGCAATCATCAAAGCCCAGAGAAAATCACAGCTGCTTAGGCCAATTCCTTTGCCTCCTTCTTAATATACAATATAAAAACAAAGAAGTACGTACACAAAAATTTGTATTGCATTGTGTACGACAAAAAAAACTTTCAACAAACACTTTGTAGACTTCACAAAATATTTCTTCAAAAATCAATAGATAATGCTACCTGCAGCAAAAAACAATTTAAAATAAAATAAATTAAAGAAGAGTGTTACTGTTAGGTGTATGTAGCTGCTCATGAAAGCGCCAAATTCTTTAACACAAGCAGTGTGTGTCACATCCATACCAAGTATTAAAACTAGCCCTCAGTTTCCTATTATTGGGCATACTTTTACTGACTTCACTGACTATTTGCAGCCCTGTATACCAGCGTTTCCCAACCGGTGTGCCGTGAATGGGCTGCTGGTGTGCCGCGAGGAAATCGAAACAAAATCATTAATTCTATAGCAATCAAATTGCGAAACGTAGGGAAAAATGTATATTTACATTCCACATTACTATGAACCTCTACTATGAATCTACATACCGTGTTACTTTTTTGTACCTAGCAGTGGCGGATCCAGGGGGGGGACTTTTATTTTATATATAAATAAAACCCATCCCAGAGTTAGGAGCTCTTAAAAGTAGCTCTAAGTAGCAGTATTACAACCCACCGCCCCCACCCCAGAAGTCCGTCTTCGATCCACCCCTGCTACCTAGGTACATTTCTAATGTTGAAAAAGGTATTTGTTATCATTGTTATGACCATTATTGCTTCTTTATTGTTGCAGACTATTTCGTAACTTGAAAATTTAAAGTGTCATTCAATCCTTTCGACAAAACAAACATGCATACAAATTACCTACATTTGTGTTTTAAAAGTAAAATAGGTTTGTTCGTTCGTTATTTAGTGATGTTCCTTCTTAGTAAAAAGTTGGATACAGTTTTTGAAAAAGAAAGTGTATTTTTAAAAACTTGAGTCTAATATTTCATTGCAATTTTCTATTTTTAAATTAGAATGAAAAATAAGCGTAATGATTTACCACGGGAGAAAACCAGTGATCGTGCTTTCTTCTCTGTAATCACAGAAAAAAAATTACCATTCTGTTTTATATTTATAAATAAAATATAAAATATCTATAAGTGTGCCGCGAGAATTAAACTTACACCCGTAGTATGCAGCAAGTTAAAAAAGGTTGGGAAACGCTGCTGTATACTGTACTTGAAGCATTGTATATAATATAATGCGTCCATTGTTATTATACGTGAGGTATTGAAGAAAAAGAAAGAAAAAAGAAACACGGAAACTGAAAACAGTATTAGTAGAAACTAGTTAGTGACTCTGCAACCCCAAGAGAGACAGCAGGGTCTTAACCCCGGATCATTGGGGAAAATTACAACTTATTATTCAGTAACTATACTGTATCACATAAATATTGTTGTTCTATGAAATCATTTTTTTCATGACATGAAACTCAATTTCACTACTTTCATGATCTCTTGACCGACAACCCTACCTCATGACTTTCATGTCCAGTAGACACCCTGCTTGGAGGCTGATACAGTAAGTCAAGAGCATTATTTGTATTATATAAATGTATTATTAATTTATATTACAACTTGTATTACAACTTGTATACTTGTATTGTATATTATTTTATTCTAGTTATAATGCAAGATTGTTATTACCCTGAACTTTTGGAATTTAAAAATCCAGGGTAGATTATAAATAATATTTGTATATTTCATAATTTTTCCAGTATGTGGATCAAAATTCCAGTATATTTCCAGTATTTTCAGTATCAAAATTAAATTCCAGTATAATGCAAGTATTTCCAGTATCAGTAGACACCCTGATTTATATACATATGACAACTGTAGAACTTACAGGAGATACTCTCCATATTGTAAGTCAAAACAGGCAAAAATAAATAAATAAATAAATAAATAAATAAATAAATAAAATAAATAATACTTATTGACTAAGTGCAGAATTCGAATTCGGGACCTTCAAACTAAGAAGAATGAATATTAATCATTTACGTATGCTCGTTTGTTCATTTTACCTCATATCAATAAATAAATTAGAGAATAACTGATACATATTAGAAGATTTATTACATGTTATATGCTTACCTTTAAAACAGAGTACAAAACTTTTGCTGTAAATCGTCGTTCAACGAAGATAATACCACATAAAGAGTTGCCAGAGGACATTCTTCCTGTTTTTCCCTCAAGAACATCTTTCTCCTTTATTGAAGGCTTATAGTCTCGAATAATTTCGAATAATGAAATCAGTTTCAAAGAGCTAAACCTATACAGCTTCTCAGCATGGGTATATCCACTCATGGCATCATCAAGTAATTTCCTGTTGATGATGATAATACAGATAGGAAAAAATCAATGAATGCTTTCAGAGCATTTTTAATGATTTTTTAAGACACGGTTATGTTATTGTATTACTGAATTTTTAATTTGAATATGCACAGTCTTATAAAAGAGCAACCATTCTTATTGTTGCGCATTGTGTTTGGACCAAATATGGTTAGGTGTGACAAAGAGAAAGATCCGAACTACAAGAAGCGTCCTGGAAGTTCTTACCCTCACCATTCGAGAGGTGTACAAATAATGTAAAAATTTGCACTGTAATTCGCTGTCATCTCACTGACGTATTCCAATTTGTGATTTTACAGTTTCTACTGAATTGATGTTACAGTCAGAAAAATAGTCAGTGGCAGTATGCTTCACAAAATCGAATGTGAAGCTGTGTAAGTTTCTCCACCTTCAACGAAAATTAACACAAACGATACATGAAGAGATGGCAGCTTGTATGGTAAGGAATGACTTTTATCACTCAGTGAAACGCTGGAAGAGAGAATTCAAAGGTAGTAGTAAACGTCTACAGGACAGCCAAAGGAAAGGTCGTTCCTGAAAAACAACAGATCAAAGAAAAATGGCACAAGTTCAGCAGCTAGTGCTTGACGATAAATGTGTAATTATTATTTGTTTAGTTAGGGAGATGAACATTATTGGGGGATCCGTTCACATCATATTACATGACATTCTACATGAGCAAAGTGGGAACAAGGTGGGTTCCCCGATTGTTGACACTTTTTCCAAAACAGCAACGTGTGTAATGTGCACAAAACTTCTTAACCTTGTATCACAAGGGCAAAGATGCTTTTGTATACGTGAATGATGGGTGTATTATTTGACACTAAAATCATAGAAATGAGTAGAACGTGAAAACAAACCCCTTTCCCTACTTAAAAAAAAAAAAAAAAGGTTAAAGTGCAGCACCCATTCAGCAAAGTCATGTTGTTTATTCCATTCAGCAAGGTCATGTTGTTTATTCCATTCAGCAAGGTCATGTTGTTTATGTTTTGGCACAAAGATGTGATCTTGACTGCTTACTTACAAAAAAAAAAAAAAAAAAAAAAAAGCTACAGTCACAGAAATATATCACAGGAAGCTGCAGTAAAAGTTACAAGAAACTATCAAAACAAAGAGATCTTTTATTTCCCCTCAGAAACGTTGTGTTGCTACTAGCGGACAATGCACCGGCACATCGAGTAGCAGACACTCCTTTTGTGTGTCAATGTGTCTACGAACCTTTGCTCCACCTCCATATTCACCAGATCCGATCCGGCTCAGTCCGATTACCTCCTCTTCCCAAATATGAGGTAACATTTGCGGAGTAGGCGTTTTTGGGGATGAACGGGAGAAGGGCATTAATGCGGATGAAACATTTTTCTTTCTTTTCAGGAGCTCTTCAAAGAAAAGAACGTAGTTACTTTATAAACAAGTCTTATACACAGAAAATGCAATAATACGTCATAAACAGACTTCGGTTTTTATATTTAAATTTAGAAGCTTTAGGTGTTTAAAACTGACGCAATTATTGTGTAAACTAGGCTTTTAAAAATATGAAAATATCTCTAAAATCATAAAAATCTGGGAGGTGCACATCAAAAGTACGTGCCGTTTTGTTCTAAAGTTCACATTTTTGTCATTTCAGGAAAGCAACTGCGGCGTTGAAGACCTCCATCCTTCGTTTCTAAGCATTTTTTTTTTTTTATTATTATTATTAGGTGGCAACAGATGAATTAGTCACAGTGAGTTGAGTAAGACGTGTTTCTGATACTGCCTGGGGATATGGACTTTTCGGTAGAAGAGCAACGGGTATTGTGAAATTCCCACCGCAGCTGGATGTTCTGCAGTCGATATTCAGCGCCAATTGGAAAGTGTATGTAGTAATAGTGCTCTTGCAGAAAACACTGTTAGGTAGTGGGTGATGCGTTCAAAACAGGGAGAACGAGTGTGAAGATGAGCAAAGGTCTGGACGTCCAAACACAGCAACTGACGCTAACATTGCCTATGTTGAAAATTTCATCATGGAAGATAGTCGTGTCATTACGCAGATTTGTGATACACTGGAGTTAGCAATGGGAACAGTAGAACGAATGATTACAAATGAATTGGGCTAAAGAAATGTTTCTTCTCGGTAGGTTTCACGAATACTTAATGATGATCAGAAAGAGGTAAGGATTCGATCAAGTGTTGGAAATTTCACACGCTTCACAAGAGAGGGATACAATTTCTTGGAAAGTGTTGCAATGGCAGATAAAATACAAATTAGGTTATTCAACATAGAAACGAAAAGGCAGTTGATGCAGTGGAAAAACACAGATTCACCACCCCCAAAAAATGTCGTCAGGTGACATCCAATGAGAAGGTGCTCTACGCTATCTTCTAGGATTCCCAAGGAGTGGCATTATTCCACCTTGTTTCGAAAAGTTATACAATTACAGGCCAGTATTTTCGTACACCTACACACGTACACGTACACTACAGAATTTTTGCCAAAACTGACTCAGAAACGATCACAAATGGCAATTTCATCCTCCATGGACAATGCACTGCCACACTGTACTAATGTTGTGACTCACTCTTGACTGACCACGGAATTATACTACTGCCACACCCACCCTTATTCACCAGATTTAGCCCGGAGTGACTTCTGGTTGTTCCCAAAGCTCAAGGATTTTCTTGGTGAACGACACTTTGTCAGAAGCTCATCCCTAGGAAGTGCTATTTTCCAGTATCTGAAATATACTCCGTAAGATGGCTATGCCACATGCTACACAAAATGGACGAAGCGATGGCAATTGTGTATCAATAGCGGGAGAGTTTGCTTAGAAATACACACAGGTTAACTGCTTGTATTTTCTTGTTCTTGAAAATTAGAACGAAACGGCATGTACTTTTGGTGTACATCTCGTATAAAACACGCTGAGCGACTCTCGGTAACTAAAAAACATAGATTAAGTTTCTTAGAAGTAAGAATTAATTAATAACTTTTATCACGTGAAAATAATATTAAGGTATTCTACATGAATTATGCACAATACCATCCATTAAGAACACATAATGAAATTTGAAAGAAACTGTACATCTATCTATACTAATTTTATAATAATACTTTATTCTTGAATATAGTAGTTGGATAATACATGAGGATTTTTCTCTCTCTCTCATATATATATATTATTTCGGCTTATCAGAAGTAAAATTTTGCAAGATTTCACTATATATATATTAAAAAAACAGTTTTCCAGAAAAGGTTATCTCAAATTGTTAGCAATACACTCATAACTTTATTTTAGGGGCCCATATTTCCGTTGGTGTTGGCTTGCCTATTAGTATTGAAATGATGGCAATTTCCAAGAAAGTGCATTCATTTTAATGTAAACATCTTGTAGAACAATCTTATCAATAAGCAACATTTTTCAATAAATATTAGAATAAAATATTCCGGTACTCACTTCTACTCTTTCAAATTATTGTAGATTCTTTAACAAATTACATTAAATCTCGTATTTTCGTTGATTGTTGTCAGCATTCTCAATATATATTATATATATAAAAGAAATAGGTGTATGAAAATTAAATGTTTACACTCATAAATAAAACGTCTAGCTGCTCCACAGAATATACATCTTAAAGCTAGTGGAAAGTGCACTAAAGCCTATGAAAAGCACTTTCAACTAACAATATTAATAAAGAATTCTAGTTGGAAATAATTTTTCAGCTTCTCTGCCTATCCAATTATTCTGACGTTATGACAAAAAGAATTTGTATGGAATGTTCAACAGTATATTAAATTATAAGAACTTTGATTTCTTACCTAATAAGAAGAAATGAACAAGTTACTACACATATCACACTTGCTAGCAATGGGTCCTCACATTTTCGCTTCACGCGTTCCAGCTGAATAATGTGTGCTAATGCTGCTTTGTCTGCCCCATACAACCCTGAAACAAAACAATACTGAGTTTCTCAATTGAATTGCGTATAAGATGCTGTTAAATAGAAGAAGTCGATCTTTTATGGACAAAGAATTTTCCGAGCTGCCCAGATGTAATTATGATCTTCGTAATGTAGTTTTTCTCGTCATAATGCACGTCTATATGGTTTTCACTTACAGGGATAAGGAAGGAGACCACTGCTTAACTTCTTTTCTTTCTGTCATAATAAATTAAATCGAACATTATCTGAGGAGCTCTTTTTATTATCCAGAATATTTTATGCTAATATTTATTGAAAAATATTGTACCAAGATTTTTATACAATTTCTTTTTTGTTACAAAAACTTAACATTTGACTCCACAAATGAAAAATAATCTATTTAACATTTTTTATCTTCCTTGACTGGATGATTAACGTGTAATGAGTCAGTTGCTCCATTGCAATAAAACTGCAATACATCATGTAAAGTTTCTTAAGAACTTGCTAAGCAGACAGCTTCTCAAACTATTCAACAGTTCCTAATTAAGATACGTAAAAGTATACATATTAGGATATATGTATAAACATATCACCACCATAAGTATTCTACAATTACTGGCAGGTCATTTGCCGCAACTGAAAACCTTCCATGCACCACGGTCTTCAGCTAATCTTTTTGTCTTCACGTGATTTTCCTGCTTTGAAACCGTCCATCAACTGAAGTCTTTTTCGCCCCCTCCCTCTCTTTCCTGCTATACCACATACTCTAGCACGTCCCCCATGATATAATTCCTTTTCAGCCAATGTCCCAACTAATTTCTTCTGTTTTTTTTTTCTTTCTTTCTCAATTACATCTATAAATGTTCTTTTGTAACCCACAATTTCTAGAACTTTCTCATTTGTTTTCCTTTTTGCCTAGCTAATTCTCTCTATTCTTCTCCAAACCCAAATTTCGAAGGTTTCTCAGTCTTTTGTTCATCGTTTCTGTGTATTGTCTATGTGTCTACCACATACAGTACAATCTCCACACGAAGCACTTTTTATGAATCTTTTTCTCAACTTTTTATTCAAGGACCCACAAAATATACTTTCTTCCCTCCTAAATGTGGGCCGCGGTGGCTCAGTGGTAGAGCGTTCACCTCTGGTGCTTGGGGTCCCGGGTTCGATCCCAGCCCGCGCCAAGTGAACTTTGTAGTGGACAAACACTGTGTGCGTGGATTTTCTCAGGGTTCTCCCGTTTCCTCCCACTTTCTTCATTCCACCATTTCATTCATTTCTCATAATCACCGTCTCTTTTAGCCTAACCGGCATAACCGTGGGACGTAAAACTCAGATTTTCATTTCATTTCATTTCCCTCCTAAATGCTTCTTTTGCCATTCCTATCCTTTTTTTTTCCTTTTTTTTTTTTATTTCACGTTCGCACTTCATGTCAGAACTAATAGTACTACCAAGGTATCGAAAACTAGTCACCCATTCTATTTTCTCCCCTCCTACTTCTATATATGACATACAGGTTGTTTCAAAACAACACCGAAAACGTTTGGGAGGTGATTCCTGACACCAGATAAGACAAAAAGATAGACCAACCTGGGTGTACAAATGCTTCCTTTCGGAGTTATAGGTTGCTGAGAACATGGAAAAATTAACTTTAAAGGTCTATACCTCCGAAACTATGGGGCCTACAGTAGTCGGGTCAAGACTTCACTTAGGAACTACTATGTACCTTATCCAAATATCCAAGTTCCAAAATCCTAAGGTTTTCACGTTTATAGAGGGTTTGTTTATAGAGGGAGTTTGGCTACAGGCATATAATTTGAAGTATAAAAATTGTTGCGGAAGTACCGCAGGATTCAGACTTGGATAGCTTACATATTAGTTCCTACGTGAAATCTTGACCCGACTACTGTAGATTCCATAGTTTCGGAGATATGGACCTTTAAATTTCATTTTTTCATGTTTTCGGCAACCTGTAACTCCGAACGGAAGCATTTGTGCACCCAGGTTAGTCTATACTTTTTGTCTTATCTTGGTGTCAGGAATCACCTCCCAAACGTTGTCGCTGTTGTTTTGAAACACTCTGTATACATACATGTATATAAATATACACATAAAAACACGTTAGGATAAGTAGAGCGATAGGAAAATCTCAGTTTTATATTTATTGGCATAACTCACCTAAAAATATTGCTATCATTAATACATAATATTGGCAATGATTTGCACGTATTTGTATTCATTGTTAGTATTGCAACATAAAGAATTTGAAGAGGGATACGAAAAGAGTCAGACTTCTTCGGCAACTTTGATTTCTACGCAATTACGCCTAGTATAATTTTAACCATGCTTCAAAATGAATGGATCAAGCATGACGTATTTCTGCTAATACTTTCTGTATTATTTGTTCAATGAGGATTCCAAAGATATGAGCTACATTTGATATATACAATGGTTATGTTTTGCATTAACTTATAAATACTGTAATGAAAGAGAAAACGGGCAATTTTTGTGTAAATTTTAAAGAAGAAACTTTAAAGAGCACATAAATGAAAGATTAGGAAACGTATTTACATCAATGTAAAGTGAAACCCACACTGGCATATGCTTTCTTTAACCTAGCAGATATAATGTTTGGAACTCATAACGAGAGTTTTGGGAGTTCTGCACTTAGGTTGAGAGCAGAAGTGAGTGAATTGTGAAATATGGATAGTTCCGAGTGCAACTCGATAGTTCCAAGAAAATCTAATAGAACTAAAATGTGATTACAATCATCTTTAAAAAAAAAGTTACACTATGTTTTAATATGAGTTTACCTACCTTTCCAAAAGATTAAGAATAAAAACATGACACTGCTTCTCCAAGGAAACAAACTACTGCCATTGACAGCGTTTCCTCAATTTTTCAGACTTACTTCGAACACTGGCAGATCCTGCTTTTCATAAGCTTGTTATTGCGTAACAACGTTATGCCAATAAAAAAAAAAAAAAAAAAAAAAAAAAAGCAACCAACTAAGATTCTATGAATTGGAAAAATACCCACAGTATCTTATTAAACAAGCAGATTTGGAAAGAAGGATCTGACATTTATATCCTGACAATGTACAATATTACGATATAGACTCTGATATAACACACCGTAGTTCATAAGTTAATAATAAAACTGCAAGAAAATTCAATTTTGTGGTACATATGGAACACACGAGTGCTTCACAAGCAGTAAAGTGAAAGCTAAATTTTATTTATTTATTATTATTATTATTATTATTATTATTATTATTATTATTATTATTTATTTATTTATTTATTTATTATTATTATTGGCTATCCTGAAACTTTTATTACGAGTCACCATTAGTATACAGCTTGTTTAAAGCAATAACTGATTTATCCAAAATTTACTAATTATAGGATCTTTGGAATACTTACCTAATGACTGCATATGTGCCAGAAAATCAGTCAGGGCACTTTTAAGAAGTCTTTTCCATTTCGGTCCCTTCGAATACAATGTATCCATATCATGTGGTGGAGTTCCAGATGATTTCTTGTAATCTACATTTCCCAGCTGACAACAATCAACATTACATAATGCTTGATCAATAATTGCGGAGACTTTTTGAATAATACTTTCAGAATCTAAAATTACAGGGTCAACTATCGAAGGATCGTAAGGTATAATTTGTTCTGCTGGATTGCACGAATAGCTGGAAAGATGCCACAATAAAGAACAAAATATTGTATATGCCAAATATCTATCAAGTTATTTGTAACCAAAAATGCACCTTTAAACACCCACCTTCTTCAGAACTAAACATTAGGTTATGGTCAAACATGCATACACATTGATTTCAATATACTGGGTGGTCCAGGCTCTATTACGCAGTTTTTGATCATTAATAATCAATCAATCCAACAACACACGGAAAAATGAGGAAGTGCATTTTGTTCTTGATTTTTGGCACCATTATACGGTATGCTGGGAATGAGGCCAATATTCTGATTACTTAGTACGCATTAGGAAAACAACATGGCCAGAAGACAGTTGTCTATTGAACAACGTGTAAAATGTGTGCGCCTTTTCTCTATTACTCACAATGTATCATAAGTCCAGCGTATGATGCTGAAAGAGTTTGGAGCGCTAGCAACCCACATGGACACAATCGCTCGAAAAAACACTCAGTTTGATGAAAATGTCAGGGCTCTGAATCTCAAGCACCTCGAGCAACCGAGAACCGCGGAGACACAAGCACGTGATGCTGCGGAAATGGCATCATCTCCTTACACATCGAAGTCTACCCGCTGTTTATCTGTCCTGCTGGACATTTCGAAGACAAGTTTACGTAGAGTTTGACTGATATGCTAATGTAAGACTAAGCCAAAATTTGTTCAGGCGTTCTTGCAAGAAGTATTTCCTCAACGCTGGATTATAGCAGACGATCTGTGGAGTGGCCAGCAAAATCACCTGACATAAACCCACTTGGGGCCATCTCAAACGCAACGTGTACACTAATCCTACTGACAGTGAGCAACATCTGCGTTAAATGATTATTCAGGAGTTCAACAATGTTCCGATGGATAGGTTAAGTGTGTGTGATTCCATTTCTGTAATCTAACCTAACCATTTCTATAACCACTGCAACATGTTATACGTTTCTCAATAAAAATAACATCTATTCAAAACTGCGTAATTGAGTCTGGTCTACCCTGTACTGTATAATAAAAAAGAAATGCTACAGAACTGAAATATTAGTATGTTTATAAGCAGATTCCATCACTGTCGATGATACATTGTCAGCGCTCCGTAAGAGGTCACGCTGAACATTAACTTTGATAAAGTTGAAATCTGTTATGGATCAGTGATGATTGGGTTGCACATAGCCTCTTTCAGGGCGTCAGTGCTTTCGGAGCGCTGGCAGCGTGTCATCGACAGTGATGGGCATTACTTATAAATATACTTCAGTTTTGTGGCATTTCCTGTTTATTAGACTTTAAACTATATTATGCTTAAGTATCGGAATTGTTATAGAACGGTTATGTCTGTCTATCAACAGGTATCAGAGTGAAAACGGTAAGATATATCAACAAGAGGTTTTTTGTTTTAATCGATTCAGCGTCTCAAGGATAGGTTCCATCTAATACGTTAATCTTCTATTCAAACCGGAAATGGTAGAAATCAACTGTTTCTGGTTTCAATGTTGATTGCCAAGAACAAAAATGGTAATAGAAGCAACAAGTTAAAAAAAAAATATATTTAGCGTCTCAAGAAAAGACGCTATTTCTAGCTGTATTATTCTATTAAAACCGTAAGTGCTCGTGCTTCCAATTTTAATATCTACTCGTGCTTTCAGTTTCAATATTGATCTTCATAGAGTAAAAATAGTAATAAAGTGGTTTCTCACAATAGATTTAGCGATTCGGAATAGGTCCCATCTAATTCGTTAGCCCTCTATTCCGACAAGAAGTAGTGGAAATCAACCATTTCCAATTTCAACGTTGATCGATATAAATTAAAATGGTAAGATACCGAAACATTTTTTTTTTTTTTTTTAATAAATAGACTCAGTGTCTTAACACAAGATTCTATCTCCCATATCTTTCTATAAGAAATGCAAGTTTCACTTCCAGGTTAAATATTGATCTCCATAAAGCAGAAACTAGGAGAGATAACGAGAAATGGTCCTTTGGAATCAATTGAACGTCCAAAAAAGCCTACCTTCCTACTTTTATTTCTGTATGTCAATGGAAGTGGTAGAAATCTTTGATAGAATTCTGGAATCAGAGACAGTACACGTATTTCAGAGAACAGATAAGTGACACTCGTGAAGCGAAGCATGAAGTAAAGAAGTGATGCAGGTTTCTATAAAGAAGAGAATCTGGCAGGGATGCAGAGAAATCAAAGATCGAAGGGAAAATTTATCTCGGCCATTCTTGTAGCGGGCTTTGAACCTCGGGTTTCCAATGGTACTTTTCTCGTCTTGTGACTCCGTTTAAATTTAGTCGTATAACAATACGAGTTTATAAGATTTCAAATTGACTTTTCTTCCTTACAGATCAGAAAAATGTAAATTTGTTCAATTTTTTGTTCTTGGTCGACAGTAAACAGTCTAACAGTGTCTCGATACAATACTGGGATCTCTCCTACTTCTCCAGCATTATTTAAACTGCTACCCGTCAACAGTGCCACGGCGAAATGTCAAGATGTCTCAGAAAAATGAATCTATAAAGAAAAATTAATTCTTCCAAAACTGTTGAAATTTATGATTCAAGTCGTGACAAAAGGATGGTTAGATAATGGTAAACGTAAAAAAAAAAAGTTGGCCTCTCTCGGTTTATTCTGATTATACAACATTTTACATAATGATTGTATAAATAATATAACACACGTGCAAACAGAAAAAAAGGCGGGAAGAAAAAATATCTTGTGCAGTAGTTTGCTGCTTAGCCGACAATGGTTCTACGTAAAGCATATCTGTCTCAGTTTCCAAATCTGTTTTGGAGATTTACACTCACAGTCTTTTAAAAATAATAAAAATTGCACTTTCCACTAGTTATCAGCGATCATTGGAAACTGGCAATATCCGATCAATATGTCAATATCTGTTTTATTATCGATTGATTTGTGTCTGATCAATGATTAGGCATTGACTTCCTTACACTATTACTTCCAGTCTCAATATTGATCATCATAGAGCAAAAATAGTAAAATATTGTAAGTAATGGCTTTCTGATATGGATTCAGCAACTCATGAATTTTTTAAATCTTAACTTTAGCCCTCTATTGAAACCAAAAGTAGTGGAAATCTATGATTTCTGATTTCAACTCTGATCACCATAGTCAAAAATTAATAGCGAGAAGCAGACTTAGATTCACTGTAACAAAAGTGGTTTCTCTCTCCGATTTTACTCCTCTATTGCAGCGTTTCCCAACCGGTGTGCCGCGGCACACTGGTGTGCCGCGAATGGACCGCTGGTGTGCCGCGAAGAAATCGAAACAAAATTATTAATTCTATAGCAACCAAATTGCAAGACATAGGGGGGAAAATGCACATTTTTGTATTTCATATTACTATTAATTTCTACCATGGAAAAAAAAATTACTGTAATTGTAACATATTATTCTACATTTATTACTGTGTAGCAGACAGTATTTCGGCTCGTACACATTTCCACGTTTAGCTGCTATGTTACGCTTCAATTGAGAGTCATACTAACACCGAGAAATGGAAGCACTTGTACGGTACGCGTCAAGTGAACGTTCGTAGAACACTATTTCGCACGTGAATGACAGAACAACACTGTTCAATAGCTGTGTTTTGACTTCGACGCATCGCAAGCTGTATGATTGCAATAATATGCACCGGTTTTGGTTAAATCAGCAAAGCTAAAAATACAAGACATTTGTTTGTTCGTTCGTTATTTAGTGATCTTCCTTCTTAATGAAACGTTGGATACAGTTTTCGAAAAAGAAAGCGTATTGTTAAAAATCTGAGTTCTATATTTCATTGCAATTGTTTTCTATTTTAAAATTAGAATAAAAATAAGCACAATGAATTAGCATAGGGAAAAACCAGTAATCGAGCTTTCATCTCTGTGAGGAGATCAGTAATCTCAGAAAAAAAATTACCATGGTATTTTATATTTGCAAATAATAATAATAATAATAATAATAATAATAATAATAATAATAATAATAATAATATCTATGAGTGTGCCGCGAGAATTCAAGTTACACCCGTAGTGTGCCGCAAGTTGAAAAAGGTTGGGAAACGCTGCTCTATTGTAACCCGAAACGGAGGAAATTTACTATTACTTCCTGTTTTAATTGATTCCTATACAGCGAAAACGTTAATAGAAGGTAAGAAACTATTTTCTTTATGTAGATTCAGGATATGAAAAATTGATTCGATCTCAGCTTTATTCTTAAGAAACAGTAGAACCTGGTTTCAATACTGATTGGTATATAGTAATAATTATGGCAAACCAAGAAACTATTTTTGATATGAATTCAGCGTCCACCGAAAGTTATAAATGCTTAAGAATTGAATTCACATAGTTTGGATGTTTACTGTAGTTTCACAACTCTGAAACGAAACTTACTTGTTATATATTGAAATAAATGATCACCTAATGAAAAGTAGTAATAAGAAAGGAGTTGATACAACAGCAATCTTCAAGATTGCAATGTTTAATTTCAACATTGGATATTCACAATGCAACATTCACTTCAGTTTTGTATTTCCATACTCTTACATGTAGTTACCATAAGACTTGGCATTCCTATATATTTGTTAATCAAGAGCAAAAGAGACATTATCATTTTCTGATATATCAGACTGTCTAAAAAACTGAGTCTTTCGAGGTCCAAATTGAAAATACATTTATTGTGATTTAAAAATAATATTATGAAACCACATACACCATTTTGTTCGATGATCTGCACTTTTTTCCGGCAACACTATAATTTTGTCGCTATACAAATATATTTCCTTGTCAAAAAAATTGTAATATGTTAGTTTCACTGGCCTCTTTTGAAAACTAACACCTTTCGTTGAGTTCTGCAGAGACCGAAACAAACATTAGTTTTACGCTGACAGGTTCGAGGTATACGATGGATGCATTAAAAACTCCCAGCCGAGTTCTCTCAATTTCTGACGGGTCGTTAACGATGTATGCGTATACCTTCATCACTGAAAAACCAGAGGCGGTATGGCATACCACCGCATACCGTCTTACTTCGACCAGTGTTTACCCCTGCTCACAGAAACGACTGATCAGAATGATTCAAACAGCAGGAGAAAGTCAAAGGCCTCTAGTATCGCGTCAAGTTCACGTGTGTGTGGTGTGTGCATCATGGCTCCCAAGGTGAACCAGTTTCGGGAAGGCTACGTCGTAGCATTTTTCCACCCAAGTTTGCCGTGTCACAGATTCAAAAACAGTACATGGGAAATAGATGTGTATTGGCGTCAAAGACGATCAAGAACATAATTACCCGACATAAACACCACGATGTTCCAGCACTTCGTTCATCCAGTAAGGGAAGTAGAAACCGAACGTGTACAGCGGTGACTCCACCTGTAGCTTGGAAGTTGCGCCGAATGGCCCTGCAGGAAAACCCCTCTATAAAACGTGGTGTGACGCCAAGACGTTTGCACGTGGCACAATCAATTCTGAACACAACCTAAGTGGAAAATTAAAGCTCTGGATGATATTTAAAAAAGTCGTGAACAGTCCTTACTGCGGCCAATCGGAGGGAGAGAAATACCCACTGCAGGCGCATGTAAGAACGCCATTTATCCGGGGAAAAGTAGAAGTTTATTATCACACTTGATGAAACATGGATTTATCTCTCAGACTGTGGCAAAATTCGAGACGTAACGTACACCCTCCGAGACGCAAAAACCAGTCCTGGCTTAATACGTCAGTGTAAAACAAGTTTCTCCATTGCTATGAAGGCAAGTCAACGAATCGGGTGGTAACTAAAATCTGCAAAACCAACTCCGCATTTTATTAGCAACATATCCTCACACCAATTTATACAAAAGATATACTCCGTTTGTATGCAAATGTAATAAATTAAGTCCGTGTGCATATGGATATAGCCTTATCACATATATCTCGTTCCACACAGATATTTAACAGATAGTGGAAGACATCGGCATACTATTCCCTTCCAGGACATACCGGTGAAGTCACTTCATGCCAGTCTACCGGATTTTTGCGAGTTTGTCCTATTGAAAACAGCACTTGCATCTCGTGGTGTCATCACTGTCTGTGGCCTCTGGAAAGTCTGGAGTAGTTTAAGATTCCCGTTCCTGTACTTCAACGGAGTCTCCTACAATGTAAGTTACGTGTAAGGCTATTGCCAAGACAAATGGTGCTCACATCAAGGGTAACCAACGCTAGTCCCGTGGTTTTTCCTAAGGTAGATGAGACGTCAAAATCTGACACATATAGAAACATAAACTTTCTGTAAATTAGTATTTGTACATATGGTACGTTTACGTTTCCACTGCATCGCATTGCCTTTAACAATTACATGGTAACGACTGGGTAGTTGGAGCTGGAGAGAAAAAGTAGCGTGAGAAAAACGATAATGTCGCATATAGCTCATAGGTGATGCAATCGTCTAGCAAATGGGTACCGCAATTCGTTTCTCCGCCAGTCATGTGTTTAAACTTTTCAGTGTTATTCTAAAGGTATGCCAATTACTCAACCTAATTTACTACCTCAACCAACACTATCAAATATAACCATCCATAAATTGATAGTTTTTTTAAAAGAAAAAAAAATCACTTGACACACTTACCATACTATTTCAACAATATCATCAATCGTTGCCACTTTGCTATACAAAGAAGTCTCTAACGCTCGCACTTCTTCCAATACTTCTTCATATTTACAATTGCTGTTCAAAAGCGCCGCTGTGAGACCAAGCACACGCGGAGTTTGATCAGGTTCGTAATTTTTAAATTTCTTCATGATCTGGAATGATACATATAAAATCTGCCATAATACATAGTATCATAAATAAGAGGGAAAGACAAAAATTATCTGCACTCACTACAGCACACTTTATATTGTGCGCGTTGCTTTTTTCTGTTTGTTTGTATGTTTGATTTGAGTTTAGCGTCTCTTTCAGCAGCGAAGCTATATGACACGTGGACCTACAGCTTAACGTGGGATTCGATTCACATAATCTTCCACCGGAAATCGAATCCGGGTCTCCAACGCCGAAGGTGTATAAGCTAACAATTTGGCCACTAAAGAGATCGAACTGCCTTCTGTCTTCGCATGCTTTACTGTTCCCGTAATGCTACAAGAGTTTGATCACGATTGCTCCATTCTTCTTTTTTCTAATGCAGAGATAACATGGCTGGTCCAATGACGGAGTGTACGAAGGAAGGACATAGGGTAGTGATCATGTGGCAAAAATACTATCTTTGACAATCGGTCTCGTCGTTTGGTGCGAATTGCTATTTCAGATTATTGGAACGCAAATCACTATCTTGCACTGTTAACCGTATGCTCTTTTTCCATCTATTCCCCAGGAAAGGCCCGCTCCAGTCTCAGAACACGATTAGCATCGTATTTCACGTGGAAGTCCTTAATTCCTTTTTCATTAATGATCTTGGGTATTTCCACTTCATATTTTTCTCTGAATTTTGAATCATAACGAGAGATCCATGTTTTATCTTCCGTAAATATTCTTCTCAAAAATTCGTTGCCTTGATTGTAGTTGCGATCAAGTAAGTGTTGTAGGTTGAAATACGTCTTACTCCTTTGTGTGTTACGCTTGCTCGGCCAGTTTTAAACTTCTCTTTCCACTCGTACACACTTTTAGGTGGTAGAGCACTGAGTACTGTCCCCGTAATATGCTGTATGTTCCTGATGAATTTCAGTTTCTGACAGACCTTTAGGCCAGAAAAATCGGATCATTGTCCTCTGTGGTGCACAATGTCGCGAAGCGGCTATGTTGTCTCACATAGAAGGCAGAAAACTAGAGCAATTACAATCAACCTCTCACAGCATTATAAAATGCGAGAACATAAGGCGAGAGTTCATAGAATTCTCCTTTTCTATGCACTATCTTCTTCGGAAAGACTGTTTGCAAACTGAACGCAAATAGCTTCTATAGAATAGCGTTTTTCATTTCAAAATAAAGAATGTTCAAAGGTAAGGACAAAACATACCTCACTCATAGGTGACTCCTTCACTGCTCGATGGCACTCATCCAAAATCAATAAATTAATTTGGTCCAATCGTATGTAATTATGTTCTAGCATGTCCAGTAAAATCTGAGCAGTCATTACTAGTACCTGGAACAAGACAAGAATGGAATTCTGAATTTAAAAAGGCTAATTAAAAATGTATTTTCAAAAGTATAGATAATTGGTTCAGTTATTCTTAAAAGTAAGAAATTGGGAGTTAACGGTATATTAAAACATGGAAGATATCTTTGATAAATGGAAACTAGAAGGAAATAATAGTAACCACACAGACTATGAGATTTCGGCACATTTGAAAATAATATATATACAAGGGCGGATCCAAGGGGGGGGCTATAGCCCCCCTTGACCCTCAGGTATACACTGGATAAAATGGACTTTAATTCTGTTTTGCACTGGATAAAGCGGCAAACTATGGTTTAGCCCCTCCCTTGATCATATCCTGGATCCGCCACTATATATATATATATATATATATATATATATATATATATATATATATATATATATATACAAAAGAAAAGAAAAGAAAGAAATATTGAAATTTATTGCTCAGATGACCGAAAGTCTGTTAGTTAACAAGCAACCACAAGCAACTACATGACAAAATCACTGTCTCGACTTCTAAAATCTTAAAGTTACTTTTGTTAAAACCCCATCCCAATACTCTTCAAATTTAAGATTAATCAAGCTCATATAAAGCTCAATTTTCCCAGTAGGTCGAGAATTCTTTCGTGATTTTCCGCAACTATTCTACGTTATTCCGTCCTCTTCATAAAGAGGATAAATATAGGTAAAAAGAAAAGACAATCTACCAAAATAATGGAATAAAACAAAATATACTTTAGCGTTAAGGAAACTGTATTTACTTGAACTGTTCCAATACGATATTCAAGTAGTGAAATATTCTAAACTGAAATGAAAAATAAAGTGAAATCTTTCAGTTGAACGTCTCACGATTATGCCCTTTAGGCTAAGGAAGAGGGATGATTAAGACAAGTGAAAGATGATGGAAGAGAATGTGGAAGGAAACGGGAATATCCCGAGAATTTTCACGGACACGATCTTGTCCATTACAAACTTATTGGCCGAAGATCGAACCAGGGACCCCAAGCACCAGGGCTCTATCACTGGGCCATTGTGCCCCTGATTCTTAGAACTGAGAATTAAATGAAATTACTACGTCTATCATATCCACCCATATTCTAGGTTTCAAAATAATTTGTGTTTTTCTATGAACAAAATGAGTAATTACCTTTCCAACCGCTGAATTCAATTTTTCCTGCAACTATCGGTACTTTTAACTCTTTGGTAATAGAACTGTGGTAATATTAATAGACACGAAGCTGCTCCTTTGCTGTTACGTTGCACGCACGAATGTGTAAATGAAATTTGAGACTTCAGCCAAACACACAAACAAACTACTATAAAGCTTGATATAATAGCATGATATTGAACACAGAAACTACTAGAAATCGTATAATAATGATATATTTTTGAATTCCAACAAGCATTTACGTCCTTTGCTTTCGAGAATTTTCGTTCTTTCAATAATAATAATAATAATAATAATAATAATAATAATAATAATAATAATAATAATAATAATAATAATAATAATAATAATAATAATAATAATAATAATAATAATAATAATAATAATAATAATAATAATAATAATAATAATAATAATAATAATAATAATAATAATGGTGGTGGTGGTGGTGGTGGTGGTTGTTGTCGTTGTTGTTGTTGTTTATTGGAAGCAAACACATTACAGCCACAAGTGCCCCAAAGAAAAAAAGAAGCGTTTTTACAAGCATAGAGCGCATGCAAATAGAATTAACAACATACAACTGATCATACAAAAATAGGTGAAATGGATAAAATATTAGTTCAGAAAAATATCATAAAAACATGAAGTATCTGTTACAAACTGGGAAATACAAAAATAACAATAGTAAAAAAATAAGCATAATTAACATGCATACAAAAAAGGTATACAATAGAACAAGTATACAGTATAATATACAAAAATAGATTATTTACCGTGTAGTTGAAACAGTTTACAAAATATTGAAAGAGAAAAAAATTTAGAAAGACAAAATGTAGCTGCTATTACAGATTGAAAATATATATTTCTAAGTTAAACACATCAAGTAAAATACACTGATTCATAAGGCTAGTAATAATGACGAAAATAAAATGAGAATAAAAAAAAACAAAAACATAACAACAACATTCAAGACCAAGATAAAAAAAAAGTGCAGTATCCACAGAAAAGAAGAAATTAAGCATAGAAGAGAAACGATGATAGTAAAATAAAATACTAGAGAATAAAAAACCTAACAAAACATAAAAGCATCTCTCAAATGGCACCTTACAAGTTAACTAATAATAATATATAAATGTTTATTCAGCAGCAAACAGCATACAACCATAAGTGCGCCAAAAGAAAGAAAGAAAAAAAAGCGCATGCAATACATCATAAGATTATACATAGGGTTATACATTATAATATAGAGATACAAATGAAGCACAAATATTTAAAAAATAGAACAAAGAATAACAATATATAAATAAAAAAAGCAGATAATTACTGGGTATAATAATGAAGGATATAATTTAAAAAAAAGACAAATGATTGTTCCATAACACACACAAAAAATAAAACTCACGAAGTAATACTTTTCAAAAATGACCTCTAGAAATACCAAAAAATAAAAAACAAACATGTGTATCTGTTCAAAATTGAAAAGGTTCTTATAATTTGATAAAAAAAAAATACAATACATTATTTAGTGGAAATACAAAACAAAATTAAGACAATCAGTTGCAAGCCTATAAATATTGAGAAATTTCATACTTTATTTAATAAATTAAAAAATAATTTACGCACCTTCTTGAAACTTTTATGAAACAAACCAATAACCGGATAAATAATAATAATAATAATAATAATAATAATAATAATAATAATAATAATAATAATAATAATAATACCAAAGAACAAACATCTAAACCAGTTCAAAAATACTTTACAATTACGACACGAACCTTAAAGTTGTTGTTTCGATTAAAACACAAGTCTTTATATATAGTTACACAAGTTTTAGTACAGTTAACGAAATATCTCATAGCATAAGGCCCAACTTTTTGTATTTTCGTTTATTCAATGTTTTTATGTCCATATTCCTATAGCTAACAGACACACCCATGCTGTCACTGGTGTAATGTGGTAAAGCAAACTACAATTGTAAAATATTAAGTATATATTGTTAGCGTTTCTACTCCATTCGATGGCATTTTTCTGAAAACTTACAATTCAGTTTAGGCTACTATAATTACGTGAAGATATGTGTATTTGGACACATAATGAAGCATTTTATTTCTTACTTAGGGGCATTTCATTTAAAATTCAATACAGTGAAAAGCATAATCGTTCATTTAATGTTGAATCATTTTTCGATTTTTTTCTAAGTTCATTTGCTTTTCCTACTAGGAAGAGTTTTCTTGCTATCTGTCATTTCTTTCTTACACTTGTAATTTCTTAATTAATAAAAACAACAGATTGCTTCCCCGTCCGCATTCCTATCATTACCTCACCTTTGGTTAATCTATGATTATGCACTTTTAGTCGAGACAGAAGAAACAGTCAATGATCCAGGATATGAACCCGGAAGGGGCGCTAAACAAAACGATCGAAAAAGAGGCAGTCGGTATTGAATTGGAGACGAGGTAAGATGTAGAACGCAAACTTCATTTTCGTGCTTACGATAAGTTTTGCCTTGCTCTGGCCTAGAGAGCATTTTGTTTCAGCGAACGTTACATAGCTGTTGACTACGATACATTGTTTACTAAAGAGAAGTTTAGATTTTGATTGAATTTACCGTCTTCGTAATGTTGGTTTTCCTGCTTGGATTTCGCTGACCCTTAACTCCCGGCTACTTGGGCGCTTTGCAGACCAGAGATACTGAGGACGGACATCGACCCATTGGAAGGATCGATGGGAGACACCGAGGTCCACTAGTAAGTGCGAGTAGATTAACCAATCCTAAAAGTCATTCCTTTCTCACCCACTTCAACCCCTTTGACATCACGATCTGTTTCTTTTGTATATGCTCGATTTTATTTGTATGCAACCCAGGTCAGAGACTGTACCTTATGCTTTACCAAATTCAATTTTTACAAAATCCTGGGCGCAACTTGTCAGTTCTGACATCTTACACAATTAATTAGCACGTTGTCTGAGCTTTCAGACTGACAAGAGACGACTGCACATGGCGGAGATGTGGTATTAACCCTTAATCTTGTGTGGGTGCACACATATTTGTAACTTTCGATTTTTCTAATCTAGCTGAACATAATTAAGATTTATTTTTGCATTAGTTTGTTTTCCGCCCACCGTTAGAATTTGCTGAAATTCTATTTGTTTTACCATCCTCCCTCCACCCTCTCACTTTGTTGTGTGTATTTTTAGACACATTATTTTAGAGAAGTTTAGAGAAAATGGTGAATTCTGGCATTATGGCACAAGCTCGACTTACGTCCTTAGATTCGATAGTGTGCCCCACATTTTTTCACGGCAAGAATGGGGAAGATATTATGCGTTTCTTTGAATATTTTGAGTCTTGCTGAGTCATTTACGAGTTTGATGCAGTCAAGAAACGACATTTGCTTCCATATCTATTACGGGATGGGGCCCTGGCGTGGTTTTTAGCTTTAACTAGAACAGATGAATTTGTGAACTTGTCGTATGTAGACAAAGATACGTATGATCACATTATTTGGAGGTTTTGTAGTTAAGAAGGTGACGGAACACATCGTTCGATCTAGAGATCAAAAAGAAGAACCCATTATGACATATATTTATGACAAGGTAGATTTCATGCTTAGTTTCGATAAAGCCATGCCTATACAGCAACAAATCAATTTTCTAGTCAAAGGGTTATTGCCTCTTTAAACTAACATGTAATAAACCTTTTACGTCGCTCGATGCGCTGTGTGAATTTTTGCTACAAGAACAGTCAGCTGAGTTGATTGTGAATTATAAGACGCTTGTTAAAGCTAAGTCTAGAGAACAAATCTTGCAGTATAGCACACTGGAATTTATTGCAAAGATACCTGATGTTTCATTGCGCGATAATTCTCATGTTTCATTTCCTCTTGATGAACAACAGCATGAGATCTTATCCGCTGGGAAAGAATGCAGTAATCAACATTCTGTAGATTCTATCCCGCTTCATCAACAGAAATGTAATTTTTATTCCTCCTTTTGTACGTCTGAATGTAAGAGTAATATGAATCATAATAAGCATAATAGAATGAACTCTCCAACGAATACTTCTGTTATTGCTAAGAACCAACAGAACAGGCGCAACGAAAATTATAGTACGTCTTACGCGAATAATAGTATACGCTGTCCAGACGAAACATTAATGTGCAACATGGCTCAATTCAAGGGTAACGATGAGTGGAATGTTTTAAATACAGAAAATAGTTTAGGAAGAGAGAGAAAGAGCCGCTTTCAAGACTGACACTATTACTACGCCTATTGTTAGGGATAGGATTCTGCCTTGCATCAAAATTAAAATCGGCAATAAAGAGTATAAGGCACTATTGGATTCTGGCAGTCAAATTTCTATCTCTACTAGGGAGCTTCTTCCTCCAAACACCAAACTTGTTAAAAGACGTACTATTATCCGTGGCATTTCGGGTAAAGGACTTCAAACTAACACGTTAGCTGTGTTAAAGTTCAAAAGTGACGGCTATTCTTTTACACATACTTTTAGAGTTGTAGACAAATTTGCATCTTCTGTTTTGTTGGGGAATGATTGGCTGCTTCCTCAACATGTTACTATGAATCAGGACATTCACGTGGTTCACATAGTTAGGTTTGGGAAACCCACTGAATACGCTTTACCTAAGAGTCATGCTATAGGTAGTTTCTGAAAACAAACAGCGAACTTAATGCAAGGGTATTTCATAACGGCAAAATCAGTTACTTTACCACCAAAATCGTGTTTCAGTACATGTTCGTAAGATTAATGATTTAGTGGAAGTTAAGAACATTTTGCAACCCAATGAAAAAATCTGTTCTAAAATTGAAATTTTTGTGAATGAGTCTAGAGTGGATTCTGCTAATCCCGTCATAAGAGTAGTCAACCCAACCAACAAAAAGTTGTGTTTAGAGAAAATTTTTCATTTAGGTGCTGCTATTGACATTAGGCTGGGTGCACATTACCCAAATGATACAGATAGTGCTTAAAATCATGGTTTAGCCAGTAAACATGAAAATACAGTAGTAACTTTCCTGCTAGTTTTGACGTTAAGCGTGTGGACATGAATCCTCAACTTTCTGATGATCAGAAGCATATGTTTTATTCTGTAATAGAGGAGTATAGAGATTGTTTTTCTTGGTCAGAGGATGATTTTGGGGTGGCTAAGGGTTACGTACATGAGATCAAAATGCTACATGACGTCCCAGTTCATACGAATTAGTTTCCAATCCCTTCCACTTAAGAGAAGTTAAAAAACAGGTCGAAACTTTGCTCAAACACGCTGTGATTTGGAGATGTGTATCTATATACAATTCACCCATTCTTTTCGTGAAAAAAAGAAGTCTGGATCGTTCAGATTTATTTTGGACGCTAGATTTTTGAACCGCCATGTAGCATTTAAGCTATCCAGTACCGTCGATAGGGAACATTATTTCGCGTCTTAGTAAGTGTGGCTACTTGTGCTGTACTGATGTATTCAGCGGTTTCTTCCAGGTGAGGATCGCTGCGGAATAACATGTCACTGCCTTTTCAATCTCAGGAATTGGTTCTTTTTGTTTTAGAGCGTTCCCACAGGATCTCGTCACTAGTTCCGCTTATTTAAACAGATTAGTGAAGATACTATTGGAAGGATTAGAATCAGAACAAGTTTTTGGGTACCTTGATTATTTTTTCTGGGGTGGAAACACTTTTGAAGACGTTATCAATCTCACCAAGAAGTTATTTCAACGGATTAGGGAACGTGGTCTCGAACTTGCACCAGAAAATAACAAAATTGGCTTATTTTTCATTAACGATTTTGGGACACGACATTTCGTACGATGGCTTGCGAATTTCCAAAACAATAACTGACTCCATTAGTAATTATGAACGTCCAAAAACGAAAAAATGTGAAAAGTTTTCTAGGATTAGCTAGCTTTGTAAGACGATTTTTACCCAATTTTTCTGAAATCGAGGAGCCTTCGAACTCATTTCTTAAGAAAGATGTACCGTTTAAGTGCACACGAAATAACACGATGCTTTTGAGAAAATTAAAGACCTTATTATAAAGTCGCCATATTTAATGCATTATAATCCGAAACACCCTGTACATTTGTTCTGATGCATCAACTCGCGGTCTAGGTGCCGTGCTCAAACAACCTATGATTTCTCCAGATGACCCAGAGTTAGCACCCATTGCTTATTGTAGCCGTAGCTTAAGTAAAAGTGAAAAATCTACTCATCCTTATGAACTTGAACTTTTGAGCATTATATATGCCTTTCGATCCTTTCGTTATTTTCTATTAGGACGTCAATTTTACTTGAAAACTGATTTAAGAGCTTATTGTTTCTGAAACAAACTAAAAATGTGGGTAACTTTGCGAGGTGGCTTAGTTTTATTGAGCAATATAACTTTACTGTAACACATATATATCCGGATTGTCCAACGTAGAGGCCAATTCTCTTTCACGTTTTTCTCGTGCCCTCAGGGACATTTTTGATAAGCAACAGAATGAGGAAGATCCTCGAATATTTTCGTCCACTGTTACTGAGGGTAATAATATGTTACGTGACGAACCTTCTCTTAGAGACGAACAAATGAAGGATTCATTTTATAAGGATATTTTTGATTGGTTAGAAAAGAAGGAAAAGGAAAACCCGAAAATTGAAAGACAAGCATTTTATTTCACGGTTAAAGAAGGAATTTTGTATAGAAAACAAAAAACATCTAGTGGTATGAAATTTTTAGTTGTACCTGTTTCATTGCGCAATAAAGTTTTTAATGCGGCTCATACTTCTGCCATTGGTTCAAGTCACGGAGGTTTCTGAAAGACATATGATATTTTAGTGAAATCTGTGTATTTCCCTAATATGAAACAATACATCTATCAGAAATGCAAGGAATGTTTAATCTGTCAGACTGCCAAAAACGAACCTGGTTCTGCTTATGGTACTTTGCAAATGTATCCCCAAGTAACTTCCTTCTATCGCTTATTTCTTGGTATCGGAGGGGTGTATTCCCCCAGTAATATTTTGAGGCATAAATATTTGATTGTGGTTGGTGATGCAGTGGTTGTTAATGTTATACTATTTGTGGTTCACTAGGAGATATAACAGCGTCTTCTGTAAGTAGTTTTCTTTATGAAAACGTAATTTTGAAATACGATATTTTTAAAGAAATAGTCACAGACAAAGGACCATGCTTTACTAGTAACTTATTCAAGGAGTTGTGTGCAATGATTGGAGCTCAGATTCGATTTGTAAATGTTCAAGCTCATTACGCTAATGGGACTGCTGAGATAGCTATCCGAAACATTGAACAGAGTCTGAAATCTGCGTTGTGTAATAAAGATCAAGGAAAATGGGTCGAACTGCTGCCATCTGTTGTGTTGGCCCACAATTTAACTGTCAATTTATTCTCTGGATACAGCCCTTTTGAACTTTTGTATGGATTCCGATGTAGAATGCTACACGAAGCAATTTTGGACACCCCCTGTCAATTTCAGTACAATGCTGAACGTTTGCGGCAACTTGGAGAGATACGAGACAAAGCCCATGACAAATGGTTCCAAGACGGCAACGAAATTTTATGACAAACGTCATTCGAAACCCAATTACAAAGTCGGAGACAAGGTATGGATTTTGGACAGTACCATGAAGAAAGGATCCACCAGAGCTTTTAGTGAACGTTATTTTGGTCCAGGAATCATTCAGGATATTGATCACCCAAATTCCTATTTTGTTAAGTTCAAGACTGCGCGAGGAAGATTCAAGGTTGATTTGGTTGCAGTACAAAGACTGAAGAAGTACTACGAGAAACAGAAGGAAAACGAGGAAGAGGGAGAAGAAGATGACGTTGACTTGGATATACAAGACGTAGTGGAGGATGCTACTACGAATGCTTGCCGTGTCGAAGTACGGGAAGAGAAACAGGAGAGAGGATGAAGAACATTGTGAAATTATTTTTAATCCTGCTGTGAACTGATAGAAAAAGAAGATATTCTATCTGTGAAATTTCGTGAGGTTATGATTGCTAACCAATTACCCGCTTGGGCTGAAACAGGGAAGAACTGTTCCGGTTTGAAACCGAAGTTTGGTGCCAATTCAGCAATCAAGAAAATTAGTGTTTCTCGAAAAGACATCGCTATGATTAAAGCTGACGCTGTTGTTAACCCTACGAATGAATTACTTATTCCATTAGGAGCAGCAGACAGCGAATTTCGCTGCAGGAGAAGAATTTCGTAAAGATTGTGAGAAAATACGTTCTTTGAAACCAGGACAAGTGAAGATTGCTCCAGGCTATTAATCTCCCCGCTGATCATGTATTGTTGACGTGTGGTCCAAAAGATGCGAACAAGAAAATTTTGGAGAATTGTTATAATAATTGTTTTGATTTTGTGTTGAAAAATCAGTTTTCAACTGTGGATTTTCCCTGCATCGCTGTTGGTGCATTTCATTTCCCTAAGGAACTTGCTGCTAGAATTGCATTGTTGAATACACGAAAATTTATAGAGGATCATTTGGACAACGTAGACCGTATTGTATTGTGTATTTTCGACAAGAATTGGGATCTCTACCTGCGTCTTTTACCTGTGTATTTTTCCTTGGAAGAAGGAAATGGAGCGAAAGCTGTTTCTCTGCATTTTTTTTTATTATTTTTTTTTTTTTAAAGAAAGCTATCAAAGGAAGATTTGATGGATTTGAAACATCTGTGAAGTTGGTGACTAATTTTGTTTTGGTTTGTTTGTGTTTCTAAGTTCTCGCCGGCAATAACAATTACAACGAAGAACCGAAGAAAAAGGAGTACTCATATAGATATAATCGTTTTCTCAGTTACTTAGAACTGTTGGTTAACTTCGAAGAACTCGTCTTTTCCTTGGTTATTTTATCAACAGCTTATAACCTGAATAGTTGGTATTTTGGCGTCAAATCAACATCTTATCGATACACTATGCTTCACAAAAAAAGAAAGAAAAAGAAAAAAGAAAGAAAGAAAAAAAGACGAGTAATTGTTACTGATAGTTAAAGATGCAACTGAGAATTGATATTTGTATGCTATCTATGTTATGATAATAATGAAGAAGGAATTTCTACGTTTTTTTTTTTTTTTTGCATTTTTCAACACATCTTATGATCCGAATGTGGATGTAAAGAAGAATGAAGTTTTCTTTTCCTGGATTATTTGATTTGATCCTACGATTTGTTATTAGTTATTGGAAACATACTCGGTCAATGTATTCTTTTGAAAGGAATATATACTGTTATAACCTCTTGTGTGATTTTTAGTGATTTTTTTTTTTTGAATGAAAAATTTTTCATTACCTGCAGTGTATATAGTGAACTTCGTATTTCATCATGAAGATGAATTGGGATCTAAGGATGATGAAGAATTGTGCTTTATATGACATGTATTTCTGTACATTTGAAGAATGGACTTGATTCCACATTTTTCTGTGGATCCACGTACTTCTGCTTTCATGCAAGAAAGAAGATACGTTTTTTCTTTTATCGCATATTTTAGTCGAAGATTTAGGAATGTGTTTGGTGATAGCCTGTCATGTTGATTTCGTTAAGGTTTTTAATAGCCAGTGCAGAGGCTATAACTCTGCCAATACTTCGGTCATTGTGGAACTAAATTCTGCACAATTCTTTTTTTCTAAAACCTGAAATCAACATTCTTTTGTGTTGTTTTATCTGTTCTTTCTATGGGTAGCTAGATTAATTTTTCTTCTACCGTGTAATAATTATTTTAATTTTAGAGTTAAATTTTATTGGAATTGGAGTTTTTATTTATTATATATAGGTATATACGTATGGATTACGGTTTAAATTATTACTTTTGCAATTCTTTCCCCTGATTTTTCGTAGATTTTTATTCGTTTCATTGTTTTATCCAATTATTTTCCCCATTCTCATATCTTACGTGTTATAGGCAGTCATTCAATGTATCCCCTACTTTTGTGATGTTACTATAATTAACCTGTCTAACCTACTCCTATCATCTATTTGTACTGAATGAACTTTCTAGTTATGTGATGTGTAAGGACACTATACCTGTGATTTCCAGACCTACATTTTGTGCTTAGTAATGCTGTGTTTACAAAATCAACGTTGCTGTGTTTACATTATTTGGCCTTAACTGTTCTGTTATCAACTGTATTAGTGTTGTGGACATGACATCTATGCTGTACTCCATTTCTTTAAAAAATGATTTCTTTCCAGACTATATTTGCTGTTGTGACTTTTATTATTGAGATTGAATGGAACTACAAAGATGCTCGTTAAAAAAAAATATATATATATATATTTTTTTTCTCTCCGAAATGCTTTTCATTCGGGACTTTGATTTCAGGGGGGATGTGAAGGTATGTGTATTTGGACACATAATGAAGCATTTTATTTCGTACTTAGGGGCATTTCATTTAAAATTCAATACAGTGAAAAGCATAATCGTTCATTTAATGTTGAATCATTTTTCGATTTTTTTCTAAGTTCATTTGCTTTTCCTACTAGGAAGAGTTTTCTTGCTATCTGTCATTTCTTTCTTACACTTGTAATTTCTTAATTAATAAAAACAACAGATTGCTTCCCCGTCCGCATTCCTATCATTACCTCACCTTTGGTTAATCTATGAATATGCACTTTTAGTCGAGACAGAAGAAACAGTCAATGATCCAGGATATGAACCCGGAAGGGACGCTAAACAAAACGATCGATAGACTTTCGGAAGTGGCAGTCGGTATTGAATTGGAGACGAGTTAAGATGTAGAACGCAAACTTCATTTTTGTGCTTACGATAAGTTTTGCCTTGCTCTGGCTTAGAGAGCATTTTGTTTCAGCTAACGTTACATAGCTGTTGAATACGATGAATTGTTTACTAAAGAGAAGTTTAGATTTTGATTGAATTTACCGTCTTCGTAATGTTGGTTTTCCTGTTTGGATTTCGCTGACCCTTAACTCCCGGCTACTTGGGCGCTTTGCAGACCAGAGAGTCTGATGGACGGACATCGACCCATGGGAAGGATCGATGGGAGACACCGAGGTCCACTAGTAAGTGCGAGTAGATTAACCAATCCTAAAAATCATTCCTTTCTCACCCACTTCAACCCCTTTGACATCACGATCTGTTCCTTTTGTATACGCTCGATTTTATTTGTATGCAACCCAGGTCAGATCCTGTACTTTATGCTCTACTAAATTCAATGTTTACAAAATCCTGGGCGCAACTTGTCAGTTCTGACCCCCAATTACACAATTAATTAGCACGTTGTCTGAGCTTTCAGACTGACAAAGGGCGACTGCACAATTATAAAAGAAATTATGTTTGTTTCAAGTTACGATCATATGAAGCGTTCCGAGTAGTAAGGACAGAGGCGGATCTAGAAGGTAAAAACTGGGAGAGGGCAACCAGACCCCAGAGTATGATAAGTATATCATGTGTTTACTATACACTTTCAAAAAATATATAAGTAATAGCTTAAGTTATTTTTGTCACTGAAAAACTGGGGAGCCTAGCCCCTTGGCCCTGGGATAGATCCGCCACTGAGTAAGGACAAACACAAGAACGGCTTGCTTCCTGAAAATGCACTCTGAATAATCAAAATAATCATCCATTTATTTTGAAACTATTTTTTAAGGAAAGAGAAAATACTTCCAGAAGATACAGATACGAGAACTCTGTTTAGGAGTTTGGTATAACTACCCGAACACTTCAAATACAATTTCGAACGTTTAGATTGAATGTAATATCATTGAGTTTGACCTTACTACCTAGAACTTCTCACAACATTTTGCTGAAAACAAAGGCAGGGAAATGCTGTGATACAAAAAGAAGCTTCGATTATAGCAGGGACTAACAAAATAATCTAAAAAATTGTAGTCTCCTTAAGGGAGAATATATTCCGGGAAAATATAAGTAGAATAGAAAAAAAATATTGACGGTACAATCCCAAGATATTCCTAAAAAGATTGAAGGAAGAATCAAAATAAAACTGTATATATGATTTTCTGATTACACAAAACAACTATTTTCTATTTTATTTGCTTAGTACTTATGGTACTTGGGACGTACACTTAAAAAAAAAAAAAAAAAAAAAAATACTTACGTGGTGTTCATCTAATTCTTTTGTCCATCTATCTTTTCGCCAGTAGTCTACGTTCGTATCCCCACTATATTCTCCAACAATTAAGTGTGTATTATTGTTAACGTAGCTCGCTTGCTGGTGAACGAGAGTGACGGTATTAACCACAAAGAAAGTTCGCTTCCCACCTTCGCTGAATTTCCTGAAGAACACAATAATATACAGTGTGTTTCAAAACCACACCTACAACGTTTGGGAGGTGATAACTGACACCAGGATAAGACAAAACTGTAGACCAACCTGGGTGCACAAATGCTTCCTTTCGGAGTTATAGTCTGCCGAAAACATGAAAAAATGAACTTTAAAGGTCCGTAGCTCCAAAACTATGGAACATACCGCAGTCGGGTCAAGACTTCACTTAGGAACTAATATCTGCGCTATCCAAAAATGCATGTTTCAGAATCCTGCGTTACTCACGTAACAATTTTTATAGAGGGAATTTGGCTACCGCCATATAGTTTGAAGCACTCATCAGCTGCCTCTATAAAAATTATTAAGGAAGTACCGCGGGATTCTGAAACTTCGATATTTGGATAGGGCACATACTAGTTCCTAAATAAAGTCTTGACCCGACTACGGTAGGTTCCATAATATTCGAGCTATGGACCTTTATATTACATTTTTCATGGTTTCGGCAGCCTATAACTCCGAAAGGAAGCATTTGTGCACTCAGGTTGATCTATACTTTTCGTCTTACATTGATATCAGGAATCACCTCCCAAACGTTGTCGGTGTTGTTTTGAAACCCCTGTATATAATCAGAGATATGCTTAGAAATTAGTCATATAAATAGATTAAAATGTAGAAATAATATTAAATGTTTATAATCACATCTTAAAAAATAGTAATACAAATTTCCGTTTAATGCTGTAAACATCTAGATCAATTTAATTTTATATCTTTTGAGATAAATAGCGTCAAAATTCTAAAACCAAACTGCGTAACCTACACACTCAAGATACATCGTTCTATCTCACAGAATGAAATGAAATACAATAAAATAAAACTTATAACAGTGAAACTTTTGTTCCATATTGACAAGTCTACATACAGAGAAAATTGTCCTAAATGAAACTTCTCATAAGTGGAAATAATATACGTACGTAGAACGTAGTTCTAGTACACCATATTCTGCATTTGGCATGTTTCACTAAAAACATCTTAATATTCAATTTTTAGAAAGCTTCCAACTTAAACTAATTTTAGTGAAATTTTAACTCTATTTATTAAAATGTTAGTGAAAATTCTCTTTTAAGATTTTCTTCTATTAACGTTAAAAAACTTTCGAATTTATTTATTAGTAAGGAATGTATGAAAAGTTTAATGTTTATACATTGTATTTACTGCTATCTTCTCTCTTTAATGTCCTAACAGTCAAAATGAAATAAAATTTAATGGGAAAGTCAACAACTTTGCTTTTAGGATTTGTTTTATAGATTGAAGAAAAGAGAAATCGAGACTACCCTTCCCTCGCCAAAAAACATACTTTTAAAATGTGTTCTGAACAATAAGTAATATGAAATAAAATATTTAGTTAGAGTCCCGTGGATATACCTCATAGCTACAGGAGGTGGATAACACGAGAAAATGAATAGGAAAGAACAGTGAAATACAATGAAAATGACAGAAATACAGGATGACCAGAAAGTCCCTTTACACCTGCACTTGTTTCATCCCTATATCAATAATACGTACAGTTACGTGCCCAAAACGTCCGTATGTGCACCTCCATTATTCCTGCACATATTGATACACCTTCATATTCTACTCATCCGCTTTAGCAACTGCGCGTCATAGGCTTGAAGGCTTCAAGGACATTTGGCTACACAGCATGATTGTCCATACACGGGTTCTTCCTGACGTATGGTTTGATGATAAACCACTAGGCACTGTCTGACGTCATAAGGTCCGGACTTCGAGGCAGCCAAGCATAAAGGGCTGGTGAATTTGGAGACCTTTGTCTTATCCACCGGCCAGGGAACAGTGGGTTCAGGCATTCACGAACAGCAAGTGTGAAGTGGTCGGTAAACAACCGTGTTGTTGATGCCCAGATTCTGCAACTATGGAAGAAGCCAGTCATTCAACATTTCCAGATAAGTAACCTGCGTCATGGAACCCTCAAAGAAGTACGGGCCAAAAATGTGTTGTTCAGTCATTCGCGCCCCAAGCATGGCGTCCGGACGATTGTTCTCAATGTCTTGATAAAAATATGGGGTTTTCCATTTGCCCAAAGGAAGGCGTTCCCATCCCGAAAACTCCCAATAAATAGCACATTCATCAGGGAATAGAACGCACTTCAGAGCAACAATGGTGGGAAAGGTGTCTCCAACAAGATCCTGGATGTTTCCTGCCGGCGGTTTAATCATCATCGGTTAGTTCACTGGTGGCTATTGGCCGAAATGTGTGCAAACTAAAGTCCATTTTCATGTGAAGATGCATTGTACTCCTTGCAGTTCCAAGTTCTGTAGAACGCTTTCCGATCGACTTGCAGGATGAACGCATTACTGACGCACAACTTCTGCACACGTTTCCTTTTGGGTTAATGGACGACCAGAACGAGGGGCACATAAAACTCTTTCCAGGTGAAAACTCGTTCTTCTCCCACGTGATCGAAGTCTAATGACTTCGTGGCTCCTTACCGAACCGTTCACCAAACCTATCCATCACCTGTGGCATATTTTCTTTCTTGTGTTTCCGTTCATGAACCCACACACTTGCCACTAAGCACTCATTTAAAGTGAAGTCAGTGGTATCTGCCATTATTGTTCAGCAACTATGGAACAGTGTTGCCACAGTCCTAGCTCTGGAGTGGGCTGAAAAATAGTACCAAATTGAAACAAAAAGGGCTGAATTCATTATTTTATACCAGTATAATACATGGCTCCATAACACGAAACTAGAAGAGATAAAATTCTAAAACACCCCCCTCTTCCAAGAGTCCAAATCAAATAAGTACTCTTTTTAAAAATTATTTTTCAAAACATCCGAATAGGAGGACCCGGAATAACTGTGGAAATAGATGAAACTTTTCTCGCATGTAGGAAGTATAACAGAGGCTACAAATTAAAAGGGAAAACAGCTATTGATTCAACACTTGGTTCAACTTTTTTAAAAAAGATTTCAAGCTAAAATTTCCACCACACTGCTTCGTTCTGGTCTCCTTCATCTGCAGCGCAGATATGCCCACGTAGCGTCATTTTTTTTTTTTTCCCCGGTATAGTTCGAATTACGATTTTTTCAAAGTTCGTACTGTTAACCGGTGCAACGTCACAGAATG
Source organism: Thermobia domestica (assembly GCF_964235325.1). Classification (NCBI taxonomy): domain Eukaryota; kingdom Metazoa; phylum Arthropoda; class Insecta; order Zygentoma; family Lepismatidae; genus Thermobia; species Thermobia domestica. Next base: position 124,284,609 of record NC_137458.1, on the reverse strand, counting down.
AACGTTCAACAGCATTTTTTAAGAGTCCCACACACAGTATGAGTAACGTAAGATGTAGGAAAAGTATTACTAACACTTTTGAAAATGTGACAAGTAGGCCTATTTGTTAAATGGTGCTGAATTGGGTAGAGTTGTACCATATTGAAGTCTATTGAAGTTGTAGTCTATTGAAGCTACGAACATATGGCCATTACGACTTACCAACTTTGTTACAAATTTCTATACAAATATATCAACTCCAATCTGTTGATACTATTATTTCACTTCCACTAATATCAGTGTCGACCAAACATCACTTAGTGTCAGGATTACCTCCTCAATATTCACAAACTCAATACAATTACATACATTATAATATCCTATTCAACATACAACTTATCACAAGACCCACTACATCATGTCAGTCACTCTCTTCAATACACGTTTCATATTATATATATATATATGTGTGTGTGTGTATGTATGTATTTCCAGGTACCACACCATCATTGCAACGTTCGAAACTTAATGATTATGTTTGAGTGCAGAAACTAACACGTCAGTCAGGATTTCTTAATGCACATACAAAGCATTGTTCATACTACAAGCAATATAATTTTTCATTTTCAATAGGGATGTACACTTTCGTTTTCAGGCCAACCAATTATCAACATCTATTGTAAAAATATGCATCTTAACTTATTCATGAATGTCTAAACCAAAATAAATAGTTTAAGTCCTGACTGCCACTTATGCACCATACAATAGGAATTTTAACAAACACTGGATCATGGGTACGCTTAATTTAATTAATTTATCCATCATGTTTCATCATCCTAAGTTGATAGGATCGTGAGATACTAAATTTTTCGCATGAAATTTAACCCTCTACCGCACTTTCCTAGGATACGCATTTTAATCAAAGTAAAGTGATAAAAAGGTCTTGTACCAAAAAATCATCAAAATCTGTCCAGCCGCCTAGAACTTCGACGACAAACATCGTTACATACATTTTTAGATATAGATTTATTATTTTGGCGAATGCATTTAGAAACGAATAAATAATTCTTGAATTAAATTTCAAATTGGTTATCCCTCAAATGTTGCTACGACTACAAGCGAGCAAAACCGCAGACCCATACTTAAGTGTTACGCTTGTAATTCAATTAAATACTTATAGGACATCCAGTGGTGTCACCTTGTGCAGTTCACAGGAACACGTGAACCACCAAATATAGTCCGCTGTTTCTTGCTCCTTAAGATATTTAATAATATTTAGAATATTATTATATTGTCGTTTCGTTTCTACTCTCAGCTTGCTTTACCCCTTGCGTATATGCTTTCCATCATCACACCACGTTCGCAACAGAGCAGCGAGTGTGGTAGACTGCTCTGTGTGTAGTACGGAAGGGAAACGCGGGTAGCTGAGGGGAGGAACTATGGTTTCCTGACGTTCAAATTAAGATTTGCACGAGCAGCGTTGACAGCTATTGTTGACTAATTTTCAGTAATGTGGCGTTTTAAACAGAATTAAAGAATGAACTTCTGCAATTTAAAATAGAAGAATATAGTAGTACCTAGGTATATAACTTATTCTTTCAAGAAGTTATCTACCTTTCTTTTTATCTCAATTTCTTGTAATGAAAATAAACAAATGAATAAACAAAACTACGGCTTTCCGAGGTCGTACCGACGGGAATGGGAGATTTAGAGCTCTTCCCTAGAGATTCTTATGTTAACGCAGAACAAAATTAAATTTTAATTGATTTTCAAGACTTATTTTTAAATACGTATAATCTCTGATTTTTCTTTGGGCTATGGTTTTCTTGCCTAAATGAACTAAAAGTTTGTAAGAAAACCAAATATTTTCTCAAAACGTACTGTACTTGTAACATTGCTACAATTGTAAAATTTCACCTTTGTATTGTGGGAACCTGAAGGAAATTTTGGAACTGATTTTTCTATCTCAACATTTATCTTAAACACATGCAAAATAGAAAAATGCCATTATTGGTATTTGCAGTAATGTGCTACAGCTGTATACTTTTGATTTAAAAATGTGATAGCTAGTATTTATATTTTTTTTCCCATAGTTTCCGTCAGCTATGTACTGCTAGAATTTTTGGTAGGTATGCGCTTCACCGTTTTTAAAACTATAACTTACATCCATCCTTATTCCTCCATTACATCTCTCAATTAAGTAAATATATGCTGAACTATTAAAAAAAGTGGATATATTCCCGTGTACACTCTCGTGTACCCTTTTCAATAGGTTTGTATTGTTAGGTTATCCTAAAATACTTTCTCAATACTAGTGAATCTAAGATTTGTTCGGTACAGCAGCACTTTTCGGAAGATTTCTTGTAAGAAAAATCTTATCATTACCCTATTTTGTAGAGGATTCTGTTGAGCGATTGCAAACTACTGTATATCTTGTAGTGCATTGACGGATTGTGAAAGTTTAGAATGAAGTTAACTATGGATAATTGACCAATGTTAACTATTATCTAGCGGTGAAAACTACACTGTGTCGAAATTTCAAAGTTAATTTAAAACAATAAATGGCAGATACGTATATTATGAAATGAAAATATCATTGTTTTGCTTTTCTCGCGGCGTATATGAAGGAAATTAGCAGTGGGCCTAAATTGTGTAATATATTTGGGACATCTGATTGAAAAAGTAAAGAAGTATAAGAACTGGAATAAACACATTAAAACTATGCTGAATTTAACTAGTGTGAGCACCAGGGACGCACCCACACGGAGAATCTATCTGGTTCGGATCTCCCTTCAAAACTTTTTAACTCGACATACGTTTATATACTTTCATAATAAAACTATAATTGTTTAGTAGAGGAATGACTGGTGTAGCCCAAAGATCTGATGTTACAGTTCGTCTGTACTATTTCTTTTCTTTAAATATCTAATTTTTTCTTAGAATATAGATGGCGGAACTTAACGACTAGATAAAGTTTCTCGATTGTAGAATTACATCGGATCAATCGTACGTAAGTGTAGTGTCTTATAGTATTAGATCCCTCTCCCAAACTTTGGACTCATCCAGCAAAATTTTCTGGGTGCGCGCCTGGAAAGTAGGTCAAATATTCTATCCCGATTCGTTCGCATGGCCATTTCTATTACGACTCATAGTAATCTTGTAGCAAAGGAAGTCACATTCGCTCACTTTTGATTGATTGCATCATATTTTGCGGGTGTTTGAATATGCTGTATGTCTCCATTAGGAGTCCGAAGATTCTAGTAGCTCTGGTGTTTTCCGTGGTTTGGTTGATTTCATGAAATGTCATGTCCTCCTCATTTCTATAGTGACTAGTGATGCCTTTGGTGGACAGGCCCAGGGTTCAATTCCAGGTGGGAGAACATCGAACACATTACAATAATATCCTTTTTAAACTTAAATCTCGTCTTATATAGCCTAACTTCTGACAAAGAACGTAAATAAAACATAAACAGTCATGAAGTGTCTTGAAGCAACAATGCAAAAATACTTGGACAAAGCGTTCGTAATTAAAGGTGCCTCTGCAACTATTTTGATACATTGCATGTTTCGTGTACCGTTAACAGTTCACAAAACAGCTGCCTAACAATTCAAATATATAAGATAGCAGACGTTTGCAGCCTAATGGAGATTCCATTTAGTATATTGTCGTGAAATTGGTGGTGAGTCTGTAGAAAGAGAATTGCATTACAACAAAATTAATGAAAATTATAGTAAGTAATCAGATGACTTCAGAAACTGAAAGTTGTTTTTACCATATTAAAGAATATAAAAGCATTTAAAGGAGTGCCGTAGCTCAAAATAGTCTCAGTGCATTAGTTATAGTATCAATATAGAAAAAAATGTAGAAACTAAACTTCAGAAGCGTTTTTGACAAGTTGAGTGCCTAGAAGAAAATCAAAAGTGATTTAATATACTAATGAAATGGAGCACTTGTTTATGTATGGGTACTTCTTATTATATGTAAACATATATATGGTTACTTACATTGATTTTTATGGTTTTTCTTATATAGAATACTGAATTTAGAAATTTGTTATTCGAAAACAATGGGAAAGATATTAGTAATTTCATCAATGATTGCATAGTATGAAGGAAACAAAGGTAGAAACTTCACCTCCGGCAAGGCCAATGGAAAGTATTACTGTTAACAGTCCCCGTGCACTTGTTTCAATTGACATTTTAGGACCATATGTTTCTTCTTCATCAGCTCATAAATATGCATTGTCAATTATGGGCGTTTTTACTAAATATTACACTCTGTACCCAATGCGAAATGCTACCACTAAATGTGTTTTACGTTGTTTAGAATCATTGTATTTTTTACATTTAGGTATTCCAAGTACTATTTTAGTTGATAATGGTAGCTGTTTCATTTCTCGAAAATTCAAAGAAAAAATGTTAGAATACGGAATTAAAATACATTATGTGACACCTTATCACGCTTCTTCTAATCCGGTTGAAAGGATCCATCGTGAAACTAATCGCTTATTCAAATTGTTCTGCAGATAAGATCATACCGCTTGGGAAAAATTCACTCCTCAAATTGTAATTTTACTAAATTATTCAATTCCTAGTAGTTTGGGAGTAAGTCCCGCCAGTTTACATTTAAATGTAAAAACGTGTGAATCAGTATTTAAACATTTTGGTATTGTTGTCAATGAAAAAGATGATGAATATGCATTGTGGGATAATAAGTTAGTCATGGCAGACTTGAAAAGAAATGAGATTATCCGTAAACGAAATGTTAAGCATAATCAGAAACAAGAAACCAAGTATAAGGTAAAAGAAAATGACCTAGTTTTCTTAAAACAAACAAATTTAAGTTCGGCCATAGATAAAAGAATTTCAAAATTTCTTCATTTGTATAAAGGTCCCCTGTTGTGTTCTAAAAAGATCTCAGAAAAGGCATTTGAATTAACGGATCCAGTCACAGGTAAATGTTTAGGATTACATTCTGTAGACAGGTTAAAGGTTTGGAAACCAACTACAGAAACTAAAAATATTTGGCTGAATTTGGCTACTAAACATTGTGGAAGTAAAAGTGATGAAATTCTAAGAAAACAAAGTAAAAGCTCAGAGTTAAATAGTTGTATTGAGGAGTTAACGTATGATGCTATCAACGCTGTAATTATAAACCTTTCAAATCAATGTGATTCGAAAATTAAATCAAATAGAATTTACAAGATCCTCGATGAAATTCTGGAATTAGATTTGTATTTGAAATATCTCACCGAATCATGATGGTGTAAGGTCAATAATTTAGAATTTGCGTTAGTGAATTTTATTAATCCTCTTGTTTTGTTTAATTAGCACTCTGGTAAGATCACAGTGATCAACTTAGGGTGATTGACTCCTACTTATATGGTGGGCTACCGCAGCCTTGTTTTCCATCTAAACACGCCTACGTGGTGAACCACTGAGTCACAAACGAAGGAATAATAATAAAAAAGTATCAGAAAAGTGAGACAGATGATATTAAGGAATCAGTAATAAATGTTGAAGTGAGTTTATTAAAGGTAAAACTCATGCGTTAACTGTGAACAATTGTTATTGCACTTATTTTGTGTTAATCTTTTCGTTTAACACGGAAAACACTTCACGTTAAACTTCAAATCATGGAAGCAAAGTTCCCTCCCAAATTGTGGGTTAATCACACTATTTAACGCGTTGGAAACGCAATTTTCTTATTTGTCCCCTCTATATTATTTTGATTTCATAACCTTATCTTCTATCCTTTCCACTTTGCTTCGGGGATGGAAAAATATAAATAAATAATTGGGGCAGAGTCTTATACATTTAATGCAGGCGGTATATTTATATACTGTATACTTCGAGTGTAACGAGCTCGCATCTGCTAAGTCATATTTCATTTCAAATAAATGAAATGTTATTTCTTATAGTGTTATGTTTATATATGTGTTATAATGTGTAACTTTCATGAATTATAAAATAATTGTTTGAATTATGTGTTATGTTTTAGTTGTATCGAACTACTCTGAACATTTTTGATAAATATCTCATGTTAGAATGTAAAAGAATATATAACTTTGAATTTTCATGAATATTGTCAATGTTTTAAATATTTTGTTTGTGTCGAGTGTGATAAATATTTCTTTGTGCATTCAATACCAAGGAGTACATTCACTTTTACGAAAAGTAAAATGATAGCAATGTTGAATGATTTATTGATAGATTTGCTGTTGCTAAATAGTGCTGCATGTTTTATTTTAGAATAAGTAAATATTATTGCAGTATATGATGTTGAATTAATTATTATTGCTTTTAAACTTATCGCAATATATTTGGTTTGTGTTAATTATATTTTATTGTGTATTGTTAGTTCTGAAATGGAATTGAATATAACATTTCCATTGAATGTGTTAATGTACTTATGTAACTTAGTTTAAGTTTTAAAACATAATATTGAATACAATGTTTACATTAAATTTCTACGTGCGTTGAATAATATGTTGAGTCATATATAACAATTGGTTTACATTTGAATATTTAAATTGTTTGCATACACATACTATGAGATGATTAAAATAAAAAGAAAATATGAATAATAATAATAATAATAAAAGAACACAAAGACATTGATGAAATGGCCCTCGTGTTACCGCAAATGGTCCACGCGTCCGTTATCGTTCGAATTTTCGTGATCTCGTGTTTCCGAGTGAAAATGTGAACTCTTACACTTCAGTGTGAACAAACTCAGAATGACTTTAACCCTTGGTGGACTACTGGAATAGGCAACTCAATAGTGTTGTGATTGTGTTATTATGGTGAAGTGCAATCATGAAGAAATGGATTCCAGGGTTCTTGCCCACTTAATGAGTACCATCAGTGGACATTCCCGTCGCGCACCATATATAACGATATCGTTATATGTACTTTTTAACCAACCCTCATATTTCCAATGCCAATTCTCGGAATGCCTAGCCAGTCGATATTGGCAGAAGAGCGAAACAAAGGAATTTTTCTACCCAGAAGGTGCCTCTTTCCTCAAGACATTTCAGCACCTCTCGCCGGACCGTATTTGGGAAGGTATTTGTTCGTTCCCTCACTCACACCCACGCAAAGCTGATTTTCTGAGCAACAGCAGTGGATCATACGTCATAATGTGTATTTTTGCAAATAATTATTAATTGTTTACACTATTATGTGCGTCAATATAATTAATGTACTCTCAATCAAGTGATAGCTAATCAGATAGGTATATTGTCGAAGCAGTTATATAAAAACTAAGTGTTGTGTGTGAACTATTTTTATTCCACTAGTATATTCATACGCTCTGAAAGGAACCAAGGAAAGTGACGCGCAAAAGAGGCGCGTGGAGTGCTCTCCTAAACACAAACGGAATAACACGTATTTGTCTGATTGTTCGAAGACTACAACTAAATGTGTTCACTATACAAATATAAATTCCTAAAGAAGTTAATAGATTTTAACTGTTAGTGCATATAAAATACATTTATCAATTGATCAACAAATTGAAGGATTTGTGAATAAATTGTACTTTTGCAACGTTGTATGCCTTGGAAAATGGGAGAAGCATCCAAGGACCCCTTTTGGAGAAAACAATTCATCACACGGCCAGCAAAAGAAGAATAGTGGTTCTCTCTTCACGAAATATTTTGTCTTTCGGAAAACTATCGAAATCACAATACACGTGCGTGCTTCTTAGTGTCGTTTTCGTGTGCGTCGAAATCGAGCTCTAGGGCCATCATCGTTATTTTTTTAATCAGAATATATTGTGTTTGTGTTGTATCAGTGTGTTCCTAATTTCTTAAAAGTCAAAATATATGCACTAAAATATTTATTGCGTATGCTATTTTTAATCAAGTGACAATACGTTAATAGTTCTATTGTGCATTGTTTCTAGCATATTTTTTTTATTATGTGAAAGGATAAGTATTATACTATATTGTGTGCATGATTTAATATTTTATTAGGTTACAGGTAAAGTACATTGAAATAGCGCAGTGAAAGGTACATTTCTTTCTGTTTCTCTGCAACCATCCGGTGTCAGCAATGTCAGTTATTCCCTCCACAAGTGTTGTTTTTGAAATTATCGATGAGAAATATATTATCGATGCAGCCGTAATGTGTGTGACTCGCCAGTGACGGTGGGCACACGACTCAGCCATCTTGTGATTATTGAATGCACTCGAATCTGATGACCGTGAGTGTGGATTCTTCCTTATAATAATTGGTGTTCGATCTCATTATTACTTGATCATTCCTTATCGGAAGTTAGGAACGAACCCAGGATCATGATATATAGCTATTCCCAAACGGGGACGAGCAAGGAATGAACTCATACTAGCTGAACCTGCGCTGTCTACACAGTGTATCATTCGCATCTTTCTCCTTGCATGCGATATATGGTGTTCATTGGACAAAAAACTCCACACAACAAAGATTCATTTGAGGTTAGAGAAATGGTTACGCTTTGCTTTTCGTTATCATTTGGCCATGAAACAAACGCCGTACAGACATAATATCCTGGTATACAAATGTGTGGTTTTGGAACGTATAACTCATAGGATATGATGCTTTATGTTTTGAATTTCAATACTTAAAGAGCATCCCTAAAACGTGGAGCAGAGAAATAACAGCTCTTTTCTAAATATTCAATTAGAACTGAGTAATCTACACAAAATTTGCAATCGATCAGTGAAGACTGCATCTTTCTAAAATCTATGGTTCCCGAGAACTCAGTGTCGAAAGGATTGGCCACAAACTTTTCTTCACTACAAACATATAAACCAGGCACGTAGCCAAGGGTGGGTCCGGGGTGTCCGGACCCCCTCCTCAGACTAGAGATGAAAAAATATTAAGGATGAAACGAAAAGAAAAAGAAGAACCAGCATTAAAAATAAAAAGCCACAGCAAGCGTTTGGTTACTCTTTCTTATGAGGAGCTATGTATGGAGGAAACGGGGGGATTCAAGTTAAAAATGTATATTATTGTAATGGAGCATACCGAATTCCATCTAGTTCCATGCTAATCTTATAGACTACAAATGACGATCGATAAACTGGTTCGAACAGACAGACACTCAGGTAGAACTTAAGAGATGCACCCATCACCAATAATATGAGCATGGCAACTTAGGTTCCAGTTACACTTGTTGAAGAAATTTTCAATTTCGCGGCAACACTAACCATTTTATTGGATGTGTTTACCAAAGATGTTATAAAATAGAGGATCTGCTCATACAACTAAATCGTGAAGCTATACGTCACAGTTTCGCCACACCCACTCTGCCCGCTCCGGGCCACTAAGATCGCAATGTTTTGAGCCAACAGTCTTGTCGGAAAGGAATGTAGCCAATCAGATGTGTCAGCTCAGACGATGCTCGGTTGTTTTTTGGCTTCATCGAGTTCATAGGATGGAGATACGTATGGGCCTATTTTATAACATCCTTGGTGTTTACTGCTGAAAGAGATCTCGTTGCCATCCTTGACGGCATTAAATGAAGATGAGAAAAAGAAGAAGAAAGACAAGAACTGAGTTCGAATGACCTAGAAAGATTATATCTTTTTTAATATGTTTTAAATATTCTTTTACTCGAGTTTTCTTCATAGTTTGTAATTAAAATACTTACTGACATATTCTCATCTTAGTGCCCTAACAAATGGGTATGTTGCCAGTAAAATATTTTAGATGGATCGAGCCCCTGGTATGTAACCACAGTATTTCATGTCACGCCCCCACCCCGCATTACGAAATACTGACTAAACGAACCAACATATGTTGCCAGTAAATAGTTTAGTATGATCCAGCCTGTAGTGTGATAACCACAGTATTTCGTCACGGACCCCCCTTCCCCTATTATGAAATCCTACGTGCCTGTATAAACCAAACATTTTAATATATAGACTAGCTGAACCTGCGCTGTCTACTGAGCACACCGCTCTGTTATGACCATGACTTTCCTTCCCACTATGCATGTCTCCTTACTCACCCAAGTAAAGGACAGGAGACTCACAAAGAAAGTGAATTGCTATGTATAGGTGTTGGAGTGAGTTTGTAGCAAATTTGTAGAAGCAAAATGATATCAAGTGGAAATATTTTTTTCCTAATAAATCCATATCCGTCCGAGTACGCCTCATTGTGTCTCTTGAGGCCTTTGAAGTTGCCAGCATGCGATAGGTTTTTCCATTGATTTAAACAAAGAGCCTGCAATGTCCGTCCACCCGCTATACGTAACTTCTCTACTAGTTGCCTAACATGGTAGTTTCAGCCTGCAACAGTATTAATCTTATGGGTTCAAAACGGCCCATAAATGTTAAATAGAACAATAACGACACGGTTTTGGAAAATTTGAATGAGAACTGGACAATCTACACAAAATTTGGAATCGGTCAGTGAAAACGGCACGTTTCTAGCATTTGTGATTTTCGAGATCTCATTGTCGAAAGGATTGGGGACAAATATCTAAACCTAGTACTTTAATATATAGACTAGCTGAACCTGCGCTCTTTACACAGCGCATCATTCATATATGAGCATGAATCTCCTTGCACATGTCCCTTTGTAGACACAAGTGAAAGAAGTCTTGGTAAAAATCGGCAAGAGATACCGTAAAGAGATTTTTTTTCGATTACTTTTTCAACCTCGTACCGTTTGCAAGATTTAAGCCTACTTTCGGTTGCAGTTTTTAATTCATGTATGATCTGTGTTTCCTTTCTTCTTGCATGTAGTATGTAATAAGCAAATACATAAACTAAGTAACTCTATGGCCTATGGAACCCGGAGGTTCAATGCCGCGTTCACAAAAGCTCTCCACTGACTTCTAGCCTTAGCCAATTGGACCCAGTTTCTACTTTGTATTCCTATCTCTGCGAGATCCATTTTAATATTGTCCTCCCATCTGCGCCTACGTCTTCCTAATGGTCGTTTTTCGGCTGGTCTTCCAGTTAAGATTTTGAAAGCGTTTCTACTTTCTTCCATCCTGGCTACATGACCTGCTCACCTGAGCCTCCTAGATTTGATGACCCTAACAAGGTTGGATAAACCGTATAAATTATGTAGTTCCTTGTTATGAAAATTCCGCCATTCCCTATCACCGTTTCTCTTGGGTCCGAATATTCGTCTCAGGATCTTGTTCTCAAATACTTTCAATCTATGTTGTTCGTCCCGTACACAGCGCCTCATTCGCATATGAGCATAAATGTCCTTCTCATTCCTCACAACATCTATACATGACCCTTTAGACACAAGTGAAAGACGTCTTGATTAAAAAAAAAAAAAAAAATCAATCGGCAAGAGGTATCATAAACGGGATATTTTTCGATAATTTTTTCTCAATATCTCGCACAGTTTGCAAGATTTGAGCCTACTTCCGGTTGGAGTTTCTAATTCATGCATGACCAGTGTTTTCTTTCTTCTTGCATGCAGTATTTAATGAGCAAATACATTATATACACATTAATTATAATGTCAGTTATATATAGTGTTCATTGGGCAAAACACTCCAAAAGTAAAGATTCATCTTAGACTGTAGAAGTGGTTATCCTTCATTTTTCATTATTATTGGCCATGAAACAAACGCCTGAGACACATACAACCCCTATATGTGGTGTTGCAATATATAATGAGTAGGATTGGTGCTTTAGTTTTATCTTTTAATTTTAACATTTCCAGTATACCCGTAAAAATGTAATAAAGAAATAGTGGCCATGTTTTTTTAAATATGCAAATAGAACTGGACAATCTACGCAAAATTTGCAATCGATCAGTGAAAATGGCATCTTTCTAGAGCCTGTAGTTTCTGAGATATTGTCGAAAGGATTGGCAACAAACATATAAACTTTCAGAAACATATAGTTTAAAAGAACTCCGAAGATGGCAGCACAATTTATTTGCATTGATTTTGGAGAAGGCTTATTAAAATAGAAAGGCTTTGAGCAATAATCTAAAAAATAAACTTTGTGCAAAAATAAATTTAAATACTTTATTTAAAGTGCACAATAATTTATTTAAAATAATTGTCTTTGTTAAAAGGAAATCACAAATAACCGTAAATGAGAGGTTTGAAATAAAAAGTTAAAGGTTGGAGCTCAGGTGTTTTTATTACTATTGTAGCATTTTAATAGATAGATTAGCATTTGTGATTTTCGAGTTGAGTTGAGTTGAGTTGATTTTAGTTTAGCGTCCCGTTCAGCAGCGAGGCTATATGAGACGTGGACCTACTGATTAACGTGGAATCCGAACCACATGAGCTCCCGCCGGGAATCGAACCCGAGTCTCCCACGCCACAGGCGCATACGCTAACCGCTTAGCCACTGTGATTTTCGAGATCTCATTGTCGAAAGGACTGGGGACGAACATATAAATCTAGCATTTTAATATACAGACTTGATACCTCCCAACATGGAGTTATCACGTTAGGGAATTTTCGTACACCCTGTATAATATCGTATAACAACGTCAAATAAGATGAGAAGTTGTAGTGGTACAATATTGAGATTTATTTCTCTTACATAATATTAGAGGTAGGATTAGGTTAGAAAGTGTTTAGAATAGGTTAGGATTTATTTTGCATTTATTATATATATTTTGTTCATTTCTGCCTTGATTTCTTATATTTCTTAAAAATTTTAACATATTTCTCTTCATTTTCATCAGTAGAACGCAGGTGCAATGCTTTTGCACACACTTTCTTCCAGCTTATCATTCCATGCAGATAAGAATGCTTTTGCGCACAAAATGGTATGCAACGTTGCCAATTCGTTCTTTGATCTTAATATACAATATATTTTGTAGTTTTTTTTTTTTTTTTTTTTTTTGCAAAACAAGACAGGACTGATTTGATTAAATAAAATAAACTAATTTATTAAATTACCTAAGTAACTCCAACTACCTTACTTTCTTGGCTTCTTCAAACACACTAACTCACTTATCTAACAGATACATAGCGAAAACAGCAAGTGGTTCCTGATTGGTTACCGCCAGCTGGTGGCAGCCAATCCCGTGACAGCTTCCAAAAGAGAACTACAAAAATGAACTTTTAATTAACGACTTTCACTTGGCAGTAGCTCGTTAATTAAAAGTTCGCTTTTGTAGTTCTCTTTGGGTAGCTGTCACGGGATTGGCTGGCGGTAACCAATCAGGAACCACTTGCTGTGTCTCTGGAACTTGTTAACTACCAGATATGAATATATATACTGGAGGATACTGAGAATAATTGTAATCTGTTGAAACTGAGACGACAGTATGGACTTCGAGATATCAACTACGAAGAAAGGCGCACCATGCATAATAATGGGAGGTTATAAATATCGTCGTTTCCGTGAAGGAAGAAAAGGATCAATATGGAGGTAAGTTAAAATAGACTTACTAAATTGGTGAGAGTAGAAACTTTTGTTCTTCTCAGATTGCTTTGTGAACAATTTTAATTTCTACAGACTATGTTGACGTTTATAATCCTTGAGTTTAAACGTAGCTTACTGTGTCTCTCCACTGGCTAAAGTAAGGCAATGAAGCAGTGGATGTAAACTAACTTAATACTCTAAGATTTCGAACATTTTCGGTTTTGAATACATTTTCATACAAAAGTAGCAGAGTTAATCTATAGACCTTTTGGTGAGGCACCTGCTCACTATTGCTCCATCTACTAATGATTGATTACTTACACCAAACCATTAATTTTGCAGGTGTACCTTGAAAACATGCTCGGCTACAATTGAAGTTGATGGTACTGAAAGCAGGTTATTACAGAAGGGAGTGGAGCATAATCATCAAGGGAGTATTGAAAATGTTAACAGGCATTTGTTGAGGGAAAACTGTAAACGTCGTGTTGTAGAATGCCTTGACGAACGGCCAAATAAAGTCATAAGAAAGGAGATTTCAAAAATGACAAGCTTGATCATAAGGTTATGAAAACGTGCAGAGAAGCAATGTATCGATCTCGGAGGAAGAAAATGCCCAGTAAGATATCACCGAAGCTATTCAACAATTGAAAGAAAGAACGAACGATATAACTATGGCTGGAGAAAGGTTTCTGTACGTCAATGAAGCAGCGCAAATAGTCTTTCTTTCATGCAATGAAAACATCAGGTATGTGTTCCTTTTTAGTTGTTGATTTTGATGTTGTTTTTATATAGTTGTTTCTATATAGGCCATGTGAAGAAAATGTTTCGCTTCTATGTGTTCTTTATTCTTATTCGGTATTATTATTCCTTTATTCTTTTTTCATTTCAGGTTCTGGTGTGATTTCCAGGCATTGAATTGTTTGCTGACGGGACATTTGCATATTCTCCACGACATTTTGCCCAGCTATATACCATTCACGGCTATAAGAATGGATATTATGTTCCTCTATGCTTCGCGTTATTGCCAAAAAAAGATAGACTTACGAAGATATGTGGAAGATGGTTATCAGTTTAGACGCAAGAGTGACACTCAGATATGTTTACGTAGAGTTTGAAAATTCTGCCATAGAAGCTATAACTTGACAAGTTTCAAACCAAGATGCGCAGATCGCTGCGGAGCACTTCGTATTCCGCCATCCTCCCCACTACTCTTCCATCCACTGGTCTGGCTTTGAAAGTTCCAGTGATACTAACTCAGCAAACTTATGTTACAACAAATATCACCTGCTAAAATGTTTAAAGTCCGAATCTTACTTTTTTTTAGTAGGTAAGCAACCTCATGGTAGAGGTTTGCACGAGCTCGGGCCTAGGGCCGGGCCCGGACCGTAATTTTTTAAATAAACAATCATATTTCTCGGGACCTTTTCGGGCATAATACAACGATATTTTCTGGAGAACTTTTAACGCACACCTAAATTTGTAACTTAAGACGCCCACACTTAAAATCACTGTGCAATTGAGAGAAAAGCTGTGTAATAGAGAAAAAAACTAAAAGTAACAGAAATAAATATGCTTAGCTTGTCTGAGTGAAAATACTGCTTCTTACACTGGATTAAAGGAACAAAAGCATTGGGAACAAAGTGTCTTGGTTTTTTCTTCAAGACAATGTCAGTTTATATTATATGAGAATTTATATAATGACTTTTTTTTTAAAAAAAAAAAAAAAAAAAAAGAGAATTCATAGTTAACTAAATGTAAAGGATAACCTTTATTTCCTTGTTGTCTCTGAATCATGAAAGCTTTTAAACTGCAAAATTAAACATCTAATTGTTGCAAATAAAAAATACAATTTTGCCTTAATTGTTAAGTTTTTGTAATTCGGGCTCATTTGATTATCACATGGGGTCGGGCCTAAATGCTAAAACATATTTCTAACTCGGGTCGGGCCTCATATTATTAATCCACGGGCCGGGCCCGTGCAGACTACCTCATGGATACACTGCAAGCACTGACGCTTTTCGACGGGGCGATCCCTTCATGCCTTCTGAAAGGAAAATTTATCTTTTTATTATTATTTTTTGATTGGTACGAACTGGCACAGTCAGTATACAGCATTTACACTCAAATGTCGTAGAAAATCCTCAGACCATTCCGCTCCCTGCAGATTGCAACACTGCAAAACATCATCGTCGCGGAGAAGGGAGTGGGGAAATGTAGGATTAGGTGCGCAACAGCTAGGCTGCAGCGTTCTGTTTACAAACTTTTTTACTTATATCAGAGTGATGTTCCCAGACTGTGATATTCGTTGTTGCAGGTTCCACCTAGGTCAAGCATGGTGGCGAAAGATACAAAGTGATAGCGATCTCCGTAGTGCCTATTTACATTCAAAGTCACAGTTAAGTATGTACCATTATGATTTGTGCCTTAGTTACTTTTCTTTTCGGTTTTATAGTTACTTCTTTATGGTGTGTACTTTTGAAATAACTCTACTATCATGACATTAGATTATGTCTTCTAAATATGAATTTGTGGCTACTACTCTAGGCAAGACTACTCTAGAAAATTTAAGTTGTGAACTATCCATAAAAAAGTCAACAATGTTGAACTGAATTTAATTTCTATGCTTTTTAGGTTCTTGGCTAAAGACATTTTTTGGACTCCCGTATTTATCTCCAGAGCAAGTACCAGATGCCTTTGCTGATCTGATTTCGGTGGCACCTGACACCAAAGGATTTAGATCACAGGTACCCTCCAGTGATGTGGGCTTGTGAACCATCTCCAGCACCTAGGACAACAAATGGACCAGAATCTTTCCACCGTCACTACAACAGCCAGTTCTATTCTAGTGCACCTGATGTCCATAAGGTAGTATCAGTGTTACTTGAAATACAGCATGAAACACGTTTGAAGATCGCTTCGGTACGGAAAGGTGATTCGAAACCACAAAGGAAAGAAGAAATTCAAAGTAGGGAACAAATCATGAAATTATACACGTACTTTCAAAACTCCACACATAGCGAAGTTTCGAGAATGAAATATCTTAAAGTTGTAGGACACAAATTTCAAGGACTAAAGTTGTAAAAAATGTACGATACAGCAGAATTGAATATAATAAACATTGAACAGCAGAATTGAATATTTCTTTCGTATCTTTCATATTTACCCTTATTCTCTAAAGTATTGAAACTGTGCGCAACTGCATGATTTGCTTAAGCATGATTATATTGAGATTTGGCAACGTCGCATTTAAAAACTGCGCAAAACCACGATTTTATACTTTTCGATCAGCTGTCACTTAACTACAGATTATCGTAGATCTTTGGGAGAAAACTGTGCGCAAACGAGGTGCACCCGTAGAACGCCTTTCCTATCTCAGATCATCCTAAAAGTTCTCCCAGAAATTTTCTTCAAATTTTAATTTAAAATATCATTCATAAAAAATTATTTAAATTTCAGTCATCTTGATAGAAATTCGTCCAAATTACTCAATTTTAAGTTCATCATCTTCAATCTTGTCTAGTATGACGTCAGTAGCACAGATTTACGAAAACTATCTATAATTGGTCGCTTTCCTTTGAAGTATCTTGTCATTTGCTCTTTAGCCGATCTTCGTATTATTACGTCACATTGTTATTGTCTTGAATGGCGTCAGTTCTAGAAGAGCAGTAACTATATACTGCCCGTCGATTTTTCAAAGAAAATAAAGTGGAAAAAACATTGGTACAAAACAGAGTTATGCGAAATTAGTTTGACAGTTATTCAGCCGAAAATTTTGCGATATAGAAGTTTGCAGTCTGGACGGAACGGAACGAACAGTGAAAACTTTGGTGAGGCAGTTTCTTGTTGATTTTGCCAGATGGCGAATGCTAATATAAGTTAGACTGTTGAAGTTAAGAAATTTTAACTAATTTTTGAGAACGACAAAGTTCATCAGTAGATAAACCGCTCAATCATAAAATATACTTTATTCTGCGTCTTGTTTTTTTTGGGGGGTGGGGGGTGGGGTGGGGAATGATTGAAAGCTTAATCTGAAAATAATGAAGATGAAAGTTCAGGCCTGTGTGCAGAATGTCATATGCTGATTCAGGACAGTACTTCAGATTTCAAGGAGTGTAATTTTTTTCCATCTGGATAACTGTAAGTAATGTTTTTTTGATTTTGATTTTGAGTAAAACAGTGTCAGAAACTCGAAACCTGGATGGAAATATCTACTTTTAACCTTCAAATTAATCGAGTTAGACACAGTGTCACAATGGTGTGTTTAATAAAATATAGCAGTGTAAACATGCATTCGTAATCCCTTGTGTTCCCAAAGGATCTACCTAATTAGACAATATGTGACGGCTTGAGTTTTGTTAGAAAAATGGGGGAAATAGAATAAATTATGGATATAACGTAAGGATCGATTCCTTTAACGTAATTTCGTTTAAGAACGATCATCCTATAACAATAACAAAATAAAAATCAGCCAAAACTAAGATATGCAGTCGTATTTGTTCCTTATTTTATGATTTTATTTGTTTGGCTACTTAGTATTTCGACTCTTATGTAAACAAATATGAGATAATAGATAGGAGTGACGTTCTCTGCTGTCAAATCTATATAATATACCTAGATTTTTTTTCTTCCTCTTTAAAGTATTCGTATGAAAGTTGATTCCAAAGCTGTACTTTGGCTGAAAGCTGAGAATTTTTTTTTTTTTTTTCGATAGGGGCAACTGGTTTTTCGTATTGTGCGTTTATGCATATAGATGTAGAGATACCGTAAGCGGCAAAATCGCTTTACAAAATTAACATTGGCCTTTTGTGCCGACTAAAACGTCTTTACGAAAGAATAATTTTCATTTTGTGTGGGTGTGTGTGAATGTGTTGTAGGTTAGATTAGATTAAAGTTCCATAATTTGTGTATACTTTTTTTGTGTATACTAGGTTAAGGTTTTCTTGAGATGTGGTGCCTATAAATGCAAGCTGTAATATACAGCCATAGAATCTAGAGTTTGTTTATGGTTAAGAATAGTAATACAAAACGAAGGAGGCACAAGCATGTAAGTGAAACAAATGATTCATAATTATATAATGTGAATGCTAATGTGACGTTTGTGAAAAATAAATTAAGAATGTCATGTGTGTATGCGGAATTAAACAAAAATGCTTAGTCACGAGTAGTGATTTGTACTTGGAAACCGATTAGCCATAGGAGCATAAAGAGAACGCATCGTTGCTCCCTATGGCTATGTAAAAATGACTTTGTAAGAATACTATACAGCTTTCTGGAAACAAGTGAAGGTTTAGATAGTATATTCGTACCTGTTTTATTTCGTACTTGAGAAAATGTACAGTAGAATATAAAGATTTTATTTGGTTTGGTATAGTACAGCTTGATCAGTCAGTGTATAATAGTTCGTCTTCCTATCCGTCGTGCTAATAAATCTGAAGGGAAATGACATAAAGGAAATTTTACGGGGAACCCATCGTTGGATGTCACGAATCCTGATTTTTTTAATTTCAAAATTTCAAGTTTATTTTTTTTATATATACATAGATTTTTTTTCCGTTGCGCAAAAACTTCATTCAGATAGTACACTTGTAGGGCAGGTCTTCTGAGTTCCGATTCTTTCTCTCATGACTATGGAGCGAGTGAGTGCATCTCTGGTTGCGATCTATTCTTCTGTGATGGCCACATAGACTTGTAGCTGGTTAAACTGGTGATATACTCAAACGCACCTTGGTGCCGAGAAAGCGAACATCTAAGAACAATAGTAAACACAATCACATACAATACAATAAATAATGAAGTTACAGACTAGCTTAACTTGCGCCCTCTACACAGCGCATCATTCACATATGAGAATGAATCTCCTTGTCATTCCTCACAACATCTGTACATGTCTTTTGCAGACACAAGTCAAACTCGTCTTGATAAAAATCGGCAAAAGATACCATAAAAGAGAGATTTTTTTCTATTACTTTTTCAATATCTCGCACCGTTTGCAAGATTTGAGCCTACTTCCGGTTGGAGTTTCTAATTCATGTATGATCAGTATTTTCTTTCTTTTTGCATGCAGTATGTAATAAGCAAATACATTCCAAACACAATTAATTATGATGTCAGTGATATATTGTATTCATTGGGCAAAACACTCCCAACAATAAAGATTCAACTTAGAGTGGAGAAATAGTTATCCTTCATTTTTCATTATCATTTGGCCATGAAGCAAATGCCTGAGATGTATGCAACCCCCGTATACAATTATGTGGTGTTGGAAGGCGTAGGATATGATGCTTTAGTTCTTTTCTTTTTTAATTTCAATACTTCCAGTGTACCCGTAAAAATGTAATAAAGAAAGAATGACCATGTTTTTTAATTATTGAATTAGAACTGGACAATCTACACAAAATTTGCAATCGATCAGTGAAAACGTCATATTTTTAGAGCCTGTATTTTCCGAGATCTCATTGTCGAAAGGATTGGCCACAAACATATAAACACCCACAAACGTATAGTTTAAAAGAACTCCACAGATGGCATCACAATTCATTTGCATTGATTTTGGAAAAGGCTTATCAAAATACAAAAGCTTTGAACAATAATTTAAAAAAGTAAACTTTATATGAAAAAATGTCTACTTAAATAATTTATTTGAAGCGCACACAGTTTAAAATATTCGTTTCTGTTAAACGTGAAATCACATATAAGGTAAATCAAAGGGTTGAAATCAAAGTTTATAGATTGGAGCTCAGACGCTTTTGTTGCTATTGTAGCATTTTAATAGATAGATAAATGTAGTTAACTTTTCATAATTATAAGGAGTGTTCAAATGAGAAGATACGAAACGTCGTACACATCGAAAAGAAAGTATTTGACAGTTGACAAATTTTCTTTTGCTAATAACTCGGGGACAAATGAATTAATATAGATCTTTTAGTTGTTATCCTTAGAATAGTTATAATTTGGTAACTTGCAAAAATCGGTACTCTAAAAGGTTAATTTATTGTTGTTATTAGGAAAAGAAATTTTGCAAACTGAAGAATACTTATTTTCGTGATTTTACAAACCAAACCGGTTGAAACAAGATATGCTGCTTTGAGAGAACGTAGTGCGACATCTAGGGAAGAGAATATACACTGGTGTCCAAAAAGATAGCATAATTACGAAAAATGGGAAAACGTGGGAACACACAATGGGAACAGCGGCATACAGCCGTCATAGAACAGTGCGATCAGAACTGACCTTGCCACACAGAAGAAAGTGTACTGAAGGTCATACAAGGGCTGCTCGAGGGAGGGAAGAGAAGTGCCCGAAGAACAGCTGATAACAGCACACCACACCACAGTCGATTGCTGAGTCGTGTGCAAAGCAGACGTGTGTGGCAATAGTGTTAGTGCGATGTGAAGGCTTCAACATGCCACGAGGACCCACATTAAACCCTGTCTTGCGAGGCGGGATAATCGGACGGCTGGAATCTGGGCAAACACAAACGAAGTTGTCCAGAAAACTGAATGTACCACAAAGTGTGATCTCACGGCTGTGGCACAGGTTTCAAACCACCGGCAACATCGCACTTGCACCAATTCCGGAAAGTTGGATTACAGCCCGACAGCCCCCACCACGAACGATTCCGAACCTGTGTACTGCCCTTCGGGCGGAGTGGCCAAGGATACCGATGGACCTCATCAACGAAGTGATCGGAAGCATGGAACGACGTTGTGCAGCCTGTGTAGCCGCGCAGGGTAACCACACGCCTTACTGATGCTCTTGATCCACCATAAACTCATTTGTCTTCTCGCCACACACATTAGGTTATTTTCAACTATGCTGAGTTTTGTCAAATAAAGGTGTTGGGACTGTGTGTTGCGTGTTTTCTTCTTCCCTTGCACACTTTATTCATGCAGGTGTCCACGTTTTGGATGCCTAGGATTAGTCAGGTATGTTTGGTCCATGTGGATTAGGATTATGTTATCTTTTTGGCTGTGAACTAGATTTATATCGTTTTGGACACCAGTGTAGTTTCTAGCGTGGTTGTGTGCATGCTCGGGTGCATTTCACGTGACGTAGGAGAGCAACAGGTAGCTGTGTGTTTCGTTCAATTGCCGCGGCAGTGCGTGTGAGGGAATCATGACGTTAACATTAAAAAATTCGCCGTAGAGATATAATAGCCCGGTATACGAAACATCGAAATTTCAAAAATTCGACAATTGAGGAGCAGCGATGTGTTATCAGATTTTTGACTGCGGAAGTGATTAAACCGGAGGATATTCATCACTGGATGATGGCCGTATACGGGGGAGACTGTGTATCCAACAAGTCAGTGATAAAGTGAAGGTCAGAAGAGCTTGAGTGATGACCCGAGATCAGGCCAGGTAAACATTGTAATCACGACCAAACTCATCGACAAGGTGAACGACCTGGTGAGAAATGATCGGCTTGTCACAACGCAAATGTTGGCAGTGACGGTGGAGGCCAGCATTGGAACAGTGTGGACAATTGTGCACGACAGGTTGGGTTACCGAAAGGTGTGCGCGCAGTGAATTCCAAAGATGCTTTGCGAACAGCAGAAAGAACTGCGTATGGGGCTAGCACTCCAACACCTGTTCCGGTATCATGAAGATACCGCATTCCTGGAGCGGATCGTCACCGATGACGAGAACTGGTGCCATAACTTCGAGCCAGGGACAAAGTAGGCAGCATACAATGGAAGCAGCCAAGGTAATGCTCACCATCTTTTTCGACGTCCGAGGTCCGATACTCACTTAATTCCTCGAGCACGGAAAAACCATTAACAGTGACGTGTACCATGATACACTCCGTAGCCTACGCAAGTCCACCAAGAAACAACAACCTGAGCTGCTCACGGACAGTGGTGATTACTTTTGAATGCAGAGTTCGATTATACCTAGTGTCGTTTCGTACTTTTTCATTTGAACACCTGTCATACTTAGTTTTCTATCGTTTTGGACCACTACCGGTATATTAATGTAACTGATTTACTTAGTATATTGATAAATATATATATTAAAATAATAAATATTTATATGATTATTTTCGAAATTCATTAAAGGAACGATATAACATTAACACTTAGCTTTCGAGCCTTGCGCACATGGCTGGGTGATAACAGGAAAAAAAAAGAAAGAACAAAAATCACACAGCATTCCGTCGAGTGTCACTTGCCCACTATTTGGAATAAATAAGGTAAGTATGTATATATATGTTATTTTGATCTTAAGGCTAGAAATCCTTGGTATATACTATACACCATTGTATATAATAATATCATTTTTTGCACATGAAAATTTTATTGTTACTTACTTTTTCAAAGAATCTGACAAACTTCTGATCAACATAACAGCCACAAATGTCTTCCCTGATCCGGTAGGTAAAAACAAAATCGTGTTTTGTTTCTCTGCTATGGCCAGAAGTTTCTCCTGAAAATTATGAAAGATTAAAGTAAGTGTGCGTGTTAATCTTATGCAATGCTAGTCGGAAATGACTCTGCTTTATCCTTTTTTTTTTCCTTTCAAACTATGCAATGAATAAGTATGAGAAGTTTTATAGACGGACTCTGCCCATCTGTCGACAGGTATCTGAGGACAAAATAATAACAGACTGTAAGGATAAAAATCTACCCTTGACTGATTTTAACCCAGCCAATAGAAATGAGTTTTATACATCCGAGGAAACATTGCGCATTTCAAGTTGGAGTATAGATAGAATGATTTGCAAAATAAATTGTTTTCACATTCTTGCACTTTGAACAGAAAATAACATGGAAATAAGACAGAATTCTTCATAAGTAAGACAAAACAGTCTTTGTAAGACAAAAAGTTAACAACGTACCTTCTTTATCGCAAAGTTTTTAGGTTTCTGTTACTCCCAATTCTTTCTCTCTTTGTTTCGTCATTAGCTATAGTCTTAACTCTAACAAAATTATTTTTTCTGCTGGTCCCTTTCTGATTTGTTTTGTTTGTTGCATCTTCTCCTTCCTCACATTCTTCACAATCAGCATGTTTTGGGTATACATGCACGATGTCATGGGAGGTTTCCAAACTCTCATAGAAGTGGTGAAAAACAGGTGAGATGAATTGAAGAAGATCTAGAACATCAGCCTTCTTCTTAGCTGAAATCAGATTAGGTTCTTTGTACCTTAATTTTAGGTTCAAAAATTCAGTATTCTTTCCTCTTCTTTTAAAACTGGCAGTTCTGAATAGCTCCTCTTCATCAAGTGATGTTTTATAGAATGTCATACCAGGCTCTGCTTTCGTGTACTGAAGGTACTTCCTTGTTTAAAAACGAAAGGGTTGCCACCTAAATTTTCTTTGTGCTGCTGCAGATCGCTCGTGCAGACGACTTAGAGCAATGATTAATCTCATCAAAAGTATTTCAGACCACAATAATGTTAGTCACAGCTAAACCTTAGCGTTAAACTACCCTACTAATAGTTAATATTTAACACCAATTAATAGAAATTAGTATTAAATAACTCAGGGTGGCCACTCATTTGGAACTTCAAAATTCCCTGACTTTTCCAGAAATTTTCCCGGTTTTCCAGAAAATTTCTAGAGAGATCTAAAATTGGTATATCATTGTTTTTCAAAGCTTAAACGGAAGCTACAAGTGAAATGCAATGTGGACTAGAGGATCATTATTTAAAAAAGAATCACAAAAACCGCTAGCGAAGATAAATAGTCTAATTTTAATCACTTACTTGCCTAATTTTCAACTCTCCTGTGAGTTTCCACTCCACTGTAACCAACTGCTGCACAAAACGAGAAGAGGAATGTCTATCCTTATCGCTTTCCAACCTTAAGCTTAATACTAATCACAAAAGTACACACACCTACAAATTACTGGAACGAACACTACTTTACTGAAATGTTTTAAAACCTCAAATCACAAACTTGCAGTTCACTAAAATCAAACTGAAGTTAAGACCACATCCACTTAAATGTTTTAACACCTCAAACCAATAATCTCATCAATTGCAGACAGTTTCTCCTTGACATCATTCAACAACTTCATTTTCTTCGCCTCGAGTTCAATAACTTTATCCTTAATGGCATTTCTATTCTGTTTCTTCTCTTCCTCTTCTTGATTCCTCAGAGACTCAACATATACTCCATGAGCATTGCGGGCAGCATAGACAACCCTCTTTGTAATTGGAAACTTATCAATACCACCCACAGCTGAAATTTTATCATGTACCTGCCTGAGTCATGCAATGCAATGCATGCAATTAGACTCAACTCGCTTTGATTTTCAATTAAACATTCTTTGTTGATTGAAAATCCCCTCTCCACACTAGCATTTCCATGAGATAAAATGAGGAGAAATTTCACAAAATCAGTCATATGTATTGAGCATGCACCTAAATGCAGCATCTCCATCCAATGGTCATCTAATCTCTTACTTTTCCTGTCATAAGTCCTCATTGCTTCCAATACAAGAGGATTTTTAGCAAAAACTTTGAAGTCACCTTGGATTTCATCAGCTAATGTTCCTGAAATCCAATTCTTGGATACTACAATTTCTAGGCAATTGGACAATCCCTTTGCAGCTACAGTGTCATCCATAACAAACACACTTGGATCCAGGAAAGAAATTGCTCTTGTCAGGTTGAATTTTAGAGGTGACCTGTCCATTATTTTCAGTATGAATTTCTGACATCATGCGCGATAGTTTTGTCGAAATTCAAGAATCTGTCTATCCGATACGGTACTGGCTTTTCGTATAGCATCCTTTGATGTGTACCCAATGTTTACAAACTTGGCTGGCTTTAAGTTTTCGGTATTATTGAAATCAATCTTAACCAATGGCCTGCCTTCCAAAACACTATCTTTCAGAAAACGACCTGCAACAGACAATACTTTGGCCTGGAGCGAGTTGTAAAGGAAAGGAGCTAATGGAGCTTCTCCCTGAAATTCACGCAGGAAAGGTTCAACAGTTTTTGCTAATGTTGTGAAAAAGCCAAGTTTTGCACCAAGCAGGTTATCATTTGTGAAATGTCTTACAATATCAAAGTTTTTGCACTGTGGTACTTTCTTCTCATCAACAGCCCACTGTACGTATTTCTTTCCGTTCGGTCGGGAAGCAACGTCTGAATTTTCTGTCCATCTAATGCTGCAAATTTTTTTCGGAAACACAGAAGACCCTGTGCATCTTATGTATTATGAACGACGAGCTGGAACGTCTTTCAATAAATTATAAGACGCCCTTAGGAATTCTTCTAGTTTCCAACCTGTTGCTTGCATTGCAGCTTTAAAAGCACAATTCATAGTATGCAGCCAACAACTTTCAATATCAAGAAGAATTGGATCTGAAGGTGAACTTGCAAGATCTTTCTGCAGGTCACTTAAAAATTTGAAGTTAACATGTGGGCCATCTATCGAAACTTGAACAATTTTCTTGAGGTCCAAACCTAAGATACCATTCTTGAAACAAACTTGAATGTCTGCTGACGTTGAATGTCCGAGGAACACTGAATTTAAATATCTTGCTGACACTTGGTTTCTTTCATTGTCCCAAAACCGAATCGTAAGGTCTATTTGCTGCTTTTGCGAGACTTTGTTAAGGCTTTCATCAAACCCAATAACATAATGCTTGCAAGCTTCTATTTCTTTGAGAAGATCACCTTTAAAAAGTCGTCCAAGACCATGAACGATAGTATAAGCTAATCTGGTACGTTGTAATTGCATCTTACTACAAATTTCGCTATCAGGGAACATGAGCTTGAAATTTGTTGCCAGTCGGAAAGCAGATCGGAATGACAAGTGTTCCATTACTGCCTGCAAACACCACAGAACTTCAGCTTTAGTTACTGACTCAGACACTAGAAACGACTCCATAACATTAGCATGTTTATTTTTAATAGATTCTTCCAGTGGCGGCCGGTGGATTATGGTTTCGGGTGTTGCAGTACGAACGATCGGAGACAGAAGATATAAAGTGGACTCATTGACTAATCAGCATAACTTTAGATGCAAATGCTATGTGACATGTTAAATTAAATAAAATTATGTTTTTAAAAAATAAAAAATGCAGAACATTTAATCCGATTAATCACCATATTTAATTAGTAAGTTCATTCTTCTCTCTTTGATTGGAACAAATCTGCCTAATACATGCTGTCTAATCTTATTGTCAGGTCTTTTTCGATGGAAAGCATAACCAATGGTGATAACCTTTCTTGGGACATTCAATTTCTTGAAAGTGTCAATTCTTTTTGATGTGAAAAAAAATTTCTTCTTTTACTGACGCCATAGGTACAGTTAATTTTAGAAGCTTTGTAGATTCACTTAATATTTTTTCTAGATTATTGTGAACAATTCATTCTAGCAAACTCAGTCCCTGACAGTGATCCGAATACCTCTTCAGTGTAGACTGAAGAGAGTTCGTAGCAGAGATTGTTATTTTTTTTTTTTTAAATGTACATTGAACACGCTTTATTCACAATTTGTCTAGGAAAATTTAAAATAAATTGTGGAAATGTATCTACTGCATACAACATTACTGCCATAAGATGTTCTGTAAATTTAAATCTTTTTTTTTTTTTTCGAACACTACTGAATTACACTTTCTTTGTTTTGTCTAAGCCTTAGTTGTAAGTTTTTCCTCAGTTGAAAGCTGAGCATTTTTTTTTTTTTTTTTTTGTAAGTTATTTACAGGAGCCATGATATGCAATTCATTCAGAATTTGTAGGTTATGTACAGAGATAAAGCACACACAATAAAATTAAATCTAATAACTAATAACCAAAACAGCTGATACAAAAGAGATACTGGTATATGAATTGCAAATGTCACATATTCATACATAGGGCTGTCAACTGGCCGGAAAAATTGCTGTTATTTTGATTAAAGCCGGTGACGGGTACAAACTTCTCACCAGCCCCTTTATAACCGTTTTTTTTTCTTTCTTTCAAATTTGTATCTAGTTCAAAGTATAGATATTGAAAAGTAGCTGTCATTCTGTAAACTCAAAACTGTTACCTTTCACCATCGATCAACGATTAATATATTTTGTTCACCTGTTTAGAAAATTTTAGAGATATGACAGGGACTGTATCAGGGAAAATTTGAAATTTACTTTCAAGGAATTTTATACATTTATTAAGAATGGAAAAGGACCTCTTAAAGCAATTTCCTATAGTTGAAGTAGAGTATATGTTTAAAGAGTGAATTTCATTTTCGAAATCCAAAATTGTTACGTAAAGATTATTATACTTTTGTTCATCTGTTTCGATAATTTTAAAGAAATGGTATTTACTGGTAAATACAACAAATTGATCAATGCCGATTGATCAATTTCAGTTTCTCATTTATAGCACAATGTATCTATTAAGCTTATTAGTGAATGTTCTAAGGACATACAGAATATATGTGTTAATGCACTTTTGTTCACGATAGTACATTTCCTTTCCATGGATAGGTCCGAACAGAGATACTTCACGCTCAGACCTATATCATAGAGAATTTTGAGGAAGTGCCGGTTTTTTATTTTACAGAGTTGGCAACCCAATTTATATATCAACAAACACACACACACACACACACACACACACACACATGTGCGTAAAAGAAAAAAATACATTCCAAATCATCCGTCTTGGTTGTTACGCAATGCACGATGAACACAATATACTTCCACATGAGGCGAAACAATGTTTATTATCAACGTTCTGGAAAGCAACCTTGAAACCCGCCAGATATAGGAACATGTTAGCTGGGAGGGGTCCAAAGTATTTGAGGAAGGTCCAATACGTCTACGTAATAACGAACCTGTCTTATACTGTACCCGAAAAGATAAGTAATTCTTAATTACTGTCACCTAAATTTTTAGAAAAATAATAGAACGATTACTTCTATAAGAAAAGAAGAAGTACATGATGAGGCGTAAAATAAAATATTTAGCTTACATCAATCATTTCTCTGTTAAACAAGTATAGTTCGTTAAGAAAGTCTACAACTAGTCGAGTTTCGAAATTTTGGGGAGGTACGAACCCGGTGGACCCCCCTCGTGGCTACGCCTATGAGCATTGCTAATTAGTCCCAAATTCAATGTGGCGTTCCCCACCATACAGTTTTATCAAGAGTATAAAATATACTTATTTTATAAAAGAAATATGTATATACTAAAATACTATCCAGAGGGGGGGAGGAATTCTGCATATTGACTCATTAATATTTGGTTCACAAATTACTGTAGAAGAAACCTTTAACTTGTAAATGCGGCTCTACTTTCATTTGATTTCTGCTCTACTACATATTTTCTTTCTTATTTTGTAATTCTGCTATCACTTTTTTAATTGTCATTATATTGATTTGCTTCAGTTTAAGTACCGTAATTTAAAAATATGAATGCATAAAAACAAATTCCATTTGTTAATTGCTAGTGAAATAAAATTCAGAAAGCTCGTTTAGCGCGAAAAACCTTCTTATTCACTGGAAACCGTGCTGTGTTGCAGAAGCACTGCAACGACCAGACCCTTTAATATCTGAGATAGGAGAAAAGAGACTTAACATTTGCTCCAATTCCCGCGCTGAAGGAATCTGGTCGTTGTATGCTCGCTGCAACACAATATAAATTAGAGACTCTGTGACGGATTATTTTTCGCTTTTTAAAACGGATTAACGAAACGGACAGTTACAGAAGTATATATATGTTATTTAAAGTATATATGGGAGTATTAGAAAGTATTTTTTCTGTTCTTTACTACTATTGCTAATATTTTTTTTTCTTGAAATACTTTGGTCGTTGCGCAATGCTGCAACACTAACATTAGCCGCCACTGGATTCTTCGGAAGCCACCAGCATCTCTTTACTTACAACCAGTTCTTCAGCGGGAGAAGAAGGACCTGGACTCTGACCACTACATTCCATTGCATTCTTTTGCTGACAAAAAGTTGTTATCGGCCGAGTTACTAGAGAGTTCTTCACAGCCGCAGTGTGTTTTTGCCTTACATATGGCTAATAATAGCCCGTTTCCCCAGAGAGTATGGAGAGAAGAATTATGGAGCTACCTGTATTACGAAGTAGCGGACTTCGGTCTAGAAAGCCGGCATTAACAACTTTAGGTAGGCCCGGGTCCCAAAGGTTTTGTCGTGCCAGCAATGGCGTGCGGTGGTTATGCAACCGGGGAACAGGTCGACATAGATAGGAAATATTGTGTAACAAAACAATGGAACTGAAGTAAATGAGCTCTAATAAAATATACTTTTAAGAAATCAGAAAATTTTGTTTGTAACTGATTTTTTTTTTTTTTTTTTTTTTTTTTTTTTTTTTTTTTTTTTTTTAGAACAGTAGTACATGCAGTAGCGGAATTGGGTGTAAAAACTAGGGGGAGGGGAATGCCATTACCTCAAATTGGTGGTCAAAAGGTCAAATATCTGTAAAAAGCATAGCCAATTAATCGTGTGTCGCAGAAAGTACTGCCGCCACTGAGTACAAATGCATGTGGAATCCACACAGTTTTTGATTCCACATAGAAATACACGCATTAACCAAAATTCCACACATTTTGTGAAATCCGAAACAAATTCGGAACTCTTCCGGCAGAACTCAACTACCGTTCAGCCTTTATATTAATCACGTGACTACCAAAACTGGATGCAGGAGCGCAGCCCCGAGCGAATTCTGAAAATCGAGCAGCCATCGCACAAAACAAGTGTGTTAATTACAAAATGATCCCGATTTCGCTTCAGCTCAATTCATGGGCAGCACTAAATGACAAAAGAACATGAAGAAAGTATGCACAGCCCAAACCAGCAGAGCTAGATAAACGAAACCTGGAACGAATGAGATATCTGGGGGCGAAGCCCCCAGCGACCAAAGCTATTTTGTATATAAATAAACCGCCTAAATGGCTAGGAATACAGCAGAACGTAAATTTTCCCCCGAGTAAAAATTCCCGGTTTTTCATCAAAATTCCCCTGACTTTTCCAGAATTAAAAATTTCCCTGACTTTTCCCGGTTTTCCAGGTGAGTGGCCACCCTGAACTTCAAACTTATTTTGGAATATTTCCGCTTTTATTCAAAAGAACAATAATTACAACGAAAAGATCGGTGTTGTTTGCAAGTGGTTCACACAATAATGGTTTTGGCTTTCAATTACAATACCGATCAGAGTTGAAAATAACTACAAAAATACAACAATTACGATCTCTGTGTTGACAAGTGTTAACAATCAAAATTAATTATAGATGTCAGCATTTAAAATTTCAAATTATAAATGCTCATTCTCGATTAGGAGTGTCATTTTTTCATTGAAATGTTTGCGTACTGTGATATGTTCAACAATAACATTGACTTTAGGTTCAGGTTGATTTAAAAACGCTAGCTTAGACGAAAGTGGGCGAACTTTGGGATTGTAACAATTAATGCGAACAAAGGCGGTAGCGTGCTATCAAAAATAATATCTGCGCTTGCAACACAGAGCGGCGATTTCCTTCAAGTTGTTGTTCGCGGGGTCATTGTTTCCCCAGTCGGCATAAAAAAAAAAAAAAAACTGGAGCTTCTGTAAAAAAGAAAGAAAGAAAGAACAAAGTTTAATCAACGAAGCATTCAAAGCAATATTCTTTATTCCAAATTCGAACGCACAAAAGGCCGCATCATGCCAAAATTTAGCATACCGTTGAGCAGTAAGTTACTGAATTTGGCGCAGATACGTTTACTACCGATGGCGCAGTTTTGTTGTGCAAAGTATGTGGCAAAGCAATTAATCACGACAATAAATACTTTGTATCTCAGCATCTGAATACTGCTAAACATAAAGATACTGCTTTGAAAATAATGGGACAGAAGAAATTGTCCTTGATTTCAACAGCTGTTTGTTCATCCAATAGACAGACAATCACAATTTTCTTTTGACCTATGCAAGGCTTTCATGCAGCGGGAATACCTTTCTGGAAGCTGGAAAACAAGACACTAAAGAATTTCCTGGAAAAATACACGAAGGAAGTTGTACCACCAGAAACTACTCTAAGGAAAACAGATTTAAATGCTTGCTATGAACAGACTCTGCAAAAGATTCGTGACGAAGTTTGTGGGAAAAAGATTTGGATTTCGATAGATGAGACGACAGATGCTACAGGAAGATACCTAGCCAACGTCATCATTCTTAGATGCATACTTGCACTGTTTTAATGTAGCTTTTCCTCTCATGGCAATTAGTAAATGTAATAAAATTAAGAAAAGTTGGATTACAACTGGCATTCGTAAGTTCAAACGAAATTTAATTAAGTATGCTAAACTGCTTAATGATACAAATGTTTCTGATGTATTCAGAAATTACGTTAAAAAGTATAAGCAAACATATAAGAAAGTTATAAAGACAGCAAAGCTAATGCGTAATTCGAAAATGATTAATAATTCTAGAAATAAAATTAAAACTATATGGAATATTATTCAGCAGTCGATACATATAAAGAAGGGTGATATTGCTAATCTGAATCATGCCATTTTTGACAAAATAATTGCAAACCCTGCTGAAATTGCAAATAAATTTAATAATCATTTTATAACTTCTCCTCAGGTAGCTCTTGGTGCTCTATCCCACCAAGCTGGTACAAGTGGTTCTTCAAATATGCCTTCTTATCCAAAATGTATTTTTGTTACCCCAGTAACTATTGATGAAATATTAGCAATTATAAGAAAGATGAGAAATAGCAGTTCTGCAGGTCTTGATGAAGTACCGTTCACTATTATAAAACAATCTGCTTCGATAATTGCTCCCCTCCTGACTCATGTAATAAATTGAGCTCCCTCGTGGCTAAGCGGTTAGCGTACGCGCCTTTGGCGTGGGAGACCCGGGTTCGATTCCCGGCGGGAGCTCATGTGGTTCGGATTCCACGTTAATCAGTAGGTCCACGTCTCATATAGCTTCGCTGCTGAAAGGGACGCTAAACTAAAATCAACTCAACAACTCAACTCATGTAATAAATTTTTCCCTTCAATCAGGCATATTCCCACAACGCTTAAAAGCGACTAAAGTGATTCCCTTGTTCAAAAAAGGCAGTCGTTACAATATTAAGAATTATCGCCATATCTCAGTTTTGTCTGTATTTTTAAAAATTTTTGAGACGGTAATGTCAAATAGGATAAGGAAGGAATTACTTACATTCCAATAATCTACTATCATTATCACAACATGGGTTTTTAACTCGTAAATCTACTGATTCTGCAATTTTCGATTTTCTTAGTACTGTTATGCATGCAATAAATAATAAAAAATGGGCAATTGGACCCTTTGTTGATCTTATTAAAGCATTTGACACTATAAATCATGATCTCTTACTTAAAAAATTACGCTTTTATGGTATAAGAGGAACTGCCAATAAATGGATCGAGTCTTACTTGAAGGATAGGTATCAGATAGTTCAAATTACTAACGAAAATAAGGCAAAATGCATAAGTTTAATAGTTATAAAGGTACAATACTAACTGGTGTACCTCAAGGATCAGTGCTTGGTCCATTCCTCTTTCTTATTTACATCAATGATTTGACACATGAAACATTGCCTAATAAATGTGTTTTATTTGCTGATGACACCAATGTTATTATTACAGGTAACTTACGACATGATATTGAATATAATCTAAACACTGCGTTTTCACGATTAAGTAACTGGTTAAGTAGCAATAAATTAGTTTTAAACAATGATGAAACTTCCTTGCTGAATTTTTATTATCCACTTCAAAATAAATTTATTCCTTACGTAATAGTAAATAACAAAAAAGTCGACTTTTCTATTTAAACTAAATTTCTTGGTGTCGCCATTAGTTCGAAACTGACTTGGAATGAGCATATTTCTCAACTCAACAAAAAATTAAGTAGTATTTGTTTCGGCCTCCGTAGACTAAGAGGCAATGTCACAACAGAGGCTTTAGTTTCGGTGTACTATGCAAAATTCCAGTCTTTAATAATTTACGGTATTATTTTTTGGGGTTATTCTACTGAAAGTATTAGCACGATTCGCTTACAAAAGAAAGCACTAAGGGTTGTGTTTGGATTGTCACCAAAGTCTTCTTGCAAGCCCATCTTTCGAGGACAAAAAATATCATCATTACCTTGTGTGTATCTATATAAAATTATCTTGTTTACCGTAAGTAACAAACACTTATTTATTGAAAACAGTAACGTCCATAGATACAATACGCGATTCGTTAATAATTTGCATGTTATCCCCCAAAATTTCTCGTTTTTTCAAAAAAACGTATATATTAACTGTATAAAAATTTTCAATAAGTTACCTGATTTTCTAAAGCAAAACAAATCTTATTCTATGTTTAAATCTGATCTTCACGAGTTCTTAGTAGATAAATGTTACTACTCGGTAAATTAGTTTTTTTTTGAAGACAATGTATTTTTTTTTTGTTAATTATATTATGAATGTGTAAGCCCATAAAAGTCATAGTTACATATGTATTACTCTATCTGTAAGTTTTTTTTATAGCATATATGTAATTATTTTGTAATTTTGACAACTGTATGCGTATTCGAGAATACTCTCATTTGTATGCAAAACAGGCAAATAAATAAATACATAAATCATTGGACCCATGGAAACATCCTCATCCTTGTCATTTCTTCTGACTGCAGAAAAGCTCGAAAAGGCTAATGGCTCATCAATAGCTCAGTTATTCACAAATTTGCTTGTTCTGATCTGGCCAGAAGGAACACAACACAATGATGTCCTCCTTTTTATTACAGATGCTGCTCCGTACATGAAGAAAGCTGCGCGGGCATTGAAAGTGCTTTTCCCCAACATGATTCATATCACATGTTTAGTTCACGGCATACATAGAATCGCTGAAGAGATAAGAATGTTGTACCCTAAAGTAGTCAAGCTAATTTCAAACACCAAAAAAATATTTCTGAAATCTCCTTCGCGATGTCGGATTTTTAAGGAAGTAGCGCCCAAGCTTGCTCTTCCTCCACAGCCGATTATCACGAGGTGGGGTCCTACATTTCAGCTGCAGTGTACTATGCAAACAACCTGGAAACAATCCGTGATGTGATGGAAGAATTATCAGAAGAGGATGCGAGGTGAAAAAACTTTTGGGTTGTTCAAATCTCAGCAGTGATTTTGCATTCATTTCAGTGCATTATGGCAAGCTGCCAGATACTATTATGAAACTAGAGAAAAGAGGCGAAACCCTTCCAACATCCTTACAGATCTTTCAGGAAACAGTTGACCAGCTAGGAAAAGTGCCGGGGGAAAAGGGACTGGCTGTTTATGAAAAGTACAAACGAGTTATGGCAGCTAACGAGGACTTTCAAAAATGTTGAAAATTCGTGATGTTCTTAACGGTGAAAAGTGTGTTGATCTTGAAATGAGTTCATCTACAATAGCTTCATTTATGTACGCCCCAGTTACTTCAGTTGAAGTGGAAAGATCATTTTCTATTGTAAAAACCGTTCTTTCTAACAGGCGATTAAGTATGACTGTTGATAATTTAAAGAAACATCTTGTAGTCATGTGCAACCAGCATACACTGTAAGTCACATTTTGTACACATATTCATATGGCAAGAAAAATATCATGTAATGTTTGAGTATTAGAAAGTAACAACTTTTGTTTTTGCCTTTTAGTGCCTATTTGTCAAATTTTAAATGCCATTTTGCCTGCCTATTTTACCCAAAATACATGCCTCCGGGCTCTACTGATCACTTTGCATATTTTGTGGCTTATTTCTATTTAATCCTTTGCTTGTGTAAAATGATTAATTCCTATGGATACTATAACTGTGCCATATGTATAATAACTAATATTATGAGATATTTATATTGTATTTCTACTCTGATTTTCACGAAGCTTTGCACTCCTTGTAAACAATGCAGATTGCAGTGCAGAAATGTTGCCAACTAATTAAACAAAAAATGTTTATGTAATTTTGTGCAAAGAAATGAATAAACAAACTGAAGGGGGGGGGGGGAACAATTAGATTAAAAATGAAATGGCATGAGCATGATATTAAAAATGGAATGGCATAAAAATGAAGAAATAGGAGAATCCGAAACCATATTCTCTCGTTTGCAGTGGCGTACGCACTGCTCTCCTGAATCTTTGAGCTACTATGTACACGCAGACACGCACCAGGAAGAAGAAGGGCAGAACATTGAATTTCTTCTACCAGTGTAAATTTCAACTAAAACTTACTATTCCCACTCCTAACGTTTTCTCTAGCTGAGAATCTACCTAAAATGTTAGGATTCAGAGCCACTATTACATAATGACTTAGTGGCTCTACTATGGTTGGATGGATGGATTAAAGTTTATCGTCCCCTACAACAACAAGGTTCTATGAGATTTGGACCTACAGGTGAACAAGCGATCCGAACTACATAAATTTATTCCGGAAATCGAACGCGGGTCTCCCGCCCGATGACGAGTACGCGGATCATATAGCCACAAAGGAGTTAATTATCAGATCTATAAACATGTGCAGTTGTACTCACGACTTCTATTCAAAATTGAGCTCTTGGGGGGCCGCGGTGACTCGGTAGTAGAGCGTTCACCTCTGGCACTGGGGTTCCTGGTTCGATCCCAGCTCGCACCAAGTGAACCTTGTGTTGGACAAACACCGTGTGCGTGGGTTTCCTCTGGGTTCTTCAGTTTCCTCCCACTTTCTTCATTCCACCATTTCGTTCATGTTTTCATAATCACAGTCTCCTTTAGCCTAGCCTGCATAATCGTGGGACGTAAAACTCAAAATATTTCATTTAATTTCGTTTCAAAATTGAGCTCCTTGTACGTTTCCATCAAGGTTGGCTGGTTTAAACCAAGGTGGTTTAAACCATGGTTTAAACCAAGGTTTAAACCAGCTGGTTTTTTCAAAAAAACCAACTGGTTTAAACCAAAAAACAAAAAAAGTTCGTAAAAGTGTAAGTATTTGTAAAATCTTGATGAACACACATTTGTGGGTTATCACGTTTCACTCCCGTATATTATTCGTATTATATTCAGACCTAAATTCTCCATTCATTACTCAAAAAGATTATACTACAAAAGCAACTTTTTTTTTATAAGTTTATAAATGTTTATTTTGTGATTTTTTGTAGTTATTATTGTTACGTAATTACAATCGAAGAAAAATTCTAAATATTGTTTCGTTTCAATGTTTACTATTGATAAAATACATCGAAAATGCCGTACTTTTTGTGTGTGTGTGGGGGGGGGAAGGGTCATACAGACCTCACGAGAGGCCTTTAGTGAAATAAGTATCTTTGGTATCTATTTATGTATAAATGAGTCTGAGCCAAAGTGGACTCAAATAATTCGTATCTTTATTCACTTTCTTATTGATATGCAGATTAAGTCGGTGTATTTCTATAATTTGGACCGATAAAAGTCGTTGTTAACTAACTTGAACTAAATTAGTTCTTCTGTACTCCGTAGTACTTTGAAATTGTTCATATGTAATTCTGTGTAATGGTTTCACTTGTGCAACTGTTTATCTTTTTGTCCTTCTGAAATGACTCTTGACAGTTATATTAAGAAGCATGTAAAGATCAGTACAACGATTTTTATCAGGATTCCTTCGTGAGTGAGTCGGCAGACGTATCGCATTTGTGGCCAATTAGTCCTGGTTCCGAGTTCAAATGGAGAACAGTTTCTCTCGGATGTAACTCGAGAAGCGGTTTTTATTCCGCTTTAAGCTTATGTGACCACTTCCAGCATAACTCGGTTGTCGCATAATAACATCAAGGCGAAACAAACTTATTTCTGTCCATATATGATATGAATATATAGAGCAAATTATTTAAACCATAAAAACCTGGTTTAAACCAAAAAAAAACGGTTTATTTGGTTTTTTTTAATAAAAACCATGGTTTTTGCCAACCCTGGTTTCCATTACAGGCGAGCGAGTGTTTGGAACAAGCAATTGTTAATTCTGCAAGAACTTGAAAATTACTGAGTTTACTTATTTATTGAATAGAAAATTTATTTTTTTATTTCCTTTGTTGTATGTAATAAAATACCTATAAAATAAAATATATTTTGAATCCTCGTGACTTATCCTTTCATTTGAAAACTAATATCAGTCATGAGAGTATGAAGACTCTATCGACATCTTATTCAAATTCCAAGAAACTTTTTAGATTCTACATAGGAATAAAGACACATTATTTACCATGCATATAGTACCTCGTCTTAATTTCACTGCAGCAAGAAAAAAATAAGACCCAAAAGTTATGAACATTCCTATCCAATATTATAAAATTCTTAAATGTTGATGATTTCTTTGTACATTATTTCATTTCTGGCACCGAATATTCGGTTTTTGCATCTTTTAAATGGTCACTTATTCTGATCGCATTTTGAAAAGGTGATTCAAACAATTAGCCTCATATTACTTAGTAATGAATCACTAGAACAGGTTTTATCCTCTTTAACTTCTCTCTATCTCTATCTCTCTCTCTCTCTCTTTTTTTTTTTTTAAATTGACTATTTCTTCATCTCTAATGAAAGGTCAAACAATCATCTGAAATACTATAAGGAATTTATTATCTTCAATAAGAACAGCGAGTACACTTGATTTCTCTTTTTCATTTTTCTAGCCCATTTTCATGAAATGACACAACTGTTTGCCAACCATTCTTTGTAAAAAACTGAAAAATAACTATTAGTTAGCAACATTGAAAATGAGACTAATAACAGTTTATGAGCAAATAGTACACAACAAATGCAATGTATTATGGTAATTAATGTATTGTTAAGATACAGTAAGAACATTTAGGATTCGACTCAAAGTATGTATCTATATGGGATCGAAATCTTGAATCAAAATCGAATTTGTAAGAGAAAACTGTTACAACAAATGACAAAACACATGAAGTGCGCGCCACAATTTAAAGATGTCGCCGAAAGAAGTCAGCAGGTTACCTGCTGCTCCGAGCTATTCTGTTAAACATAAACAAGGCAAACCCGTAAGTGCAGAAGAAAAGCAAATATTTTGTCCATCGATATCAGCGTTGTCAATTCATTTGAAGAAAATTAAGACCTATAGTAGCTAATTTTCATGTTCTCATAGAATATTTATTTACTTACTTTGTAGTACTGAAGTTTCTATTTGTACATTCGCATGCTATACAATGTAAGAAAGCACATCAATAAATTGAACTTAAGGGGAAGAAGTACCATCTGTTTTTCATGGATATGCATAATGATTTAGGTAATAGATGAAAAAGAAATAATCTCCCATAATGATAAATATGCTTGCTGTTATATACAAGCGCCATCTCTTTATCGTTCAGTTGATAATTTGACGTAATTCATTGTAGTTTTATCTGTAGTTACAATTTGGAGAAAAATAACAATGTTCAGTTGCTCTTAAAGGAGGGGTGATCATGTAGTATTGGGTATTTTGCACTATATCACGGCTATGGTGTGAGAGTGAAACGAGTAATGCACATCGCAGTAGCAGAAATATTGCGGGAAACAGACGAAACAATTTCCTCTTCACCAATCAGCAAATAGTCGTGCGCGCAGTGATACATCACGTTGCGCGGTTTGTTTTTGACGGGTGCAAAGGACTGTGAAAAACGCTTTATTAAAGCATAAAATTCCCTCTTTCTTTGTAAATTTAGCTGCGTGTCTGCCACGTTTAAGAAAAAGGAACGTACAATTTGGCGATAAACGTTTAGGATATTTCTCATTTATTTCTTATTTTTTGTATCTTTTTCGAATATGTGTCTTCTTCTATTTCCACGAAAACACATTAAATTTTCTCTCGTAACAAAGACAGTTATTTCTATGTAATTTCTAAAGATACGTGACAAAAATTTTGGACATGAGTGTACGTCAATATTTCTCATAGCCTCGATGTTGAAAAGGTACATTAAAATAAATCTGCCTAAATGCCACATGAAAACTATCGCCATTTACCAATTTTGAGTTGACCTCTAATTTCATTTTTATTTATTTTTAATATAATTACTTTCTTCATAAAGCATGTCCCTCAAAATAATACATTTCTGGATTGGAAATGGGTGGAAATAGACACCGTGCACCAGTGGTATAACTAAAATCTTGGGGATCATCCCGCAGATAACGTGGGGGTGGGTGCCCTTCTCTATATTCGATTTCATGATTTGGAGACCCATGATGGCTTGGGGCCCTCCTTCAATGCGTGGTCTGCGGGGTCTATTTACGCCCCTGCCGTCCACCATTTTGGATAGATGTCGCCTAGTGACCGAAAAGTAGTGCTGAATGTTATTTTTATCATGACTTTTAAAATTGAAAAAATGAAATGAAATCTTTTGAGTTTTACGTCCCATGTTTATGCCGGTTAGGCTAAAGGAGGGTGATGAGGAGTAATGAATGAAATGGTGGAATGAAGAAAGTGGGAGGAAACGGGAGAACTCTGAGGAAACCCACGCACACGGTGTTTGTGCACCATAAAGTTCACTTAGCGGGGACTGGGATCGAACCCGGGACACCAAGCACCAAAGGTGAACGCTCTATCACTGAGCCACCGCGGCCCTTTTTAAAATTGATATTTGATTTGCATTGCTATTTAAAATTTAGGATCTGACCCTTAGTTACAACTTCTGGAGGTAGGAGTGACTTTTCTTCTCAAAGCTTAATCCTTAAAAATAATGAAGTACTCAGCTTTTTAAATTTTTATTAATTTTATTTTCAGTTCTTTATGAGGTTTCAACGTGGGCGATCACTGTTGCTCTACATAAACTAAGTCTGTGTCAAACCCAAAGGTTTATCGCCGTAAAAACAAACAAAAAAAAAAAACTTTCCATAGCGCCTTATCGCATAACAAGGCAATCCACTGGTTGCTTGTTACTGGCTACTGAAGTTAGAAGCAGAAAAAACTTCACCGCTATTTTTCTTATTAGTAATATTTACACTTACTTGATAGTCTCTTGGAGTCACCGTCAATTCTTCTTCGTCTTCTGCCATCTGGAAAAGAAAAAAATCGTATTACATTTCTGATACCTTATATTACACTATTTAAATCAACCAAAGGTCACTTGTTCATAATTTTATCAATACTAACATACTAAAATGAATAAGGCATGTGTTATGTACGTGTGACCATACGTAAACATTCTAAAATATACTAAACCGATTTCAATAAAACCTTTGCCAGTAACTTCACTGAAATCTCTTAATAGTTGTAAGCTACCTATAGTCATTTTTTTTTCACTCCACGCAACTGACCAATAGCGTAGAATGTTGCAACAGTGAAAAAGGCTTTTAAAAAAGTGTTTGAAAATTTAATATTTCATTTACAATTGTTTTATTAGTAGTATTATTACTACATATAGATTTTCAATCACCGAACATAAAGGAAGAATATTTTGTGTATAGGGGTCTCTTGCTGCGGCGAATACAAATATAGTGGATGACAAAGAAACTGCATTTTTTAACCGCTGTTGTAAATACACGAAACTTGGTACATCCACGAATGAAAGAGAATGTGATGAAAATTTCTCCTCGAAGGATTGGAGGAAGGACGATAATTCAATATATGGCTGATACACGAAGATGCAGGAATATTGCTCTGAACTGCAAGTCATAAAGAAACAGTATTTGCTGTAAGGAAACCCTTTGACAAACGTAATTCGAATGGGAAATTTCCTGTACCAATTTTGAAAAGCCCCTCCCCCTCCTGACTGACACAAACGAAGAGGATTTTAGGCCTAATTGTTGTGCGTACACACACGAAATGTTGTATACAGCCTATATTTTATACACAAAATACAAATAGCATTCATCTTTATTAATTTTCTAAATTTCGTGGCTTTGTACCACATTTCAGAAGAAAGATTAGCAATAATTCACTTATTTCCCGTTTTCGTTCACGGTAAACACAACTCCATGAATGAGAATAGGAAGTAAGTTAATTACTGCTAATCTTTCTTCTGGAATGTTGCACGAAGCCACGAAATTTTGTGTATTGGGAATTTATGAATATCTAATTCACTTTAATTCGCTTTAATTTATTAATTCACTCTAATTCACTTTATTAAAACTGTATCCCAATGGGTGGAGACCATCTCAATATGGTGGGTGTAGGAACTGAAAGGTCTGTCTTTGAATTTTATATATAACGCCACACATACACAGAATGTTTATACTGCATTCATTCCAATAAATATAGTATATTTATTAGAGAAGGGGTAGAAGAGAAAACTTTAATAACCGAAAGCGCTGAAAACGGCTAACAGTTTGAAATGAGTTTTAGAACACAGCACAGCCGTGAGTTTTATCTATCTCAAGGTTTTTTTTGTTTGTTTGTTTGTTTGTTTATCGTGTCACTTTGATTAAAAAGCTTATCTTAAGGGTCTTTATCATTACACTTTTATTGACATGTATATCATAAGGGGGAGGGGAGAAGGTTCAAATATTTTTCACAAACATATTCTCCCCGCACGAACAGTGGACATCTCAGCTAGTACTGTTTATTTATTTACTTTTACTTACAAACAAGACTCCAAACACAACTGAACGCCAGTATACACTGGCTAACAAATTTAAGAGAAGACAACATAACGCAATAATAATAACATCTAAGTAATAACAAGAAAGGTTGCCAATAGCTAACTAAAGTCACACTAAAAACTATATATATATATATATATATATATACAATCACATAGTTTCAACGCAATAACTGTCTTTATCAGACTTCCACTCCTTCACTGTGTTTAGTTTGACAATATGGAAACAAGGCCTGATGGAATAACTAACTAAAGTTTATCCACTAAAATGACGTCGTAGTACAATTATGTGCAGCCTGAGGATTAAGTAGATGTACAGATGTATGTGATATTTCGTTGTACAACTTAGGAAGCCTGTGGAACAGAGAACGTTGAACTATTGAAAGTCTAGGTCGTACTATGTGAAAAGATGTGTGTTGTGTGATTGAATGGAATTCGGAAACACAATTCTGAAAGTAGTGTTCCAGACCTGAGTTGACAATGTATCAATTTGAGGTCACTGATTTTATGACGTGTGTTAGGTAGTTGAATATTTAGTATTCGTAACAGTTTGTGTTTTGTCATCGCACGTCTACGAGGCATTCCGAAAAGTACAGGGTGCGGCAGCGTTTATAGCGTAAATTGATTTGTGTAGTACAATGACGTACTGCATGAATGCGCGCCAGCTCGTGCCGCATTCGTGTACTAATGAGCTGCCATTTCGAGTGTGACAGTGATATGGAGCGGTGGAGTGCACAGCATCATGCCTTTGCTGTTGAAAGTTATTTCAAGAATAACGACTTTGTTATTGCTACCCAGCGTCTATTTCGGCAACATTTCAGCTTGGGACGTCATGGGAAAGTTCCAGATGGACAGACCATTGTGAAGTAGGTACGTGCATTTCGAAAAACAGGTTCTGTTTGCAATGGCAAACCGGGAAGAAGTGAAAGAACTGTGCGGACACCAGAAGCCGTGGAAAATGTTCGTGCTGCAATATTGCGTAGCCCAAAAAGTGCATTTGCAAAGTGCATCTCGTCGTCCTTTGCAAACTGTGCATATGTCCAATTGCTCGTTCAGGAGAATATTGCACGAAGATCTCCATTTTCACCCATATAAGCTGCACATTGTTCAGGAAATTAGGCCTCGCGATTGGGTTTCACGAGAAACATTCTGCTTAACCATGCGTGATCTCCTTCGCCAAAATCCAGAAATGTTGTACATCATCCTGATGTCAGATGAAGCTCATTTCGAGTTATGTGGTTCAGTGAATAAACACAATATGCGTTATTGGAGTGATGAAAACCCGCATGAACTGCACATCAAGCCCTTGTACAAAATGAAATGAAATGAAATCTTTAAGTTTAACGTCTCACGGTTATGCCGGTTAGGCTAAAGGAGACGGTGATAATAAGAAATGAGTGAAGATGGTAAAATGAATACAGTGGGAGGAAACGGGAGAACCCCGAGAAAATCCACGAGCACGGTGTTTATCCACCACAAAGTCCACACGGCGCGAGCTGGGATCGAACCAGGGACCCCAAGCACTGGAGGTGAACGCTCTACCACTGAGCCACCGCGCCTCCCAAGGCCTTGTACAGTTCTCGTGTCACAGTGTGGTATGAAGTTGCTTCCTTTGGGATTATTGGCCCTTACTTCTTTGAAAATGACAGCGGTGTGGCTGTAACTGTCACCAGGGAACGTTACCTAAAGATGCTGCAAGACTTCGTTCTTCCCCAATTAGGTATGGTCGATGTGGATATGGAACAATTATGGTTTCAAAAAGACGGAGCGACCTCGCATACAGCCAGAATTTGCATGGATTTCTTGCGACAGACATTTCCAGGTAGAGTAATTTCCCGTTTTGGTAACATTCCCTGGCCGCCTCGCTCACCTGATCTTTCATATGCAGACTTTTTCCTTTGGGGCTACCTGAAGCAAGAAGTTCTCCGAACACGTTGTGCCACTATTCCTGAGTTGAAGGATCGCATCAGAGCTGCCGTCGGCAATGTCGCAGGGAATACGTTACGCCGAGTTATGGAAAGCTTCTAACGCCGCCTAGATGAATGTGTTGTGCAGAGGGGGCATCATTTGACAGGAGTCATATTCAAAAAGTAATCCACGCAATGGACAATGACTTACACATTAGTAAATGGCATACCTTTAACTATTAATTGACATAAGAGGTAATAAATAATTTACAGTTATTGCCTGATGGTGTGTTTTTAGTATCCTACTATGAACGCTGCCGCACCCTGTACTATTGCAAGGAAGAAGTTTAAAACTGAGTTAAGCCGGGGTAGGTTTGTAGGAGCTGTCCGTGTGGTGAAGAATATTCCATTTTAGAGAAAATGTTGCCTTGTAGAACGTTGCTGAGGAAGATCAGAATTTCTGTTAATCCGTACAGAAGTCCTAGAATCACATCGATTACTTAGTTATTTTCTTTATATTTCTGTAAAAGTTAGTTTTGTGTCAATTCTATTGACAATTAACTCTCGTGATGGGCGAGAGTATTTATGTTGTATATAGTGTGTATAATATTTTTGTTTACAGAAAACCTTATGGATCTACGCTTATCGGGATTTACTTTTAGGAGCCATGCGTTACACGAAGAGGAAAAATTATCTATGTCGATT
This sequence comes from Thermobia domestica, assembly GCF_964235325.1. Classification (NCBI taxonomy): domain Eukaryota; kingdom Metazoa; phylum Arthropoda; class Insecta; order Zygentoma; family Lepismatidae; genus Thermobia; species Thermobia domestica. The sequence continues at coordinate 124,240,216 of NC_137458.1, read as the reverse complement.
TTAAATACCTCAGAGTCTTCTGTACTGTTTACTTTCCTAAAGACTGCAGTCGTCTACAAATAACAGGATTCTACTGGAAGTTGAGTTGAATCGATTAGCCAGGTCATCCATGTACTACTATGAGCAAAATAAATGACGCGTCTCTTTATTTTGAATTTTTTTTTGAAAATATCTCCGTTTTCTTTATATGTTCGAAATTTCAAAAGGTTTCCCCAGCAGGACAGGTTAATAATAAACTCGTTTTTAATATTTGTGTTAGATATTAGCTTAAAATAAAGAAATTAGAAGCAAAAAAACATTAAATCGTCAGAAATCTCGAGAATTACTAACTCTGCTAAAGTGGGAAATTTTCAAGAACGCGAGGGAATTCTGCAGTTCAACACGAAGCAGCGACATCTACGTCATTGACAGAAACATGGATTAGATCTACAAACGAAAATTTTAACGAAATATTTCTAATATGTCTTATTATATGCACTATCAGCGAACTCCAAATATATGAATCTATGTTAAGTATTAACGAATAGATAGAGCAAATAGTGGAAATTGCCTATGGAAAAGGACGAATTGTTAGCACAATCGTAATGAAAAATCGTCTTTACTGTAGAACAGGTTCAGTTCGCGTAAGAAAACAAATAGCTTAGTTAGTTAAAGCAACTACTCTGTATGCCGAATGTAGTGGGTTCGAACCCCATGAAAGTGCTGTTGTCATTTTTATCACTATGGTTATTTTATGTATTTTTTTATGTGGGAGAGAATCAAATTGTAACATATGTGTAAAACTCATGACGATACCAAAAAAAAAAGAGAGAGAGAAAATATCGTTGTCGCATTTGCATTAGTGTCTCTAATTTTTGTTTGCAAACAGTTTCATAATTATTTCCCCTGTGCTCACTGCTCACTATATGTTCACTGATGCATAACGAATGTGTTTCAGTAAATGTTAATTCTAACTTGGAGAATTTTATAAAGTTTCACAATCTTTCTCACTAGATAGTCTTCTAACTACGTGTTTGGATATTTTGATAACAGATTTCCCTATTAAATGTTTAATTTTCTCTATAAATATTTGTTTTAAATTGAAATTGTTTTGAATTTACTACATAAGGAAAGTTGTCCGAAGGGGAAGAACTCAAGTAATTGATATTCTACGTAAAAGCAACCTATTGTAGAATGATGATGCTTCTTACCTTCAGCACATAATCTTAACGTTAGAGAGTCAGACAGAGAAAAATCCTGGTTTTTCCTCCCCAATGACCACTCATCTTAAAGCTCTACATGTAATGATTCGTGTCACATAATTTCGGCTCTCCAAAAACATTCATATTTATTATTATTATTATTATAATTACTGAATATGCCACCCTTACATAATGTAGTAACTTTAGACATCTTAGTTTAGTGCTTTCTTTAGTAATAATTTGAGCAACCACGTAACAAAATTTAAAATGTAGGAGGGGGCACGACGTTTTATTTCCCCCTCTCTTTTCAGCACCCTCCGACAGAAAGTATATAATTTCTGAGAAGCAGGGCAGACAAAATGAATAAGAAATATATTTACAGCGTCCCTTCCTCCTTCGCGAATGGAATATCACGTAGCATTTTTTATTCTACCGAAGACGACCCTGGGCCGTTACGGTTAGATAACAAAAGAAATACCTAATATATTTATAGCGCCCCTTCACTGTAATATTACCTCTTCTTTATTTGTTCGAGGCTGCCCTACACAACCAAGGGTAAAAAAAGAATAGGAAAAGTGTCTAAAGATTACAAAGCACTTTATATTTTATCAGAAACAAGGCAGTATATACACAGCATTGCTTTCGTTAACAAGTGTTTCACCCTTGAATCGCTTATAAAATTAGGCCGAATAAACTTTTGCCGATCATTGTTCTAGAGGGATTTGTCCAGGATTGTTCGGTGTCGGGCTAATAACGATGAGTATGTTTATTTACATCACCGTTAAAGAAATAGCAAACTTTCTGAAAGGAACTTACTTAGGAAACATCAGATCTTCCTTCTACTTAGCCAGAGCACACTGAAAAATTGCATCTGGCGTTCTGAGTGAAAGTTCTATGGGACTATTAGAAAAATATATATTCCCGTTTCCACGCTGATGGTAGAATTTCTTAAGCAGTTATTGAATTACGTTCGAAGCATAGGCGTAAATAGCGCCCCCGCAACCCTGTGGCGTAGGGACCGCACAAGCCGCAAGGTCAAAAATATACAGAAAGTACGCAGGGGCGGACCAGGCCAAATTTTCACACGGGCAAAGTGACTTTTGGGCGCCCTGCCCTAGTACTAGCCTATATTTTACATTTTATCATAGTGTTTTTATTTTAAACCCATTTTTTCAAATAGAAATTCATTACCTAGGAAAATTTCACAAAGAATATGGCCCGCTATAAACAATACGAACTGCGTCCCACCCCCTCTTGGTCTAGTGGCTAGCACGCCTGCCTTCTGTGGTGCCGGGTCCAATTCCCGGTGGATTACTGATGAACGACAAAAGTAGTTCGGATTCCACTATAATTAGTGTCCACATCTCCCGTGACCATTAAGGCATAATCGTGGAACGCTAAATTCAAGCAAACAAACAATACTTACTTCCTCGCCACACTTTATTCTACATGCCCTCTCTCCATTTTTCGATAGAGCCCCCTTAATACTATGAAATCTCTTTCCATGGTGAAATGGAAAAATATCATGTAATTGCCACTACTTTACAAGAATATAACCAAAAACGTCAGTAGAAAACATTATAAAATTTACTTTTTGAGGCTCGTTTTGGCGCCCCTCTTTCTCTGGCGCCCCGGGCAGTCGCCCGGCCCTTGGTCCGCCCCTGAAAGTACGGACGAATAACTAAGAACTGCGGAGGAGAGGCTAAGCTTCATGTTATGCCACTGGTTTCACGTGTTTGAAATGTTCAGTAAGTGATCGGTTAGTGAAATAATTTCGACGGTTACTGATGTTTAAAGTTTAGCTAAGACAGAGTTACCTAACCAAATACATATGATATCGCGATGCCACAATTTGATTTTTCCTCACATAAAAAAGATAAAAATACTAATAAAAACCCTTACTCATACTGGACTCGAACTAACAACCTAATTCGTACAGACTACTTGCTCTGACCAACTGAGTTTCGATTTCTTACGCGAAAGAAGTTTGTTATATTACGAGGCATGCTTTTCATTATCAAAACTGTTCGAAGCAATACGAACATGGCTTAAGAACAGAGACGGAACTGAATTACCACTGGATTGACCTTGAGGGCAAATCACCAAAGGGTAGCTATAAACGTAAGTTCAGCATGCATTTCTGTGGAGATCTGTTCAGTATTCCTATCTGCCAATCATGCTTGTTCGTAGGAGTAATATTTTACAAACCTAACCTTACGATAGAGCACAATGGCAAAGAAAGGGAAGGAATTCTTGCCCTTGTGAATGTGGGATACCACCATGTGCAATAAAACTGTCGCGTCTCCTTGAAATGATATTTCATCGAAAACAACTCGTTTTCCTTTATATATTCGAAGTTTTTGAGGGTTTCAAAATGAGGAAACGTTACTGACAAACAAGGACGCACTTAGGAGTGGGTCCAGGGGGTCCGAACTCCTCTGAAATCCCAACTTTTCTGTAAATTTAGCCTAATTTTGGGGGTTATCTTTTAAAATTTTATTATAATTTATCCTAATATTGAAGTCGGACTCCTCCCGAAATAAATTACTGCATACGTGTCTGCTGACAATTTTTTTTTGAGTTGAGTTGATTTTAGTTTAGCGTCCCGTTCAGCAGCGAGGCTATATGAGACGTGGACCTACTGATTAAGTGGAATCCGAACCACATGAGCTTCCACCGGGAATCGAACCCGGATCTCCCGACAATTTTCAATATATTCGTTAAATAGTAAAGTAAAATAACTAAATTAGGAGCAAAAAGCTTCAACACGGGCTAACTTTTGTCCATTGCCAATATTGTTAGAAGGGATATTAATAGCAAAAACTGCTAGTTAATGCTGAACCTTGGAACGTCACCCCGAACAACAAGCCTATTATTGAGAACTACATATAAAACATGTTGTCAAAACATATCCAGCTTTTATCTGGCATGAAATTATTATATACACCAAAATTCACTCTCCTAAAATGTGTATCTAAACATTGCTCTACGTATCTACGAAGAATGAAATTTTTTTATCGAAATATGTGAGCAGGAAACTCTAACAGCCAGCCATTTTATTTAAATCGTAATAAACCCTGTAACCGTGCATTAACGTGAAGACAAAGCTTGGTCCATTGGTAAAGTGTTGGAAGAATGACACCTCAATGTTCGTAGATTCGAATGTATCCTCTCATCACATTTTATTTTTATGTGTAACGATGAAATAAGAAACAAAGTATAACTGTTAAGACAAAACTTCAAGCAAGTCTGAAGAGAACAATACTAAAATAGCAACACAATGACGTCAACCAAGAATTATTTCATATAGCGTTTGGACGAAATTACAGCTATCAACAATTGCAGAAGTATAAACAGGCTGATGGGTGTAATGCAGTCTAGACTTCTGAATGCATTTATTTCCTGAAATCGTCATTTGTATGCCGTAAGTCATGGTAAAACCTTTCAATTGGAAGTGAAATGACACAAACTAAAACAGTTTTAAATCAATAAATGTCTATGTGTAAAAGTAGTTGTCTCTTATCTGTAGTTTTGAGTTCCTTTTACTTCGAAGTGACAAATGAGAGAAGAAAGTATGGTGTTCGAAAAAGAAAATCAAATTTGAGATTTCAACGAATTTACACGTATTAACTTATAGCTCCTAACACCGAAAAAGCTATTTTTCGATACTTGTCCATCTGTTCGTCCGTCCGTTCGCTACACTTTTCTGTGCACTCGCCTAGAGGCCATACCGTTGAACTTATCTGCACCCAATTTTAGTTTAAGATTTTCATAATATTTCCTATAGTTTTTTTCCTCCTCCTCCCAAAACAAGGGTAGTTTCCTGTACGATGAAAATAGAAAAAAGATATTTTCTCATAACTGACTCTAGCGATCTTGTTTTCTTTCTTTTTTTATACATCAATATTTAATTAGCAACCCTATTTTGTGGTAGAAGGCATTTATCTGAGAAATATCTACAAGGGGTAATTTATACTAAGGGGTGAGTTTTTCTGTGATTTTTTCAAAATACTCAAGTGTTTTCGTTCATATTTTATAAATAAATATTTCATTAATAACTTAACAATATGGCATAACTCGTTTGTCCTTAAAAATGCGAGGGGTAGCTTATTCTTGGTGGTGTGTGTTGTCTGGGCGATTTTCTCAAAAACGACCCAAAAGAGTTTATTCATATTGCAAAAATAATTATTTCGTTAATAATCGAACAATATGGCAAAACTCGTTTGTCCTGAAAAAAATATGCGAGGTGTAGTTTACTCTGGGGTGTTTTTCCTCCACGATTTTCTCAAAAATGAGTGAAGCAATTTTGTTTGTACTCAGAAATAAATATTTCATTAAAAACCTAATAATATGGAATAACTCGCTTACCCTGAAAGAATCCTCAAGAGATAGTTTATTCGGGGAGTTATTTTTCCCCTCACGATTTTCTCAAAAATTACTCGGAAAATTTTATTGATAATTCATAAATAAGTATTTCTTTAATAACCCTATATTTTAGTATAAGTCATTTCTATGAAAAACAATTACAACGGATAGTTTATTTTGGGGGTCAAGGTTTTTTCCCAGACTATTTTCTCGAACGACAGGCGATTTTGTTCAAATTTCGCAAATAAATATTTCATTAATAATCAAAAGTATATCTTAACTCATTGTTCGATACAATTCACAAGAGGTAGGTTACTCCTGACGTGTTCTTTTTGAACGTCTTTCTCAAAAATGACATTTGATTTTTTTTATATTTCATAAACAATGATTGCATTAATTGCTCTATTATATGTCTAATGAAAATGTGCTCAAAGTGTGAGTTAGTTTTGTAGTGTGGATTTTCTTCAATCGAAGGTTTTTATTCGATAATCTGACATTCGATGTATTTGACTAATACGATAATTTTATTCGTATTATCCAAAGTAGTAGAAAATGGATAGATCTGGAACAGTATTGGCCAACTCAGGAGCCCCTGGGAAATTGAGCACCTTACACCGTGAACCCACGGTCTTTTACGACCTCCATTTTAGGGGTGTATTTGTTCCCTTTTATGAGCACTTTTTAGGTGGTGTACTCGTTCTCTTTTATGAGCATTTTAGGGGTGAATCCGTTCCCTTTTATGAGCATATTTTCCAACCCCTATTCGAACATAACAGAAGTATTAAAAGAGTATGACTTATTTTTCAAAGAGACTACGAAACATAGCAGGGGGTATTCATTCCAACCCTTACGAACACATAGCAGATAATACATAAGACTACGTAACACATAGAAGATCAGATAACAGATAAAAATATGAAACACAGAAGGGGTGTATTCGTTCTCTTTTATGATTTTTTTCAATCCCTAGCAGAGACTATGAGCACATTTTAGGGGAGTACTCGTTCTCTTTTATGAGCATATTTTCCAACTCCTATTCGAACATAACAGAACTAGTAAAAGAGTATGGCTCATTTTTCAACCCTTATTTTACGTGAACCCACGGTCTTTTACGACTTCCATTTTAGCGGTGTATTTGTTCAATTTTATGAGCACTTTTAGGGGGTGTACTCGTTCCCTTTTATGAATATATTTTCCAACCCCTATTTTAATTACGAAACATAGCAAGGGTGTATTCGTTTTCAACCCCTTAGCATAAGACTATGTAACATAGCAGAACTAGTAAGAGTATGGCTCATTTTTCAACCTCTATTTGAACATAGCACATAACACATAGCAGACATAAGACTACGGGGGTGTACTCGTTCTCATTTTTCAATCCCTATTTGAACATAACAGATAATACATTCGAACCCTATAGCAAAGATTCTTTTAAGGAGTGAACTTGTTCTAACCTATATTTGAACATAGCAGAGATTATTTAAAGATTGCAAAGGAACGCAAACTTCCGTGTTTTGTTATCAGTTACATAATAACTTCCACCATATGTGGATAATTCTCATTACGTCATTCATCCGGATTTTAAAAACATTGAGCTAGTTTTCTCTTTAACAGACAATACGGATTTAATAGTATAACTTGTCATTCAACGATAGGATTAAAAAAGGGGGAAACCCCGACCGTGAGTGACTTCATGATATCATCTCTATTGCGCAATATTACGTAATGCAATCACACAGGTATATGTTGATCGCTCGCGGTATAACTTGTCATTCAACGATAGGATTTAAAAAAGGGGAATCCCCGACCGTGACTTGATATCATCTCTATTGCGCAATATTACGTAATGCAATCACACAGGTATATGTTGATCGCTCGCGGTATAACTTGTCATTCAACGATAGGATTTTAAAAAAGTGGAATCCCCGACCGTGACTTGATGATATCATCTCTATTGCGCAATATTACGTAATGCAATCACATAGGTATAAAAGACTGATCGAGAAGTTCTTTTTTAATTAGTTCCTTGTTGGTGTTTCAGGTGAAAATTTCTGATTTTTTGGTAAGGTTTTATTAGTGTGGTTTTGTTTTTAGGTAAGACATCTTATAACAATAATATCCTATTATAAAAACTCACTTCTGAAATATTATAGTAACATTGCGTTATTTTTTTAAAAAAATGGCAACGAAAAAGGTTAAACCAAATACTATAAATTCACCAACTGATACTCTATTTAATAATAATTTGAAAAAAATCATTTTAAAATGTGATACTGTTTTGAATTAGGATAGTGGATGTTTTTTATATAATAAAAGAAAAGACTGTTTAGATATATTAAAACAGGAACAAACTAATACATCTTTTAAAGTAAATTTTTCTTTGGCTACAACTTTTGTAAAACCAGTAGATTTAGAAACATGTAGATTCTTTGTAAATAGTGGTAACGAAATTATATTACCGAGTACAGATGTGAATTCTATAATTAAAAAACTATTTAATAAAATTTTAGTTGAACAAGAAAACAGAGCAATTAAGAAATCAGGGTGGTCTTTATGTTCTGAACCAAACCATCACTTAGAAATTAAAATCAGTAAATATGGTCCCCTGTCAGCTTCATCTTATATAAAATTGCCTCAATGGATTTTTATCTAAATAGAATTGTGTTTTAAATATTCAAAATAACGATAATAGATGTTTTATGTATTGCATTATAGCCGCATTACATCCAGTAAAAGAACATCCACATCGTGTAAATAATTACATACAATATATTAATACTTTATTACCGTTATTTGAAAAAACGAATATAAAATTCCCTGTTGAAGTAGCACACATAAGCAAATTTGAACATATGTATAATTCTGTATTTACTAAGGAACAAATTTTTATTAATATATATGGCATTGATTATGATAATGAAAATTTTCCGTTACGTATAAGCGAAAACACAGTTGTAGATAAACGTATAGATTTACTGTATTGTGAAGAAAATTGCAATAGTCATTATTGTCTTATAAAAAATCTCAATGCTTTATTGAAAATTCATAAAGAGAAAACTTATATAAAATTGCCTTAATGGATTTTATCCACAAAATGTGTTATAAATATTGAAAATAACGATAATAGATGTTTTATGTACTGCATTCTAGCTGCATTATATCCAGTAAAAGATAATCCACATCGTGTGAATAATTACATACAAAATATTACTTTATTACTGTTATTTGAAAAAAACGAATATAAAATTCCCTGTTGAAGTAAACACATAAGCAAATTTGAACATGTATAATTCCGTATTTACTAAGGAACAAATTTCTATTAATATATATGGCATTAATTATGATGAAACAATTTTTCCGTTACGTATAAGCGAAAACACAGATGTATGTAACCATATAGATTTATTATATTTAAACTCTCATTGTTGTTTAATTACAAATTTAAATGGTTTAGTTAGACATCAATTAGGTACTTATCAAATATTTATTTGTAGACGATGTTTAGTATCTTTTTATAACAAATCAAAATTAGATAAACATGAGAAATTATTTAAAGAACACACTCCAACCAAAATTAACATGCCGAAACAAGATGTTTTAAAATTTCGAAATCTGAAATTGTTATTACAGAATGATGTGATAATAGTTGCAGATTTTGAAAGTTTATTAAAACCTATATATAAACAAATTTGACCTAATACAATACAAATTCAGGAACATATACCATGCAGTTTTGGTTATATTGTATGTTGGAGTAACAAATATATGAAATCAGATCTAGTTATTTATCGGGGGGAAAATGTATCGAATAAGTTTATGTCTGCTATGGAGAATGAATTAAGAAAAATAATAAACATTAGATCAACAAAAACCAATAGTACCATTAAATAGTTCTCAGTTACAGGAGTATAATCTATCCACTGAATGCTCTGTTTGCGATAGTAAATATATGTGTAACAATAGAAAAGTTAATCATAACCATTTAACTGGTGAATATATTGCCACGGTGTGCAATAATTGCAATTTGCAAATTAAACGTCAGAGTAATTTTATCCCTGTATTCTTCCATAATTTATCTGCCTATGATGCACATTTATTTGTGAAAGAACTAGGATGCACACCTGGCAATATATCTGTAATTGCTGAAAGCACTGAGAAATACATCACATTCTCCAAACATTTTAATTTTAATGGTAGACCTATCGAGTTACGTTTTGTAGACTTATTTAAATTTCTTCCGTACAGTCTCGAAAATTTGTTGTCAAAATTAAAACCTGAGCAATTCGTATATACAAAGCAATATTTTTCCGATGATAAGTTCCTTTAATTCTCCTTAAGGGAATTTATTATTACGATTACAAAACAATTTTAGATACATTTAAAGAAACTGAATTTCCTGAAAGAGAGGCATTTAATAGCAAATTGAATGGAACACAAATTTCCGAGACCGACTATCAATATGCAAAACTGATTTGGCGTGTGTTTAAGTATCAAAATTTAGGGGACTACCATGATCTATATTTAAAATGTGATGTACTTCTCACAGCAGATGTATGGAAAATTTTCGAAAGATGTGTTTAAATGCTGTTTGTATTGATCCAATTAATTGTTTTACTGCACCTGGTTTGGCATGGCAAGTCATGTTATATAAAACAAAAATTGAACTTGAACTTTTATCAGATATCAATATGTATATTTTTGTAGAATTATCGATTCGCGGAGGCATCACACAAGCTGCATTAAGGTATGCCAAAGCTAATAATCCTTACGTACATGATTTTGATGCGGAAAAAGAAAAATCTTATTTACTGTATATTGACATGAACAATCTGTACGGACTATACATGATTGACTATTTACCATATGGTGGTTTTCGGTGGGAGGATAAAATTGACAATTGGCAAGACAAGAATAAAATTATCAATTGGCCCACGGATAGTGAATGTTTTTTTTTCTAGAAGTGAACTTAGGGTATCCAAATTATTTACACGAATACCATTCTGATTTTCCGTGTGCTCCCACTAATGAAGTTCCACCGAATGGTAAATACTCAAAATTAATATTAACACTTAAATCGAAATCGAATTATATCTTGCATTATAGAGTATTACAATTTTAGCTGAAACAAGGTTTAATATTGGTAAAAGTACATAAAATATTATGGTTTCGTCAATCTAAATGGCTTGCATCTTATATACAAGAAAATACTCAACGTCGTACAAATGCCACAATTGAATTTGAAAAAGATTTCTATAAGTTATTAAATAATTCTGTATACGGAAAGACAATGGAGAATGTTCGAAAACGCATTGATATAAAATTAATTAACAATGAAAAAAGTGTAAAAAATTAGTAGCGCAAGATCAGTTTCAAAATCGGGTTAAATTAGGAGATTATCTTGCATTATTCCATATGTTAAAAAAATCTGTAACTAAATAAACCGATCTATGTAGAAGCTACAGTTTTAGAATTATCAAAATTAGCAATGTATGAATTCCATTACAATATAATGAAATCTCGATATGGAGATAAGATTAGTATTACTTACATGGATACTGACTCTTTCATTTACTACATTAAAACCGACGATATTTATAAAGATATAAAAGACATGGACGAATATTTTGATACTTCTAATTATGCGGAAAATCATGCTTTATATAACACAAAAAATAAACACGTTTTGGGTAAAATGAAAAATGAGTTAAGTGGAGTTCCTATCATTGAATATGTTGGTTTACGAGCAAAAAATTATGCAATAAAAACTGATGAAAATAAAGAATTGAAAAATGTAAAGGGATCAAGAAAAATGTAGTTAAAGAACACATTACGTTTGACGATTATAAATCATGTCTATTTCAAAACGAAACGATTCATAAAACACAATTTGAAATTAAAAGCAAATATCACAATTTAACAACAAATCAGGTAACAAAATTAGCGCTAGATCCGTATGATGACAAGAGAAAAATTTTAAATTGTAATATACATACTGTTCCTTGGGGGTATCATAATAAAGATTTAACATGTGAGATTTGTATATTGTAAATATGATATTTTAGTTTTTGTATATATAGTATTGATAAACAAAAAAATGTCACAATCAGTTCGAGAACAAATAGTTGCAAAATTACATAAAGGTGCAAGACGAAACTATCCTCGAATACCCGTTATAACGAAAGGTATTCATGATTTATGGCAAGCTGATTTAGTTGAAATGAATAGTGGAAAATTGAAAGGTCTAGCAAACATTAATCGAAATTTCAAATATTTATTATTAACTGTGATAGACGCATTCTCTAAATATGCTTGGGCTATTCCTGTGAAAAATAAAACTGGGAAAGAAATTACACAAGCTTTTATAACAGTACTGAGAAAAGCAAAAAAAGCCCCAAATTTTTACAAACTGACAGGAGTCGAGAATTTTATAATTCAGAGTTTCAGAAGGCGATGAACCAAAATAACATTAAACATTATTCCACGTACAGTGATGTGAAAGCAAGTATTATTGAAAGATTTGATAGATCATTACGTAATTTAATGTGGAGATAATTTACACTGCAGGGAAATTATAAATGGATTGGCATTCTGCCGGAATTACTAAATAAATATAATAATACTATTCATTCCACTATTAAAATGAAACCTATCGACGCTATTAAAAAAGAAAATGAAAAACATCTATTGAAAACATCTATTGTAAAAAGTTTTCTGTGATAAAAAGAAAAAGTAAATTTAAGATAGGTGAATATGTAAGAAGTAGTAAACTTAAGCGTCCTGGTTTTGATAGACGTTTTACACGCAATTGGAGTACAGAAATTTTTCGAATTACTAAAGTTTTCTTCACTAATCCTCCAACCTATCACTTAATAGACTCAAATAATAAACCTATTGAAGGAAGATTTTACGGACACGAATTACAATTAACGAAATTTCCAAAACATATCTAATTGAAAGTTTTGCGAAAGAAAAATAATAAGGCCTATGTGAAATGGTTAGGTCTGCCAAAAAGTGAAAATTCTTTGATTGATTTAAAGCATACTATATTGTAAAAAAAAGTCAAGAATTTATAGATGAAGCATGTCGTCACAAGTATTTCAAAAGGTGAATTTTATTTAAATTCTAGCAACACTGTAAATTTTCGTTGCTTAGTTAAATTGTCATCATCATCACGAGGTCTATTAAATCAAATTTGTTCTTCCACAAACGCTGTTTTTTTTTATGTAAAGGAGAAAAGAAAGCAAAATATTTGAAAACGCTATTTAAAATAAATGTAATATCTGTAATATGGAATGGAAAATTCCTTTTACTTGTATGGTAGCAGGTCCTACAGGCTGTGGAAAATCATATTTTGTTAAAACATTTCTTGACCATTATAGTAAGTTATTTAAAAATATTGTATGGTGTTATGGTGAATGGCAACCATTGTATGATACACTTTCAAGCTGTACGTTTAAAGGTTTACCCTAAAATAATGAATTTCAAGCACACGAGGGTCTACATCTTGTCATTATTGATGATGTAATGCGTGAGTGTGACCATCGGATTGTAGATATTTTTACTAAGGGTAGCCATCATAGAAATATAAGTGTAATATTTATAACAGAATATTTTTCATCAACAAAAAGGAATGCGGGATATTTCGTTAATTTGTCATATTTGTTTTAAAAATCCTAGAGATCAAGCTCAAATTAATTATCTCGCACGACAATTGTATCCAGGTAATACAAAATTTATTCAAGAAGCATATCAAGATGCAACTCGAATTGCACATGGTTATTTACTTTTTGATTTAAAACAAAATACTCCTGATCAGCAGCGAGTTCGAACAAATATCTTTCCAACAGATTCTTTTAATTATGTTTATGTGCCTGAAAAAATAATTGCAATATGGTTTATATTCTAACAACTATTTGTGCTTTAATAGCCGTAAAAAATGATTAGTAAGGAAAATGCACATTTGTTAAAACTTAGCAAAGTCAAAACCGAAAGCACGTAAGGCAATTTTACAAAATGCAGATCCTGATTTAATTCGCTCTATTTGTGAATGTTCCTATAACGTATTACAGGGAAATATTCCATTAAATAAAACAGAGATAAATAAGCTAAAAAATATAAAAAGGAACTGAGATATTTGGTGAAAAAAGGTCCGTCATTAAAACAAAAGAAAAAAACGAATAATTATACAAAAACGGTGGTTTTCTTACTGCATTGCTTGCACCTATTTTAGGAGGTATACTATCTAGTTTAATTAAATAATTATGCAAAACGCACAAAAACTTATTTTAATCTCACCAGAAAAATTACATCATTATCAAACGATATCTAATCTTGATGATGAAATGAAAGAAATTTTAAAAGTTTAAAAGCAGAAGAAAAATGGATAAGATATAGAGGTCTTACAAAAATATTTAAATATAATTCAAAAACCGGCAGCAGTTACAACAGCAACTACTACTACTGATAGAGGAGGATGAGGAGGATGAAATAATATCTACTCTCCCTGAAATTTGTAAACGTAAAGCAAGACCTTTATTACGTAAATTGAAACAAAATCCTAATATTCAATGGGACGATAATGGAAATGTGAATATTAATAATAAATTAATTCCAGGTGCAAATATAGTGGATTTGATATCCGATTTTGTTAGATGTAAGAAAAATATTTCAGTTGCCGGTTGGAAACCTTTTGCTACATTATTAGCAAAAGCCAATATACCCTTAGAGTACATTGGTAATCCTCAACGAATAGATATTAGAAAACTCAGAGAACGAAGAGGATGGTCCTCCACCCTGTAAACGCAAATGGTGTACTTATAAGCAATAATAATAATATTCTATTGTAATCTATTGATATTTTTGAGTATATAGAAAGAAAGAAAATGATCCGTACTTTAGTTATTACACGCATCAAGCAGGAGGTGATTATAACGTGTATAAAGGTACAGCATATCAAGAAGGTTATGGCATTGGTAATTTTCTAGGAGGTTTATTCCGTACTGTATTTCCTTTATTAAAACAAGGTGCAAAAACTGTTGGTAAAGAATTGATACGTACAGGAATTAATGTAGCAGGAGATGTACTAGATAATAATAGACCTATTGAAGTCTTTACAAAATCGATGGCAAGAAGCTAAAACAAATTTAAAAAACAAAGCTCAAAATAAATTAAATCAGGTGTTGGTAGGATCTGGAAGAAAAGGAAAGTTCATTTTAGTGGTGGTGGTGGTGTGAAGCGGATAAAAAGATCCAAAGATATTTTTGATTGATTGATTATGGAGCAAAGTGATAGTTTTTATCTCACACTTCCTAGCAATAGTTCTATGAAATATTTTCCTCAAAATACTCTTGCTTGTTATACTACTAAATTATATCATCCTATTGTACTGGAGAAGGGAGTGTGGGAAACAGCTGTTGTTGAAATACATTATACAAGTTCATTTTAGAATGTTTCTAAATATACAAATAATATTTATTTCCGTATCATGAATACAAAAAACTGGAACATAACTCAAATCTTACCAGGCCACTATTATCATGTTGATGATATTCTATCTCAAATTAATCATAAAAGTGATATATTAAATTTACAATTAAAAGTTAAAGCATCAGTAAAACGAATTGAGGTTAATAGAGTAACAAAAGATCAAGAGAAGCATATAGAAGTACGCCTATCTCCTGAACTAGCCAGAATACTAGGATTTGATCATATACAGCACGGAGATATAGCAGTTGTTCATCATGCTCGTTATCCACCTGATTTACAAAAAGCGCTACCTACACTTATGTATATTTACAGTGATATTGTAGAACCACAAATGGTAGGTGACACCATAGCTCCATTGTTACGTATTATAAATACAAATATTACAGAGCATGGTATTAATAATGTACATATTTTTGATAATCCTCATTATGTGCCAGTGCAACGTAAACAATTTGATCAAATTATTATTGATTTAAGAGATAGTACAGGTAATCCACTTCCTTTCCAATATGGCAGTGTATGTGTAAAATTACATTTTCGTAGACGTAATACGGTATTGTAAATTTTACCATGTGTGAATATTAATAGTAAGAGAAAAAAATAAAAAATGCAGTGTGAGTGTATGAAAGCAGAATTAGATTTATTTGCTGGGTTACCCACTCAAACCAGTATTATAGGTAATAAAATAGTTCCATATAAGCCTGTGGCTTCAATATCTGATAATGCACCAATAGAATTTGTTGTCCCCGGTCATGGGGATGACTATATAGACTTACCGCACACAATGTTATATGTTAAAGGTAAAATTACTAAATCAGATGGTTCTAATTTAACTTCTGCCGATAAGAAAATCGGTCCTGTAAATGATTTTCTCAATGCAATGTTCAGTGAAGTGCAATTATATTTAAATAATCAACTTATTTCCTATTCTCCACATACATATCCATATCGATCGTATATTGAAAAACTACTAAATTATAATGCTGAAGCTAAATCAACGCATCTTCAAACATCAATGTGGTTTAAAGATACTGCAGGGCATATGGACAGTGTGGCCGATAGTAATGTAGGATTTAAACAACGTTTTCTTCTCACTGCTTTAAGTCAGTCATTTGAATTATTGGGTTATATTCATGCTGATATTTTCAATGAGGAGAAATTTTTACTGAATGGTGTACAACTGCGTATTAAACTAATTCCAGCTAAACCTATATTTTGTATAATGGGTGACGCAGATGCTGATGGAAAAGTTGTAATTACAGATGCAACAGTGCTTGTGAAAAAGGTTGATGTATCACCAGCCGTTAAAATAGCACAAAATAAAGTATTACAAAATCCTAAATTTAGAATAAAATATCCTATAACAAAAGTGCAGGTGAAGACAGAAATTCTGCCACAAAGAATTATGGATAGTACACTTCCAGATCTGTTTTCAGGCATAGTGCCTAAACGTATTATTATTGGTTTTGTTACTAATACTGCTTTCAATGGTACTTATCAAACAAATCCATTCAATTTTCAACATTTTAGTATGACGTTTTTTACACTGTATGTTGATGGAACGCCTGTCTCATTCACACCATTACAACCGGATTTTGATAATAATCTATATGTACAAGCATATTCTACGTTATTTACAGGTTCAGGTATTTATTATACTAATCAATGTAATGATATTTCACGTGCTGAATATCCTAATGGTTATACTCTACTGGTGTTTGATTTAACTCCTGATTCAAGCGCAAGTGCTGCATTTCATACTAGTCCACAACGGCAAGGAAGTGTACGTTTAGAGGTTCATTTTAAAGAATCACTGCCATCTCCTGTAACAGCAATTATTTATGGTGAATTCTCTTCAGAATTAGAAATTGATTTCCAGAGAAAAATATATATTAATTTTTAAAAAAATGTTAAATACAATTGAACTTTATGAAGCATTACAACAAAATTTGCATAAAGATCAATTTATTGGCGTATATGCTGCTGATTAGTTACCTTTGTTTATTCATACATTTCCAGCCGCCATAATTATAAATACTGATTCTAGTGATAAGCCTGGTCAACATTGGGTTGCTGTTTATATATCTAATATGTGTGTGGGAGAGTATTTCGATAGCTATGGTATACCTCCCTATATACATCATATAAGGTTTTTAAAACGAAACTGTCTGTATTATACATGGAATAGTAGACGTATTCAAGGTGATTTATCTCAATTTTGTGGATATTACTATTTTTTATATCTAGCATGTCGTGCATCTGGTTATTCACTGCACGATTTCTTAAAAAAATCTCAATTACCACTATTGATGCTAATGATATTATGCTTTATTCATTTATGAGAGTATGGTGATGTTATTTTTTTAAACTCCGCCACTGCCGGTCCCAAGCCCTGGATGAGAAAGGAGAAGGGTTGGAGGTTGCTACCCCCGTAAAAGAAAATAATCTCTGGTATGTTCAAATATAGGTTAGAACAAGTTCACTCCTAAAATGACTATATTTGCTATAGAGGGTTAGAACGAGTACACCCCCTAAGTGCTATGTTCAAATAGGGGTTGGAAAATATATCATACTCTTTTATTAGCTGTGCTGTGTTCGTAGTCTTATGTATTATCTGCTTTGCTATGTGTTCGTAGGGGTTGGAAAATATGCTCATAAAAGGGAACGAGTTCACCCCTAAAAATGTGTTCATAAAAGAGAACGAGTACACCCCCTAAAAAGTGCTCATAAAAGGGAACAAATACATCCCTAAACTGGAGGTCGTAAAAGACCGTGGGTTCACTGTGTAAGGTTCTCAATTTCCCAGGGGCTCCTGAGTTGGCCAATACTGTTCCAGATCGAACCATTTTCTACTACTATCCAAATACACACTTCAGTAACAACAGCGGCCTAACACAGTTAAGAAATTGAATTTTAAAAGTTTAGTGCGGTGGCCTTGTAACTGAATATTTTTTGGTGAACTCCCTAGCTTTTTGTGGTAACCTCAGGCTTTTCTTTTTCGAGCGACAAAAGAGAGAAGAAAATATAGTGATTGTAAAAATAATATATCAAATTCAGATTTCAACGGATTTACATGTTTCATGGCGTCTACATACCGAAAATGCGACTTTTCGATACCCGTCCTTCCGGTCCGTCCGCTCGGTACACTTTTCTATGCACTCGCCTAGAGGCCATACCGTTCAACGTATCTACACCAAATTTTAAACTTAGGGTTTACATAGTATTCCTACAGGAGATTTTCCAATTTTTTTCCTACCACCTAAAATAAGTGTGGTTTACCAACAGCCGAAAATCGAAAAAAAGCTATTTCCTCAAAAATGGTTTTAACAATTTTGTTTATTTTTCATTAATCAATAGTTAATTAACAACCCTATATTGCAGTATCAGATATTTCTCTTATAAAAATTTACGAGGGGTAGTTTATTCTTGGAGGTGACTTTTTCTCGAAGATTTTCTCAGAAAAGACTGGCAAATTTTTTACACACTTCATAAATAAATATTTAACCTTACAACATGGTATAAGTCAATTGACCTGAAAAATATATAAGTAGTAGTTTATTCTTCGAGTTGAATTTATTCCCAGTGAGTTTCTCAAACACGACCAGTTGGCAAGCTTGTATCTCGACAACGAAGCTAAATTCGAAAACCACAAGAGGACCTCCTTTTGACGTCCATATGTCTCCTTTTGACGTCACGAATCATCTCCCGAAGTTTGTGGACATCTTTCAGGTTCACCCTTAATGAAGCTTATTTCGAAAAGTTAACTATTAACTTTAGGCATTGTTTATCTTTTTTAAATCACAAATGCCGTTATTAATTTTAAGGCAGAGAGCTATTCTGAGAGAATAGATCTTGAAAAATAATTTTAAAATTTAGACTTTTGTTTTTGAGACATTCCAGACAAGACGAGACATTTTACAAATTATCTCGTGTCCAAAACATTTTTGTCTTGTCTTATCTTGGATGTCACAAAGCGCGTCTCATCTTTCTCGAGACATGTTTTATCTCGTGCGCATTCGTTAATACTTGGAAAGGATTATCTTTCTACTCAAAGGATTGTTTTTATAATGATAGGATATTTATGATAATTGCTGCAAACATAAATTACAGTCCTTTTAGTTGAATTAATTTTTATTATTATTATTGAAATTAAATGCAATATCTAGTTTAACGTTGCACGATTATGCACCTACGCTAAGGGAGAATGATGATGAATGAAATGGTGAAATGAAGAAAGTGGGAGGAAAATGGAAAATCCCAAGAAAACACATACACATGCACACGGTATTTGTCCACCTCAAATTTCACTTGGCGCGAAATGGAATCGAGCCACGGACCCCATGCACCATAGGTGAATGCTTTATTATTATTATTTTTAGTAGTAGTACTAGTATTGTTAATAATAATAATAATAATAATAAATGAAGCGAGCTTAACGAGTTGAGTTGATTTTGAGTTTAACGTTCTGTTCAGAAGCTAGGCTATATGAGACGTGAACCTACTGATTAACGTGGAATCCAAACCACATGAGTTCCCGCCGGGAATCGAACCCGGATCTCCCACGCCAAAGTCGCGTATGCTAACCGCTTAGCCACGGAGGAGCTCCGAGCTTAACGAGTTTCAACTGTCCGACTCAACCAACGTTTGGGTGCCTGTTCGTTCGTCTGCTCCATGACAACTTCTCATAAAAGACATTTCATTTTAATGAAACTGGTAAGTACCATCTTTTAGCTTTGCGAAGTAACTATTGCTTCGAATTTGAATCTGCAGAATATAAGAGGTTAAAGTAAGCAAATGGTGCAAGTTTCCACTCATATATACAAAACAATTTTGCAATATCAACTACGTGAATCTTGTCCCATAAAGAAGCCGAAACCCCTTCACCGAAGAGCCCTCCGAGATTTGATCATTGTTCACACGGACTGAAATTGTCGTTTGAGACCAAGACTTTAATATGAAGCCAATAATTTCTTTAAAATAGACGAAAAATTCGAAAGTTATAAGCATTTTCATATTTTTGCCTTTTTCCATAAGGGAGCCGTAGTTCCCTATACTGAATAGCCCCCCCCCCTCCCGAGATTTGATCAGTGTCCACTCGGGCTGAAATTGTCATTTGGAACCAACACTTTAATAAAACTAACTCTATGGCCTAAGGAACCCGGAGGTTCAATGCCACGTTCACAAAAGCTCTGCACTGACTTCTATCCTTAGCTAACTGCATCCAGTTTCTACTTTGTATTCCAATCTCTGCGAGATACCAACACTTTAATACGAAGCAAAATATTTCTTTAAAATAGATGAAAAATTCAAAAGTCATAAACATGTTAATATTTTTGCCTTTTCTCATAAGGGGGCCGTATTAGCTTACACTGAAGAGCCCCACGAGATTTAATCATTGACCTCTTGGACTAAAATTCTCATTTGAAACCAAAACTTTAATATGAAGCCAAAAATTAAATTTTTACATCAATTTAAACTGACTGGGATCCGGTTCACCCCACTATTGTTTAGTTTAGTTAAGTGGTAAATTGTGACAGCTTCACATCATCAAAAGAATCTTTCACTTCCCCGCCCCGCCCCCCAGAAGTTCGTGCTGGATCCATTAATGGAATCAATAGACACTTATCGTATTCTTTTTGTCACCCTTGATTGTGTAGGGGCTCCCTCGTACAAATAAAGAAGTGGTAATATTACAATCAAGGGGCGCTATATATTAGGTATTTCTTTAGTTACACACCCCTAACCGCATAGGGCCATCTTCGGTAGAATAAAAAATATTACGTGATATTCCAATCATGAAAGGGGAGATGATGCTGTAAATATATTTCTTATTCATTTTGTCTGCCCTGCTTATCAGAAATTACTTTCTGTTGGAAGGGTACTGAAATGAGAGGGGCAAAATAAAGCGTCGTACCCCCTCCTACATGGTTGCTCAAACAATTACTAAAGAAAGCATTTTAAACTAAGATATTTAAGATTTAAACTAAGAAATTAAGATATCCTTACATTATGTAAGGATGGCATATTTAGGATTATTATTATTATTATTATTATTATTATTTGAATGTTTTTGGAGTACCGAAATTTTGTGACACGAACAATGGTATGTAGAGGTTTAACATGGGTGGTCATAGGGAGGAAAAACCAGGATTTTTCTCTGTCTGACTCTCCAACGTAAAGATTATGTGCTGAAGGTAAGAAGTATCATCATTCTATAATATAATAGGTTGGTTTTACGTAGAATATCAATTACTTGAGTTTTCCTCCTTCGGGCTACTTACGTTATGTAGTAAATTCAAAACAATTTCAATTCAATACAAATACATCGTAAAACTTTTCCGTAATTAAACATCTAGGGAAAATTAAACATTTAATAGGGAAATCTGTTACCAAAATATCCAAACACGTAGATAGAAGAAATATTGTGAAACTTTATAAAATCCTCCAAATTAGAATTAACATTTACTGGGAAACATTCGTTATGCGCCAGCGAGCATATAGTGAGCAGTGAGCACAGGGGAAATAATTACGAAACTGTTTGCAAACAAAATTAGGGACGCTAATGCAAGTGCGAGAAATTAATCATATTCACGGAGAAATTAAATGTCGACTAAAAGCAGGGAATTCGTGTCACTATTTGGTTCAAAATGATACGAGGAGAAATCGAACCGGGAATCCCATGCACCAAAGGTGAGCGCTTTGCAAATGAGCCACCGCAGCTCGAAATATAAGCCTACTTTTGAAGTTCATGGGTTTACAGTTATGTGTACTTGCAATATAATAAATAAATATAGACAGAACAAATTAACCCTTTACCGGCCGAATTATTTAATAGCATCCAAAAAATTTCTTTTTGTATTTATATGATATAACTTTGCCCCTAGAAACTAAAAAATAATCATTTTAGAGAAAATGAATGCAGAGGTGCTGACTGTTAAAAGGAAGTCCGTACGTTCAAGAATTCACGAAGAAACGCAGCAAATCCACCACTAACATCACGTCAAGTGTTATGACGTAGGTTGTGACTTCAAATACACAATGGCCGGTTTTAAGTAAATCATAACAAAATCCTTATAAAAGTTTAAGAATATGTTGGAAAAACACTGCAAATTTCTTTCTCGCATGCCTATATCATTGTGCTGCTAAAAATGTTGAAATGTTATGTTTCTAAAACATTTTAAAAATCTCTATACTCTCACGTACAGTTTGGATGACGAATATCTGTTTTTTTTTTTTTTTTTTTTTTTTTAAGTGTATGAGTTCAAATTGATTAAGCTCAAAAGGGACATTCAGTACCGATAGTGCTACAATTCACCTTAGCGTCTTGAAAACTATGGATTCGACATTAATATTGATCATTTTCGATTACTTTTAGAAGCTCACACCTCCCATTTCCACCCCAGGTATAAATTTGAACTTCATGAAAACTGTCACTATTCATCTCAGCGATCCGAAAATTATGAATTCAACACTAATATCGATCTTTCCGACAATTTTAAAATGTCACCTCTCTCATACCCACTCCTACGGATGCTTACCCTCCACTATATGTTGCTCCCCAGGTTATGCTTTAAAAGTAGCGGATTTGAACTATCTATAGCCCAAACAAAAATGAATTATTTGGCAGCTATACACTTTTAATAATTAGAATTATAGGTAGGTCTAATATATAATTATATATCGATTTAATGAAAGTACCTAGGGTTGGAAATATTTGAGATGTCTAGGTTGCTGGCGATCAGGGTTTCGGACTGTTGGCGTTGGTGTAATACCAAACTCTATATTACAAACGGAATAGTAGAACTGCAGTGTGCAATGAACTGGGCACACGGTGATAGTATAAAATGATCGATCTTTCTGATTTCCGAGGAGACATGTTTGCTTCAGTCAGTTTTGTAAGCTCTTAAATACACTTTATAACGTTTCAGTATGAGTTTTCACTATTGTTCCTCAATTCTTAATTTGCTAAATTCTTTAATTGGGAGCCATGAATTTTTGAAGTTCTTTATTGTCATTCCACTCACTCATTATATTAATATGGACAATACACTAAACACATATTCTAAATCTGTGATTTTCACGTGTTCGCAGGTTCATACAACCATTAGTCCTAAGCATTAATTGCGACAGCTAGACGTTCAATGATAATGCAACACTGTAAACTTAATAAAAGTTTAGTGTTGTCAGGTCTGGAATAGTAATAAAACAAAAATTAAACTAGTTCCAAATATGTTAGTTTAGTAAAATTATAGTTTCTTATGAACAGAATACTCAATGAAGAAAACTTTTATTGTATTATATAAAACTAGTAATTTTTGAATTTATATATGAAAATAAGAAAATTGTGCACTCAGAAGAGTTACAATAAAATATTAATTATAAGTTATGTATGTACTAAGTTCTGCAGGAAAAATGTATTTTAAAGTGCTTGACAATACTGACGAAGGGTGCTTGGCAATACCTGGGTGTTTGGGAGACGGGTGTATCTACAGTATGTCTCATATAGTGTTGAATTATGTTTATGCCAAGTTGGTGTATATAATGGTACAGAAACCATTCAAAAATATATTTAGGTTGCCAACACTGACAAAGTACATACTTGTGTGTTCAAAGTAAAATGTAATAAACCTCTTTGAGATAAAGCTCTAATTATGTATCGTGGCGGACGTAAGTCTTTGACCAGGTAATGGCAATTGCTTTGAAACAAATACAGAGTATGAGAATTAAATCTGTTTTATTCGTAGTTTCGTGTGGAGAAGAAACAAACTTGTAAACCAAAGGTTTAGGAATAACTCAAGTTATTAATATAAACTCTGCCGAAGATTATTCACTTATATCATCATAAAATAAACATGAAATACTTTTTGAAACGAAGAAAAATAACATACAACTCTGCAAGCGGGGGCAAAGAAACCTAACGTAACCAGACTAAAGACGAATCGTGTACAACATAGTGATCGCGGTTCAGTGGTCAAGCTGCTTGACCAGTAATCTGGAGGTTCTTGATTCGAATCCACGTCGGGCAATCCATTTTTTACTTTAGGACTTTTGATGGCGATTGATCGGCGATAACACACGTTTTATTATATTCAGATATTTGAATACTCGGATGTTTCAATACTTGAACTATCAAATCTTCAGGAATAATAATAATTATTATTATTATTATCTCGTAGAAGATTAAAAATTAGAAACCTATTATCTCTTAGGTCATACCATTACAAGCAGAAACCTGACATTACACAAAAAATATTTCGGTTGTTTAATGCTGCTCATGAGAAGAGGAATTTCTCATCTCGATTCTAAAACAAACAAAATCGGGATGAGACTTAACATTCTACATTCGAGACGGGACAAGGCTAACTCAAATTATCGTCTCGCTTTGGAGATGAGAATCGGGACGAGACGAAAAGTATCGTAAACATTTCTCGTCTTATCTCGATTCTCGAAATAGTGTATGCCACTCTTTAAGTACCGTAGATGCGGGCTACTTGGACCCAATTTTGCAATAAATTCGTTCTTTCGGTCTGTTTTCATCCACGAAAACTTGAAAGTTATTGTCATAACCCATATTAAGTGGAACTACAGGCTTTATTGTACATATCGAGGACAGTTACATATATTGAAAACAAAGCACAGGCGATTATTGTAAAAAAAAAAAAAAAAAAAAAAAAAAAAATGGGTCCAAGTAAGACTCGCGTTCGGGCTACTTGAACCTACCCCCATATTTTCCTACAGAACACCATTGAAATCTGCTCTAAGACTAAGTACGACGTAGGTGTTCCAAGAACAACAATTTTTATATTCTGCAAACCACAAAGAGAACATGTTAAGAGGTACTATCAAATATAATGATTGTAATAGCTGATTACGTTTTCTTCTACAGCTGCACGAGCCCTATCTATATTAGCAGCAAATCTAGTCGTTGATTGGGGCTGCAATTTCAAAAATAACTTCACCCAATCTCGACTCGGAAGATTGTCTTAGAAAGCAATGACAATTCTCCCATGCATGGCTAAATATGACTTCACAATGAATCTGAAATCAAGTTAATCAACGAGGAATCGGAAAACACAAAATTTATCAAGATGAATAGCAAGTTGTAATTCTTCTTCAGTGAATACTTTCAGATGGCCCGGATTCTGCCTTGATCTGTTCTTTAATCTTCTTTATATGGTGGAACGACGTATCTTGAAGTGAGCTTGTGTTTCTTTTTCCGACATTTTCCCCGACTGAATTGCTGCTAAACATTCATCAAGCTGTTATGAAAAATCAGCATATTTTTGACCTCCAGGCAATCTTTTATATTGATATACCATTTTGTATCGGTATCCTTAAGGAAACAATGAAAAGTCCTTACTTGTGTGACACGTGGCAATAGACCTATATTTTTCATTGATGAAGATAACAAAGGATGGGGTGGGACAAAATACCCTTTTTTTCCAGGTCATGTGTACACACTTCATAAATAATGCAATTACGCACACATCTTACTGTATATGAGAAAGTTTACCATGTCAGTTTCATTAACCTATATGTAACTTCTTGTGTTTACTTAGCATTGGTTCCACTTCCTTGCAAATAGTGTCCACACATAAAAGTTTGGCGGTCAATAAATACACTCTTTTCGTCAACGACCTTTCTCACCATTTCCTACTCCTTCGTAGCCTACCACAGAACTAGTTTCAATGTGTGTACGCATGCATTATGATCCCATCTAATGGATATAACTCTGAACTCACTCAATATTGCATTGCATATGGAACTTTAAACGAGTTTTTGGTATGGGTCCAAGTAGCCCCTTAAGGGTCTAAGTAGCCCGCAATCACGGTAACAATTGTTCTGTAGACTGAATCTTATACGTTATTTTATTATTTTGATTGTCAGAGCCCACTGAATTATGGTCTGAATATATATTTTTGTAGCAAATGTTTAATAATTACATCTGCATTTTCTATAAGTTAGTTTATTGTATGCCTCATTGTTCAGTGATATTCAGTTATTTTTATTACAGTTATTTTCCATAAAACGTACAGTAAAATACTTTCTGCATGAAACTTTAGTGGAAAGCTTTCGTTTAAATTTGGGTAGTTGCAGAGGTGTCTCTTGAAGGTACGGAACCCTCCCCGAAATCCCTACGTTTATGTAAGCTTTGTCAAATTTTAGGGCAACTTTAAAACGTTTAATACCAATACGTATTACAATTATTATTATTACTATTATTACTGAAGTGTTGTTAATTGAATGGTTCACCCTGTTCCACCCAGCTCCCTCCTAGTGGGCATTGTGCTGAACAAACACCGTGTATGTAGGTTTTCTCCGGGTTCCGTTTCCTCCCACTTTCTTTATTCCAATATTTCTTTCATTCTCATCATCGACGACTTCTGTAGCTTAGCCGCCATAACATAAAAACAAATTTTCTTACGGCTCTTGTGAGTTCTGTATTCCTATTTTCTACATGAAATTTGCCTCGAAACTTTCCGTTTGAACATTTAGCTAGTTGTAGGTACGTATGCAGAGAGCATGTCCTGATGATCCTGACATTTTTCTCCAATCCCGGCTATTTTGTAAATTCTGCCTAACGCTATGAGCGATTTTACAGATTTTAATACAGTTTGTCTTCAAACGGAATTTGTCTTCTATATTATTATTATTGTTATTATTAACAATAATAATAATAATAATATTACTGTATATTTGAGACCTCAATATTACGTCCTATTCCAATGCAAATAAGCATACTGAAGTTAAGAAAAATGAAAAACAAATTCGGGGTCCTGTATAAGAATGAATTGTCTTATAAGAGATACTTTGGAAAGAAAAGAGGGTGAAAGAAGGTGTCAGCTACTGGACAATATGAAAATCGAACCTTCGTATGCCTTAACAGAAACTAAGTAGGATTTGTCTTCATCACGATACATAGTAACATCCTTTCTTTGCGCAAAAGACATTGGATTATGGATTATATTGATATTTTAACAAAATATACAAACCAATATAAAAAAGGATAGTTGAAGAAAAAAATGTTTACCAATTTTTGTTGAACGAATATATGGAACGTGTTAAAAATGGCGAACGAAAATATTATTATTATTTCTAGTAAGAGTGGAAGAACTTAATAAAAATTTCACAATGACGTTTCACACAAATTTATGACTCATACTAGGCCTGAAGGATGACCCGTTTGTATGCATGAATTGTTTGCAAAACACGCGAAGGTTTCATACAGTAGAAATCGAAATTGTAGACTGTCCCGTCATGTTGTTAGTTTCTCTCGTGTGGAGGAAGTAGTTTCTACTCTAACTTGTAAGAACGAGAGAAATTGACTATTTTTCATGTTATACATTACAAATATCTAAATTATAATTTTTTCTGAATATCCTCGTATGGACTCGAACCCCGGACCCCTAACTCACGCAACGAATTTTCAAGCCACAACCCTAAGACCGCTCTTTTAAGTAAGAGTCAAGAAACACTCGTCTATGTAGCAAATTTGGAAACGTTTACGATTCCAATATTTTATTAACGATGAAACACTGATTTCGGTCATGATAAAATACTATAATCCAGAGGATTCAAGTTTAAATTTTAAAAAAGACTGAAAGTATCTCCGTGACTTATCTCTATTATATTCGGTTATTCTCGTTTTACAGGTATTTCTAATAATCTTGAACGACAAGGACACGAACACAGATATATCGACATCTAATATTTCAAAGGCTCTCCCACCGGGAATCGAAACTAAGACCCCGCCTACTGAACTATCTGATGGGTGGAGTGCCTGGTTCGTTCCCAAGGCAAGTAAGCTTCAGACGGACATATCGTGCTCGTGGATTTTCTCGGGACACTCCCACTATCTCATTCCACCATTTCGTCCATCATAATTCACTTTCTTCAATCATAGTCTTCCTCATCCTAACAGGCATAATCCTTGAACATTAAACGTAAATATTTCATTTTCAAGCTGTTAACACAAACCAATCCGAATCGAAACACAGTTGTATTTAACATTGCTCATTAACGTTTTTTCACAAAAAATATGTAGAAAAAAACATGGGGAATCGTAATTCCATTCAAAAGTAAAGCAGCAGACTCATAATACCTTAACCTAAAACGAAACAACTACATATCGTTTGAAACTTTTCCAAAATATGTACGGATATTCTCAAAAGTGCCAATCAGAATTGGTTAGTTAGTGTGTGGGTCGTTTTCTGTGTCAGTGGGTCGCGGGTCAACAGCATGTGACCCACTGCGACCCACCACCCACCGTTACTCACTGCGACCCACCACTCACCATGACCCATTGCGACCCACCACGCACAGACCCAGTCTGCTCACTGGATTGTAGACATCATCTGAAGAGCATGTTGATTTTAACACTCGACAATAGCCATAGAAACTAAAAACACGTTTCTGATTGGTTGCAGTTTGCGATTGTCCAAACCAGGCCCGCAACTAGAGGGGGTTAAAGGGCCTGGCCCCCTAAACTTTTCGTGGTATCTCCAGACCTCAACACAGAAAATACAATTCAGATATGTAAGAGAATTGTTAATCATTTGTTCCCCCTAACATATTCATGGCCCTCTAAACCTCTGTGGCTGGTTGCGGACCTGGTCCGAACCTTCTGGTGTATGTATTGTGTTGTAATAGAAGAAAATTGTCACTGTGTTGGGGTTGAAGAAGAAAACTGAAAAAGCAGTTGAGATTAAATTTACATTATGGCAGTCAAGGTGGAACAAAACGAGTCCTGCGGGCTTCTAATCCGTTCCTCCTCCTCCTACTACTACTATTACTACTTCGTCTTATACAGTGGAATCATATAGCAAAACTGCACACGTAACGTAAGTAAATCACTTTTTTGAGTATTATTTTTCTATATAAAAATAGAAAAATTTTGGCACTGGTTTGAGCCCACGCCAAAAGCAATTATAATTACTAGTGCACTGCGCTAGTACGCACGGCCACGATGACCGCCAGTAATAGTTAATTGATTTCTGCCGTATTTATATATGCTACGTGGCAAGAAACTGACAACTGCAACAAACCACCTCCTATGAGTAGGCTCGAGTGATTTAAAAATATGCTTCTGAACACTGGTGAATTTGTCTACGTTTTACTTTCAAGGACTCCATTTCCCTTTCCATTTGTTTCTGTTTACTTACCTGAGATGAGTATCTCTAGGTGAAAAAAGAACTTGAGCCATTCTTGGATATTGATATTTGTAGTTGTAATAATAGCAATAGGACTTATAGTACTACTTCGCTAGTTTTTAGAGGAGCTAACTACAGGAAAAAATACATTTTTGAAGCACTGTAATACATAAATTATTATATTTAAAAAATGAAGTAACTGTATGCGCCTAATCATTACGGCCAAATTGCAGTCAAATTAAATGAATTTTGGTATACAGTTAGGCCTTAATTCAAACTTGCATGTTATCAAATTGCTTTCATTATAATAATATCCTAAGGTATAGTGAGGATCCGAATTTTTCCGAAAAAAAAAATTAGTATCTTTCAAGCCGTTCAACTTACGGAGCTGAAATTCAGTATATTATCTCTATTGAAAATGAACAGAACGTCTCCTAGCATTTTTGAAACTTCTCCTTTATGGGGAGGGGCGGCACTTACTATATATGGTAAATTGATAGCGGGTTAGTTTGTAAAAAGAATCGAAAACAATCGATATTAATTGAGACACAAACAATACAGTGCTTCGCATCATACATCCATATATGCTTACCATCAGGGGCCGATCCAGGACGCACTTCTGCGGGGCGGTGGGTTGTAATACTGCTACTTAGAGCTACTTTTAAGAGCTGCGAATACTGGGTTTTATTTATATACAAAATAAGGAAGTTTCCTGTTCTTAGAAGCGATCGCCACCCCTGGATCCGCCCCTGTTTACCATGCGCTTTCTACTATAATAATTGCTGAAGCTTGTTTATTTTATGTAGCGCTTAAAGCACAGGGCAATTAACCCATAAAGTTGTGAGAAAAATAGACAAAATGTGTAATGTAAGCTTCTGTACGTTGGTCTACTGATCTTGAATTGGGACTTAAAAATTTCATTCGTATCGATAATTCAACAAGAAAATAATTGGACCATGATAATTTAATTGAAATTCATCGTAATTTTACCCATGACAAATACTTTACCATTTTATATCGTAAAGATCAGATCCATCGTTATTATAAAAGAGCGGTCCTTAGCGATTGACGGTAGCAATTCAAACTCCGATTAGTTAGAATTTCACCGCATTGTATTACAAGTGTAAACTCTTTAGTCGGTAAAGAGGCCGTGGATCATGTGACAGAGTTGATGACGATGTGTTTTGGTGGGTCAGTGGTTCATGGTGCATGGTGGATCGAAGTGGGTCACGGTGGGTGCTAGGTCTCGGTGGGTGATGAGTTTGTGGATTATGGATCAAGGTTTCATTGGCCCAGGCCATCTGTGGGTTAACTAGTTTGGGTTCGGTTTAAATTTGAAACAATGTGTCCGTTTATTTCAGAAAACGAAACGTAATTTGGTTGTTTTGTTTGAAAACAGACACTATATTGCCACTTTTCAGAATATCCGTATTTTTGAAAAGTTCCAAACGACATGTAATGGTTTCGTTTAGGTTACAAAATAAAAAAAATGAAATCTTTGAGTTTTATGTCCCACGGTTATGCCGGTTAGGCTAAAGGAGACGGTGATAATGAGAAATGAATGGAACGGTGGAATGAAGAAAGTGGGAGGAAACGGGAGAACCCCGAGAAAACCCACGCACACGGTGTTTGTCCACCACAAAGTTCACTTGCCGGGGGCTGGGATCGAATCCGGGACCCCAAGCACCAGAGGTCCGTTTCAGGTTACGTTATTATGAGTATGGTGTTTCATTTTTGAATGGAATTACGATTCCCCATGTTTTTTTATATATATATATTTTGTGAAAACACGTTAATGAGTAATAGGGAATACAAATGTCTTTCGGCTCGGATTGGTTTGGGTTGACAGCTTGAAAATGAAATCTTTACGTTTAATGTCCAACGATTATGCCTGATAGATTGAGGAAGACTATGATAAAAAGAAGTAAATTATAACGAATTGTTGGAATGAGAAAGTGGGAGTTTCCCGAGAAACCCCACGAGCACAATATGTCCGTCTGAAACTTACTTGCCTTGGGAACGAACCAGGCTCCCCACCCATCAGATAGTTCAGTAGGCGGGGCCTCAGTTTTGATTCCCGGTGGGAGAGCCTTTGTAATATTAAATGTCCTCGATGTATCTGTGTTCGTGTCATTGTCGTCCAAGGTTACTGGAAATACCTGTAAAACGAGAATAACCGAATATAATAGAGATAGGTTACGGAGATACTTTCAGTCTTTTTTTTTTAAATTTAAACTTGAATTCTCTGGACTATAGTATTTTATCATGACCGAAATCAGTGTTTCATCGTTAATAAAATGTTGGAATCGTAAACGTTTCCAAATTTGCTACATAGACGAGTGTTTCTTGACTCTTACTTAAAAGAGCGGTCTTAGGGTTGTGGCTTGAAAATTCGTTGCGTGAGTTAGGGGTCCGGGGTTCGAGTCCATACAAGGATATTCAGAAAAAATTATAATTTAGATATTTGTAATGTATAACAACATGAAAAATAGTCAATTTCTCTCGTTCTTACAAGTTAGAGTAGAAACTACTTCCTCCACACGAGAGAAACTAACAACATGACGTCACAGTCTACAATTTCGATTTCTACTGTATGAAACCTTCGCGTGTTTTGCAAACAATTCATGCACACAAACGGGTCATCCTTCAGGCCTAGTATGAGTCATAAATTTGTGTGAAACGTCATTGTGGAATTTTTATTAAGTTCTTCCACTCTTACTAGAAATAATAATAATATTTTCGTTCGCCATTTTTAACACGTTCCATATATTCGTTCAACAAAAATTGGTAAACTTTTTTTCTTCAACTATCCTTTTTTATATTTGTTTGTATATTTTGTTAAAATATCAATATAATCCATAATCCAATGTCTTTTGCGCAAAGAAAGGATGTTACTATGTATCGTGATGAAGACAAATCCTACTTAGTTTCTGTTAAGGCATGCGAAGGTTCGATTTTCATATTGTCCAGTAGCTGACACCTTTCCCCCCTCTTTCCTACCAAAGTATCTATTATAAGGCAATTCATCCTTATAGAAGATCCCAAATTTTTTTCATTTTTCTTAACTTCAGTATGCTAATTTGCATTGAAATAGGACGTAATACTGAGGTATCAAATATACAGTAATATTATTATTATGAATAATAATAATAATAATAATAATAATAATAATATAGAAGACAAATTCTATATGAGGACACATTCTATTAAAATCTGTAAAATCGCTCATAGCGTTAGGCAAAAGTTATAAAATTGTCGGGATTGGAGAAAAGTGTCAGGACCATCAGGCCATACCCTTTGCATACGTACCTACAACTAGCTAAATGTTCAAACGGAAAGTTTCGAGGCAAATTTCATGTAGAAAGTAGGGATACTGAACTCACAAGAGCCGTAAGAAAATTTGTTTTTAAGTAATGGTTATGCCGTCTAAGCTACAGAATAAGTCGATGATGAGAATGAATGAAATGTCGGAATAAAGAAAGTGGGAGGAAGCGGAACCCGGAGAAAAACCTACACACAGTGTATTTGTTCAACACAATGGTTACTAAACGGGAGCTGGGTGGAACAGGTGAATCATTAAATTAATAACACTTCAGTAATAATAATAATAATAATAATAATAATTGTAATTGTAATAAATATTGGTATTAAACGTTTTAAAGTTGCCCTAAAATTTGGCAAAGCTTACATAAACGTAGGGATTTTGGGGAGGGTTCCGTACCTTCAAGAGACACCTCTGCAACTACCCAAATTTAAACGAAAGCTTTCCACTAATGTTTCATGTACAAAGTATTTTAGTACGTATTTAAGGAAAATAACTGTAAAAAAATAACTGAATATCATTGTACAGTAAGGACTATAACAAACTAACTTGTAGAATATGCAGATTTAATTATTAAACATTTGCTACAAAAAAAAAATACACAGACCATAATTCAGTGAGCTCTGAAATACAAAGTAACAAAATAACGTAGAAGATTCAGTCTACAGAACAATTGTTACTTAAAGAGTGGCATACACTATTTCGAGAATAGATATAAACGAGAAACGTTTACGATACTTGTCGCATCGTCTCGATTCTCATGTTCAAATCGAGAGGATAATTTGAGTTAGCCTTGTCCCATCTTAAATGTAATATGTTAAGTCTCATCCCGATTTTGTTTGGTTTGTTTTAGAATCGAGATGAGAAATTCCTCTTCTCATGGGCAACATTAAACAAAACCGAAATATTTTTTGCGTAATGTCAGGTTTCTTCTTGTAATGGTATGACCTAAGCGATAATAAGTTTCTAATTTTTGATCTTCTACGAGATAATAATAATAATTATTATTATTACTATTATTATTCCTGAAGATTTGATAGTTTAAGTATTGAATCATCCAAGTTTTCAAATATCTGAATATAATAAAACGTGTGTCATCGCCGATCAATCGCCATCAAAATTCCTTAAGTAAAAAAATATTGCCCGATGTGGATTCGAACCAAGAACCTCCAGATTACTGGCCAAGTACCTTGACTACTGAACCATGATCACTACGCTGTAAATGATTCGTCTTTAGTCTGGTTACGTTAGGTTTCTTTGCCCCCTCTTGCAAAGTTGTATGTTATTTTTCTTCGTTTCAAAAAGTATTTCGTGTTTATTTTATGATGATATAAGTGAATAATCTTCGGCAGAGTTTATATTAATAACATGAGTTGTTCTTAAACCTTTGGTTCACAAGTTTGTTTCTTCTCCACACGAAACTACGGATATGACAGATTTAATTCTCATACTCTGCATTTGTTTCAAAGCAGTCGCCATTACCTGGTCAAGGACTTATGTCCGCCACGATACTAAAGAAAAACATGACTGGTACAGGCGTTAAAGCGTAATGCGCGAACATGCATCATACCATTCATTTTTATTTGTAGGTCTATAGATTCACATATATATGATATGTGTAGGTTGTTATTCGTAAGATAATTTTATGCCCTCGTTTTCCCATAAATTTTCAGTTTTGTGTTTTCCGGAAAATTTTCCGTCTTCCGTGTTTTCGGAAAATTTTCCTTTTTGTTTTTCAGAAAATTTCTGTTTTTTGTTTTCCGGAAAATTTTCCGTCTCGCTTTTCCGGAAAATTTTCCGTCTTCCGTTTTTCCGGCCATCCCTAGTTCACATTTGATCACAATGTGTTCCTGAGGTCCCAAACACGGGCCTGAAGTTCTTTCAGAAAATTTCAAACGGAGAAAACCTCAAAAAGTTGCCCAATGGAATTTACCGTCTATAGGAAGGGAAGACAAAAGATATGGCACTGCAGTTTCTCAGTTAAAATTTGATCACGATGTGGTTTTAAGATTCCAAACAGTGTTTTCAGAAAGTCTGAGACCACGGCTATCTTAACAAAGTTGCCCATAATTACGATGGAATTTACCGTTTGTGGGCGGGGTAGTAAGAGGGCTCGTGGGTTTACGGTTTAAATTCGATGCAATGTTTTAATGAGGTCCCAAGTAGTAGTTACTAAAAATAAAAATCAATCGGGAAAAACAAGAAAATTTCAATGGCATTTACCGTCTATACCCAGAATAGATACAAGGACCCACGATTTTTTGGTACAAATTCAATCATTATGTGTCTCTGAGGTCCCAAGTATTGTTTTCAGGAAATTTCAGACTGAAAGCTCAAAAGGATTACCCAAAAATACTACGGGTAGGATGTCATTCAATTTCAATTTGAACACATGTGATGTTCAGGTCTCATTGTATTTTCGGAAAAATTAAGACCTGAAACCTAAAAAATTTGGTTATAATCTATTTTAAGTATATCTTATTTTAAATTGAGCGAGGGATAATGATGGTAACCTGACCTCCTTTTGATGCAAGCTGATTTTATTATGGATGTGATGTCTTGAGGAGAGATTTAAGAAAATGCTTGAAAGCGAAAATGCAAAATTTGATTACAAGTACTGACTCTTGATAATATAACACGCAGGGATGCTATAGAAACACGCACACGCATATAGAAATAATTTTACACGCATATAGAAACAATTTTGTACGCACATATATTACAGTAAATATAGTATGTGAGAACAAATTAGTATGTTTCGACGTATTTCCAAAAACTGAACACCCTTCGAAAATTCAGGGTGAGCCTTGCGCCTCGTTGCGGACGGACATCATAAATTAATCTAGAGGTAGGCGCGGATATAAATCGCTTCCACATACATACCGCATCCGCAATATCTCGATGAAAATCTGGGTGTCGATAATCTGGCTGTCGATGATTTCGGAATTTTTTTGGTGGGGGGTCGATGTTATGTACTGTCGATTTAATGTACCATCGATGAACTGTCCTGTCGATGTTTTTGTAGATATTCGATGTTCTGTTGTCGATGAATTCATATGGAACCATTATTAAGCGTGAAATTAAAAATTTAATTTTTCCAAACTTCTAACCCGCACTAAAGTCAACTCTTTCTGCCCCCTGTCATTCGAAGGCTCAAAAATTTCACACCTTTAACGGCATCTCTAGCTACGTCACTCTCTTACCCAAGACAGAATTCGATTTTTCAACTAGACACAAATAACTATTCAGAGCAAAGAAAGCAAAAGTAAGCTGAAAATGAAATAAAATCTGAGTTTAACGTCCCACGTTACGCCCTTTAAAGGAGACAACAATTAAAGCAAGCGAATAATGGAAGAATTAATGGAATGAGAAAGAGGGAGGAAACGGCAGTACCCTGAGAAAACGGACGGGAACTATGTTGTCTACCACAAACTTACTTGGGCGGGGATCGAACCAGGGACCCCATGCACCAGAGGTAAGCGCTCTACCACTAAGCCACCATGCCCCCCCCCCAAAAAAAAGTAAGCTAAAACGAATCCACTATTTTAAATATCTTCACTGCCATTATCGTCTAATTATAATTAAGCTTGGAAATTCGTAACACAAATATGAAAGTTGCACAACGATGACATGGGCCTAATTACTTAAAACAGCAACTAAAAATCTCATTGTGAGCGTTGGTTTCTGTAATTTGTTTAATGTTTTTCCACAATTTTTCGCAAATCTTTGGGCCCCTTTCGTTAACGTCTATTCTTGTGGACAGACCCTGATTAACGTCAAGGCTAAGTAAGCTGGTTTCTCCGAGGGCGGTTTGCAGACTAGGGACGGCATATTTGTCTCTCTCTCTCTCTCTCTTTCTTTTTCTTTATTTCTTTCTTTCTCTCTCTCCCGCCTTATACAGGGTGTTTCAAAACAACACCGACCACGTTTAGGAGGTGATTCCTGACACCAAGATAAGACAAAAAGTATAGACCAACTTAGGTGCACAAGTGCTTCGTCGAAAACATGAAAAAATTAACTTTAAAGGCCCATAGCTCCAAAGCTATGAAACCTACCGTAGTTGGGTCAAGACTGTACTGAGGAACTAATATGCGTCCTATCAAAAATGTTTCAGAATCCTAAGGTAGTCACGCAACAATTTTTATACAGGCAGCTTGACTACTCTCATTTAATTGGAAGTATTCAACAACTACCTCTACAAAAATTATTGCAGAAGTACCCCAGGATTCTGAAACTTGGATATTTGGATAGGGCACATACTAGTTCCTAAGTGAAGTCTTGATCCGACTACGGTAGGTCTCATAGCTTTGGAGCTATGGACCTTTAAATATTTTTTTTCATGTTTTCGGCAGCCTGTAACTCCGAAAGGAAGCATTTGTGCATCCTGGTTGGTCTATACTTTTTGTCTTATCTTGGTGTCAGAAATCACCTCCCAAACGTTGTCGGTGTTGTTTTGAAACACCCTGTATATCGGAGATAAAATTAATTTATTGTATTACGAACTTCCCATGTTGGCGTTTCTACATTACATATGTTTTTCGAGATCAAAGTATAAAATATTAATGCATTCAAACAGAACAACAGCAACACTTCCAAATCCAGTAAACAAAAATATATTTGAAACATAACCTAGGTTGCCAGAGTATGCTAATATGGCCCTGTTTTCATGCACAAGCTGCATATTTCACAGAATCTATTTTGTTCATTGATTCACCTAATTTACTTATAGTGTTGTGAAACCGGAAATACAAGTTTTTTTTTTCAAATCAGAAAATGAACCCATTCAGAAAGTAGGATCACAAAATTGTACCTTATTACTGCACCGGAGGGTAAAACAGCTATTTCTTCGAGCTCCCTTGTGACTATATTGTAAGGTTCCGCATGTCTCCATAACATGCGATAACCATGTGTGTACTACACGTGTTAATAGTAAACAAAAACAACGCAGACGACGGACCCGAAGAGGAGTCTCCCACATTCGCCAGCAGTCGGCAAGACGAAGATCACCGAGGGTAGCCGACACTCCAGCATAAAAGAGAGGAGTGCGCATCAACAAGCATCAATCTATCCAGGTTTATCAAACCACCTAAAGCCCTAAGGCGCCCGGCCATTGGGTTTACCTTACCCTTCCACGACGCTTGGACAATTGAGAGAAACCTATCCTTAAGGCGTAAGACGCACGGTCATTGGGTTCCTTTTCTCTGTCACATACATACATACATATATGTATGTATGTATGAATGTATGTACGTACGTACGACTCCCAGCCCCAAAGTTACTGATCTTATACTCACATTACTGTTCACTTAATGTTTAAGAAATAGCCTATAAATGGGATTTAAAAAATAACATTTTTTTAGAAGTACGAATAATTTCAGTTTACTATGGATATTTTTTTTTCATTTATTGTCGGATAAAAACAATTTGTAACATAATTTTAAATAAATATTTGAGGGGGCCAAACTAAGATCCTCGTGCCCCCTAGCTACGTTCCTGAATAAAGGTCATTTTCGATCATTTTTAAATATCTCTCCCCTCCCCTAAGCTGCACCGTCAAAGTGATATAACAGAAACCAATCTGAGGTCCGAACCTCATCTATGTTAGGAGTCACAAACATAGTCACTTTCAATTTTATAATATAGATATACTGTTGTAGTATAATGTTATATCGCCCAATCCTCGATGTACCGTATACCTAAGGAGGCTACAAGTTATATTGATAAACAATTATTCAACGTATAAGCATCCGCCCATGAAATCAAACTCGCGGTCACATGCACTAAATTTTTTGTCAATGTCATGAAAATCTTATTTCGATATTAATTTCATGAACACACATTAAAAATTTCCAATGGATGCTTGAGCCCCGGTGCCACGGCCATATCCATGTAGTCGGCACCTACGGTGTACGGAATTACCGATGTTCAATACTACATTTCTCTTTAGTTTTGGAAGACCACCACTAATATGCTTTGAAATGAAATGAAGTGTCCAGTTTAACGTCCCATGTTTATGCCCCAAGGCTAAGGGAGACAGTGATGATGAAAAATGACTAAAATGGTGGAATGAGAAAGTCTGAGAAAACGGAAAACCGTTAGAAAACCCACGCACACCGTGTTTGTTCACAAAAATAGATCGCACGGCGCAAGATGACACCTGTGTCTCTTGAAAACGAGCAATATCTACAGGAAACGCGAAGAACCAACTCAGAGAACGACATACTGTAGCTATATGCTACAGAGGCAGATTGACTCACACGGATTGCATAAACTACTGGGAACGCATTCACTCCAGCGGCATTTTTACTGAAGCTAAGAAATTCAAGTGAAAGATGTAATAATTTTTCTCTTCTTTTTTACGTAAAATTCATGTAGTACCGGTACTTGTGCAAGACTCTTGGTCTTGATCTTGATCTTGGTCTTGCAACGGGATTCCTGGTCTTAGTCTTGGTTTTCACATTTCGCAATAATCGCATCCATTACGCTTGTAGTAGTCATAGACACAGTACTTTGAGCCACACCAGAATCTTCTGACATTCCGACCTGGAATCTTGGATCACTCGCGTAACGCAAGAAAACCCGCATCTTTTCGTCATTGCGTAGTGCACCACCCCGAATTTCGGTTGATTCTCCTAAAAAATGTGCTAACTACTCTACATTTTCTTTCATGAACCTATAATGTTTTTTGTAATCACAATTCGCAACATTTCTATGCAGCTTACAAGTTTTTCTACGTTGCGAAACAACCATATACTCTGCCATATTTCGCACGGAGTCACCTACTGAGCTGGCTCCACAAATTTGGAGAAGTTACTTGCATCACAAAGGAATATCTGATTTTTATTGATGTCAAATGCGGAGTATTTACTCTGCTCGAGAATAGAGGCGTGGTTACTCCAAAAGGTCAGGGCTTCCCCGAGGTCAGCCGAGACGAGTGGTGCTCAGTTCTCTTTTTATTGATATTAATGCGAGTAACTACTCCAAAATTGGGAATAATGAATAACTTCTCCGTTTTATTGATATCACCCATTCTTTAACTTGCATAAAATCGGGAATTTCCAGAACATTATCAAATGTTTCTATTGCACAGTGAATCTACTGATACGCTTACGATACGAAAACAATTATACTGATCCTCGATTACATTTAATTTTTCTTTCTTATATGGACTTAAATTAATTATTCATATTTCTGTCCAAAAGATAAGGTGGAAGAAAAGTCATCTGCTCATTCATAATAATAATAATAATAATAATAATAATAATAATAATAATAATAATAATAATAATAATAATAATAATAATAATAAAAGATTTAAAGAAATTTTCGGAACTGAAGTTTCACACCATATAATAATTAGATACTCGCCCTTTTGAGGTTTTCTGCTCTTCACGTTCTTTTACCTATTTCGTAGAAAGCGATCTTTACTTAAAAATCCCACTCGTAAGTTGACAGTCATCACGCGCACTTCGCATCGAACCACACTATAGTAGCCAAGCCACTGAACTACACCTGCCCGCAGACGGCGACTCACCAATGGTTGCGAAATACGTGAAGACTTAAATGCACTCCACGTAGCAAAATGAATGCAAAAATGCCCCAATAGGAATAACTATATGTAGTAAAGAATCAAAAGAGAGAGAGAGAGAGAGGGAGAAAGTACACACGTAGTCATCTGGTATGAATGATTTTCATAAAGTACACAGCTTTATTTTTATCAGCATCATAAAAATTTAATAAAGAAGTTTTATTCTGCTTTTAATAACAATCGTTATCTCACACATTACTGTTACTAAACATAGAATTAAAGTACAATGCATTTTTTAAGAGAAGAAAAAATGCACTAAATAGGCCTGTATCTCGTATGAGTTTTTGCTTTTTAATTTGTTAATGACGTAAACATACAGAAAAAAATAACCCTCGATTCTAATTCAAGATATCACTCTGTCACCTATAACTAGTGATATACATGCTACAATTTTTGCTCTATACGTTCGACCGTTTTAAAGAATATAGCGTACACAACCCCCCCCCCTTTACGCTTGTTCTTTCGTAAATTCGAAGATGATTGAGTATGCGCTGAACTATAAACATAAACATACTGTTAATTATTATTTAACATTCACTTAAGACAATTGGACCGTTTTACTATCTATCATTACTCTTTATAATAGAACTACTTAGGGTGAGTGTGCAGTCGTCTCCAGTAGTCAGCCATTTTTGAGTAACAAGCAATTAAATAAGCAGTAACAAGCAATTAAATAAGCATGCGATAACCTGTTATCAAACAAATAGTCAACTAAAACCTAAATCAGAGCTCCAGTAGTCAACCTCATTTGTTCTGGCCTGGTGTGACTTCTCATAGCAGAAAAGAAAAATGTTCATTTGAGGTCTGCTGTTGGAAGTGAGCAAAGTGAGCATTTTGTTAATAGAAACATAAGGAAGAAGTTTACTTCAAAGTTAAAACTATATTATTGAAAAAAAAAACCGAGTTATTGCTTTCTTCGATGCATGAATGTATGTAGTTTGTTAAAAAAAAAAAAAAAATCCTGGTTTTTGATACAGAACAAGATATTGCGTAGAAATAAGGGGGGCTGACTACAGATTGCATTTTTGATAACGTTTCTCGGTAGTCAGACATAGGCTAACTATGGAAATGACCCTTGACTTCATTTTCCAGTGGTCAGCCCCCATTACTTTCAACGGACGACTACTGGATACACATACTCCAGTAGTCAACCACCTATCATTCATACAAATTAAATGCACATTTCTACAACTGAGACACCTAACTAATACGTAGAAGACTTTCCTAACGATTTAACGAAAAAAGTAGCTATTATGAAGTCACTAATTGCATCATGCAAGCATAATACAGTTATAATACCAGCCATTTCAATTCTTATATTTTCCTGGAATTGAGGGGGAAAAAAGATTAAGAATTTATGGCTGGTCTGAATTCTCTCTCTAAAATTTAAAGGACAGGTAATGAGTATTTTTTTTTTACCCTGATCATAGGTTAGTCTTTTAATCTAAGGTAACTATGAGGAAATCAGGGATATCAATATCTAATTGATTTGATAATTTAAATTACTCCGCACAATGTCGCGTTTCTGCACGTTTTTAATTCCAAGGTTGCAACTGCTCTTTAACTATTATTACTATTATTATTATTATTATTATTGGTATTATATTATTATTATTATTATTATTATTATTATTATTATTATTATTATCTGTTCCGTTCCTAGAGTTACCTGATTGCCGAAACAATACAGAATAATCATAAATATTTACATTCTATTCTAACTCATGCTTCTCATTCAGTACCTCATAGCCTAGCTACACTTTCTCATAGTAACCCACTTGCTTTCTATCAAAACCTAATTAAAAACGCGGTTTATCTTTTTATAAGTAAATTCACTCATAGATGCATGTTAGCATATCTTGAAGAGAGACAGCGGAAACCAAAGAGTCATAGAGTGTCATTTCAAGAATTCTAACCAAAGAGGGCTACCTGGCTGCTGTGAAAGTTATTAAATACTTGAAATCGAATCTTCATGAGAAAACAAATAATGTTGAAAGTGTTCTTCAAGAAATTAAGGGGACGGCTGACCGTGAAGAAAATATGTCTAACATAAGAACGCCTGATTCAGAGTTTCTTTCAACCGGTCCAGACATCCTCTACTGGAATAGACTCAGTGTCAGATGATTTTGCAACCAGGTGCGTTGAGGATACTGTATCCAAAGAGTCTTTTTGTTCTACACTAATGAACACAGATAGGGCTATTCTTCTGTCCGAAGAGGATCGATATGCTACATCAGTACTTGCTAGTGAGATGTTCGATAATCTTAGTCCTAGAACATACCAGATTTCTGCAATTAAACTTCTAGAGCCTACAAATACATCTGCGATATCAGAAATAGATGTTACGTCTGACTCAAACCAGGAAACCAGTACATCCGTTGTGGCACCTTATGGTGAAACCACGCAAGGTGAAAGGTCTGCTTCGGTTTCTACAATCGGTAGTGCCATAAATAACTTCACATGATCTCAGAAGAAATTCAAAGAGAACCTTCGTCAAACATTTCCATATCATCTGCCTTTGATCAGTATCTTTTCTTGCCAACTCCAATCAAAAACAAAATTATCAAAAATGTACCCAGAGAAAAAGTTCCAAGTGCAATATCCTCCCAAGAGTGGAGAAATTGTCAGATTTTAAAGAATGAAAAAAAAAAGAAAACTAGAAAAGGAACGTCTAAAACGAAAAAGGGAGAGAATAAAGAAGAAAGGAAAACCTGCAAAAGTCAAACAGAAAGAAAAAGACTGTCAAGCCAAGTAGCACTAGTAGTTCGGAAGACGAGATGCAAGATGTTGTTGAAAGCTGTGTAAAGTGTAAGGCCTAAGAAGAATTCATAAGTGACATTGAGGGCGACACATTTAAATATATTGGGTGTAATTTTTGTCATCACTGGTGCCACTTGAAATGCACGTGTCTTAGAGAATTATCATACGGAGAAGCTACTAAATAAGTGTCTGTGTGTCCTGAATCTGCTTAATGAACTTCATATTAAAGGATTAATGTCATAGCTAAGTATAAATATCAATGTAAATATAAATAAGCCTATATATTAGTTTTAAATAGGCCAGTCTAGGCCGAGACACATTTTTCTTAGTTTATGGTAAGTACAATAAGTCTTTTTTTCCTATATCGCAGTAGATTTTCCACGTAGTTTTTCTCTGTAGGAACTCTGAGTGCAATATAATTGTCCCTTAATTTGATAACTGGGGAATTGGTCTCTTAAGGCTGTGTCCAACCCTCGGAATGCGTTGGGATTTCCCTATATAATAACATGGCATATTTCTTTCCAAAATATTATGAAAACTATTTACTTTATACATTTCAAAATTCGTCCAAATGTTTGTTAGTATTAATATTGCATGTTTACTTTTACTTTTTCTTGCTGGGGCAATATTAGAGCGCGCTAATTAAAAATTAATTTTCTTCCATTTAAAATCTGTGTAAGATAATGGCTGCATTTTGCAACAGCGCAGAACAGCAGATAGGAGGCTAAGCAGGTAGGTTTCTTTCCTTCTCTGTCCCCCGGTAGGTCACGTGCGCGAACTTTGGGTTGTCTCCGAAGATGAAGAAACAAATGGAATGCAGATTGACAACAGATAAGAGCAAAGTCTATTTTCTCTTTTTTCATAGATTTTCAAGATTCCATTGATTCTACATAAACGTCTCCACGAATAGTTACCTGTAGAGGCCTATTGGAGCTAACGACGTACGAAAGTTTCAGAAAATATGTCTATGTTCCTTTCAAGTGAGGGAAGTGTTCATTTATAAAAGTAGTTTTGAACTGTATAGTGTAGAGTAAACTAGCTTATTTGTCGCATCAACTGACAAACGTTTACACAGAGATCGAAAACGATTTATGCTGTTGTGATGTATAGCAAGCTGAAAAATAGTTAATATATGTGTAAGAAGAAAACGACCGAGAACTGTTTTTCGATATATCATATCGTTTATGCTCTATGAACATCAATATTGAAACCGGAAATAGTAGTAAATTTCTACCAGTTCCGGTTTTCAA
Source organism: Thermobia domestica (assembly GCF_964235325.1). Taxonomy (NCBI): domain Eukaryota; kingdom Metazoa; phylum Arthropoda; class Insecta; order Zygentoma; family Lepismatidae; genus Thermobia; species Thermobia domestica. The sequence continues at coordinate 124,196,114 of NC_137458.1, read as the reverse complement.
TAGAGAGATAGGATTGGAGAGGGTACATTTTCTAGAAACGTTGAATCAATTCCCTAAAACCGCTTGTCGCTAGATAATATAGTTTTTCATTTATGGCCCGTAAGTTGTCCATCTCTATTACTTCCGATTTATATAGAAGATTGACGGAGGAGATGAAACCTATTCTTAGGACGCTAAATCGATTTTAGAAAACCCCTCGCGATATCTCTTGCCGCTTTTGGTGTGATACCTGTTAACAGACAGACGAACATAGCCGTTCTGTTAGCTCAGTGGTAGAGTGCTCACCTCTGGTGTTTGCTCCCGGTTCGATCCCAGCTCGCACCAAGTGGCTTTGTGGTGGATAAACATCATGTTCGTGAGTTTTCTTATTTTCTTCCACTTTCTTCATTCCACCATTTCATTCATTCTCATTATCACCGTCTCCTTTAGCCTAGTCGGCATATTCGTCGGACGTAAAACACAAAGATTTCCCTTCATTTCTAAATAATAACCTAATGCATTCTACAGTGTTCTGTTCTTGGCTAATGCCCTAATAATAGCACCAGATTGATGAAACACTTGCAGATTGATATGCCACAAAATAGATTATTATTTATGTCAAAAAAATGTAGCACAATATCTGCCAGGTAATCACTACAAGCAAGAATCTATCTATTTCGTTCAAATAGTGTTCCCCATGAGACAAGACGAGAAGTAAGGTTTTCTCGTCTCGTCTCCTAAATTTAATAGGTCTCGTCACGTCCCGATCCTCGAAGACTTCTTTCGCTCTTGTCTCGACATTTTATTGTTCTGTTTTGGTACTTCATGTTTTTAAGAAATTATGCCCTAATTTTTCTTAATTTCATCTGGAAGTATCACAACCGTTCCTCGTCACGATTGGTCCACAAATAATATGGTATAATAACATTTAAATCATACTTATTATTGGTCTAAATTGTGTAACGACTTGCCACTTTAAACGTAGATAAATGCTCTTCATTGTTTTCGTATCATCATTTTACCAATTTGTAGGTTTTTACATATGAATCATGTAACACTAAAACAGTGTTTGAGATCAAAACTTGGCTGAATCAGTGCTGCCCACGGGACTTGAGAAATTTCTCGTTTCGAAAACGAGACGATAATTGTTGTATTTCTTGCGCCGTCTCGAATTTAAAAAAATACTTTTCGTGTGGTTCTCGAGATTATAATCGATGAATTTCTGGTCTCGTGGCCAACAAACGTTCAGAATGGAATGAACCTGTGGACTTGCGCGGTGGTGCGTCTGTAGGGAGCAGGTGCATTAGCAACGGCTAGAAGTTTATCCAATCATTACGTGAATAGAAATAAAAAAAATACATAGTTTCAAATTGCTAAAATTTAAATACAACACAAATATCGACCAATATCCAGTTTTTGTTTTTCTTACGTCATAGTGAAATATTAACCAGTATAAACTGCTTGCAGATATGTACTTATGAAGCGCTTGTAGAGATGTACTTATAATATCGATTCAAATGCTATCATAACCAGTGGCGTATTTAGGATCTTGTTTCGGAGGGGAAGGCTTGAGAACCAGTAAGCAGCATTTGTGTTGTACATATAATGTGAAAAAAATAATAATAAAATTATTTCGGGGAGCTCTTGAGCCCGAAATCCTCCTAAATGCGCCACTAACCAAAACATATTTATTATTATTATTATTAGAGCATAAATGTAAATTATCCTTCATAATATTACTAATGGAGCAAACTTTTCAGTGCTGTATCTCAGTTACCTAAGTTACACGTTATCCAGGTATTCGCCAAGCGAAATTGTAGGCCGCGAGATTTTGATTGAGATGTTTCACCCGCAAATCATCATCAGATCAAGTATTAACTCTCTTCTGATGGATGGTCAACTACAAAATAGAAGTAGGCCTATTTATGAATGTGGATATATGGACTAATATAGCTCTCTGTGGATATACTTTTATTGATTCAGTGCGATTTGTAATCATTCCAATTTGAGACAAGGTTCATGTATCGGCCAAATTTGATCGAAAATTTGATATTCCTCAGCTAAAAATAATAATTCTAGTTTGCGACCAACCGGTAATTGGTTCTTTAAATGAATCAGGAGAGTAGAAATAAGGTACACGTTGCCAGATATTTTTCCCTAAAATTATGAAGTGGTATGAACTACATGGGGGAAACAACGATAAACATCTCTTTGTTCACAAGTGACGTAATTGTAGATTCATAAGATGTAACGTAACTTTGATCAGGAAACTGAGTCCAAATATACTATATAACACACACACGCACACACACACACACATGTATATATATATATATATCGGGTGTTGCAAAATAAGTGATACAACTCTTGGGAGGTGACTCCTGCCACTCAGACAAGAAAAAAAAAGTTCTCTTGAACTTTAGGCTATCGGACATAGTTTCGTATCTACAAGGTGCCGAAAGCGTGGGAAAATGACTTTCGGACGCCAATAGTTCGGAAACTATCCAACGTAAGAGGGCGGATAAAAATTTTACTGAAGAAGTCATACCTGCTGTATTAAATTTTGCATGTTTCACAATCCTACCATGCACGCGCAAGGGATTCCCCAAAGGAACGTAGGGAGTCCCGGTTAATCTACCAAATGAAAATTGGTCTAAATGGATATGAATTGATAGGGTTTCTACCAGGTAACAATAATTCGTTTGTATTAAGTCGATATCTGGAACAAATACAAAATGGCGGATATCTTCATGCCTGTTGTGTGTGGTTGCATAATCGCCAGGTACGGATGCTGGCCAACAATGACGTTCTGAGTATTAAGTGTAGCGAATTTGTACTCAAATGCTTTAGAAAGACATCTGGAGTATCGGTAGAGCACAACAGATGAAGCAGGGTGATTTACATGTGTGGAAACACTTAACAAAAAATGCTCAGAAATGCACTCATACTAAGTAAACGTGAGTTCAAAGCGTCGGAAATGTAAGGAATAGCATCAAGAACATGAAAGCCATTGCCAATTCACCATTTAATATTCCCTCACACTGATGCAATATGATGTGCACGGTTGCATACCAATAAGGATTCAACAATTGAGGCCAGGTTGAAATTGTGCGAGGGGATTCACTAAGAAACTGGGTAAACTAAAGGAATGTCACTAGTGGGATCGCATGATCGATATTGAAATGTGGCCAACGTGTGTGTGGATATCAACATGTAGCTAATGGACGTCGCACTACTGTGTGGATGTCAACGTGTCGCACTACTGCTGGGACACCGCCCCACGTGCGAAAAATAGGAAAATAACTACCTGAGGCCGTGGGCTCCCAGTAGGACTGGAAACTGCGACCACGCAAGCGCTCTAGCCCTGAGGCATCAAGGGAGCCTCACTTTCACTCTATTCATTTCTTTGAGGAGTACCCGCTTTGTTTGGCAAGCGCTCTTGTACAGCCTCCCGACATGCTTGTATGTTTCATTTTGTTACTTCTACTGCACTGTTGTAAACAATCAGAGCTTTAAGACGTTTCTTCCTATCTCTCATGTCGTTTTATTTTCCATATGTATGGTGTTCCAGCAGTAGTGTTACTTGTGCCAAATTGGTTCATTTTCGTCTTTGTCTTGGCATGTGCACTGTGTGTAAGATACAAATTTCTGGAGGTATTTTCCTATATTTCGTGTACGTTATATGTCCCAGAGGACGTGTGACATGATACAAGTTTGTTATTTTCACGCTCTATCATAATTTGAAACATTGATTAAGAGATTTGTTTTCATATGTGTCGCATGTGGGACAATGTCCCAAACAAAGAGGGACATTAATACAATCGTATTCTAGTTACGTTCTACCAAAAAGTGCACCAGATGTAATAGCAGAATGTACAACGTTATTTTCCTAGTTTTCGCACCTGGGGCGGTGTTCCAGCAGTAGTGGGACATGTCATTTGTCCATTAGCTACATGTTGATATCCACACACATTGGCCACATTTCAATATCGATCATACGATCCCACTAGTGACATTCCTTTAGTTTACCCAGTTTCTTAGTTAATACCCTCGCACAATTTCAACTTGGCCTCAGTTGTTGCATCCTTATTGGTATGCAACCGTGCACATCATATTGCATCGGTTTGAGGGAATTTTATTGGTGAATTGGCAATGGCTTTCATGTTCTTGATGCTATTCCTTACATTTCCGACGCTTTGAACTCACGTTTACTTAGTATGAGTGCATTTCTGAGCATTTTTTGTTAAGTGTCTCCACTCATGTAAATCACCCTGCTTCATCTGTTGTGCTCTATCGACATTCCAGATGTCTTTCTAGAGCATTTGAGTACAAATTCGCTACACTTAATACTCAGAACGACACTGTTGGCCAGCATCCGTTCCTGGCGATTATGCAACCACACACAACAGGCATGAAAGTATCCGCCATTTTGTGTTTGTTCCAGTTATCGACTTAATACAAACGAATTATTGTTACCTGGTAGAAACCCTATCAATTCATATCCATTTAGACCAATTTTTATTTGGCAGATTAACCGGAACTCCCCACGTTCCTTTGGGAAATCCCTTGCGCGTGCATGGTAGAATTGTGAAACATGCAAAATTCAATACAGCAGGTATGACTTCTTCAGTGAATTTTTATCCGCCCTCTTTACATTGGATAGTTTCCGAACTATTGGCGTCCGAAAGTCATTTTCCCACGCTTTCGGCATCTTGTAGATCTGAAACTATGTCCGATAGCCGAAAGTTCAAGAGAACTTTTTTTCTTGTCTGAGTGGCAGGAGTCACCTCCCAAGAGTTGTAACACTTATTTTGCAACACCCGATATATATATATGTATATATATATAAATTGCAACTTACCAGATTAATATGGTGTCGGGCCACCTTTCGCCTTCAGAACGGGCCCTTTCGCCTTGATGCGACGTGGGATGGAGGCATAGAGGTCGTGAATGGTAGCAAGTGGAATTTTACACCATTCCTCGTGTAGGGCATCTGCCAGTTCTGTGAGAGAGGATGGAGGTGGAAATCGTCGCCGGAGTCGTGTTTCCAAGACGGACCACAGATGTTCAATTATGTTGAGATCTGGGGATTGGGCGGGCCAGGGGAGGTGTTGAACTTCATCCCGATGTTCCTCAAACCACGCTGCAACAACGCCAGCTGTGTGAATGGGTGCATTATCATCCCGGAAGATGGCGTCATTGTCCGGGAACAACATCCGGACCATACGATGCAAATGGTCCCCTAAAATTGCGACATAATCGTTGGCAGTGATTCGTCCGCTAAGTGTGACCACACGACCCAATGAAAACCATGATATGGCGGCCCACAGCGTCACCGAGCCGCCGCCATGTTTCACAGTTGGGCGGAGACACTGCAGATCATAAGCTTCTTTGGGCGTTCTCCACACATAAACACGGCACGTGGTTGGGAATAGGGTGAAGGATGACTCATCCGACCATATCACACGTTTCCAGTCCTCAACGGTCCAAGTTGCATGGTCGCGGCACCATTTGCGACGTGGGAAAGCGTTATGGTTCCTGATGAGCGGTTTGGCCCGTGCAACACGACCCCGTAAGTTCATGTCATGTAATTCGCGGCGGACTGTGATTGTCGAAACAGGGTGGGGGAGGTGCTGATTGAGTTCCTCCGTCACTTGCTTCGCAGTGGCACGACAGTTCTGCGTGACAATGCGCTTTAATACCCGGCGTGACCTGTCACTCATGATTTTCTTCCGCCCACTGTTCCGCTTCCCCGATGTGGTTTTCCCGTGTGTTGTGTAGGCCGTCATCACCTTCGACACTGTCCCACGCGACACAGTAGCCACTGCCGTCACACTCACTCCACATAACCACGCATCAACAATTTGCCCTCTGAAAATCTGAGAGGTCTCCCATTTTACACTACCTCCGTCTGTTGCAGCCACTGGACACTGCTGTTCCTCTGCGCCAGGCGTAGTATGGAGTATGGAAACCGACCTAACACACAACCACCAGCGGTCCGGCGCTGCGGGCGCCACGACACCACTGCCAACCCATACATCTGACGTGTTGCCAACTACATGTGTTTCCATTTTTCTGATCACCTTCTGTAAATCAAGTTTTGAGTCAAAATCAAGTAAAAAATATTTCACTTGCTTATCTTTGGAATACCACTATCGGATCCAAATGATCTAGACCCTCAGAAGTATTGTAATATTTATTTATTTATTTTGTATTATTAGGCATAACAGTAATATATGCCTATTACTGTTATGCACACGCATGAAATGCCATGATTTGTTCTTTCATCTTCCCAGATATTTCTTTTAAAGTTGTAACGATTTATTTCGCTTTCTTCCTTTCCTCAGAATTTGGCCTAGGTTGACTATTCTCCTGGGTACTGAAGGTACTCCAGGCTATCCAACCGTAACTTAAATTCTATTTCCACAACGAGAAAAAAAAACTTAAGTTAAAATATAAAAGAGAAATAAAATAACATCTGCAATAATGAAGAAAGGAAGATTTAAACGAAAGAAAGAAAAAAAATAAATAAAATTAAACTATACTTCGAATCAGGATCTTTTCTCCTGTTGAGACCACTGCGAGAAGCACTGTAACTGTTGATAATATCCATAAAGTTTAATTCCTTCCTTCTGAAGACCACTTGCCAATATTGTTAATCCAGCTTATAACTAAGGGATATTCAGATCTCATAACACAATGACGACTACTTCGGACAGTACAAACTAAATTTATTGTTAGAACAGAAAGAAAAAAAATAAAACTACAATGACAGAGCTCTCCTTCCTGCACGGAGAGGAAAAAGATTGAAATACATTGCAAGTGGAAAAAGAAAAAAAAAGTATAATTAGGTTTGAAAATTTAATCCCAAATTATGTTCTTAATTCCAAATTTTGTCTTCACCAAACCTGCCTTTACAACCATATCTACGCGAACAGAACATTTATTTTAATGCACCTCTTAAGTTTCCAAATGAAATTTAGTTCAGGTTATAGTTAGTTTCATACAATATAAACTCTGTTTCGTCAATCCGATTCTTAGTGCAAGTACATTTTTGCATTTTGGAGATTTAGAATTACATAGTACAAAATTACAAGTTCTGTTTATATCGGTTGACCAAAAAAATAAATAAATAAATAAATTGTTATGTTGCCTGAATTCAATTTCGTCACAATTTAGTATTAAATTTTACAATTGTTTTTAAACACTATTACATCATTCGAAAGGAAGGGGGGTAACATTTCTTTCGCCTGCTGACATACATTAGGAATGCAAAAAAAACTATTACAAAGGTTTACGGCATACTTGTTAAATCGGTTCACAAACTGAATACAATTTTCACCCAACAGCTTTCCTAATGGCTGAACACCCTATGAAAGTGGCAGCGGTGGAGATAGAGAATGGCCGGGCCTACATAAACACACTGAAGAAATAAAATATCATCTGCCTTCGAGCGGGCAACCTGTCTATCTCAGGCGCAACACGTCTCTAAATACACACTTTCTTCATATACTTAACTATTTCTTTGCCCATGGCTCATTAAATCGCAACTTCTCCAGTGTCACTTTTGTGTAGCACAAATTTTTAACTACTGATCGTATCTGCCAAATATTTCTTTAAGTTACAGGGTGAGCGGACAAGCTTCAGGTAATTCCATTATCACAAGCATTTATGTTAACAACATGCCAGCAGGATAGAGAGAGAAAGCAGTGAACGTTCTAAACATCACCCCCGGTGTATCATTCCATACTTAAAGTTTACTAGAAGGGTCCTATTAACCACAAACAACAGAGCCAATTTCAGATTTTGGTACACAATAGTTAACGATACTAAAACTAACCTAACTGCTATAACTAACAAACAAAGAAATAAATTCACACAAAACGGAAGAGATTTGAGCGAAGATTTGATATGGAGAGGTGCTAAGCTAAGCGTAGATTTTTGATATTTGAAGTTCCAACCGAGACAAGTGGAAGTGGAAGTGAAGGGAGAGGAAGGACGAATTCTATCACCCAGGCGACTGGGGACCCATGCTTGACCGGAAAGATTTACTTTAAACAATCATGTTTCTAGATTCCATTACTCTAAAGAAACTCATATAATGTTATTTTTATCATTGTAGAAACAATTTACAAAAAGCAGGCGTATATATATTAATTTATCTTTGCTCCCCCCTTTTTATCTGATATATAAAAAAAATATAAATTTTCGAAAACCGATAATTTTAGTTCCTAGTTTATAGTTTTGATGGAATTTATGATAATTTATAGAATTTAGTCACCAATTGATCCGGATTGAAACAAAAATTTAACCAACCATAGCAACCATCTTCTCAAAAAAACTTCCTACACCTGGAACCTTCCTAGTCACATGGTCTTCTAAATTTCAAAGCCTGCTTCTCAAAATATCGAAAGTAGCTGCATCCCAATTTCAAACAAGAGACTATTGTTACCTGAGAGGTCTTGAAGTGCTTTTCAGTCCTGGATATGACCGTTCCTCCGGACAGCAAACGCCATTATAGCCGGTACTCGTGCATATGGATACGGAAGGAAAGTTCTGTTATTTTACCTTACATGTTTTTTTTAATCTGTTTATAGTAGTTAGTCGGCCTTCGTTTCTCACCCTTCGTCCACTCCTGAAATTCACTAACTACAGATCACATTATTACGTGGTTCGTAGGTGTTTAGTTGAAATTTATTTCATCTCAGTTGCCTGAGATGTTAGCACTACTCCATAGTCACGCGGAAAAAGGACGCTATCCCCTCCCGGCGAAGATAGCTTCACTTCGCCCCCCTTAATTTCCAATTGGTAGATTTAATACCGGGAGATTTTTTTAAATTTTAACATGCTTATCCACCTATTAAATGTGGTAAAATAATTACGATTAAAATAAAAATATCTAAATTATAACTACTTGAATGAGTCTAGTTTCAATTTCTTACCAAACAAATTAATTGATATTTTGTTTTAATTTCGACTTTTCTCACTTTGTGGCAGCACATTCACGCACAGCGAGGACTATAAACGAACACTTGATGTGGCTTTGGATCGAACTCGAAGGGCGCCATTTTGGGTCCTCAGATCCCAACGATCTCATACTAATATAAACAATTATACATGAGCGGAAAAGGGACCGTCTCATCTTCGGGGCCCACCGAAGAAAAATAAATTATCTCGATCGAGATTATTTATTTTTCCATCTTGATTCCCAATTATTTAATTCGAGTTCACACGACACCAAAGCTAACTCTTACCTAAATCGTCAATGAAGGTCAGGTACAAGACAACAAACACGACATAACATTTAACAAGCCTTACCAATGAAAGGAAAAAAAATATGACATCCTATTACTGATAACACACGACATAAGTAACAAAGGAGAAGAAAAAAATCCTAACCTATACCTACAAAGATATTAGCTAAGAGAAAAGAAAAAACTTCTTAAACTATATAAAAAAAAAATTTTCAGGTTCCACTGACAATTCACATTAACCCGCACGACATAAAGTTACACCTAAGATTCAGTCAATGAAATCATCTGCAAGACATCAACATCACATACACAAATAATATGACATAAGACTGTACCTAACCAAAAAAAAATAAAGTACACGAGAATGGAAATACACTACTAATGGAAGAAAGAAAAAAATCAATATGACAACATGACATGGAAATACACTAACAATGAAAGGGGAAAAAACGCAATGTGACATGACAACGAATTTATACCTATCTTAACGTAAGGAATATCTTCCTACCACTAACAAAATCACAGTATAAAACAATCACATACCATAATAAAAATTCAAAGACTTACAACTTTTTTTTTACTACATATCCTATAGCCTGTTTTGGTTTCTATTTCCTTTACCTTCTAATCGTTACGTAATTTCGTCTTGTATGATGTGAGGATAATCACGGAGGAGTTCTAATCTCTTCTCCTTGGTACAGTCAAATAATTTTAGGTTTTGAAAATTTTGGGTTCCTATACTTTCGCCTTTCAACGTATAAAGAATGGCGCTGTTTTTCAGAATTTTCTGGACCACATAAGGGCCGACATAGCCTTTCATAAATTTATACGTTTCATGCTTAACTGCAGATGAAAGGTAATGGGTTTTTACCATCACAAGATGTCCCTCTTTCAGGATTACCTCTCGCCCAGTTTTCTTTATCCTTTTTCTTTCAACTTTTGAGGTCACGTCCGGGTGAATTTCAAGATATTTATCTCTAATATTTAAATTATTTAAATTTGAGGGCCACGGAAATGATTTCTTAAAGACTTCCGCCGCTGAATACGATAAGAACAGTTCAGCAGGCGTACAGTTTATACTACTACATAAGGAATAGTTTAAAAGTTCCTGCGCGAGCTTTAATACCTGACTCCATTGCGTTTGTCTCTCCTGACACTCCAGTCTAATGATACGATTAAGTTCTTTATGGCTGCGTTCCGCTAGGCCATTCGCATTCGGGGTGTAGCTGGAAGTAAGAACATGCTTAATACTGTTACGATTACAATATCCTTTAAAAAGCTTAGAAAGGAACTGTGGGCCACGATCAGAGATAATAGCCCTGGGATAGGGGAACAGATAGAAATATCTCCTTTCCAACACTGCTTATCTCCTTACCGTGGGCCGTTTTAAGTGGAAAGAAACACACGTACCGAGAATAAATGTCTATTATTGAAAGAATATAATAGAAACCATGACTTCCTGGTAACTTCCCCACGATGTCCAATCCTAATCGTTCATGTGGCATTCTTGCCTCTATGCCACAATCATCCTTTGCAATAATGCGGTTCGCGAATTTTGTTTCTGCACATTTTATACAATTTCGTATGTATTGTTTTATACTAAGCTTTACCCCTTTCCAGTAAAACAATGACCGACAAAACGACCAACATTTCCTCACTCCGAAATGTCCCTTGGAATGAATTAACTCAACGATTTTTGTTGTAAGTTCCTGAGGGATAACTAACAGCCACTGATTAGTTTTACGATTTTTGATATAAAGGAGATCCTGATGAACCAAAATATGATTAGATTTAGAAACGGTATCCAAAGAGGACCGAAGTTTAACACAAAGGGGGTCGGTACGTTGTTTTTCCTTAATTTCGTTAAAGTCTAGAGCTGAAGAATCCTGTACCGTAAGAAAATTTACATACCGGAGCTCTTGTTCTTTAGTTACCTCAGGAGGATTTCGGCTAAGTATATCAGCAATTTGATTGGACCGGCCGGATAAATGTTCGAAATTTAAATCAAAACGTTGCAATTTCAATAAAATTCGGGTGGTACGAGGATCCAAGTTCTTCATTGTAAACGCATGCGTAACGGCAGCGTTATCACAATGAATATATGTAGTTCGATCCAAAACATATTGAGAAAAATGTTCGCAGAGGAACAGTACGCCTAAGAGTTCAAGTTGAAAGATTGATAAAGATAATTAATGTGGTCGAACACGACGACTAGCATAAGCTATCACCACAGGGTCTGCTTCCGGAGAAGGGTATTGGCACAAATAGCCTGCTAAATTCTCTGCACAAGCATCCGAATAAATATGATAAGGAAGAGAAAAATCCGGTTGGCCTAAAGCTGGAGGTTGACTAATGATTTCTCTTAATTTGAAGAAAAGTTCTAGCAATTCGGGTGTCATCTGAAATTTCTTATCCTTTTTAAGAAGGTCGAAAAATGGAGCTGTTAGTCCTGCGAAGTTAGCTATGAACTTACGTCTCCAACCAATTAAACCTAAAAATTGCCTGACCTGTTTCTTGGATTTTGGAATAGGAAAACATCTTATGGGTTCGTTGTGACGCGGGTCTGTCTTAACTTCCCGACCACTTATCACATGTCCTAAGAAGTGGATCTCTTTCTGCAGAAAACTACACTTCTTGAAATTCAAAGAAAAATTAGCCGACCTAAAAATTTCAAAAACACGTTCCAAATGTTCAAAATGTTGATCTAAAGTGATGCTAGAGACGAGAACGTCATCTAGATAGACCGTTACGTACGATTTCGTAAAATTTTGAAAAAAACTATACATTACATTTTGAAAAATAGATGGAGCACTTTTAATTCCCATCGGAAGAACAGTCATTACATATTGTCTGCCTAAGTAAACAAAGCTGGTACAGTTATACGAAGAAGGATGAAGTCCTATTCCGTAATAGCCTGACGAGCAATCAAAATTACTGAAATAGCATGCTTTGGCAACACGATTGAGGATGTCCCCAATCGGCTCCACTTGTATTTTAGATGAAATTACCTTTTTATTGAGATATCGCGTATCAAGGACTGGGCGTACACCACCAGAAGCTTTTTTCACACAATGGATCGGGTTGCGGTAAGGAGAAGGTTGTTCTTTGGCGATCCCTAACTTAATCCATTTTTGAAGTTCTTCTTCGAAAGCTGCCTGCATAGACTGCGGGATAGGATAATACGGACCGACAATAGGCACCTCATCCGTCAATTCGATCCTGCACAGGGGTGTTCTAACTCTTCGTGGATACTCAGAAAAGAGATCTCTATTTTTAATAAGTAAATCTTGTAAGCGTTGTTTCGAAGGAGTCTAGATCGTCTCGAGAGGAAATATAAGTTCGAATTTCATCTTCACTGAGATTAGATTCAAATTCCGTCACCGAACTAGTTTTATTCTCCAACCTAACCGAATCTGTCAATGAACCCACTTTAGACTGATCTATACTATTAGAAGTTTCGCTTACTATCGCAACTATCTTTTCTACTGACTTGAAAAGGACTAGTTTCGATTTCAACCATCGAAATAGAAACCGAAAGTATGTTCGGGTTTGTGGTTTTAATAACAATATCCTTCCCGGAATTATCCTTCAATCTAACTTCTCTTCTACATCTATCAATCACTCCTTGGAACTTGTCCAAGAAGGAACAACCCAAAATTAAATCAGTCCTTAAATATTTTATGACAAAGATTGGCACATCAAAAATCCGGTTCTGAATGTTTAAATTAAAAGTTTGAACACCCTGCACAGAAAATTTCTCCTTGCCGGCAAAGGCGCCCAAAGTCAATCCTGAATATGGTCTTAACTTAGCAGATGGGAATTTCTGTTTAAGTTTTCTCCATATCTCCCAGTCCATCAGGTTCAGATCTGAGCCACTATCTATTGTACAATTTAACGTTACACCCCCAATATTACCACTTACTACCGGAGACGATGAAAAATAATGTTCACTAATTGGTTCTGATATTTCGTCTTCTACTACAAAATTTACATTGAAGCAAACTGATTGTTGATAAACATCAAAAGTCTGAGAAATTTCATTAGGTTCCAACGATATTAAAGTTTTAGGAATAGTTTCTAACGTCTGATCAATTATAATGGGGTCTTCATCCTTACCGCAGCCAGCTTCCCCCATTTCCAAAAGTGACTGCCTTTCTAGTTTTCCGGAGCCGGAGCCCGTCTGTCTGGGGTCGTACTATTTCCGTTTATGTTTCCCGAGTTATTGGTAAAAATTGTGTTATCACTATTTCTCTCATTACTTTGACCGGAAGTGTTTTCTGATGACTCATGCCTATAGTTCGAATTTCCATTTCGACTACCACGCCACCTTCGTCGTAAGTTACGATTCCTTCCTCGGTACGATCCAAAGCCTTGATTGTTTTGCGCGTTTTGACCATTCCGATTATTTCTATTATCATTACCGTATCCTAAATTATCTCGGTTAGTACGTTGACTGTCGAAGTAGCTAAGAAAATCAGTTTGACTCCCACTTTCTACTTGTTGAATTTTATTTTTGACGACTTTAGCCTGTTTGGCAGAGAACCGTCTCGCAGGAGGTCTTAAATCACTCGCGTGCGCGTTTGCGTGACCCGACAGTGCTGCAATCTTAGCCATCAATTCATCGATGTCTGAACACGGGCTTACCATGAACAACCGCGAATCCTCAGCCGGCAAGCAACCCAATAAAATATCTATCAATTCGGACTGGTCTGGCACTTCAGTTATATTGAAATAAACCTCAACTATATACCAAGCAAACTCAAGGAGTGTAGAAAATTTCGACCTAACGAATCTTAAAGCTTGCAAAGCTTTCTTATGGATCCTTTCCATACTAGCAGAACAATACTGTTTCTTAAAAAGTTTTACAAAATCTTCATAACTTTTAATATCGCGTGTCACTGATTGTAGCCACGCTTCGGCCCCCCTCATCAAACACTTCGATACTATTAAAAGTTTTTCGGCATCAGACAATCTATACATATCCAAACATCGTTGTAAATTTCGCAAGAAAGATCGGCCTGCACCTGCTGTCACCTCGCCACTAAAAACCGAAAAATCTTTAAGGTCTTTAGGTTTGATAATAGACGATGAGAAACTAGGAGAATTTTGGAAACCACTATTAGGTGAAAAGAAAAATGGGTTAGAAATTACTGGATGAACATCAGGTTTTTGGCCTTGCCATTGCCATTGAGATTCCAAATTCGGGGTGGTTGTCATAAAAGAAGATCCGAAACAATTTCCTAAGTTAGTACCCTCAAAAATCTTGTTTTGCCAATCACCTGCCATATAATGATAATTATCATTACCACTCGACAGAGGAGGAGTCGACAGGTTGTATACAAAAGGATTGTTAGTTGGGATATTCCTATTCCGGTTACTTGTTTGAGCAAGCCCGGTTTCAAAGTTCACGTGCGCTCTTTTTCTAGGAATTTCGTGATCTACAGACTTGTCACTTTTACTATCCTCATGCAAAGCTAATTCTAACTTTTCTAATTGCTGTTTCAATGCTGTTACTTCATTTCCTATTTCGCCTTGATACTTCTCTAATCTTTCATTTGTTTTGGAATTCTGTGATTTCAGCTCGCCCACTGCGCCCTCAACTCCATCCTGCTTACTTTTAACTTCTTGTAAAACAATATTCTGCGCTTCTATCCTCTCAGGTAATTGTTGCAAACGCGTATCCTGAGATTCGAGCCTACTCAAGGTTCCCTTCATATTATGCTCAAGTGTTTGAATTCGTAATTCATTACTCTCGACCTTCGTGCTAACTATCCCAACATTATCCATTAATTTCTGGCTTGCTACTTGTAATTCCTCATGAGCTTGTATTTTTACTTGCTCCAACTTAGAGGATAATTGCTGCACGTTTATAGCAGTTCGTTCAATTTTAGACTGCACCTCAGTAATTTGAGTCCCAAATTTCTCGAACCCTTCGTCGATTTTCTGGTTAACTTTACTCGCCTCCTTTTTACTACTAACTACCTCGTAACTAATTTCGTCTATCTTCTTGAACAGCTTTTCCATCATTAACATAAGACCGTCTTCTCGCGAGACAGACGACACAGTACAATTGTCTCGTAAGACAGGTGACGAGGTCGCGATGGGTGCATTGTCAGAAATACCGTTATCAAGCGTAAACTCCTTGTTTCCCTTTTCGGGATCCTCGTCATTGCCATTGTTAGGCTGAGGTAGCTTAGCTGCTTCGCACCCTGCACATACCCAACGGTAGGAATCAGCGCTTACTAAAGCAAACATGCTAGAGGTATTCTTCATACCTACACAATCAAAATGAAACCAGCGAAGGCAACTCTCGCACATCACGGCTTTCACTTTCTCTACTCCTTCATTACTGACTACTTGATGCGCATTATCACAACATGCATATTCTTTTTGCTGAGAACCCGAACAAACGCTATCCCCATCGGAGCCACTTCCACGAGACGCCATTTTACAATCGCTTTACAAACACAGTTAGCATAAAACAAAACAAAAAGACATTGAAACTTTCACTTCAAGAACACTATATACTTATATAAACACTCATAAGATATTTCCAGTCAAGCCTCCAGTCCCAGCACCGAAAAACAAAACTCACCCACCATCTCTCCACTTCACTTCCACTTCATATGCTTAATATTTGAATTATCCATTAATATTATTACACGCTACTTCTCGAGCAGTACTCAGACAAGAGAATCATCCTAAGGCTGGGTCGCCACTTTTTAATGTAACGATTTATTTCGCTTTCTTCCTTTCCTCAGAATTTGGCCTAGGTTGACTATTCTCCTGGGTACTGAAGGTACTCCAGGCTATCCAACCGTAACTTAAATTCTATTTGCACAACGAGAAAAAAAACTTAAGTTAAAATATAAAAGAGAAATAAAATAGCATCTGCAATAATGAAGAAAGGAAGATTTAAACGAAAGAAAGAAAAAAAAATAAATAAAATTAAACTATACTTCGAATCAGGATCTTTTCTCCTGTTGAGACCACTGCGAGAAGCACTGTAACTGTTGATAATATCCATAAAGTTTAATTCCTTCCTTCTGAAGACCACTTGCCAATATTGTTAATCCAGCTTATAACTAAGGGATATTCAGATCTCATAACACAATGACGACTACTTCGGACAGTACAAACTAAATTTATTGTTAGAACAGAAAGAAAAAAAATAAAACTACAATGACAGAGCTCTCCTTCCTGCACGGAGAGGAAAAAGATTGAAATACATTGCAAGTGGAAAAAGAAAAAAAAAAGTATAATTAGGTTTGAAAATTTAGTCCCAAATTATGTTCTTAATTCCAAATTTTGTCTTCACCAAACCTGCCTTTACAACCATATCTACGCGAACAGAACATTTATTTTAATGCACCTCTTAAGTTTCCAAATGAAATTTAGTTCAGGTTATAGTTAGTTTCATACAATATAAACTCTGTTTCGTCAATCCGATTCTTAGTGCAAGTACATTTTTGCATTTTGGAGATTTAGAATTACATAGTACAAAATTACAAGTTCTGTTTATATCGGTTGACCAAAAAAAAAAAAAAATTGTTATGTTGCCTGAATTCAATTTCGTCACAATTTAGTATTAAATTTTACAATTGTTTTTAAACACTATTACATCATTCGAAAGGAAGGGGGGTAACATTTCTTTCGCCTGCTGACATACATTAGGAATGCAAAAAAAACTATTACAAAGGTTTACGGCATACTTGTTAAATCGGTTCACAAACTGAATACAATTTTCACCCAACAGCTTTCCTAATGGCTGAACACCCTATGAAAGTGGCAGCGGTGGAGATAGAGAATGGCCGGGCCTACATAAACACACTGAAGAAATAAAATATCATCTGCCTTCGAGCGGGCAACCTGTCTATCTCAGGCGCAACACGTCTCTAAATACACACTTTCTTCATATACTTAACTATTTCTTTGCCCATGGCTCATTAAATCGCAACTTCTCCAGTGTCACTTTTGTGTAGCACAAATTTTTAACTACTGATCGTATCTGCCAAATATTTCTTTAAGTTACAGGGTGAGCGGACAAGCTTCAGGTAATTCCATTATCACAAGCATTTATGTTAACAACATGCCAGCAGGATAGAGAGAGAAAGCAGTGAACGTTCTAAACATCACCCCCGGTGTATCATTCCATACTTAAAGTTTACTAGAAGGGTCCTATTAACCACAAACAACAGAGCCAATTTCAGATTTTGGTACACAATAGTTAACGATACTAAAACTAACCTAACTGCTATAACTAACAAACAAAGAAATAAATTCACACAAAACGGAAGAGATTTGAGCGAAGATTTGATATGGAGAGGTGCTAAGCTAAGCGTAGATTTTTGATATTTGAAGTTCCAACCGAGACAAGTGGAAGTGGAAGTGAAGGGAGAGGAAGGACGAATTCTATCACCCAGGCGACTGGGGACCCATGCTTGACCGGAAAGATTTACTTTAAACAATCATGTTTCTAGATTCCATTACTCTAAAGAAACTCATATAATGTTATTTTTATCATTGTAGAAACAATTTACAAAAAGCAGGCGTATATATATTAATTTATCTTTGCTCCCCCCTTTTTATCTGATATATAAAAAAAATATAAATTTTCGAAAACCGATAATTTTAGTTCCTAGTTTATAGTTTTGATGGAATTTATGATAATTTATAGAATTTAGTCACCAATTGATCCGGATTGAAACAAAAATTTAACCAACCATAGCAACCATCTTCTCAAAAAAACTTCCTACGCCTGGAACCTTCCTAGTCACATGGTCTTCTAAATTTCAAAGCCTGCTTCTCAAAATATCGAAAGTAGCTGCATCCCAATTTCAAACAAGAGACTATTGTTACCTGAGAGGTCTTGAAGTGCTTTTCAGTCCTGGATATGACCGTTCCTCCGGACAGCAAACGCCATTATAGCCGGTACTCGTGCATATGGATACGGAAGGAAAGTTCTGTTATTTTACCTTACGTTTTTTTTAATCTGTTTATAGTAGTTAGTCGGCCTTCGTTTCTCACCCTTCGTCCACTCCTGAAATTCACTAACTACAGATCACATTATTACGTGGTTCGTAGGTGTTTAGTTGAAATTTATTTCATCTCAGTTGCCTGAGATGTTAGCACTACTCCATAGTCACGCGGAAAAAGGACGCTATCCCCTCCCGGCGAAGATAGCTTCACTTCGCCCCCCTTAATTTCCAATTGGTAGATTTAATACCGGGAGATTTTTTTAAATTTTAACATGCTTATCCACCTATTAAATGTGGTAAAATAATTACGATTAAAATAAAAATATCTAAATTATAACTACTTGAATGAGTCTAGTTTCAATTTCTTACCAAACAAATTAATTGATATTTTCTTGTTTTAATTTCGACTTTTCTCACTTTGTGGCAGCACATTCACGCACAGCGAGGACTATAAACGAACACTTGATGTGGCTTTGGATCGAACTCGAAGGGCGCCATTTTGGGTCCTCAGATCCCAACGATCTCATACTAATATAAACAATTATACATGAGCGGAAAAGGGACCGTCTCGAAGTTTTATTTTTTAAAGTTACATTCCTTATTTTGGAAAGCAAAATATTGATGATAATGTTTTTAGTTTTGCGATTCCTCTGACGTGTCTCCTTTCTTCACCACGCAAGAATCGAGATTTAGGATCAAAAATAGTTGAAACAGGAAAATAGGGAAAGCGCACACTGACAAGAAGGCTTGTTACAAAATACAACTAAAAAGATATAGATAGATAAGATTGTCTCATTTCTGACAGCAGCCAGTCTTGCCTCCCGCAACCTTTTGTTCTTCCGACCATATGATCAGGTTGTCAACGAACATAACTTCGAAGATATGCACTCCCCGCATTTTTAGATAAATGATCTTATCTCATTTCGTAACTTGTTTCCCTCCCCTACCAACTTTTTGAAGATCACTGAGGAGCAATGGTGTGAATGGATCAGATATCTGCACCTCCACGAACAGGAAAAGAAATCCTGTTTATATGCTTTCCAACGCTGTCATATTTATTTGTAAAAAGTAATATTAATGAACTATAAGAGCTAGATTAAAAATAAAGTGAACAAGTAGTATTGGGGTAGGCTAACATCTGGAGAAATTTTGAATTGCGTAAGACAAATAGTTTTCATAATATTTTGGAAAGAAGTTCACCATGTTATTATATAGATATTGATGATCTCAGCTGAAAACGTTAGACACGGCCTTAAATTCCATTAAAAAAGTCAATTCTATAGTGTGGCTGAGTACTGGTTAAAGTAATGGCTGACCTTTGGTTTTCATAGGCTGACTACTGGTTATTTTAGGGTTTCTGGTATTTTCTTTTATCTGTGTAATTATTTATAAAAGATTTCCTGTGTGAGCTACACAAACGTAAAATTTAAACACTACTCTTTGTAATGGAATACGCAGTAAACGTTATTAGTAAAAAAAAAAATGATTTTTTATACTTTAATGAAGTTGAAAATCTCCTTAAATGGCCGACTACTGGCACATTTACCCAATTGTTTATTTTTTTCTTTTTAATATCCTTCATGAATATCGATTAACTCAGTCAGAAATCTGAATATCCTGTGGCCGAGTCAAATCTTTAGGGTTTTCCAGTTGCCTATATCAGTGGTTCTCAACTGATGTGCCGAGACACCGGTGTGTCACGCAGTCCCCAAGGTGTGTCCCGAAATTTTAGTTTTAAAAATCATGAAGAGTAGTTAAAATCGAGACAGACTACCAGTTAACACCTCCAGCGGAAGCAATAATGCTCAGTGCTACATAGAGTCATTATAAAAGATACTATTATAATAGATATTATTACTATTTATAATTTTAAAAAAATATCAAACAAGTGTGTCGCGATGTCCTGGACGTTCAATAAAGTGTGTCATCAGTCAAAAAATGTTGAGAAACACTGGCCTACACAGAATGGACCATTTATCTTGATACGCTCTTGTAACTCTTAAATTAATGGACAGAAATCTTACAACCACACAAGTTATGTAGTGCTGCAAACTGAGAACACTACACTATTACAAACATCGAGAAACATCCAAAATCTGGAGGGTTCTATGAAAATAATAATGCAAGTAACATAGACGGGGTAATATACATCATAAGTCGAATGTTATGGTCATCATATAAATAGAAACAAAATCACAAAGAACTGAAAATTTTGCTTTCAAAGGAAGTCATTTCGGAAAAAAAAAAAAGTGTTCGGGTAAGTGTCATATACATATCATATGCTGTCTACAGTAATTTGATATCTCAAGGGCCAGCGGTGGGTCAGTGGTAAAATAGGATGGATAAAAAAGACTTTCTCTCGAAATTTGAAAACGGGTAGTGCGCAAAAGTTGCTACACGTGGCAGAGGCTTGGCACACAAAAATTGGGATTTTTCGGATCACCCCTTGTCCTGCCGCATACGCCTTGAAAATTTAAGATTTTAAAATGAAATGAAATGAAATCTTTGAGTTTTACGTCCCACGGTTATGCCGGTTAGGCTAAAGGAGACGGTGATTATGAGAAATGAATGAAATGGTGGAATGAAGAAAGTGGGAGGAAACGGGAGAACCCCGAGAAAACCCACGCACACGGTGTTTGTCCACCACAAAGTTCACTTGGCGGGGGCTGGGATCGAACCCAGGACCCCAAGCACCAGAGGTGAACGCTCTACCACTGAGCCACCGCGGCCCCCAAATTTAAGATTTTAGTAAAGCTCCAACCCGCTTAACTCTACAGTAACATCGTCTGTGACGGCTTGTAGCAGTCTATAATAGAAGGCAAGAAATGTTCAGAGCATAAACTTAGTCTCATTCAAGGATGTTATAAAATAGAGGATCTGCCCATACGTATCTTCATCCTAGGAACTCACTGAAGCCGAAAAACAACTTAGCATCGTCTGAGCTGGTACGTCTGATTGGCTACTCTCGTTTCCGCCATGTTTGTTGGCTCGAAATATTGCGATCTTAGTGGCGCGGAGCGGGCAGAGTAGGTGTGGCGGAACTGTGACGTATGGCTTCACGATTTTGCTGTATGGGCAGATCCTCTATTTTTTAATATCCTTGATATCATTGACATTAGGAAGTTTTTAGAATACCTTAAATGTGCAGCTCTCTGTTTTGCGTTCGGGACCAACTCAAAACCTAGAGCTCCCGACGAGGCCGTGGCTGCACTGCGTGCTCCACACACCTACCCACGTAACTAGATATGTCTCTGTCTATCAATATAGCTTTTAGTTGTAATTTTCAGAGAGATAAATGCTTCTTCGATGCAAATTTGGGCATTCGTTTTCTCGGTTCTAATATCGCTTTAATTATCGTCTCTCTTTTTTTGAAACCATAGGCTTTGAATGGTACTTCTGTCACAAAATTTATAGTTCGCTCGACGACTTGCGTATGGCAAAGAAACATCACTGCAGATTCGTCTACGATCGCGCAGGTTTTGAATGTTGTCCTCTATACACCTAATAACATCCTGGTAATAGGAGGCTCTGTTACATCGGTCGCAAATCGGTCAATCATTTCGTGGTAGTAGGCCGTTTCAAATCTTAGCCGGGGAACAACAAATTCACGAATCTTCTTCGGCCTTTTTGCATCTTTGCAGTTTCCTTGATCCGTTTTCAAACTACTGCTCTTATTTCACTGCTAGGGTCAGAAATCATCGCTAGAAGCAAATTTTCGGGATGCACAGAGAATCCATTTGTTTGAATGACAATGTGGACTATTTTTCTTGTATCCATGGGTAAAATCTTTGAGGAGCAGACAATATTTCATAGATGCCTGACTCCTTCTGTGCATGAAGGCTGTTGAATTCCAAACCATACCGGTGGGTAGACACGAATGACATATTCTGCCAGAAGTTTAAGATAATTGCTTGGGTTGACAGTGCTGACGTAAAGTCGTAGTATTTTACAAGCAAATGTGACTGAGCCACAGGATCTGGTTTCTTACTATCTAGATCTGAGGGGCATATTCCTAGTGACACAGTATGGCAGATTTCGAATAGATACTTCTGATCAGTACAGAGACTGGATGATTTTTGCATCTCCATTACCCATACTACTGTAATTGGGTGAAACTTCACAGTTTTTCTCTTTTTGCAGTCTAACTGGACACCTATGAGTCCTGAGGTGTTTGGCCCTGTTGTTACACCAACCAGGATATTCATAAGACGTTTTAACGGTAATTCGTTTGTATACAACAGGCAAACAAAGTACTGAACTTCATTATTTAAAATTTCTTTTTCGAGACACAACACCATTCATTCCTCCATTTACTGGTGTTCCGTAGCACCCAAAAGCCACCAACTGAGACATATCAACTTCATTATTTTCTAAAAACTTCATTAGTGGTTTGGCTATTTCACTTCCTTGTCCTGACTCAGAGCTAATGTCCTAAATAACGTGATCCCGGTTCCTCAGAAATGATTACATGCTCTTCATATTTTTCATCTCTCGTCTTCTGATACAATCTTTTTCAAATATTGTATTTAATATATATGCTCTTCCGTCCGTCAAAATATATGCTCTTTATCTTTCGTCCTTTAAGATCGTCTTCTTCTTGCAGAGATTTGCGTAATTTCTTTTCTCTCTCTCTCTCTCTCTAATAACTTTATATTTGTCTATAACAAGCGTTCTACTGTCTCCAGTTCCGTACCCAATTGTCTTTTAAACAGACGAAGCGATTAATGCTACTTCACGTATTGAAGTTCCAGTTCGATAAACAGCGGAAGTGGTGCAAGGGAGAGATATTAGAGTCTGGTGTTAACCTTTATTTGAAGATTCGGGCTCAAAATATGAAGCAGATGTACTGTCAGTTTCGGCCCTTTCACGGGACGAATCTTCAGATGATACAGCTTCCCTTACTCATGTCAGGATTCCTGAAGGGCCAGCCTCGTGAAGATCCGTTGCACTTATTTTCAATTTAGCTTCCCTGTTCTCTTCTTGCTTGGTTTCTTGCGAGCAAGGCACTAATTTTATATTCTACTTGGCCGATTATCATTTGTCTCACACAACAATTGCTTGTTTCTTCAAAGGCAATAGAATCATGTCTATAGGAATACGTTTTTACTAACTCACTATTTATACATTTAGAGTATTCTAAAAACAGTTCCTAATGTCAATGAGACTAAGTTTATGCTCTGAACATTTCTTGCCTTCTATTAAAGACTGTCACAATCCGTCACAGACAATGTTACTGTGGAGTTAAGCGGGTTACCGTTTTGCCAAAGTCTTAAATTTTCATGGCGGATGCGGCAGGGTAAGGGGTGATCCGAAAAATCCCAATTTTTTTGTGCAAACTCTCTGCCACGGGTAGCAACTTTTGCGCACTACCCATTTTCATTTTTTTTTTTTTTTAATTTTTTTCGACCCACCCTAGTGGTAGAACGTTCACCTCCTTGGTTCAATCTCAGCTCTGCCAAGTGAGCTTTGTAGCGGACAAACACTGAGTGCGTTGGTTTTCTCGGGATTCTCCCGTTTCTGGTAATGCCATATCCAATTAAGTATAGTTCCAATAAGCATTATCATAATGCTATAGTAAATTTATATCTCAAGGACCGCAGTGGCTCAGTGGTAAAGCGTTCACCTCTGGTGCACGAGATCCTTGGTTCGATCCCAGCTCGGCCAAGTGAACTCTGTGGTGGACAAATACAGTGTGCGTTAGTTTTCTCGGGATTCTCCCGTTTCTACCACTTTCTTCATTCCACCATTTTATTCATTTCTCATCATCAACATGCCCTTTAGTCTATCCAGCATAATCGTGGGCCGTAAAACTTAAAGGTTTCATTTTATTTTTCATTCTTGATATGATATCTCAAACCATTTGGAGATATCAAAAAAGATGTTAAAATTTGATATACTGCTTAAAATGCCGTATATGTAGGAAGTTTTTGAAACTATTTTTAATTTAGTTTGCTTCTATAACTTTACAACAATACTTTTGAGTAGATGTAATTACAATAAGTTTTTGGAATTACATAATTTAAGCTGTATTGCGAACTAACAGTTTTTTTTCATATCTCCAGAACAGTTTGAAAATTCAAACTGCTGTGAAAGGCATTGCAATTTTCACACCTACTGAAAACCATCTATGTAATTAGATGATGTACTAATCTAAGCAGTTTTTTGAAATAATGGTTTTTGAAAAAATAATCAGATTTTCAATCCCTTGTAACTTCGTTCGTATGAATTCGAAATCCGTCATATCATGTTCGTAGCATTCAACACCAAAGCACTTTAGATGTGCATTACCCCGCCTATCTTACTTGCGTCATTACTGCTGTAGAGGCCCTGTAAATTTGGGTGTTTGTGATACTGTAGCACCCTTAGTTTGCAACCCTGAATAATAAATTAATATTATAAGTTTTCGTTGAACACGTAGATTTGAAATATGTAATAACATGGCGCAATGGCATTTGAAAAAACTTTATGTTGGTTTGGCAAAACTGTTTACCTTGTGGTATGACAGAGTATGTCAAACAATGTCCTCTTGTTGATATTTGCATGGTACAAAATTTCAGCTTCTTTTGGTCCATTAGTTTGAAAGTTAGAAGGACGTGCCAAGATAAATTGTCTTCCCTCCACCTCCCTAAATTTCTGGAAACACATGGGTGTACAAATGTTTTTAAAAGGTGTACAAAATTGAACAAAATGTGTACAAAATTATGAACATGTTTAATATGCGATTTGCCGATTCCGCACTCCAAATTGATGGATCTTTATTAAACGTTTAATATAGTGTTTATATATTTAATTCGATTATATACGTCACGCATTTCTTTATTTTTGAAGATTTTGCATAAATATTGTTCTCACCATGAGAAGCCCAGCATTTCAGCCAAAGGGTATTTATATAATTGTTCCCGTTCTATTACACATTCTTGTTTCATTGTTTGGAAAGAACTAAAATACACTTAATTGTTGTTTATTTCTAGCAGTGTTACAATCTCTGTAATAAAGTTAATCAAACGTTGGCAGTTGTTGTTCAAACCTGAATAAACGTAGATCAAACAACTGTTATAAGAAAACATCGAATCGGAGGTGTAAGGGGAGGGGCTGGCGCCCCATTTTTTAACCCTTCTTTTCTCTGTTAGTAAAATTCGTCGAACTTTGAAAATTGCTGATCATACCTGATCAATCGATGATCAAACGACTGACATAAGAAAAGATCGAATCGGAGGTGAAGGGGGGCTGGCCCCCCATTTTGTAACCTTTATATCTCTGTTAGTATAGTTGGCAAAACGTTGAAAATTGTTGATCAAACCTGATCAAACGATTGGCGTCGAAATATTTCGAATCGGAGGTGAAGGGGAGCTGGCCCCCCATTTTGTAACCCTTATGTCTCTGTTAGTATAGTTAGCAAAACGTTGAAAATTGTTGATCAAACCTGATTAAACGATTGACGTCGAAAAATTTCGAATCGGAGGTGAAGGGGGGCTAGCGTGAAGTTAGCCCCCTACTAAAAATAGCTTATATTTATGTTAGTAACGCTGATCAAACGTTAAAAATTGTTGATCATACCTGATCAAACGATTTACATTAAGATAATTTAAAATTTAGCTCGAGGGGGGCTAACTGCACACCGGTCCAATAATGCCGGTCCAAAAGAAACTAAGTCTACCTGATGTATAACAGTAAGAAATGATACCAAATGCAATGCGCTGCGCTGATCAGTACGGGACTGTATATCTAGTTTTGGGCACTCTGTATATATATATATATATATATATATATATATATATATATATTATATATATATATATATATATGGTGTTAATAAACTATAGTAGAATAAAGGCGCTTGGGCTAATTTGACCTTTGACCGTTAGGCCTGGCCTGGGAAAGTTCCCTGGGGCCTAAACCGGTCTTAACTAGTATGTTAGGAAGCATTCATACTCTTGGACACCTACTGGTTGTAGAAACAAAATGAAAGATGTTTTCTCTTCTTCTTCTTGTCTTGTATTGGGTAGTTATTTTGGATCCCACTACCCCCTTCGCCCCAGGCGAAGAGTGTAAGTGTCCATGGGAACAGACTATACGAAATGTGTTCTTTGATCGAATTGATCTTAGTTGCTAATATTGCATTTCATGTTTTTTTTTTTTTTTGGGGGGGGGGAACGTGGGATGAGAAATCGTATATGCAGGTGCCCAGGTGCCCTCATAGACATTGAATATGAATTTCCCTTGGTTTCCACGAAGAACTGCATCATCGAAATTTTAGCTCTGGTCTTATTCTCTCGTAGATACCTGTATAAACAAGATGAAACATGACTTTCCCAGGTCTTGAGTGAATAGTTTGTTTTTTGGATTCCATTGAGCATTATCTAATAACGGACGCTTCTCATAGCATTTCATAATGTTTTGACAACGTAGGATGAAAATTTGTATACCTAAGTCTCCCAGGGGGTTTGTGTTGCACGTAAAAGGTGTTATATGAAGAATCACATTAACGAAAACATGATGCCTATATGGAAGCCGTGATGAGATACTGTTTTGAAACACATTCCCGTGGCACGAAGAACTGCAGCATCAACACCATCGAAATTTAGCATTGATCGTATTTCCATAGAGACGCCTGTATAAACAAGATAAAACATGACTTTTCCCAAGTCTTGATGTGAAAGGTGTTATGTGAATAACTACATCAACGAAAACTATACTATACGATGATGTCTGTAATGAAGCCGTGATGAGATTTTTTCTAAATACATTCCCATAGAAAACGATGACTAGTAATCAAAATCACTTATGCAGAGAACCCCAAGATCAAATTATGCCAACGAGTTTGATGCCTGTGTTGAAGCCATGATGAGATATTTTTTCGAAACATATTCCCATAGGAAACGATGCTATGATTAGTATTCAATGTCACTTTTGTAGATAGGCCAAGTATGAAATTACGTTAATCGAGCTTAGAAAAGATGTGTTAATGGTTGTAGGCCTATGTATAATCGAACTCCCTAATGCTGAACAAAGTGGTATTAAAACGTAAAAAAAAAAAAAAAAAAAAAAAAAAAAAAAAAAGTTTGCTTTAAATGGGAATCGAGCTTAGGACTGTATGACACCCGCGCTAACCAACTAGAGCATCCAATTTTCAGCGGTAATCGATTAGCCTTGGGTCCCATGTACCATAGTATATGATATTCATCGTTCGAAGCTCATTTCGAAGCACTATAATGCTTTCAAGTGTTCAATGGTCTCTCTTTCTCTTTCATCGAGAATCGAACCCGGACCCCCATGTAAGTAAAGATGTGTTAATGGGTATGTGTATAATCGAACTCTCTAATGCTGAACAAGGTGATATTAAACCGTAAATCACAAAAATAAAAAATACAGCATTATATTATTACTATTTTGAGGACTGAAGGTCAAGCAGACAACTAACCTTGATTGTACCTTCGTTAACTTATGACTTAGATTCTGTGCACAAAATCCATTTTGGTGGGAGCTGATACTTCACGATCTAGAGTTTAATTAAGTTTCTCTGTGGTATCTGTGGTGAGATATAATCGTGGGACGTTCTTCTTCAAGTTAATTTGAAATATATACGTTTTCGACTGACTTTCACCTCAGGGGAACCGAACTCATGATCTTAGGGTCGATACACCCACGGAAGCTCATGTTCGTTAGATTTAATTTTAGTGTCCCTTTCAGTACCGATGTTATACTTTGTGAAAATTAAAGTTGGCAGGAGAGAAACTTGTACATTTGATTTCGTTTGTCTCGGACTATGTGAACTCTCAAGTGGAAATTACATGTATAAAAAAAATCTCTTGGACGGAACACAAACTTATTTAAGCAAGGATCAAATGAAAGTCTCAACCGTGGGCTGAAATGTATGTCAACTTTGATTTCGTTATGAGATGTGCTGAAGCAGCTGAAGAAGAACCGTTGTGAGACTGAGAAAGTTAAGTTATCGCAAACATACAGATTTGGCTTACGTACAGTGAAAGCATAATCGGAGACAATTTTTTAGAAAGCTAATTCTTCAGAATGACAATGAATTATAGTTTAATAACGCTGCATCAGCTGTGGGACTGTATGAAGATGCGAAACGTCGGAGGATTCGAATCACTATGAAAGCTCATGTAGTTAGTGAGAAACCTCTTCATAAGACGTTCTCATTATCTTCGATTTATGTTATGTATTATTCTTCGATTTCGTTTACCTTGAAGTTATATGTATATTTATGCGATAACAATCAAAGAGATGTAATGGTAGACAATTTACTTCACATTTCATTGTAGTGTGAAAAAAAAAGATACGCATATAATGCAAGATTAGTTAGAGGTTTGTATGTTAATTCCTTGTATCACATTGCATGAATAGAGTGTGCGTGTGTGTGTGTGTGTGTGTTAAAGAAGAAGAATGCAATGTCATAACATTTCCGGCTGCGACCGAGTAATAAACATATCTCGTTTCTGAGAACTGCCCTTATTATAATCTGAACTGTGATACATTCATTCACTCACAAAGAGGTATGACGGCATTACGAAAAATGTAAATACGTTCATGAATCACTGTGCCCATTGTTCTGGTGCAAGAGTGGGCCATTATTCAATCATTCATTTGCCTTAATCATCCGTCTCCCTTAGCATAATGGGCATAATCGTGGGACGTTAAAGTGAAATATTTTCTTTTCAGTACCGGGACTATTTGAGGCATGAACCAACAGTTTAAACTGGAATACAAACAAGTGAAGTGTGTTTAAATTTCAATGTAGCTTTGGTATAAATTCCCGAGACTAACTGTAACCCTCATTAAATTGTGAATCCGAAAGGCACTCTTTGTTAGATCCTATAGTTTTATCTCGCTTTTTACTTTCGGGCATCTTAAAATAATAAATAATCGGGAAGCAAATGTCGCATCTTTCTCTCTCTTTTCATCCTGGCACGAAACAAGTCCACGGTGGATCAATGGAAGAGCGTTCAATTTTCGTGCATGGAGTCCTCGGTTCAATCCCAGCTCACGACAAGTAAACTTTCTGGTGAATAAACATCGTGTATGTGGGTGTTTTCGTCGTTCCAATTTTCTTTTCATTATTTTCATTCATTCTTTCTATACTGGCGGAGACAATGGAATGCTTGTGCTGGTTGGCTTTCACATGCAAGTATGATGTGAATAAACATGGACAATGTATCAGTGACCTGCACAGAATACAAAGAGCCTGCCAGATGAAAGATGAAGAATGTGTTCTTGAAGGTATGGAGAGTGCATGTGAACATTATAGCCAGTTAAAAGTAAATATTCAAGCTTTTGTAGTTGATGGAGAGCAGAAAAGTCATACTTTTTTCTTCTGGAGTCAGTTTGTCCATGTATTATTTCTCATTATCCGTGACCTGCTACGTGCCCATCATGAAGCGAAATGGGAGATATTTGTGAGTGCTATTTCCCGATCAGTTCCTCTTTTCTTTGCTTTTGATAAAACAAATTATTCTCGTTGGGCTTCTGTATTCCTTGAAGACAGTCTAGGCTTACTATCTATACTTCTTAATGTGTACCTCTCTTTTAAAGCTGGCTACATTATAGTAAAAAATACCACTCGAAAATTTAGTTGTGTGCCGATGGATGAAAGATTAGAGTAGAACTACAACAAGACAGCAAAGAACACTGGTGGTATCATCCGCAGGAAGGAAGCTGTGGCCCAGTATGATCTCTTCAAACACGAAAAAAGTCTTATAGGACAGGTTTTACGTACTTTCTATGACATGAATGAAGAAGATGAGTATTCCCTCCACCACAAATTTTCTTCTCCCACACTATTCGGTATGAAGACTGTGTCAGACGTGTTGTTGATTTCATCCTAGCAAGAAAAAATCCTTTCAAAGTTTATTCTGGTGATCATACCACGACATTATATAATATTGCCACAAACAAAGTGATGAACTCTAATGAGCAAACTTCCCTGCTGAACTGCATAAAACACTGTAAACGACTTCACGAAGACTTTATCCAAGAACGCTTTGCTAACAAAAGCAAAAAGTTGATGGATCCAATTAAGCGAAGTGTTCTACGCAAACCTGTAGTCCGAGCTGAACGACTGGATATTCAAGAGGAAAGTTCAAAGGCATTGCAAGACATTGATTTTGCAAGAGCAAGAGGCTACAGTGTTGAGACGTTACTGAAGTATAACATCACATCCACATCATTCCTTGTGACAAAAGGAATGTTCCTAAGTAAAGCAGTAAAATCAGACCTCATGTATGAACTAGAGAAGCATCTCACCTCCTTCGCAGATGCCACACGGTAACAGTTTATAGTGTTATTATGGACTTTATGGTGCAAACAAGAAAGATTCTAATTAAACGATTGAAGCTGAAGACATTTGGTGAGTTTGCTGATTACTTGGTGCCAATATTGTATCAAGTGAACCGTTTGGATGTTGTTTTTTATATTTATGCGAAAACAAGAATCGCTCAGAACGAACGTGAAGAAGTAAAACAAGTTCGGTACAGTATGATATTCCGTCACCACTCATACCACTTCCGGTTCAGATGGAATGTTACTGAGCCTCTTCTGACAATAAAGTGAAATTCCCAGAGTTTTTTCATATCATGGATATTGGAGAAAGAGGACATCTCTACAAACCAAGACCTCTACCTTGGTGGTGCACATGCTAGTGTCAGATTCAAGTGTCTAGTGATCCGCAACAAATCTGTGTCAGATGGAAAAATCTTCATTCCGAACATGAAGAAGCAGACGACCGAATGTTGCTTTACATCAACCATGTTGTAGAATCAGGAATAACACCAGATGTAGGTGTCGTGTACAGATACAGATGTGTTGGTACATGTTTTGTACCACTACAAAAATACATGGGAATCTCAGCAGCTTCAGGAATTGTGGATGCTGTCTGGTGTTGGTAGAACATTTTGGGCAATTAAAATTCATAAAATTATCAAAACAAATTAAAGAAACTTCAATCCTTGTTTTGCCTGCAGTCCACATTAACTGATTGTGATTCAATTAGCAAAGTTGGAAGCAAAGCAACAGCAATGAAGATTGTCTATTTGTCTGGAACTTCACGCCTTGAGAACTTTGGAACAAGAGCGATAAACGAAAGTGATGTGCGCGATGAAGAGAAATTCCTCTTGCAATGTTTGGGGTCAAACATGTATTCATATGGTGAATTGCGATTCACAAAGTTTTATCAGAAACAGCGG
Source organism: Thermobia domestica (assembly GCF_964235325.1). Taxonomy (NCBI): domain Eukaryota; kingdom Metazoa; phylum Arthropoda; class Insecta; order Zygentoma; family Lepismatidae; genus Thermobia; species Thermobia domestica. The sequence continues at coordinate 124,164,704 of NC_137458.1, read as the reverse complement.
AAAGGAAATTTCAGAAACCTTGTTCTTCCCTCAAGTACGATGGCGCTTCATATAAAGCGGTCATATTTTCAGCGCTACCGGTGGATGAACGCTCTTAGACGTGTCGAACAGTCAGACCCTATCGATTCTGGTTGTCTGTGATGGTGAATACTATATTCCAGATATATCCTCTACATCTCTAGTACCTAGTGATTTCATTAAACCTTGTAAACGAGAAAGTGTGCAAGAAAAGGTGCCTGTACCAGGCAAGCCTCCTTCAAATGTTGTACTTATTGTAAATGTTCCGGTTCCAGAGACTGCGTCAATCCACATTAATGAACCAGTTGTTTCTCCTTGTATCTCACGATTACTAATCACTATGTACAATTAACACTACATATTTTTTCCAAATTAAAGTACTCTCTACTTGAAGGGACTTTTTACTTGTTAGATGTCTTGGGAAACCCGATAAATTATATCCTGGTCACCCACGCATATAAGTAACACATTCATGAATTATTTTTTTCTCTGTTTGTACATCAACTATCTTCCTCAAACTTTCTAGAAGTGTTGCGGATATATGTTACTTTCCGGCAAAATTTATGTTGTTTTTTGCTCTCACGGTTGCCAGCGTATAAGCGATCAAATTAGATAAAAGCGAATTTTTTGTGTAAATTTCCGGGAATTCCCCACCGTAATGCCTCCCTCCTGCGACACACACGCATATCATATACACCGTTTTAAAGCATGGATATTTGCAATTCGAACGAGGTATAACTCGTTTCTGTATTATAATTACAACCTATGCTAGAACTGTTTAATTATAACCTAACAGTTTTCTCAAAACGTCATTATCCATGTTCAAAATCCAATATGGCGGACAGAACGAGCACTCACCACACCATGTGACCAACTTTTTTTAAATGTCCCAACCATCCATCAATCGAATCTGAAGTCAAATCGAGGGGACCTTTCAGGCACACGAGGCATGAGCTAGCCCCTACACTAATATACGAAATATTTAAGTTTTACGTCCCATTGTTATGTATCGGCTAGACTAAAGGAGACGGTGATGATGAGAAATGGAAGAAATGGTGGAATGAAGAAAATGGAAGGAAACGGAAGAATCCCGAGAATACCTACGCACACGGTGTTTGTCCACTACAAAGCACTTGGTGCTGGCTGGGATCGACCCAGGGACCCCATGCATCAGAGGTGAACGCTCTACCACTGAGCCACCACGGCCCCGTGTGATGGTTTATCTTTACTATTTAAGTATAAGCATTCAGAAGTTTTTCGAACGTAAAATAAAAAGCATATTTCGGTCAAAAATATGGTCATTCTCTAAATATTGCAGGTATGCGAAACGAAGGCAGAAGATAAAATAGAAATCAGAATGGCTGGCCTCGCGCAAATATAATACCTCTCGTTATTGAGGCGAGGCGAGGTTTAACAGTTCATTTATATCAAATTCTCCATGGAATAGCTTAAAATAAAGACTTGCCTACTGTTGTCAATCGATGTATCTATTCGACTTTGCTTATTTTGTTCGGATGGTTGGAGTTCAGTATACCTTTTCAGCACCAAGGCTATAGACTTAGTTTTAGGTAGAATCTGAACTACTAATGGGTTCAAATTTCACAGCTGACATGTCAGGAATTAATCCTAGAACCCCATACAGCAAAGACGCGCGCCCAAGTTACTATACCAATGGGAAGACTTGACTGAGATTATATTTATTTAATAACGTCTAACGATTATATGCCGAGAACGAGTGAGCCCTCTACACAATATTTAGACGTATTACGTATCCCTTCCTCTATAACACAAAATTCAAACAATTTGTATATGTACAGAAGGTCGGTCCACATTTATGGAAACGAAGTGGAACGTCCGCCAGGAGCGCTAGAATCGCACAGACAGTAAGCACACCAGAGCAATCAGAAACTAGTTGTGTGAAGAATTCAGTAGCATGAAGTGAAGTGCTCCGTGTGTAAAATGCTTCCAAAAGTGACCCCATTCTGGGAGGGGTACATCACCCGCTCTTTCCGACATCCGATACAGCTATAGTGCAATTGTGAAAAAGTGTTCGTCCAAGAGTTTCATCATTTCCAACAAGGGTATTGCCAATGTATACACGTGCAACAAAAATTCACTGCCAAAGGAAGCGGGTGTACGCACAGTGGCACGAAAACAACACCTCCGCCCCAAACGTACAATGGATGTGATTCGACAAGTGCAGACGTTAGTGACCCAGGAGAATCCGCCGCAACAAAGAGACATTGCCAGGAGTGTTAGAAGATCCAAATCAACTGTGCAGATTATAATCAGTCAGGCTTTACGCCTGCAAATGACGCATAAGCAACGTGTTCACACCCTCACACCCAAACACATCTGAGAACGCTGGGTCCATTGCAAACGGCTCTATGAACACACACATACAACACATTATGTCCTCATCTTTCATACATACTAAGTTACGTACACATGAAAATACAAAAAGAAAAAAGAAAAAGAAAATGAACGGCAAAAGTGGATTTTCAAATTGTGGTAGCACAAAAGGGACAAATGATATCCAAGTCAAATTTCATACACTGCATAAGTAAACCATAATGTAATATGACAAATTTCAACGTGTTATTGCAAGGCATTTGTGTAAAACGAAAGTTGACAGAGATGTATTTGGTGAAGTGACCATTGCTGCAGAACACAATTTCCAAAAAATATATGTTAAAATCTTCTGCCTCTTCTTACCCCTACCCCTCCCTTCCCTTCCATTGTTTAATCACTAAGTAGCAACATACAAGTGGATTAACAAAACCTATCATTAATGTTTCATGCACCTTAACTGACAAAAACCAATCACTTGTGCTTAGAGCAGAAGTTTTCCCATGCTGTAGCTACTGTACTCCGTACATCGAGTAGCAAATTGTACTGTCTTCCTGACACAGTAGTAGGAACTGGAACTGTTATAAAACTATGTTCCAAGGGAATCCAACACATGTCTGTCAAACACGGTCAGTGAAATGATCTTGCTGGTCCTACTGATGTCAAGAAATACACTAATACACCACCTGCTTCGCAGCACTCTGCGACACATCCTAAGTACCATTTGCCATCATAAATAGCAACAACCTTGCTATTTATGATGGCAAGCTGAATCCAGGGTCAGACACACTGTGAAGACACATGTGCACGAACCTATAATCATAACTGGACAATCTGCTCTACTTCACATTATCGGAGTCCGCCGGAGAAAAATAATGATGGCTCCTTGTGTCTGCAATAGTTTTAACGTTTACCAGTCTGCTTTTCAGTAATTCTTCAACAGATTTCACCTCATCTTTTGAAACATAAAATGATGGTATGCCGGAGATATTTTTCTGTACCCAGGTGAATAACTGAAGAGGTATTAGAATGTGGCCTTCTGTAGGGTACTGCAGCCTACTCGTGATGCCTTGCGCTTAATGATAGCACTAATACCGTCACAAACATTTTCACCATGACTTGTTGAAAATAAAAAAAAAAAAAAAATCCATTCTGCTTGAATCTTAAAACCATGGTAATGCATGCATAAATTTTTGAAATTTTTGTACTGGCTACCTGTCCCATCATTGAAGTATTTTGCACAATGTGTGTTCTGCAAGTTTTGCCTTACCCGTACACTTTTCGCACCTGTGCATCATGCACTAGTAGGAAGGAACTGATGTCACACACTAGCACTTTCATTGTATCTTTGTAATCCAGACCAGAATCCTTTATAGTAGAAAACATCAACTTATGGGTCTCACATACACACACATTGTGTATGCCCTTGCACTTACAGGCACAAGCCATTTTGGTTGAAGAATGAAAAACGAGGATAAACCCACTTTGGCATTAGGATACTTTTCCTTGAATTCTACACATAATGCAGAAATGTTACATAGCAAGAGTCTTTTTTGCATGTGCACACGTACATTCCCACTTTTACCGTAAGATATTCTTTCTTACCAGACATTAATCTGCTGTAGTCATCATTTTCGTAAAACTCCGGCACTACCACCTTTATTTCTGAACTCAATTGTTTAACTTGCGCCTTTCGTGGTTCTGGAAGCACTCCTTGAGTGCTTTAATTTTCCTGGCTTGCTTTATCATATATGTACGCTCAAAAGACCAACTGGAACGGATAAGAATAGCTATTTTTCTGGCATGTGGATAGGACACATGTTTCTTTCAAATCATGTACAATTTTGTCCAAATCAGGACATTTCTTGCACGATTTCTGTTCCTTTGAAGCAGATAGTCCTTCCTCTTCCACCATTAGTGTCTCTGCCATTTTGTGTTTCAATTCCATTTCAGCTTCTTGTAGTTTTCTTCTATCATAACTGGGTCTCTGTCTCTTCATGGAAGATAAACCAAAAGCAGTCACCGAAGAATTTAATTGCTCAGCCGCTTTCATTGAAGGTGGCTAATACTCTTTGTTACTATCATGTACATCATCAGAATACTCTTCACTTTTTATACTACGGCCGCTGTATCTCTGGCTCTGACAACTATGCGAAAAAGAAAGCGAGGGTTGATACTACATTGACATCCCCCCATAAGGACCAATGAGTGGCCGAGCTGTCACCGCTCTGACATGGAAACAAGTCGTTGTTGCCGCTTCGTGTTCTCCCTTTTGTTTGTGCATAGTTGAGTGAAAAGAGCTTTGAGATTGTGTTTGGTTATTGCGACTTTGTGTTTTTTCTTTTCTTTTTGTGTGTTTGGGTGTGTTGTTAAGAATATTGTAATTACGTAATGACAATGGCTAGTTCTTCAGCTAAAAAAAAAAAAAAAAAAAAAAAAAAAAAAAAAAAAAAAAAAAGTGTATAAAGGACAAAGCCGAGAATTGATATATAGACTTCGTGAATATTTCGAGAAAGAGCGCGATAATGGTGGCCCTCTTCTCCCTGTGACGAGGGTGGTGCACAGAGTGGCTGACGCCTTTCGTGTGGGAAAGTCTACTGTTAAGAACATAACAAAAGAAAAATGTCCCGAAGAACTGAATTCTCCCTCGGCAGTTTTGGTTACTCCAGGCAAAAAAAGAAATCGGCCCAATGTTAAAACGTCTCTAGATCGTTTCCAGAATGACGTAAAAAGGCAACACATTTATCAATATTATATAAGGAAAGAATTCCCGACTCGCGGTAAGCTTCTGAAGTCCTTGAAAGAAGCAGGGCTTTTCGAGGGAGGGAAAACAAGCTTGAGTGTTGTGTTAAGGCAAATTGGTTTTAGGTGGAAGAAATTCTCTGGAAGAAAAGTTCTTATGGAAAGAAGCGATATTATTGCGGCTCGATGCAAATTTCTGAGAGTGATGATGAAAATGAACCCGGAAACCTTAGTATGGTTGGACGAAACATGGGTGAACGCAGGACACACGAGAAGCAGTGCGTGGACAGACGATCCATCCGAAGGGACAATGAAGACACCTATTGGCAAGGGAAGTCGACTTATTTTGCTTCATGCCGGGACTGTGCGCGGATTTGTACCTGAGGCAATGTTGCTTTTTAAATCAAAGAGCACTCGTGATTATCACGAGGAAATGAATTCCACAACTTTCAAAGACTGGTTTGTTAATAGTCTACTTCCAAATATTAACGAGAATTCCGTAATCGTGCTTGATAACGCAGCTTACCATTCCGTTCAAACGAATCAACATCCAAATACGAACAGCAAAAAGGAGGACATGATAAGGTGGCTTGAAAAAAATAATGTTCCTGGAGTATCACCAGATATGAAAAAAGCCGAATTAATAGCATTATTAAAAATCTATAAGCCAAGACAGCCATCATATGAAATCGATGGAATTGCTGAGGCTCACGGGCATACAGTTATTCGACTTCCACCATATCATTGCCATTTTAACCCAATTGAGTTAATTTGGGCTCAAGTAAAAGGTTATGTGGCTCAACATAATAAAACATTTCGTGTAAATGACGTTAAAAATTTAGTAATAGAGGCGATCGAGAAAGTGTCCCCGAATAATTGACAAACGCCGTTGAACATACGTGGAAAATTATGCAGCAAGCTTAGGAAGCTGAAGGTGTCTTCGAACAAACTGTAGAAGATTTAATCATAACATTGGGTGATGGTGACGATAAAGAAGATATTTCGGCAGTGAAAGTTAAATTTCGGAAAAATAATAATTGTAGTTCATAATTAGCCTCGATTTTTCTGTTATTAAAATGAAGATAACAAATTTTCCACCGAATTGTAATAATAATAATATCTTAATCTGAGATTTACGTCATTTCAAGAAAAGTTATGGCTCTCAATGACCTCTGGTGGTACTTTTTGGAATGATAAATTTGTTCAAGTGCAGCGCTACCTGAGATCGTCAGATCACACGCTGCTATCAAATAGGAAGGAAAACGATTATCTTTGGTGTCAAAATTCAATATGTTTCAATCTAATCGGCTTCTAAATTAAATTAAGTGTTGGTAGTGTATTTGATAAATTGTGAATATATGAGTTTACTGCTGTGAAAGTTTTGGTTTATAATTGGAATACCTACTGTAAGTAAATTATTTTCTAGAATTTCTCTTGGCAAGTTAGTACGCCATTTAACATTGTGGTTGTTTCTATGCTGTTATCGCTGGTCGATATTTGAATAATGAGTTTTATAGTTGAGTTCTAACTGCAATTTTGTGATATATTTTTTTTTTTTTTTTTTTTTTTTTTTTTTGTATTCTCAAAATTTGGCACTTAATTATATTGTTCGAGTTTACAGATACAAAGTTGATAATATCCGATTTAACTCTATTATTTGACTACTGTAGAGCTTAGATTACCTGGCGTGCTATGAGACTTTTTTTTTCTGGTAGATATTGGATTTAATAAGTTCCCACTTTTGTTCAGTTACTTGAACTATACCAACATAACCTTAATTTATTTATTAGTGGGGGAATTCAATTCTCCTTCCTTCCAGCGTGCACGTTTAAGTTGTCTTTGCGGAGGCAGGTGCGCGTGTAACGTGTTAATATCCTTCCAAAATAATTGTAGTATTAATATATATATATATTTTAGAAACAGGATATACGTTACAAATCTAAATAGCAGCCTGTGATCTCAGTTGGTGAGTGGGAATGTGAAATATGTTACTAATTTTTGTTATGTGATAGCTAGAGCCGGATTATTTTGTAAAAGGGTTAGCTAAAAAGTAAGTAATAAAAATTGTATTGAACGTCAGCGAGTGGTTCGTAAGATGGCGACCGGACCTGTTAATCATAACCTACGTCTTGAACTTGATAATTTCGAAAATGGTGATACTGGAGTTTTAGTAATCAATCAAACTCAAGTGACAAATCCTAGTGTGGAAAATCACACTAGTGATCTTGGCATTTTGAGTGACGCTGGAAAGAAAAATACGGTAGAAAATGATTCATTTGTTATTGCAAGTAGCAATAAAAATCAGCGTGATAACATTTGTATTAAGGCTTCGCCTAGTCGCCCGAGGGTGGCAGGTGGCCAAGAGCAAACAGCAGTCGGTGGTCAAGGTCGTTCACCTTCAACAGCTGGTGGTAGCTAATCAGCACAAATCCAAGCAATTCGTTCGCACTTGGCTGGAACTCAGATATTTCCTTCAGAATCGGTTGTAAATAATTTTACATGCAATACTAATGCTTCTGTTTTGAGAACAGATTTAAGTAAACTTGTAACTCATTCAGCACAAAAATCTTTAAACGATTTTGCTCGTAATATACCCTTTTGTGATGGAAGCAAAGATATAGAACTTTTTCAGTTTTTGCTTTCTGTTTATAAAATTTATAAACTGAGGTTGTTTCCCTTAGAATGTATTATGATGATGGCTATTGGAAAAACTACTGGGTTATTAAATACAGAATTACTTAAGTTGCTGGGCAATGTTAATGACTGGTTGGAGGTATGTTGTGCCTTACGAACTTCTCTGTTGACACCATTAGGGTTACGAGAAATAAATAGATTGTTTGTTGAACGTATTCAGAGCAAGAATGAAAATATATTAGAATATATCAGTAATATTTATGATGCTTATGTGGTGTTTCAAGGCACCCTAAATGAAGAGGGTATTAAAGTAAATGTTTTACAGGGTATGAAACCAGATATTAGATACGCAATCTTTAAGTATAATATTCCATCGACTTATCAAGAACTTTATGAGGAAGTTGTTAAATATGTGAATTATGAAAGATCAAAATTAGTCTATGATGAAATGTGCGGGTCAAATTTTTCTATTGAGTGTAAAAAGATAATAAAATGCTATTTTTGTGGCGAGGATCATAGTCATAAATTGTATGTATAAAAAGCAACAACAAAAACAGGCAGCTTTGATGAATAGAACGTAAACCGAAGACATTAGGAAACCTATAGCTACGTTTATCGATGCGTATTTTTTGGGACGAAAGTTGGAAGGAGCCCTAGATACTTGCAGCACAGTGAATCTTTGTGATATAGAATCTTTTAAAGAATGGGACCAAAACACTAACTGGAGAGTGCAATATACTAAAGATACTTTTCGTGGAGCGGGGATTGGAAAGGAAGTGCTTTATTTAGATCAGTGTGTTGTTCTACCGATAAAAATTGGAGGTTTAACTTATAAACTTAAATTATTTTTGCATAAAAACTTGTCACCTAAGTTTATTATAGGAATAGACGGAATTAGTTTTCTTAAAGGAGCAATAGACATTAACAAGAAACAATTTATAATAGATGGTGGAAAAGTTAAGGTTCCTGTAAGGTTAAATAATACCCCTACTCCTATGAAAAATGATTCTGCCGCAGAAACTAATCATTCCAGGTCCCATAAGGTTCCTACTTCTAAATGGTTTGTGGAACATCAGGCGTATCGCGATGGTGTGCAAGCAGAAACAGGTTCAAACAGCAGAGCTACATCCAGGGCGGTGGTACATAATTTTCAACAGTCTGGTATACAGGGGGATGGATCCAATGTACGAGAGGATACGAGAACTCCTAATAGGCAGGCTACCAAGGTTTTGGTCGATCCGAAGTTGGTGAATGAAGATTCTGATTTACCAAGGTATGTAAATGAATTGGCTGCTAATTATTCAGACGTTTTCAGTGATCGTATTGGAACTGTTAAAAACTTTGAGTATGAATTAAAAGTGACTGATGAAACCCCTATTCGAAATAAAGCATATCCGATTTCACGTAGTGAACAGAAGGAGATGGATAAAATTATTGATGATTGGTTAGAACAGAACATTATTGAAAAAAGTAATAGTTGTTGGGCTTTTCCTGCATTTTTGGTTAAAAATAAGAGTGGCGGAAGAAGATTAGTAGTGAATTACAAAGGTTTGAATGATAGACTGTCGGTTAATTCTCAATATACTCCGCTTATTGAGGATGTTATTGCACAATTATCTCAAGGGCGTATCTTTAGTGTGATCGATCTACGTGAAGCTTATCTACAACTGAAGATATCTGAGAATTCGCGCCAGTATACTGCGTTTTTGACGCACAGAGGCCTTTTTCAATTTCGTTATTTACCTTTTGGATTGTCAGTGGGGTCTTACTTGTTGTCAAAACTTATGACAGACTTGTTATATCCCTTAAAAGAGGAAGGATTGGAGTGGTTTTTTGATGACGTCGTTCTGGTTTCTAAAGATATTGTTTCCCATAAGAAATTGTTGACAAAAGTGTTGAATATTTTTCGTGAAAATGGTATTACGCTGTCACTTGATAAGAGTGTTATGTTTCAAACCAGGATTTCTTATTTAGGTCATATTATTGAATATAATAAATTTGAAATGGATCCTGCTCGCCTAGATATTATACGAAACTTACCAGCACCAAAAAATCGTCGGGGGGTGTTGCGCTTATGTTCATTCTTGCAATATTACTCAAGGTTCGTGCCTGGTTTTCATGAAATAATGCATCCTATAAATGAATTGAGATCTCCTAAGGTGGCATTTCATTGGGGACCCGCCAAGAAAAAAAGCCTTAGATGATATCAAGGCAATGTTCGAATCCCACATTGTGCTTAAATTACCCGATTTAAACCAAAAGTTTATAGTGTGTTGCGATTCATCATTAAAAAGTCTTGGAGGGGTGATCCAACAGTATGATGCAGAAGGCTACTTGAGACCTGTAGCGTATTTTAGTCGAAAATTACGTCCTTATGATTATAGTAAGCCCATTTATTTGCTTGAATTGATGTCAGTAGTGGAGACTCTAGAACGATTTAAAATCTATTTACATAATAAATTTGAATTATTGGTAGATAACCAAAGTTTGTCTTATGCCCTCAAGAATATTAAACGTGTTAAAAAATATGGTAGCTTATTGCATAGGTTGTTTGCCTTTCATTTTGATGTTAAGCACATATCGTCAAATTTAAATGTAAGATCTGATTTTATTTCTAGAGTATATAACACCAATGATTTCGAACTGATTGAGAATGTACAATCTAGTGATGAGGAAATGCAAAACCTATGTATGGTAAATATGTGGGATATGCCCTATACATCTTTATCTATTAAGGAACATCAGTATAAAGATCCTTATTTGTCAGAAATAATTAAAAAATTGGAAAGCAAACAACAGGTAGAAGATTATAAATTGGTAAACGGAATACTTTGTAAGAAAACAAAAGCATATAAGAATCCCTATAAGGTTTGTGTTCCCAAAAATTTATGGAGAGTATTGTTGGAATTCTATCATGGACAAATTTTGCCCGGTGGCCATGGAGGGGTGAGCCGTACGATTGGGAAATTAGCCTCGCGCTATACATGGCCTGGTATCTTGAAAGATATTAAGGAATATGTAACCACTTGTAAAGATTGTCAATTGGCAAAAGCCGAAAATAAGAAAAAGATGGGGTTGCTAGTATCAGAATATGAAAAGACTGTAAACGGTCTTTGGTATGGAGATGTAATTGGGCCAATAACAAGATCAAAATCAGGACGTTATTGTTTAATCATAGTAGATGGTTGTTCACGTTTTGTTTATCTGGAACCTATTAAAGTTTTGTCCAGCCAAAGTATTATAAATAAGATGTATAAGTTAATGTGTAGGCATGGATTTATTCATGCTTTCGCCCATGATTGTCACTCCATTTTTGTATCTAAATTGTTCACGGACTTTTTATATAGTCAAGGGATCACAGATATCAGGATTTCCCCTTACGCAGCCTTTTCGAATTTGAGTGAAAGATACATACGTTCTGTGAAAAATGGGTTAAAGATATTTTTCCATGATAAACAACAACAGTGGGTTAAGGGCATACACGAAATTGAATTTTCACTCAATAATTCGATCTACACAGAACTAAAGTGTAGTCCAGTGGATATAGTATACGGGTATAATGTTTGTGACCCTCTTGACACTAAGTGGAATGTGGATAAAATATTTGTGGATAAGAATAAAGGCGAAATTTGGGCATCGGCGATGCGTAATATGGAGTTAGCGTGGAAGAGAAGGAGGGCGTTATATGATAAAAAGAGAATTCCCGTTGATTATAAGGTAGGGGATAAATTATTAATAAAATCGCAAGCTAAATCATCGTTGGTGGACAAGTTTAACAAGAGCTTATCTTATCGTTGGGAGGACCCGTACACATTGGTCAAATTCCTGGGTCAGAACAGTGTTCAAATTAGATCTGATGCTAACCCTAATGATGTTCGTAGGTCACATGTAGCCCTAACTAAAAAGTATCAAGAGAGAAGAGATGTAACTGCAACATAAAAAAAAAAAAAAAAAAAAAAAAATCCGGCTAATTTCATTAGATTATCTTGAGTTAGAGAGTGTTACCACTTACCAGAGTTTTAGTTTGGTTATGTATTTGTTTGTGTATTATTTGTTTTGATCAAATAGTAATTGTTATTTCTATTGCAGGCCTGCAATGCCGTGTTTTGTATATTGTCGCGACTACCATTGATGTATGTATGTGTCCATGAGTAAGTTTTGTTTCGGATATTGTCAATTATTGCAGAATTTGTCAGCTGTATGTAAGTAGTATGTTTTTTATTGTATATTGCCTAAATGGATGTTCTGGAGAGCCAATATTTGTTAAAAAAAAATCTGCATTTAAGAGTCAGCTAAAATTGTTAATTTGAGTATTGATAATTAGTTTGATAATGCTTATAAGATTTGAAATTAATCTATATATATATCAGACAAGATTGAAAAATAATTTAGGGTGTATTATTATAATTTATTAATGAGTTAATTGCCATAATTATTAACGGGTGATGGATTAGAAGTAGAGATCCATGAGTGAATGAATTTTGTATGGCGATGGATGATTCTGGTTATTTTTTGTATTTGATTTTGTTTAGTTCGTTTAATTCTTTTTTCTTTCTTTTTTCTTTTTGGGGAGGTTAGGTATGATTCGAATTAACTAACCGAGATATTATTAGTAGTTACCTTATGGCAGTTGCTTATTAAATGGATTATAATTTAGGAACATTTATATTAAAAAGGTTAACTTTTTAATTAGGGAGGGCCGGATGTGTGTAATATGTCATTAATAGTCATACCCCTTTGCCTATGTTTAGCAGAAGGGGTCCAGATCTTTTCTCTAAAAAAATGTTACAATTTTGGTAGTTTCTGTTCACATTCGGTTAGTTTAGAGTAGGGTTGGTTAGTTTAAGTTAGGTTAGGCTAGTTTAGGTTACGTTAGTTTATGTTATATTAGTGTAGGAGTCCCGCATAATTTTCCAAAAAATGACAGAATTTCGGTTATTTCTACTAATATTAAGTTAGTTTAGGTTAGTTCAGGTTAGCTTACGTTAGTTTATGTTAGGTTAGGTTAGATTTGGTTACGTTATGTTACGTCTAAGTACTTGCATCACTCATTTCTCCTGTAAATTTTGTGTTTTTTACGTGCTTCTGGACCCCTTGTACTAAACATACCCCATATTTTCTCGTATTAAACATAACTCTCCTGCCGAATTTACATTCCTAAACATCAAATTATCATTTCTTACCTCATTTCTCCTGTAAATTTTCCTGATTTTTATAAAAAGCGGAGGGGTAACTCTAAACTTAACCCGGTATATCAGCTCGTACGTATATCAATGATCTGTACGTGATGACGTGGGGATGCACCAGGAAAATAAATGAAGTCTTAGGAAATCACTGAAGCAAGAAAAGCGAAGCAATATTTCGTTTTGAGTTTGGCAGATTATCCTAAATGTACACTGAAAAAGAATGTATTTCAGTAGTTATGGTCAGCTTTATTTCGAAATAGTAAACAAGACCAGTCCTGTTTTGTTCAATGTTTCTACATTATGGCATTTACATACTATTTTGTTAATGGCCATTTAATATCAAAACTTAACTTACGGTGCATTTTCTTCGGATATATTAATTATTCCAAAATATATCCTTCACTCGCACTGACCGCCTAAAAATATGACAAGTTGAGTTTCTTCTTTTTTCTTCTTTACCAATGGTGCCACTTACATAATCTAAAATTTCCCTCAATGAATCATCACACTGGCTAATAAATTTTTCATAATTTTCGATCACATGGAAAACAAGTAACTAATTTGGGATGGTTATTTCAGATATGAAAACACTCAGTACGTAAGGTTTTTATGTTATGATAATCTATATATATTACATTGCCATATAATTTATGTGTAGATTTGACTTATTACAAAAACAATTGACTAGGCCTAATGATTTTCATTGCTTTTTTTGACCATTAGATTATCTAAAAATATACAAACACCATTCAACACTAACACAAAGTGTTAAGTACAATTATAATTTTATAGGTTTACATATAAAATAATAAGTTTACATACAATAGACGAAGTTTATGTATAATATAGTTGGAACCAACGATGCTATTTTTTTACTACCGGTTATATATGGCTCATCTTAGTGAATAACCGGTCAAGTCGGGAATTGTTAATTTTACAGGAGAGAAGTTTGAAAGTTCTACTGGTTCCTGTGAGTATGAATATAGCCAAATCAACTCAATTTTTTGACGAAATAGTTATGTTATTAGGATGTTTTATGTTGCAAAATCTCATCCAGAATATGCAACAATGAAGTGTGATTTTGCACTGTTTTATTCAGTTGCCTGCTTATGCACTGCGAAATTGACCTACTTATCTGGTTATGCACGTGTATACTATATAGTAAAAACCTGTGAAATATTAAAAATGTGAATAGTAAATGTTACCAAAACAGTTTTATAACATATTTCGTACTGAATAGTTACTCCTAAAATTGACAGTTCTTTCAATACTGCTCACTAAGTTTAAAACAGTGGAAGTTATCTGAATAATAATTCCTTTGAATCATGAACTGTTGAGACACAATACTTAAACCTGTTTTTTAACTTCCCAGTTTCATGTAAAAAAAAAAAAAATACAATGTAATGGTTAAACACTGTTCACACAATGGAATTCAAAAAGAAAACATTCTAGTAATGAATACAGTAAGTTCAAGGGTCCGGATCAAATTCTTCTAAGCCTGGATCGATTTCGGATATCTCATCAGATGTTCGTAAATTTCTTTAAGTCATGGAACACAGGATCTATCAATGGAAGCAAATCCAGAAGGCCCTTCTTCTTTTCCTTACTGATGTTTACGGGGTCAACATGGATCAAGGACAATGATGGCATTTCTGAATCCTTTTGCCGTCGTCTCAAATTCAGCATCGGGAACGGATCTTCGTCTTTTAATGAGTGCTTGTATTTAAACTGGAAGGAATGCTTCTCATACTGAAGCCACTGCACAGGGTGCCAGAGAAAATTTTCCCTGTTTTCATTTAGCTTTCGCAATACGAAGGGACCGTCACCTTTACACAAACTGCTAAAATAAAGAAAAAAGTTCTCTTTTCTCATGGAAATCACATTGAAAGGTAACTTCCTGTTACTTGTGCGTACAAGCTGCATCCAGTTATGAGGATGATGGATCTTCATGCCAGATCGTTTCTTTTCCCTTTCTATTATTGAGTGATCGGTATCACATTCCATATGGGTATGGTCACTTACTAGAAACTTGTGGTTTATTACTTGCAACTCTGTTTTCTTGTGAAGGGCATACATAAACATTAATGCTACATGACTATTCTTATTTTGCCTTCCACAAGTATCAGAATAGAAAGTCACTTCTTGAACATGAGATGATAGGTTCAGTATGTGTTGGTAAAGACATGATGCTATTTGGTTACCTCCTCTTCTAGACACAGATTCATCCCACATGTAACACGTAGCTTCATCTGAAGCGAGATTGTGAATTGTTAGATTAAAGGTCCACAGTAATCGTTTGTAAAATGACACAGATGATGTTAAATAAGGAATAGGGAGGCATTGCTGGAGGCCAAAAGCAAAAGTCATCTTTGTGTTATCTTCTTCAGAGATTTCCTTGTCCCTCCGCTTAGCGCTGTACGCTTCTTCGGCGAGTGTGTGATGTTCGGTACGTACACTAATAACCTCTTCCAAGTTACCTTCTTCGGACGCTCTAATTTTAGCTTCCAATAAATCACATTTGTGGCAAATATCTTTTTTGGTTTTTTGAATGCAAGATTCAACTCATGAAAGTACTTAGAATATAGGGAGAGTGAAATAAGGTTGTTTCTTCCTTCTGTATAGAATCGGTACATCTTAAGAACATCTTTTGCGACAATAGTGACTTTCGTAACTTGGAAAAGACAATATGTAATTCTTCGCATCTTGGACTTTCTCTTCTGGTACTGTTTTTGATGATTTTTTTCCTCTCAAGTTTTCAGGAACCACTCCAGCGTGTGACTGCTTTTTCTTTTGAAGAACGCACTCAAGAATGATTTAGTTTCTACAAGAGTTTTTAGAAGGCATGCATTACAAATGGGATATCTGTCACTTTTCACAATTAGACTATACGTACAGTGACACTCACGTGTTTTCTTTTTTCCTACCGGACATTTTTTCTGTTTTCTTTTCTTTGATAGTGATTAAAGAACTCACGTATTTAGCACGATTATCACGAGAACCTAGTTTCCAGTACTCATTGAAACACATTTGACAATCACTATCTGTGAATCTACTAGCACACTTCATTCTACACTCAGTAAGTTTACTCATCTTTCTTCCCCTTTTCTGTGATATATGCATGTCCTTCATTCCTTAGTCTTTTGCTTCTTTCTCTCTCTTTTCTACTACGTGGCTTTATTTCCCTTTGGATCACTTTCTCAGGTAACGGATTCAAAGTTTCACTATTTTTTTGCACGCACTGCGGTAGATTTATGGAAATCACTCCACACTCTAACTTCCAGTTTGTGTGCAGACTGTATCAACTACAGAATTCGAAGAAGCGAAATTCTCCAAATTAAATTCTTTGGGAGCACCTACATCTTTTGGTTTTTCCTTCTTACGACCAACTTGTTTTCTGGACGTTATCTCTTGTTCGTCGCTACTTGCCGAATAGCTGACATGAAAATCTGGATCTCTTGTCCTGTCATCAGAGTCTAAGTCACAATTCGATCAAGAGTCATCACAAACAGTTTCTGTATGGGTGGATATCAGTTTCCTAGTCTTCCTCAGGCTTCTAGAATCTGAAAACAAAGAAAAATATGTTGTATTAATCAAAAGAAAATCAGCATTTATAACAGTAACAAATATTAAGGTTCTTTGAACAGTTGACTTCGCAATAACCCTGTGATAGTCTCATTCGGATTAGTTAGTACTCATTTTAGTGCAGCTTTGTTATATTATTATTATTATTAACTTTTACATTCATTAATCCATTACTGAAAAAAGCTTTATTTCAATAATAGAATTGGCTAGTATTGAAGCATTGCGTTCCCACGCAAAACATTGGTTTCGTATTCGAGAGATCTTGAGTTCGATCCCCACCACTGAAAATCCTGAAAAGAATTTTCGGAAATTTCCTGTTTTACCAAACAAATCTCAAGATGGTACCACAGCCGACTCTTAATCCTTCAATCATATTACTTATTAACCGGAAGATGTGAATGATAATTACATACTTCTCTTTTTCCTAAGACTTTACAGTTTCATATGTAACATGAGTAATTTAAAGAAATATGCTTACCTTCATATTGTAAGTTATATTCACCAGAATCGAACGTGTTTTCTTTTTCAAAATAAGCTCTTTTTGCAAGCCGTAGTGCTTCCTGTGCTCGAGACATCTTGGAGTACGAAACTTCACACTCTGCCCAATACGCTGGAATGAATGTTTTTGCTTGCATTTCTACAAGCAAGACATCAACAATCTGATCGGCGTCCTTGATAGCTGCAATAATATTTCCAGCATATCGGCTTTCGGTTCTTTAGAAAGTAAACAAAGGCATCAAAGGGAAGCGAAATGTGACACACAAAGTCTCCCCTTTTAGTTAACATAAAAGGTTAAATCTACATGAGAACAACGCAATATGTATTATACGAATTTATTATAACATGTCATCTCGATTTAACCGCTTATTCACGCTCAGTGCAAAGTTCATTACAACGGATACAAACAGGTAAAATGACTTACCTTGTTATTCACGAAACAAATATTTCCATTAATAAGGAGTTAACTCGAGTTACCCTGTCAATTTTGAAGTAACTGGTTATACACATGCTGTAACTTCGTCAATTTTAGGAATTCGACTTAACCGTTTCTAAACTATGGAGAACTCGCCAATAGAAGCTTATATCTTTAAAATCTCAATTTTGAAAAAAAGTCGACTTATCCGGTTATTCACTAAGAGGAGCCATATATCGGACGTACGAGAAATACATACGCTGTCGAAAGCTTCATTCTTCAGGAACACATTAATACCAAAATTATCTTCCTAGCTTAATTAGGGGGTGAGCTATTGAGGATTAAATGAAGTCATATTAAGAGACGACCAGAATGTGACTATTTCAGAGCATCAGACAGCTCAATGGCTGTAACTTTGTAACGATGCATTTTCTAACTTCTTTGCTTGTCTACCCATAAGAAATCCACTCCTTAAATTTTGCCGTACCGTTGTGTTACACCTTGTATATATATATATATATCACGGTTGTAAATGAACGCGCTCACTTGAGGTAGCTGACTAGAGCGCGTTCCTCTTTCTTGAGTTTTATCATGCGCTAACTCGTTTTCAAAATGTGAGTTTCGTTAACTCGAAATATAGGTGAGTTTGAGAGTAAAACACGCTCAGCACCGAATATTGCTATTTTCCCAAATTAATGTAAACGTCCATTTGTACATCCGCTGTTGTCCGATCTCTGGTAAGAGTCTTTAAATACTAATTTGTCATTAAACAAATTCATTCGTCATATTCTTTTAAATATAAAAATCGTCTGGATAGTTTAAAATATCATTTATTATTTTTTTTTCAATTCTCCATGTAGTTAAACAATATAAGAAGTAGGACAACATGTTTGACATTTTTCCTTTTCTTTTGTTTCCAATCTAAATTGAACTTTTAGCTTCTTCTGGATTATATTATTATTATTATTATTATTATTATTATTATTATTATTATTATTATTATTATTATTATTATTATTATTATTATTATTGTTGTCAAAATAATTCATTAGTCAGATTTTCGTTTCTTTTTTAGGGACCATAAAAGAGAAAGACCAACTTATTTTATTGTTTAGTGCTTCAGCACCAAATTTGAAACGTAAGCTCTTTTCATAAGATTGTCCAGAAGAGTCTTTATCATTTTCTCCCCATCCCAAAATACTGGTAATTTACTGAATGATTTAAATTTTAAAAAATGGGATTTAAAAACGGCTATAACGATTTTGTTGATATTTCACACATCAATATATAATTAACAACCCTATACTGTGGTATGAGTCATTTTTCAAGGACGATTCAAGAAGTAATAGTTACTTTTGGCGGTGATTTATTTTCATATTATTTTCTCAAATTTGATGAGGCAATTCCATTCATATTTCATAAAGTCTACAATATTATTAGAATTTTTAAAAAAATACTGAATGTCCAAAAACGATTCATACACCAATTGATATTTTTTTTAGATAAAATAATATGTATGAGTTGGAAACTCACGTGTATCCAACGTGTAACGATACTCACGTGTAACTCAGTTGAAATTTTAATATCTGTTGAACTTAAATATTGTTCAGATATAAAGCATATACAGTAGGGTGAGGAAAAAATGAAGTTTGCACATTGGCTTTCTAATAGTGCGGGATTCTTGCTCCATAGTAAGTATTTTGAATATCAATATTTATTTTTGTTGAAGTCTATTATCTTAGGTGCCACCAGCATGGTTAACCCTTTTCTTTCTCAAAATTTTCCGAATTTTAGGTTGGCGAGCAAGGAGGCTAGAGAATGGTTGATATCCTGCCAAATAATTGCCTTATAAACTTGAACTAAAAAGAATTGAAATGGAGAGTACACTCTGTAAAGAAAAAATAGCGACACTTGCTCTAATATGGTTTTCTCAACATACTTTAATCAATATGGATTTTTACATGAATTCCTGATAATATTACAAGGCATATTCCTAATGAGCAGTTCATTCTTAATACTTGCGCCAGAGTTTCAGGTTTTTGACATGAATTTAGTGAATTTATATGCATATATAAGTAGCTATGTGTGTTTTGAGCAAAATCGTTTGTAGGAAGAGTAATTCATAAAACTGAAAAAGATCAACAACAATAGCATAAAACAAGAAATGGAATTTCTTTAGGGTAAGACATATTGTGTGCAAACATCGAGAAGTACGATACACCAAACTAGTATTTTGTATGTGCACCATGGGCTTCCCGCATTGTTAACAAAGCTATTGCAAAATGCAACCTCGATATCACGGAATAACACCCGGATTATCTGTTCCTTGAATTCCATTCTATTTGAGATAGTTGCCTATTGAAATTTCTACTCATATTGATCCACAAATTTTCAACTGGATTCATGTCGGGTGAGTTTGTAGGCCACACGAGTCTCTAAATAGTCATATTCTTGAACAACGTATTAACAATTTTGGCTCGATGACATGAAGCATTATCGTCCTGGGAAAGGAAGTAGTCCATATTTTCTTCAGAAAAGTCATCTTTAGCTGTTGTAAGAACTTTACGTACCAGAATTTGAAGATATTTTCGTGCATCAAACGATCCTTCACATATATCCGTCGTTCTGACGTCTTTAACGGTGAACCATGCCCATATCATCACTCAGTAACTGAATATTTGAATCTCTTAAACAAAATCCTTGTCAAGTTCCTTGCTTGTTCGTATCCACCACTATCGTTTCCCACTATTCTAAACTTCTTTTCAATGAAGAAAACGACATGCTTTCAGTTGACCTAAGTCCAAGTTGCATATCGACTCACAAAACTACATGTTGAAGTCCTCTGTGTTTTCGACTTTCTACGCGTTTTTTTCTTTGTAATAACCTCTTCATACAGTCAAGACAATACAGTTGTACAAGTAACTGCAGTTCCAAGATCATGTCAAACTACAAAAGTCATTTTTGGGGAAATCACTCATTAAATCTGTGGTGCTATTGATTTCATTTAGCAATCTGCTCTGGGTGATGCTTTCTTTTTTCTTTCACACTGTTGACGAAGGGATGATTTGTTATGCTGTTTCCACTTGTGAATTACTCTTCCTGCCGTAGAATGATGGATTTTCAGAATTCCATCTATTCCTTTAGAGATTTGCCACAACTCACATTTCTTACCCATCTTATTTGCTTACAGTCCACATGCAGCAAAAATATCACACACAAACAACACTGCACAACAAAAATTTTGCCACTTGACACACTGTCCAAACAATGAGAAAGCAAAGAACAATCATAAAATGCTATTTACCTCAGCCTACACATCACAAATGCAATGCAGAATTCTTACTACAATAATTTACGAGACGCACTCAGTGCTATCTATCGAAAATACTACTGATACACAAACAATTGACAAGCGATGTCCTACACCACAGGTGTCACAGATAACGCAAATGAACTATCCCACTCTTCATTTCCTTCTATTCCTATTCTAACGGGCTGCAACTATGGTTTTCTGTGTAAGTTAGTTTGAGAATTGAGGTGTCGCTATTTTTTCTTTACAGAGTGTATGTGTTATTATTCTGCCACAGCATTTTACAACACGTAGAGTGAAAATATTTCAAATTTTCGTTGAAAGTGAAAAATTTCACTACATTTCTAAACTGGAATATTGTTTACATTCTCGCCTTCGTCTCCATGTTGCTTAGACTCCCATTCAGCAATATCATACAGCAGAACCACAACCAGTGAATGTCTGGCCTTTTCAAGAGCCAACACACACATAATACAAGACAGAAATTGTACAGCTAAATCCTACCACTAGAGAAATAAAACGACACAAACATGGAAGAACACAGACTTGGACTTACTATCCCCTCCAACGCCCTCTCTGAACCAGAAGAGAAAATCAACCTCAACGGCGAGAATATAACTGCTCTTACAAAACAAGTGTCAAAACGAAAAGAAAATATTAATCTGCATTTGGATGAAGCGGTAAAATTGCTCAACGCCCTTCCAGCCCTTGTGATGTTAGTAAACCTATGGCAGAGATGCCGACAATCCTCCTTTCCGATTATGTTATTATAGAGAAGAAAATATCTATCGTTCATATGATCTTTCAGTGTTCGTTAACGCCTGTTTATCGTCCGATAGTCATTTGCTCATTCACTTTGCTGCTTACGTCTGTCCATTAACAGTAGCCTTCTTAATCGCTAACAGTAGCTTCTATCTCGTTCTGTATCACCTGTTACGGTATTATGTAGTGAATAACTACGATTTCTTTTAATGTGGTCAAAGTGAACAACAATGGAGTATTCTCTTTACTCATAGGTAAGTGTAGTATATAGTATCTCCCTCATAGTGTTCGACTCATGTGATTGGCTTAATTATGCCTTTATCATTTCGTTCCCAGATCCAAGTTATTTGTTTAAAGTATATAAATTAGCCTCTTACCGCTTGGATAGCTCATCTGACAACTGAATGGAGCATCAAATGTGTGTGTTGTGTGTACGAGAGAGAGAAAGAGCAAAAGGCTGTTCGTCTGTGGCAGCCTTCGACTATACATCGTTTTTCCATTGTGCTTTCCAGTAAAGGGACAGGTTCAAGTGGGACTTTCTTCACATGTAGTACCCACTACATTCTTGATAATTTTGTTTTATAATATTTTTAACTTTAATACCTTTTCTATTATTGATCTGGCCACTCTGAAAAAAGATCCATCTTCTGTACGGAAAAAGGAAGTGAAGTAGAGGGGTGAAGCAGCGGAACAATGGCAATGCTTCCAATGAAATAGTGGTGCGAAAATATTGAAGGAATCTTATTTTCCTTCTCAATGTTAAATATTTATAATATGCATCGTTAATATTGGTAGGTAGCAGGGGCGTCATTTAGGGGGGGCAGGGAGGGGCATTTGCCCCCTGAGTTTGAGATGTATATAGATTTTATCAATAGAATAGTAGTAAATCAGTGAGAAACGCGAAATTTTACTAATATCAAGGGGGCTTGTCCCCCCCAAGCAAAATGTGAAATGACGCTCCTGGTAGGTAGGCTTAGTATTTAAAAGGTCGAAGGGCATGATAAGTGATCGTTAACAGTGTGAAATTTGTAGTATTTTGATATTAGAGAAGTCCATCATATTAAGCAAGTTTAGCACATGTTTACTGTTGAGTGAGAAGTGACTTTCTCTGCCTGAACTGCAATTAAAGTGACGTTGTCGGTACTGTGAAGTTCATAAGCTATTCCTGGATATTTTTCTTCACTTCTTCGTCTATTGAAATCATGCGTGCGTAAATTTTTAGCGGAGCCCAATGCCCTTTCGACCTTATTCGCGCCTTCACATTGTCATGCCTACCATCTGCATAATGTATATTAAGCACTACCTAATTTCAAACTTCATTAAAAGTATTACAACAATAATAGTGTTATTTTCTAAATACTATAAGAAGCAACTGTTTGTTCGTCGTCTACTTGTTCTAGATAGACCATAAAAAGCTATCTTGTTTTTCTCTTCCTATATGGACTTGCACCTGACTTTGATGTGGCTATTTACCAGGCATGTCCACATTTGCCTCCTTGGATTTTAAGTGGTCTTCCTACATCAATATGGATTTGCAACGAATGGTAATATGGATATTTACTGAACTTGTCTGCATTTACCTTCTTGGATATTAAGTGATTTTTCTCCACCAACATGGACTTGCACCTTGTTGTGACATGATTATTTACCAGCCGTGTCTGCATTTTGCTTCTTTGGATGTTAAGTGATATTTTTCTATCAATATGGAATTGTAGCGGATTGTGATATGGTTATTTGCCAAGCGTGTCTGCATTTTCTTCCTTGGATGTTAATTGTACTGGCCTACCTTTCGACTAAGCCTATTATTATGATATGTGAGTTTTCGTCTTTGTGGAACAGTCAATGATTACTGGCATCCTTATAAGGAACTATACTTTTGGTCGCTCTGCCTTCGCACTGAGATATTTTTATTAATTATGGAACTCATGATTGCTTAGCTCGTATACTAAGCTGTTTATTCTTTATGGAGTATCATTTCTGCCAGATCAACCATTGTATTCAGTCATTAGTTATTTATAGATCTTTCGTCATGTGTCGCTTAGCACTTGAACTAAGCTGTTCATTCAAGTAACTATCTTACTGGTTGGCTTAACCTTTGTATTAAGCCGGTTCTTGAGCTTTTTACCCGAATTGAAGCTGTTTAATCATTTAAGAAAGTGGATTTTAGTAGTTAATTTTATGATCTTTCTCGCCTTGTATCTCTATCGGGCTACAATCGGTCGTTTGAAGTGTCTACGACTTATGTTGAGAATGATTGACTTTCATATCAAGCCTTGTAATGTCTATAGGCTGTTGCGTTTGTTACAAGTAATTCAGCTTCTTTTGCGTTTCGTCACTGAATGCGACGTTAAGTATTGATTGTCTATGTCCTCTTCTGCTGTGGAAGATTACCATGAAGTGCCCACAATTTACATTAATAGAGCCAGAGGTTGGTATTAAGCTCTTATATATCTACATGTTGATGCCTTCATACTAAGCTGTACGAATGCGTCAGATTTTTGTTATGGATGGCCACGCTACGTATTATGTGCCCTCGTCTTCTTTCGACGTGGAATAATGTTCTGAAATGTACACTATTCACCTTACGTGTGTTTATTTGGCATATCAAGCCTTTTATGTCCACAGGCTTGCGCCTTCATTCTAAGTGATTTTACTTTATCTGTATCTTATTCCGATTTGTAATCAGGGGCGTCATTTCAGACTTCGCTTGAGGGAGGCAAGAGCTCGACCGACATAAGACTTTCACGTTTTGTACTATTATATTAGTAGACAATCTATTAAAATATATGTATTCCTCAAACTCTTGGGGTGGCAATTGCCCTCTCCTTCCCCCCTAAATGACGCCCCTGTTTGTAACATTGAGTATTATATACAGCTTCAAGTTAAGTATCATTTCTAGTGTCGTGTCGATCATGAACGATTCGATCATTATGCACGAATCATGGCGTGAATCAAATGATTTATGATTATTGCTAGAAATGATTCTTGTAATGAATCATTTGTACTTTCCACTGCATTGCTTGCCGTGATCGAAATGAATTGAGAATCACAAAGTGCCAGCTTGTGTGAGAGAATTGGTAGAGTTGCTTCTGCAAATGCGCTTGCAGTTCACGGGGAATGTGAAAAGAAAGAATACCGTATGCGCGCTTTTTCTTCCTGCTTTCGTAGATGCGTGCGTTTTTTTCTTCTTCCTGTGTGGTAGGGTTGCTTCTTGCGAAGAGAGGAAGCTGCGTTGTTAGAAGCAGATTACTTTCAAAATAAACTTTTCTGTTGCTTGCTTCTCGTCGTGAAGTACTGACAGTATTGCTCAATTAGATGTAATACGATTTCGTAGTTAGTTTCAACATACATTTGATGATCACTTATCTATTTTATCAAGATGCTGTACGTATATTGGATAAAGCTATTACTATCACTTTCAACTGCACTAGCCAAAAGAGGTCAATTTTAATGTTTAATGATCAGCTCAAAGTATTATATTATATTCAACCTAAATACAATATTTACACAGAAAAAGTGCATTGTATACTATTTGTACTGTACATAATGGATTTCACAAATGTATATACATGTATAGAAAAACGAACGTAGATTCTTTCTGGGAAGATAATGCATTGCATCTTCCAGTAGAAACACTTGTCCACATGCAACAAAGCTTAGTGGCAAGGGCGCCGATTCTGGGAGGCCCGGACCCCCTGAATGTTCAAAAGTATTTTCATGAATATTCAATATTTGGCATGATTTGAATTAGTCTTAAAATCTTTTAGACCCTTGTCTGCAACCAAACACACCTTAATCTTCCCCCAAAGTTACAGAGAAATCGGAGTTGTTTAGTGGATTTAAGAGGACACTCCATTAAGAGGATTTAATAGATTTTTAAGTCTTAATTATTATTAATATATAATATTTCTAAATTTAATTATTATAACACAATACTCATCTATTTAAATTCTCGAATACTTCTATAAATAATTATTAAATAATAAGATGCCTGATTAAAGGATTATCGTGATAGGATAAATCAAGTATTTCAATATACTCTTATTACACCTAAAAGAATTAAACTTTCACCCTCGATATCAAAAATCAACGTGCATCGTACACTAAAGTGTAGAAAGATAAGCTAAGATAAGCTAGTGGGCTCATACCCCGCATATGAAGATTACTCTTCTTTTTCTAATGCTCACTAACCCTAAAACTCTTTTATTCTCTACAACACTTGTGTTAGGAACCCTTATTTCCTTAACTTCTTCATCATGATTTGGTACTTGAATTGGTCTCGAAATTAATCTCCTATCATTCATCCCCCTAATTTCAAAGACCAACAATCAACGTCACACCGAATCTGCTTTAAAATACTTTTTAGTACAGGCCATTGCAAGATCCTTACTTTTAATAGCAATTATCCTACTTTACATGGGGCTGCAAACTACATATTATTTAATCACTATTTCCTTACTCTTTAAAATAGGAGCAGCCCCTCTTCACTTCTGAATACCTGAAGTAATAGAGGCTATACTCTGAATAGACTGCATTATTTTAATAACATGACAAAAATTGGCGCCCCTCGGCCTATTGTCCTACAGCTTAAATTCTACAAATCTAATCTATCTAACCTTAATCTTATCTCTAGTAGTAGGCTCAATCGGAGGTTTAAATCAAACATCGCTACGCAAAATCATAGCATTTTCATCTATTAACCACACTGGCTGAATACTCATGGCCCTTCTGCTAAGTGACATAGCCTGATCTCTCTACTTCTTATTTTACGCCTTACTTTCAATAATAGCAGTCACCCTTTTTGCAATAAACAAAATATTTCATATTAATCAAACTTTCTCTAATAAAATCATTGTAACAACAAAATTAGCTATCTTTACTAGCCTTTTATCTTTGGGGGGTCTTCCACCATTCTTAGGATTCTTACCTAAGTGAATCATCATTATAAAAACTGCCGAACAAATATCATTTATTATTCTCACCCTAATAGTAATAACAGCACTAATTACTCTTTTCTACTATATACGAATTGCTTATGCTGCTTTCATCATTAATCATCATAATCAAACATGAACATCTTTAATGAAAAAAAGTCTAGAAACATCAATTAGATCGATATTCATTATTATTTCACTAAGAGGCATAATTATTTTACCTTTAACTGTCAACATCCTTTAAACAAAGACTTTAAGTTAAAAAAACTAATGGCCTTCAAAGCTATAAATAAAAGGCAACCTTTTAGGTCTTAGTATATATTAACTACTACTCCGGAATTGCAGTCCGACATCATAAATATTGACTATAAAACCTAATAGGAGGTTTATTAACCATAAATAGATTTACAATCTACCACCTAATACTTCGGCCATCCTATTTAATTTTACTTGCAACGATGATTATTTTCTACAAATCATAAAGATATTGGTACAATATACTTGATCTTTGGGGCTTGAGCAGGAATAGTAGGAACATCATTAAGTCTTCTCATTCGAGCAGAACTTGGCCGACCAGGTAGCTTAATTGGTGATGACCAAATCTATAACGTAATTGTTACCGCTCATGCTTTCATTATGATTTTCTTCATAGTTATGCCAATTATAATTGGGGGCTTTGGTAATTGACTAGTTCCTTTAATACTAGGAGCACCTGATATAGCATTCCCCCGCCTAAACAACATAAGATTCTGATTATTACCGCCTTCATTAACCCTACTATTAACAGGAAGAATTGTAGAGAGTGGTGCGGGAACCGGATGAACTGTATATCCCCCTCTTTCCAGTGCCATTGCCCACGCCGGAGCCTCCGTTGACCTTTCTATTTTCTCCCTCCATTTAGCTGGTGTATCCTCAATTCTCGGAGCTGTAAATTTTATTACAACCGTAATTAACATACGAACTCCTGGAATAACTTTAGAACGAATACCATTATTCGTTTGATCTGTAGTAATTACTGCCGTACTACTTCTTCTATCCCTTCCTGTATTAGCAGGAGCTATTACAATACTCCTAACTGACCGAAATCTTAATACTTCCTTTTTTGATCCTTCAGGAGGGGGGGGATCCAATTTTATATCAACACCTATTTTGATTCTTTGGGCATCCTGAAGTTTACATTTTAATTCTTCCAGGATTTGGTATAATTTCACATATTGTAACCCAAGAAAGTGGTAAAAAGGAAACATTTGGCGTTTTAGGAATAATTTATGCAATATTGGCAATTGGATTCCTAGGATTTATTGTTTGGGCTCATCATATATTCACTGTTGGTATAGACGTTGATACTCGTGCTTATTTTACTGCTGCCACAATAATCATTGCTGTTCCTACAGGAATTAAGGTATTCAGATGAATTGCCACACTTCATGGAGCACAAATAACTTACTCACCTTCAATCTTATGAACTTTAGGCTTTATTTTCCTATTTACTGTTGGAGGTCTCACGGGAGTTGTATTAGCAAATTCATCCTTAGACATTGTTCTCCATGACACTTATTATGTAGTAGCACATTTTCATTATGTACTATCTATAGGTGCTGTATTTGCTATCATGGCAGGACTTATCCATTGATTCCCTCTATTTAGAGGAACAACAATAAATCCTACATGACTAAAAATTCAATTCCTAGTAATATTTATAGGAGTAAACATCACATTCTTTCCTCAACATTTCTTAGGTTTAAGTGGGATGCCTCGCCGGTATTCAGATTATCCAGATGCCTACACTACATGAAATATAGTATCAAGTATTGGCTCATTCCTTTCCTTCGTCGCCGTACTAGTACTTGTAATTATTATGTGAGAAGCCTTTGCGAGAGCTCGACCAGTAGTCTTCTCAGACCAACAAACAACATCTTTAGAATGATTCCAGAACTTACCACCAGCAGAGCATAGCTATGCAGAACTTCCCTTATTAACAAACTTCTAAGGTGGCAGATAAGTGCATTGGGCCTAAGCCCCAAACATAAGAATAAACATCTTCTTTAGAAATGGCCATTTGAAATCAACTAGGACTTCAAGATGCAGCGTCCCCTGTAATAGAACAAATAGTATTTTTTCATGATCATACAATACTCATTGTAACTATAATTACAGTCCTCGTAGGCTATTTACTAGCCTCTCTCCTACCAAATACATATATTAACCGTAATTTACTAGAAGGCCAAACCCTAGAAACCATTTGAACAATTTTGCCTGCTATTACACTAATCTTTATCGGCCTCCCATCTTTACGACTCCTATACTTACTAGACGAAATTCATCAGCCAGCAATTACTCTTAAAACAATTGGACACCAATGATACTGAAGTTATGAATATTCCGACTTCTCCTTAACAGAATTTGATTCTTACATAGTACCCATCAATGAAATAAGTCCTAATTCATTTCGTCTTCTAGATGTGGACAATCACATCGTATTACCTATTAATATTGACATTCGTATTTTAATTACCGCTGCTGATGTTCTTCATTCATGGGCTATGCCTGCCTTTGGTATTAAAGCAGATGCGACTCCAGGACGTTTAAATCAAGTAGCAGCTAATATTACACGCACAGGCTTATTTTTCGGTCAATGTTCAGAAATTTGTGGTGCAAATCATAGTTTCATACCAATCGTTGTTGAGGCATGCCCTCATTCAGTATTTATTAACTGAATAACAAAAATAATACAAGAACTTTCATTAGGTGGCTGAAAGTAAGCAATGGTCTCTTAAACCAAAAGATAGTAAAATAACAATTACTCCTAATGGAAAAATTAGTTAAATTATAACGTAAGCATGTCAAGCTTAAATTACTACTTAATAGTATTTTTCTATTCCACAAATATCTCCCCTAAAATGACTCATCTTATTTATTATATTTTCCTTGTGTTACCTCTTATTTGCATCTATTATATATTTTAATTCAAATACACCTCATCCTTCCTTAGATAGCACTAACATTAAAAAAACAACCATAAACTGAAAGTGATAACAAATCTTTTTTCAACATTTGATCCCTCTACTTCAATTATAAACATATCATTTAATTGACTTAGAACAGTGATTGGACTTCTAATTATTCCAATCCCATTTTGATTCTTGCCAGGACGGCCAAACATTTTATGAAACAAAATTACCTTAACTCTTCATAAGGAATTCAAAACTATTCTTGGTCCCACTAGCCATCAAGGAAGAACCTTTCTATTCATTTCTTTATTCTCCTTCATTCTATTTAATAATTTTATAGGACTATTCCCTTATGTATTTACCAGCTCTAGACATCTAACTTTTACATTAACTCTCGCCCTGCCCCTTTGAATAAGTTTCATAATCTATGGCTGAATTAACCACACTCAACATATATTTGCACATCTCGTTCCTTCTGGGACTCCGGCCCCTCTCATACCTTTTATAGTATGCATTGAAATAATTAGTAACATCATTCGACCTGGAACCCTAGCTGTTCGATTAATAGCAAATATAATTGCAGGACATCTCCTCTTAACCTTACTAGGTAATACAGGTCCTTCTTTGTCTCTTTCCATACTTTCATTACTAATAATTGGACAAATTACTCTCCTAATACTAGAATCTGCTGTCGCAGTAATTCAATCATATGTATTCGCCGTCCTAGTCACACTATATTCAAGAGAAGTTACTTATGTCAGCACCACAAAATCACCCTTACCACCTTGTTGACCAAAGTCCCTGACCACTTACTGGAGCTCTAGGGGCCCTAATTACAACCACAGGTCTCACTAAGTGATTTCATCAATATGACCCTTCCCTATTCTTCCTAGGGATACTAATTACATTATTAACCATAATTCAATGATGGCGGGATGTGACTCGAGAAGGAACATATCAAGGATTGCACACTATACAAGTTACATTAGGACTTCGGTGGGGCATAATCCTATTTATTATTTCTGAGGTATTCTTTTTCATTTCATTTTTTTGGGCCTTCTTTCATAGTAGATTGGCACCAACAGTAGAAATTGGATCTTTCTGACCCCCAACAGGCATCGTTCCATTCAACCCAATGCATATTCCCTTACTCAATACTGCAATCCTACTCGCCTCAGGGGTCACTGTAACATGAGCTCATCACAGATTAATAGAAGGTAATCACACTCAAGCCACTCAAGGTCTACTACTTACAATCCTCCTTGGCTTATATTTTACTGCTCTACAAGCATATGAATATTATGAAGCCCCATTCACTATTGCAGACGCTGTTTACGGCTCAACATTCTTTATAGCAACAGGCTTCCACGGTCTTCACGTTATCATTGGTTCTACATTCCTAGCCACTTGTTTATTACGCCACCTCTTATCACATTTTTCTCCTACACACCATTTTGGATTTGAGGCTGCCGCCTGATACTGACATTTTGTAGATGTAGTATGACTATTCCTTTATATTTCTATTTATTGATGAGGAGGTTAGCCTATTTAATATATATAGTATATTTGACTTCCAATCAAAAAGATCATTTAAATGAAATAGGCAATTAATACAGTTCTAACAACTGGTCTATTAACTATCATTATTTCCCTAATCGTTATAGCCATTTCAACTCTTCTTTCCAAAAAAGTTATTAATGACCGAGAAAAAAATTCTCCCTTTGAATGTGGATTTGACCCTAAATCATCGGCCCGAATTCCTTTCTCATTACGATTCTTCCTTATTGCTGTAATCTTCCTCATCTTTGATGTAGAAATTGCCCTTCTACTCCCAATAACAATTACTATTAACAATACTAATACATTATCCTGATCTCTCGTTAGATTAACATTCCTAGTAATTCTCCTAGTGGGCCTTTATCATGAATGAAATCAAGGATCTCTAACATGAGCTGACTAATAAGATGGGATAATAGTTAAATATAATATTTGGTTTGCATCCAAAAGGTGTTGCTGTCAACTTATCTCACAAGTAGGAAGCAAACAATTGCACTCAGTTTCGACCTGAACCTTTGGTCCCTTGACCCCTGCTTGTTAGTTGAAGCCAAAAAGAGGCATTTCACTGTTAATGATACTACTGGGTATTCCTATCACCCCAACTAAGGAGATGTGAATAATCAAGAAGAAGCTGCTAACTTTATCTTTAGCGGATTGTACCGTTAACATCTCTTAATATAAAATAATTATAACCCCCTTAGTATAAATATTACATTACCTTTTCGAGGTAAAAAAGAGAGTGCTCTTCTCAGGGAGTATATTTAGGGAACATAATTCTTCTTAGTATCTTCAATACTATGCTTTCAATATAAGCTACCCAAATACACAAATATAAAAAAGCAAAGGAAAATTGTAAAGATTAAAAAAATTAATAAATACATTTTAAATAAATTATCCTGTGAATGTTGAATTAATATTGAACCGTCCTTAAAACTACTATACATCCCTTGAGCACCAAGACATTCTCTCCACCCTTGATCAATGTTATTATAATATGCACCCCCTATATATAAAGGTAATTTAATAATATAATTTGTTGATAAATAAGGTAAAAATCACATGCTTCCTATTATTGTAGAACTAAAATAAAATTTCATACACACTAAAGACTGTCCAATAGAATAGCTTGATAATAAAATACCAACTCACAAACCTACTACACTCACAAGTAGGGCACCCATTTTTAGATGTAAAGGTAGAACAACACAATTAACACCAGGAAAAATTAGTCAACTCAATGTTGCACCTCCTAAAATTGCTATTACTACCAATCCTAATATTCCCTTACATATAACTCAACCTTCATTATCACTAATAGAATGAATATTAACACCCCCAAAGCCCTTTCCTGTTAAATAAAATCTTAAACGTACTGAATAGCATACAGTTAGGCCTGTAGAAAAAAACAATAAGAAAAAGCTGACTACATTAATTAAAGATAAAGAAGAAATTTCCAAAATTAAGTCCTTAGAATAAAATCCAGCTAAAAATGGCATCCCGCATAAAGCTAAATTAGCTACATTTAAACAAGATAAAGTGAGTGGTATCTGACTTACAAGTGCTCCTATTCTACGAATATCTTGTGTATCACCCACACCATGAATAATTGCTCCCGCACATAAAAAAAGTAATGCCTTAAATAAGGCATGTGTCAATAAGTGAAAAAAAGCTAATACAGGAAATCCCATAGAAAAAATTATTATTATAAGACCAAGCTGGCTTAAAGTAGATAAAGCAATAATCTTCTTTAAGTCATATTCGTAATTAGCACCGATGCCGGCTATAAATATTGTCAATCCTGATAATAAAAGCAATACATCTCCTATATAAACACTCAATAAAACATCTCTAAAACGAATTAACAAATAAACTCCAGCAGTTACAAGTGTAGAAGAGTGAACTAATGCTGATACTGGTGTAGAAGCAGCTATTGCTGCTGGTAGTCACGCAGAAAAAGGAATTTGTGCACTTTTCGTTATTGCTGCTAAAATAATCAAACTAGAAATAATTACTATCTCATTTTTATTTAAAACTCTATGTAAATAAAAGACATAATTTCAACTTCCATAATTTAATATTCAAGCAATAGCTAGTAAAATTGCTACATCCCCAATACGATTAGAGAGTGCAGTCAACATACCTGCATTATAAGACCGCACATTTTCATAGTAAATTACTAAACAGTATGATACTAATCCTAGTCCATCCCAACCAAGTAGGATTCTAATTAAATTAGGGGAAACAATTAATAAAACTATTGAAAGAACAAATATTAATACGAGCATAATAAACCGATTAAGATATCGCTCAGATCCTATATATTGTTCACTGTAATAAATTACTATTCTAGAAATATAAAGTACAAATCTTATAAACATAAATGATATTCAGTCAAATAGAAGAGTTATAATAATTTTATTTCTATTAAAAGAAATAACTTCTCACTCAATAAATACACTATATCTATTAATTAAAAAACTCAAGCCTATTATGAATAAAAGAACACTTATTCTATTTAAAAAGACAAATCTAGTCATACAAATTGAAAAAGGTCAAACCATGGCCTAAGGGCAACTAAACCTTCTTTAGTTCCACAAACTAAAATTTTATTCTAAACTACTCAAGCAGCTACAACCATAAGAATCTCGGTCCTGCAAAAAAAATTAATAAATTTAAAGGTAACCAATGTAATATTAATAATAAATATTCTCGCACACTCCCTCCCCAACAAGAATATAAATTAGAATAAGGTATCCCATGTTGAGTATATGAATATAAATATAGTCTATAGGCAGCTCTAAAAAAAGAAAGCAAGGCTAACCCCAATATACTCAATCAAGATCAACCAACAATTCTATTTAACAAACTAATTTCTCCTAATACTCACTGTCCGCTATTGTGAGTGCCTCGTGTGGGGCTGTCCTCTGTGAGGAAGAGTGTTGGGTGGGATCTCCTCTACACCTATACTACACTTATACTTTCTTTTACATTTACACGTACACACATCCCCTTCTTTTTTCTACACTTTGTTCTTTTTTTCATTTTACACTTCCTACTTTCCTCCTTGTTCAATTTGGCTTTCAGCCCTCTTTCACTGTCTGAACTTCTTTCCCGATTTTGACCTTTTCTGACTTTGACCTTTTTCCCGATTGTGTCCTTTCTTCTCTATTGTGTCCTTTTTTATTCATTTTTTTCCCCTGAGTCATAAATTCTTCATGTGAGGTACATATTTGACAATTTTGCATTCTTAGCACGCAGGATTGCGAGCTGGTGCACCCACCTGTTTGACCGGTAATGGTTTACGACAAGACAAGAAATTTTAGCTCATCCGCATAGTATTGTCATGAATGAATGTATTCAAAAGTACAAACTAGAGAAGGTAAGCAATAAGGAGTGAAGTAGATAAATACCTTATAATATCTATGTAGGGTAATAGTATACATGAGAACACCCTGTCTTCCGTGCGCGAGGATACTTCATATTATATATTTATACGTTACCAAATTAAATCACTGCGTTGTCTTCATTATTTATACTTAACATTCTATTTTTACTTTCTAGAATAAATTTTGTTGATTTCGATTCGAAAAATGTTAAATATTTTTTAATTTATATCATGATGCAGACCAAAATCCTTGTTGCATATAATGTAATGCGCTATAGCATATAAAGTACAAGGGCAAATAGGTACGTTCTTTTTTATTTTCGTATCAGTGGATAAGTAAATGAAAGTGGGTTTGTTACCCCCTTTCTAAGTTCGTAGATACTCAATGAATAATCCCTAAAAGTATGAGCGTCCAGCTTCTTCTTGAACTCAGACGGTCTTACGTATACTATATCCCTATGTAGTTTTAGAGTTATTTTGGGGACCACAAGAACATCCTTTCAAAAACTCAAAACTGCTAACTAGCTAGGCACAGATTTATAATATCGGTACATGCATGAAAGGATGAGTGCTTTAAAAACAATTATTTCAGTGGCATTACTCAAGCTGACGGTTCTATCAAATTTTGACACTCTTAGTAGAGCATGCAGTAAATGAAAGGCTCCATTACTACTTGTGAATAACTTCAGTAGGGCTCCGTATAAATAATGAGGACGTATGGCATAAAAACTACACTACATAAAGGGGGACACGGTGGCTCAGTGGTAGAGCGCTCACCTCCGGTGCTTGGGGTCCCTGGTTCGATCCCAGCTCGCGCCGTATGAACTTTGTGGTGGACAAACATCGTGCTCGTGGGTTTTCTCGGGGTTCTCCCGTTTCCTCCCACTTTCTTCATTCCACCATTTCATTCATTTCTCATCTTCCCCGTCTCCTTTAGCCTAATCGGCATAACCGTGGGACGTAAAACTTAAAGATTTCATTTTTTACACTACATAAAACACGAATCAACTTGCGTTAGGTAGCTACTAAAAAGCACGAATGCTATTTAACCAAGTCGAGAATTGAGCGCAGCAGGCGGGCAAGAGTGGAAGCAAGGGGATGCGTCCGTAGGGAACAGGCGCATCAGCGATCGGAGTATACGCATAAAGTAGGATAGTGAAAGAGCACACTTACACATGCAGTACTTTTAGTTGAGTTGATTTTGAGTTTAACGTCCCTTCCAGCAGCGAAGCTATACAAGACGGGACCTACTGATTAACGTGGAATCCGAACCACTGGATATAGTACTTTAACGTCATATTTTAGCTACATACTAGCTGAACCTGCGCTTTCTACTCAGCGTCGCGTTTACATGTGAAGGGTAAGGGGAAAAAGAAGGAATGTCCATGTGTGTGCTTTAACCCGTGCTTTGGCCTATTAGTTGATGACTTTTGGTACTATTTGACTGTATATGTCATGCATGCATAGATGTTGAAATGTCAATATAGAATGGCAAAAAATTTGACTAACCCTATTAATTTGTACGCGGTTTTCAGTATTGAAACGCCGTTTTCTCGAAAATGCACTTTTGTGACGTTCCTTCTTTTTTTCCCTTATCCTTCATATGAGCGTGAATCTTCTCGTCATTCCTTACAACATCTGTACATGTTCCTTTACAGACACAAGCGAAAGACGTCTTAATAAAAATCTGCAAGGGGTACCATAAAGATTTTTTTTTTTTTAATACCTCGCACCGTTTGTAAGATTTGAGCCTACTTCTGGTTGGAGTTTCTAATTCTTGTATACAACCCCTGTATACAATTATGTTGTGTTGTAATGTATAACTCGTATTATATGATGCTAAGATAACTGAGATATTTGAGAAATAACTGGAATCTGTCTCTATATCTTAGTATATTAAGTCCCAGAAAATGTTGTATTCTGTATTTTAGGCAGTCCTATAATCATGTTTCTTAGTAACTTTCAAAATTGTAAATCAACATTATTTGGAAATTATTCTAGGCTGCATATCAATATACTAAAACATAAAGAAATAGAAGTAGCCTAAATTGTTTTTAGTGAACAGCCTAGAACTTGGTCTAAATTTATTTCATAAGCTTGTTTTGTAACCTGAAACTATTTAAAATAGGCTATTAGCCTATATTCCTATTATAGTCAACACACAAAAATGTCAGAATAACATCAGTAGTTATTTCCACTTTGCTTCTTAGTTATTTTCTTGTAACTCAACCAAATATTAATTTATATAATACATACCAAATAACGAAGACTTCTTTGTTTCACAACTGCACTCCTTCATACCTCAATATCACATACGGAAAGCTGGGGACAACAGGTGTCTCATAATTACCCTTTAAAAAGAAATTATGAGACAGCACAAATTTGACATTTACTCTTCAATTTACGAGATAACAGGAAATTTCTTGACAGCAAATTGTTACTCTATTGGCACCATAAACTGCTGCCTAGGTTAACTGTTTTCAAAACTAATTTTAGCTGGGTAAAGTGGAAAAGTTGTGAAAGCTGTCTCATAATTACCCTCACTAGAGATGCAAAAAAGCCAGTTTAAAAAAAAAAAAAAAAAAAAAAAAAAAAAAACGAGAATTTTGGAAATTTTGGCTGTTTTCATTTTCATGATTTTTCTGTTTAAATAGCTTTCTTATAGTATACTCTAAACTTAAATAAGATTCCATGACCTAAATGCCATATTTCGCTCTGGAATTCACCATCATGATGGATGGAGCACATGGTTTATGAATTAAAGTAAACATAAAGTACGTAGTACTTGAGGGCAATTTTAGAAGCTATTTAATTTAATTTTAATTTTTGAATTATCGACATTTTTTTCTTCTCTAAATCATTTCTTTTTAGTCATCCGTGTTTCACTTCTTAGAGCTTAGTACTCTAGCTTCTAGCACATAATTAAACTTATGTTTTTCAATATCATCAAAGCGTACGGTTTTCAATATATCTGTCAGAGCTTACTTCCACATTTCCGTTATACTGTAGCTGTGCAATGATTTAACAGTCATCTTCCGGACACAACCTTGAATACCATTTGATAAAAATAATCAGTATCGGATTTAGAAAAATATTTGGGAGGGTTTTTCCTGAATATTTTTTTTTTTTTTAAATTCCTAACTTTTATTTAAGAGAAGCTTAAGTTTACGAGTACAGGCATAACAAATATTTCGTTTCGTTTGTATATTCAGCTATAATCTTCCAGATACAACCTTGAAGACCATTTTATACTGATAATCAGTGGCAGATTTAGAAAAGTATTTTCGGAGGGGCTTTTCTTATTAATGCTTAGTTTTTCTAAAAATTCCTAATTTTTTATTTGAGGACAGCTTGAAGTTTATGAGTAAAGGCAAAACAAATATTTAGTTTGTTTTAGAAATTCCGTAATTTCGGGGTAGAGGCTTCAATCCAGAAGACATCCCCACCCTAACCCTCATCGCAAATCCATCACTGCTGGTAATTAATAATAACAAAGATTTAAAAACGATTAGAAAGTAAGTCGGCCAGGACTCACAGTACACGCACTATCTCTCTACATTCACAGATGGAATTAAGAAAAACTTTTGTCAAAATGGTCGAATGCGGGGTTGAATCCCGGTCTTCACGATAGAAGCGCGAAAGCTAACCTTTCACTCATGTTTGTTGTGCATAACTTAAATGTATTCTCTCTCTCTCTATAGCCACAAAAGCTCTCCATTGACTTCTGTCCTTATCCAATTCAATCCAGTTTCTATTCTGTATTCCTATTTCTGTTAGATCCATCTTAATATTGTCCTCCCATTGGGCCTAGGTTTTCCTAATAGACGTTTCCCGATTGGATTTCCAGTTAAAACTTTGAGGGCGTTCCTTCTTTCTTCCATTCTGGCTACATGACCTGCCCACCTGAGCCTCTTAGACTTGATGACTCTTAACGATGTTTGGTAAACCGTATAAATTATGTAGTTCGTCCTTATGAAGTTTGCGCCATTCCCCATTCCCGTTCCTCTTGGGTCCAGATATTCGTCTCAGAATTTTATTCTCAAATAATTTCAGTCTGCGTTCTTCCCTCAGCGTAAGCGGCCATGTTTCACAACCATAAAGCATGACAGACATGATTATCATTTTAAATATTTTAAGCTTCAAATTCCTTGACAGAATTCGCGACGACAAAATATTTTGAACTGAATAATAACAAGAATTTCCTGATTTCAGTCAACATTTAATTTCTTTGTAGGTATGATTTGGGTCTGGTAATACTGATCCAAGATATTTGAAAGTATCCACTGTGTCGAAAGTATTAGTTGATATTTTAACGCATTCATAATTTGCCGTATTACGATCCTTGTGAACTTCTTTGTATTTAGATTTCTCTGTATTTATACTCATGTCCCTGCAAGCGTTTAATAAGGCCTCTGCATTTCTTTCGATTGTTCTCTTATCAGATTTACATCATCAGCATTCTCCATAACCTGGTAAATACCATTCTACTCTAGGCCCTGGTTCCTATCTTTGATTTTTCTTATAGCGTACTCCGGAACAAAGCTGAATAATAACGGCGATAACGCATATCCTTATTTCAGGTCAATCTCGACGTGGAAGCTCGCATTTTTCTACTCAGACTTTACTCTAGGATTCATGTAAACACTTAATAAATCCATCTTTTATTAAGTATTCCAAATTCTGTAAGAATGTTGTACAATGTTTCCCTCCTAACCGAGTTGTAAGCCTTTCTAAAATCAATAAACAGTTGATGTACTGGGAAATATATTCCCATTTCTTTTCGAGTATTTGTCCAATGGTAAATATCTGGTCGATTTCGACTAAATCCACACTGATATCTCCAATAATTTCATCTGCGTATGGGGTCAATCTTATTAATAGAATGTTAAGAGAAATGCCTCGATAATTATTAAACTCAATTTTGTCGTCTTTCTTGTGAATTGGAACAGTGACTGATTCTTCCACTCTTTTTAAATGTATACATAGTTTTTTTTTTTAAAAAAAAAAAAAGTTTTGTAACGATATGTTGAATTTTGTTGTTTAAAATTCAGGAACCTTCAGGACTGGGTAAACCGTGATGCTGGTTATATATTCTACAGCTTAGGAAACCATACGCTCAGATGAACCGTCTATTACGTATATAATCCATGAACAGAAAATTCGATACTTTCCCGATTCTGAACAAGCTTAAGGAACAGTCAGTGCATTACAGAATGTGGAGCTTTACCGATTTTGCAGATCCGAAGCACCTGATAGGTGGTAACAAATTATTACGCATGTGATCAATCAGTGAAAAATTTGTTCGAAATATTCATACAATGTATATGAACGTTAAAACTTAACTGAAAAATTTCAAGAATGTACAGAACCACCCGAAACGAAGCTCTTGATGTGCAGATTTCTCTCAGGTTTTTCTTTATTTTGCTTCAAAAAGAGTGTGTGATTTTTGAAGTAAAAATACTACATACAATTTTGCTAGTTATTTGTGTATCATTTTTTAAAGTACTTATTGTATATAAGAGATACATATATTTGTTAATCCTTTGGAATTCGTAATGTAAATATGTTAAGAATTTTAAAAAATCTTCGAGGTTTCATATTATTATCTGCATCAACCACTAAGTAAATGAGTTTTTTTGTTGTAGAGAAGCGAAACAAAGTCTGCTGTATCAGTTTAAAGCAAAGTTTTGTAAAAAGCCCAAAATTTCCCAAGCAAAAAAGCGAAGCAGAAAAAAACAGAGCTTTTTTTCAAAAAAGCTGTTTTTTTCCGAGCCCTTGCATCTTTAACCCTCAGTGACCCTATATTAAAAATGTAAAAACTTACCTTGGAGAAATAAACCAACCTAAATCTAAACTTTGTACATTCAATATATACAGTATATATACAGGTGTATATATATGTATATATATATAATACCAACACGCAAGCACAAATTCTCCGAAAGTCTATTCGTTGACACTTCAAAAATCCATGATTCGGATATCCTATTTCACGATTATACTAGCTTTTACATTTCCTTTAGATGCTTTCATTATATCAGAAACTTCTTGGTAAATCGATTCTCTATGGAATGCATCATAAAAAAATAATTAGGAGACAACTTTATGAAGCGTTATGATTATTTATTTCGCATTTTGTCATAGAAACATCATTAAAAATAACTCAAGTCATTTTGCAGGTTCTACAAGTATTAGAAGTAAGTACATTGAGTAACAAATTATAAAGGAACTTACGTAGTAACTAGAATTGTTTGAATTCAAAAAGAATTCTGAAAGAACTATAAATTGAATGTATAAAATCGTGTGTGCCACAAACGATAATAGAATAGAAGCTTCTGTCCATTCGAAACTTCTGTTAGAAAAATATTCGTATAGAAACAGAATATTGGTTACTTTTTATCTAATCTTTCTTCTTGCAGCAGCGCTCATATTGCTACACTACAATAGGTATGTTGTTTGTATCACTCTCTCCTACGCGTCATTGTCTCATGTTACTTCGCAAACTTCCACCTTGTCATAATTAAGTGTAACACGTAGTTGACTTTTGTATGTCTTGTTTCGAATTACGGCTGGGAATATATAGTTATATTTTTAGTCTTATACTAGATTAATAATTCCACATAATTATAGCCAGCATTCCCGGAAACATTTGATTTGTTTGAGTAAGAGTTTAACGTCCCTTCCCGTTTAGCACTGACACTAAACTTCACTTGAAAACACCTGTCCTTTTTATCAGTTGCACTGAAAAATTTACTACAGAATTTAACAGTGTTAGAATTTAACATAATTCTACAACTGATACTACAGAATTTAGAGTTTTTCGGATGACTGTTGTAATATTTCAAGAAAGTCCTCTTCGAGGATGAATATAGAAGGAAAGAAAAGCAGCAGAAAGGACGTTACTCACGAAAGACTAGAGAGGGCGAAAAGTACAAAAGAAGATAATAATCATTGTTGGATACAAGGTTAATGCTTGTTTTTAATTAGTAAAAATATAATTACTGATCGATACAATGGGATGCACCCATTAAAAGTGCCTGAAAATATCTGAAATATTCAACAAGGGTTTCAAATTCAGCGTTCCTAAGAAACAATGGAACCTGTTTGAATTTATCGACGCTTTAGAGAAGGCTGCTAAGTTAATGTCAAAATTAAACCAAATACATAGCGTTAACGGCATCGCGCTCAATGAAGTGAATAAAAGAAAGTAAATGCTCTACTGGAGGAGACGTGGATAATCGATTTAAATTCAGCGAAATATCTAAAAACAAATGCTCCTTCGTTACTTATTATTTTCGCACTCCTAAATTCACAAAGATGGAACACCATTAATGCCCACTATTTTGGATAGAAATTTCCCCACTTATAAAATTACTCAATGGGTAACTAGTTTTATTTCCAAACATTCAAGTGATTTCAAATATCCAGTTAAGAATAATATGGATGTTGTGGTGGACATGTGTAATTCTATCTCCACGAGCCTTATTATGCAGTATACTCAGCAATGGCTGAAAGGGAATAGCTTGTAAATTTTAATTATCTATGAAGTCGCCAAAATTCATCACAACTTTGGTTTGAAAAACTTGGTAAATAATAATAAGTGGTTTGACGATGGTGAGTCCATTGTCCTCTCTTTCTGCCAAATGTCAGATACTATAGATTTGTTGATGACTGCATAGTCATTTACAAAAAAAGTTGAGGTCTTAACAGAATTTTTATCAGAAATAAATGGGATTAACTGTATCTTAAAACACATCTTTGAAAAGGAATGAACGAGAGCAAATATATAGCGTAGGGTATGTGGAATTTTCAGGGCACCTTTCGTTCAGGTGCCTGACCCTCGAGCGTAGATGGAGACAATTTTTTTTTAAGTATCCTTTTGATAAAAATATCGGGAAAGTCGCATGTCATTCGAAAGTTCTTCATTCTGAAGACAGTGAGGTATATTCATGTGATTATATACATACACACTTTCAGAAAAACTAATCTATCTTTGTATCTACTAACGTACGTGAATGAAATATTTCCAAAAAATATATTCTTGGATAGGCAGTAGTTTGATGTACCTTTTGTGCAGGTTATCAGGCCCTGGGATCCACTAGAAACACCCAAATGAAGAAACATATCTTCTGGAACAATTTCCTTGAATTTTGCATCCTTGAGGCATGCATGTGGTACCACTTAAGAGCTTGATTCATTCTGAAGACAATCACATACGAACCGTGAATGGAGGGTAATTAGGGTGCGAGTAGGAGATTTCTAAATTTCTTTCTTCTAAATTTCTAAATTTATTTCCTTTTCTTAAAATTTACTTTCGCCTAATTTTTAGTAATGTGTAACTCGAAAATTGTTCTTATTTCATACCTAATACCCGTAAATCGGAAATCTTAAGTTAAGGGAATTTTTCCCGGCAACCTGGACTCCACTAGAGGCGCTCAAATAAGGGAAATAGAGAGAAAATGGGAATGTGCAAAATAACGTCTTTCCTAATAACTGTAAAAAAAACTTTAAAAAAATAAAAAAAAAAAAATCAGAAAGCATGTAGATTTGACTTTTTTTTTTTAAGAATGTATAGTAAAATTA
Source organism: Thermobia domestica (assembly GCF_964235325.1). Classification (NCBI taxonomy): domain Eukaryota; kingdom Metazoa; phylum Arthropoda; class Insecta; order Zygentoma; family Lepismatidae; genus Thermobia; species Thermobia domestica. The sequence continues at coordinate 124,121,798 of NC_137458.1, read as the reverse complement.
GAATGAAATCTGTAAAAAGATTGGAAGAGCCTTGAAATTTACAAAAATAAACTGCAAAAGAATGATGAGGAAATTTTCGTAATGGAGTTATTTTAAGGTTGCTGTAGCAGGAGATATAAAAACAGAATGAAACCATTATTATATTTAATTACTATAAAGTTAGGAACATCACATATTAAAGCAGTACTTGCCAAAAGATTAGCATTTAGAAGGTAGAAATATTTTATTTTGAATTGAATTTTTTAAAAATTTGGTGTAAAAAGGAACATAATGAAGGGGTAAATAGTAATGTAGAGTAAAAGGGAACAGCAACATGTAATATTATTATTTCTTACATATGTTACTCTCTTAGCCTGTTATAGAATGCTATAATACTTGTTCGTCTGCTGGAGATTTCGGATTAATGTCAGTAAGAACCAATCAATGATAGAGGTTAATAGAGGTAAAGTATCTCCTACTTAAATATTTGTATTTATTTAGGCCTATGACACACTTATCAGAAGAACAAAACTACTTGGAAGCAAAGTTACATTTGAGACCAACAAATCCAAATGAAAACGAACATTTTACAGTCGCTTATGATAAAAACTGGTGTATTGTTAATGTCTTAAAGGTTCTACCAAACGAAAGAATGTATAACGTGAAATACTTGGAAAGGCTGGATCAAAAATTTCGCTTTCCTGAAAGTGTAAATTAATCGTTTATTGTTGTGCTTATATAAATCCATGGAATGACTGAGATTAGTAACAATATCTACTCCGCTTGAAATAAATAAATAAATAAAAACACTTTCAAGAATTAGAAAAAAAATCAATTCCTAAAAATAAAGTTACTTCTAGGTATAATTTTACGCTGCTAGAATTATTTATTTTATATCTAGAATTATTTGCTTTTTTTACTTATAGTTAGAGAGGAAAAAAACTTCTCTTTTATGTAATTTATAATTTCCAAACTAGGAATGAAAGATATATAAATACTATATAAGACTTACTTTGCAATAAAACTAAAGATTTTATATCTAAATTGATATGTCATTAATCTGCTTTAAATTTAATTTCCAAATAAACATCTAAAATGTGTAAATCTTGTGTCTTTGGTTTCCCGTTGTTTGCTACTTTCTTCGTGACGGACACTTTTCCCTGCATAAAATTTGATCCAATTTCAATTTTTATGAAAAGAGAAAAATATTGGAAAGAGAAAACTTGCTCCATATTTGTCTTTATACCCAAATAATTGAAGAAAGGATAGAGTGGCTATTCCTAATTTCTCCATGACAGGGAATAGATTGGAATTTACACCTTGTTTTTATTTTTTTATTTTATTTTATTTTATTTATTTATTTATTTATTTATTTTTGGTGGAAAGACTACAGTACAATTACTAATACAAGAAATATCATTTCAAAAAATATATCAAAGGAAATAATAAACAAATACTTATTTATATTCACATGGATAATGTATATTGAGCTGGTGAAAAATTAAAACTTCCCTACTTCCCCTAGGTTGCTGGAAAATCAATACCGTAAAATTTACAAGAATATCTCCGAATTTTATATTCGAGTAGTGTGTAAGTGGTATCGTTCAAAAAGCTAATTTGTTCTAAAGATAATGATGTATTGACCAAGAATCGAAGGTAATTGGGATAGGAACAGGAGGTTACGAAATAAGAGCCTACAATTTTCTTTAAAAAAAAGAATAAAAGTGACTTTAACACATTCGTTGCTACGTGTATGACCGATGGACATGTCAAATCTGTTTTGTGGACCACATGTACCACCTGTGGTACACGCACATTACTCTTTTAAGTTTCATGATTCACTAGTGGACATGAATTTAATAAAGTTGGGGAAAGATTCTAGTAAGGAATGTCCTCTCCACGAAACATATAAGCATGGCTCACAGGTGCTTAGGAAAAAAAAAAAAGTATGATTATTCCTACGTTGAAAATGAGTGTTGCACTACTGAGTTGGTCTCACGGTAACATTCATTTTTAAACTTGCTCGGCAGCCAGCGTTAAAAAGTTTAAAGAGCAAGAGAAACAATACGTTGTTACAGATCTGAAATATTTTTCAATCCTAAAATAAATAATTTTGTTCCCACATCTTTCCCCATCTCATTTTTCAGGATTCTAGTCAGATATGTGAGGGAGACGTATCGAACATATTCGAGACAAAATTTCTTTTGCAGCAGATAGACAAGTAAAATCGACATCGCAACAGAGCTCCTCCGTGGCTATTTGGTTAGGGTACGCGCCTTTGGCGTGGGAGACCCGGGTTCGATTCTCGGCGGGAGCTCATGTGGTTTGGATTCCACGTTAATCAGTAGGTCCACGTCTCATATAGCCTCGCTGCTGAACGGGATGTTAAACTCAAAATCAACTCGACTTAGCAACACTTCTCACTATTATTGGCTGATATTGCCCTGTCCATTTTGACTTAGAACCACCTGGGTACTATGACTAATAAACATTATACTTTGCATATATTGTGGCCATCCATTCTCTAACGTGTATCAACAATACACTCTAGTGGTGGAAATCGTATTTCCTTAAGATTCTCAAAAATTGATTCGAAGACTCTAGAAAGGAATACTGTGAAATCTTCCTTAACGGACACTTCCATAATACAAACTTATTATTTTTATTTTTTATTTATTTATTTATTTATTTTTTTTGGGGGGGGGGTCCCAGCAAAAATGTATTATTATGGAACAGAAACCAGTTTATTAGTATTTAACACAGGAATATTTACTGCAATTGCAATATCAATCTGCGATACAGTACAGTTGAGGGAAAATCTTTTCTCTACAAAATGACTGTCATAAGTTAATGATCTGGTGAATCATCACATAGAACAGTTGAAAGTTGAATTTGAAATTCTGTCCTCTGCCCACAATAAATTGCTTTCTGCTGGAAATCGTAGAAATCCTTCAGTAAACAAAAACAATCATGGAGAACCAGTCATGTGGCGAAGATTATATGCAGAACTTCTTTCCTTCCTTGATAAATTGATTTCTCTTTCCCTTCAATTTCGAAAATCGAAGCATCAAACGTCGTTAATTTGACGATAACATTTCAATGAGGAGGATATTTCACCTTTCACCTCGTTTCGAAAATCTCCTCCGTCAGTGATTCTAACACTGAATTGAGTATTTCCATATTAACCTTCATATACAGGTATAAGTTAACATGTTGCTCATATTTACTGCATAAAATAACAGCATGAGTTGTGAGTGATCGAAATTTGCGTATATTTTCTAAAACGGACACCTCTTATGGGACAAATAATTATGGTCCATCGGTGTCCGTTATTCAAAGTTTCACTGTACTATAAGATATGTTTTATTCTTCTACATTTAGACTATTCTAAATATCTCTATAATATTACTTTTTTGCCTTAGGTTCCTCCTACAATCTACTACGTTCCAGAGTTCATTACTCATGATGAAGAGAAGAGAATTCTCTCCTACGTATATGGAGCACCAAAGCCAAAGTGGACCCAGCTTTCTCATCGACGACTGCAAAACTGGGGTGGAGTTCCACACCCTAAAGGAATGATAGCTGAAAAATTACCGGAGGTGGGCGTTACATAGGTAATCATTTAAGAAATACACGTAAGCATATATATAAAACAACTTGAAATTAGACATTTTTCTTGACAAAATCTTCAGATTGTTTTCGTACATTAAAACACTCCATAAATGTATATTACGAGAACTTGTATATTATATATAAAGCGTGTGTCAAAATGAAACTACTCCGTGATGGAAAACGAAAATATAGCCCAACACAGGGAGCACGACACATGCACAAAAGAAAAAAATAATACCTAAGGGTTAAAAGTGTAACAGATGTTGAGGATTAATAGTCCCCATAGTGATTGAGACAGGTATCCTACTGCTTCAATATGATCCAAGTTCTGGCCGAGAAGTTCGGCTGTTCATTGAACCGTTCCATTACTATACTCGCCGCGACCTTATCCTGATAGCCGAGATACGCAACTTCAATTCGGGCGACTCCGCGCATGCTACATAGTTCTTCACGTTACACACGTAAAACATTACTTAGGAGATCAATTCAAAGAGCTAATTGAGTTCAAGTATATAAAAATGTTAATACAGAAACAATATTTAAAATAAAAGGTACTAGATTTATTAGTAACGGGTTATGAAAATGACGCCACGACTCAGAATCGGAAAGAGAGAAGGAAAGAAAAGAGTGAAAAGCCGGTAGCTAAGATGCGAGTCTCTTGCAAGTGTTGCAAGATTATAAACTTGAAAAATCTTATATCAAAAACAGAAGACCAGTAAAATTAGTTAATTGATCAATGTTAGAAATCGTCCACAATGGATAGGAAATGGCTTAATATTTTTATATGATATATAAATTAAATAGAGTTGCTACCCCGTAAGAAACTTCTATGTCTGCTGATAAATGAAACAAAAAAAGAATGGGACTCACATGTAACTTCTGCAATTTTTGTGCAGAGAGTAGCACTGCTCTGCCAAATATCGTCTTCACGTGTGCGTTGGTTTGGGTACGTGGGTGTAGTGGAAACTGAAACCATGGAGAGTGTCAAGCGCGAAATTAAAATCATGAATGAATCCGAATTATCTTCTCAGTATTATCGCAAACACGAGGAAGAGAAACCTCTTTAAAGTCAAGCAAAGTAAATTGTCAACAATGTGTACTCTCGACTGAGAAAAATATGCAGACAAAACTGTTGAAGAAATTGTTGATGTGATTGTTGCCGGTTCACAGCTGGTTTACTCATTGCTAACGTAGAGTTGCTGTGCTTTGAGGAAAAAAAAATCGTATCTTTAATTTATTATGTGGGAGGGTGGCTGCTTGTGTGTTTCTGTTTATGATTGACCTTTTCCAGGTAGATGTATGAGAGTAACTTCATTTCTTATCCTTTCCTACCTTAATCAATTGAAATGAATAACCAAAATAGTTTTCATGCTCTCGAGTTTTAATTGTGAGGATTGCAAATACATCACGTGCGAATTTCCAATACATTTTTTACTATTGTCGTGTCTTCATGAATTATTAAAAACAAATAAACCAAGAAACATTTTTCATAGCGGCAGATCACCGCTCCGCGCATATCAGCTGAGACGCAGAGCAGCGCCAGTTGAAACACTGGCGAATGAGAACCCGACCAAAACACACACACACACATACAAAGATTTCCCTGCGAAGAGGTTCGCGCGCCAAACATGTACTAATGCGCTTGTGATTCGGCTCTCAAGTTAACATTGCGTTTAGTATACACCTTTCACCTTATCATCCGTGTGAAACACTTTCCCCTTGAGAACTTTTTTCAGCCTTAAATTCAGAACTTTCATTTATTAAGAAATTAAGTAATTACTGTAATTTCAAACATATATAGTAGCCAAACTACATTTGGATTTTAAAGAGAAACATAAAACATATTCTTCACTTCCATCGATCAATATTAAGAAATTCGCAAAGAAGGCTCCTTCTGAATTTCCGTTACATTTCACAAAATATCTTACCGGAAAACAATCGAAATTAAAATACTAATTGTGTGGTCATATACAGAATAAAATTTGCAAAGTTTACAATTATTACTGGAAATTAATGCTGTCACCCATTTCGAAAATTTTAAAAGCACATAGTTTCTAATGCATTGAAATTTCATTTATTATCGATAATATAGTATGAAACGTAAATAGTTGTAAATTTCTATAACTGTTCTCCAGTTGGAAAATGAAATGAAATCTTTAAGTTTTACGTTCCACGGTTATGCCGGTTAGGCTAAAGGAGACTGTGATAATGAGAGATGGGTGAAATGGTGGAATGAAGAAAACGGGAGAACCCCGTGAAAACCCACGAGCACGGTGTTTGTGGACCACAAAGTCCACACGGCGCTAGCTGGGATCGAACCAGGGACCCCAAGCACCGGATGTTCTCCAGTTGGATTTGTATACAATAAAAGGTAGTTTTGTATATTGTATACCTCTTAAAAAAACTCTTATAACTAACTAACTAACTCTATGGCCTATGGAACCCGGAGGTTCAGTGCCGCGTTCACAAAAGCTCTCCACTGACTTCTATCCTTAGCTAATTGCATCCAGTTTCTACTTTGTATTCCTATCTCTGCGAGATCCATCTTAATATTGTCCTCCCATCTGCGCCTAGGTCTTCCTAATGGTCGTTTTCCTATGGGTCTACCAGTCAAGACTTTGAAAGCGTTTCTACTTTCTTCCATTCTAGCTACATGACCTGCCCACCTAAGCCTCCTAGACTTGACGACCCTAACAATGTTGGGTAAACCGTATAAACTATGTAGTTCCTCGTTATGAAGCTTCCGCCATTCCCCATTCTCGTTCCTCTTGGGTCCGAATATTCTTCTCAGGATCCTGTTCTCAAACACTTTCAGTCTATGTTCTTCCCTCAGAGTAAGCGACCATGTTTCACAACCATACAGAACAACAGGCATGATTATCGTTTTATATATTTTAAGCTTCAAATTCCTCGACAGAATTCGCGACGACAAGAGATTTTGAACCGAATAGTAACACGAATTCCCTGCTTTTAGTCGACATTTAATTTCTTCGTGAATATGATTTTCTTCTGTTAATATTGATCCTAAATATTTGAAAGTATCTACTTTATCAAAAGCATTATTTAATATTTTAACGCCTCCACAATTTGCCGTATTACGGTCCCGACGCACTTCCATGTATTTAGTTTTCTCTGCATTTACTTCTAAACCCATGTCCCTGCAAGCGTTTAATAAGATCTCTGCATTTATTTCTACTGTTCTCCTATCATCCCCTATCAGAAAAAAACTCTTATTTGTAAAAGAATACTAATGATCGCTTTTGGCTGTTGCAATAGTCTGTCCAAGCAGATTGATAAAAATTTATCGTAGCATAACGACAAAAGCTGCTTCTCTTATATGTATGTATATATATATATATATATATATATATATATATATATAAAGCTTGGTGAGGTGAGTGTAGAGGAGGGGAGCGCCGAAATCTATAGCTACGGCTGTGATTGACAGCAAACAAGGGGGCCCCAAAAATTTTTAAACATTTTCACCACAAAAGTTTAAAAAACATGACATGAGTCACTCGTATATAATTTATGGACCCTTTTGAACGTGTTCAGAGAGAGCCCATCATAAAAGTTTTGATGGGGCCCTCTTGTATTTCCCGCTCCAGGGTCCCCAATGGTCTTAATCCGGCCATGTATATTTTCTATATGAAAAGCAAGGTGCTGTAAAATGTAAATTATTTAATTTCAAGTTATGGCATTATTTGAGATTTCAATAGCTTAATACTTCAATATTAGCAAAAGTATAAAGCAGAGTGGGAAATCAGGAACCTTTCAAGGGTTGAATTACGAAAAATGTGAAAAAGGCTGTTTTCGCAACATCATAGGCTAGCAACGCTGGTCTGGGATTAGCTGACTGTATTACCGGTACTCGACGTGATATCATCCTTCGTTCCGTTACTTCCATACGCTAGGAGTTCGTGACGTGTGTCCTTTTGTACATATGCCGCTACTTACAATGAGGAGGAGGGCCCACTAAAAACTCACCGTCCAGGGCCCACCGGGAAATTTCCCGGTTTCCCGCCTGGCCAGTACGGCCCTGCCATTGCATGGTTACTGCTGTGGTTGAGGATTCGAAATGGTGGCACCACGTCTCATCCTCTGTCAGAATGTCCAAAAGAAAGTCGTCACCATCTTCGGCATATTGACTCAGGTGCTCCAGACACGTACTCATGAGGAGATGCTCTTGGTCTGCAGTAAGAACTCGCAGGAGGGTCAGTCCATTTCAAATCATCCAGCTAAAATATCAAATGAAACCCATAGTCTCAGAATGGCATGAAGATTTTTCTGTTTACTCTACTTGCCATCCTTATTGATCACACCAAATTTTAATTTGATATCTTATATACTTTTTTAGTTAAAATTTTTTTTAGTTTGGTAAAATATACGTTTTTGTTGTTGCCGAGGGTTAATGAGATTACGACATTGATATACTAAAAAGATCATAACTTTGTTAATTCTCATCATATCACAATGATTTTTTCACTAAAATGATCATAATAAGATACAGAATAAGGTAAAAATACATTCAGCTACTTGTACTTGAATTGTTGTAGTACATATTACCTCAAACCTGGATATTACAATTTTTTAAAAGAAAAAACATAAAATTTTAAAATACAGTAAAAACTTAAAGGCACTACATAAACCAAAGTATTTTATATGTATTTATAAGCCTAAAGGCATGAGCTAATGTGTTCTGAAAGAAAAACTGTGGGTTTTTAACTGCAAATATTTTTAAACCATTTATCTTTAAAGTACGGCCAGGTATTTCAAGAAAATCGCAGACCTTCACGTTGGCAGCCCTGGCGTTGTCCCTAATTGTCACAGGGACATGAACCATATCTCGTTACAAAGCTTATGGAACACAGATTCCAACAAGTTAACTATTGTGCCCCCTTGTTTCCAACCCACAGAAGAAGAAGAAGAAGAAAAATTGCTTTTTTTCAAAAAAAAATATTTTGTCGGATTCTGGCAACACTGTTCATTGTCATACGCAGGAAAAAAATTCTCGCATACACATCACACATTGGGTGGAATCATATAAAAAATAAAGGGCCTAGGTGCACTGGCGTCTCTGGCATGTAAAATTTGGGGGGTGGAGGGACATCAAAGAAATTGATTTAAATGGTACTTCCTAGTCCAATCTGTTTATTATCTTCGATTCTATTTTTATCCTTCTGCTTACCTTCACGGATCCCCTGAGGTATATCAAGAACTCTGTTATAATCATTTCGCAGCCTGAATATTATATTCCAAATAAAAAATAATTCTATCGTTAGTAAATAAATGAATTAGAATAAAATATTGAATATTTTGTACTTCAAAATATTGGGGGGGGACGTCCCCCCTCGTCCCCCCGCCAGAGACGCCCATGCCTAGGTGCAATAGCTTGCGAGATAAAAATTTGAAACCTCGTATATACTATGGTCAACCTGTATATATTTTACGAAGGAACTGTGGTCTACCCTCAGGTTGGCAACCCTGGCGACTTCCCTTATTGTCACAGAGACGCGAATGATACCTCGTTGCAAAGCTTACGGAACACTGGTTCCAATGAGGTAACTTTTGTGGGACTTTGGCAACACTGTTCTTTGTTATAAAAGAAAATCACTTTCTCCTACGGATTCGGCATGGGGAGGCACAGTCTAAATTCATTAGGAGCCGAGCAACAGAGGTTTGAAGTACTGGCGCTAAGAGAAAGGGATGAGCCAGACATCTTCTAAGTGTTAAACTAGTGCACATTTTACTTTCTGAAAAACTCATTGAATGATTTACATGTAAGGCGTAATGAAATTATGACATTTTAATCAAGCTGAAGATGTTAAATTATTTAAGCTGCAGTAAATTTATCAATGTTCTAGAACTAATACAACTGCGCATAAGCTTTTACAGTAAACTTTAAAATCAAATAACCAAAATATAATTTTATTATTTTTACTCATAAGCGTTTTCGATAACTGTCTTACTTTTTAATAAATTAAAAATATATTTAATGTATTTAGAAAGTAAGATTGTTTCACAAAGTATTTCAGAAATCAAAACAGTTCGTTGGAATCTTATATCAGTTTAGGTAGCAATTTCGTTCGGTATCTTGAGGAGTGCGAATCCTACAGCCCTCAGGTTCATGAAAAAGAGTTGAGTTGAGTTGATTTCAGTTTAGCGTCCCTTTTAGCAGCGAGGCTATATGAGACGTGGACCTACTGATTAACGAGGAATCTGAACCACATGAGTTCATGAAAAAGACTTTGGATTTAAAGCTACATGGTGTTTTTTTGCCACCAGCCATGGGAAGTCTCCTTGTGACGGTATAGGTGGCACTGTCAAGCGCATCGTGACAAAAGCAAGTCTCCAACGTAGTCCTGGTAATGCTATTGATAATTCCGATTTTTTTTTTTATTTTTGCAAGGAAAATATAGAAAATATAAAGGTCACAATGATTAGAAAAGAAACATTGATAGAGGCATGAAAAAACTTAGAAGGGCGTTTCACTCAAGCCAGGACAGTACCTGGAACACGTAGTCTTCATCACTTTGAGTCCAAATCTGAAGACTCCACTGGAACAAAACGAGCAAGTTTAGATGACAACTTTTGCACAATATTCAACTTTTCTGGAGAAAATCATTCGGTGAAAATGCCTGTTGTGGATGTGCACAATTCAGTGTTGGGTAAGTTACTTGTAAAAATGTAACGCGTTACAAGTTACTTAACTTTCTCTTAAAATGTAACGCGTTACTTTTAGGTCCGAAACTGTGAATATGTGGAAAAAATCTTATTACTTCAGTTTTCCGTACTGCTATTACTACCGCTATTATTATTATTATTATTATTATTATTATTATTATTATTATTATTATTATTATTATTATTATTATTATTATTATTATTGCACGTTCTGAATCGATTTATGTAAATGCAAGGACAAATTTTTACTTAACAACTACATGAACATTTTAATGTAATGTAACATTGACTAAAATGCCATACTGCGTTACTCGTAGGGATGGGCACGAGTGAATTCGAACAAGTTTTCTTTGAGCTCGACAGAGATTTTTGAGCTCGACCCGAGAACTCGGCTTGAAAAATTTCCTCCAACCCGACTCGAATTCGAGTCGAGTCGAGTCAAATGTGGTGTATAGTTTCGAGTACTCTCTTCAAGTATCTTACATATACAATATAATTATCATCAATGGTACTACTACTACTACTACTTCTTCTTTTCTTCTTCCTCTTCTTCTATTATTATTAGAGGTCATAAGGCGAAACGGGAACAATATCTCCCTCCCAAGATGTAGCAAGTGCTGCAACAGAGTGAGGCAAGGCGAACAGTGCAGGAATTGTCGGTCACTGACATCGTTCATGGTCCATTGTTCCATTCTGAGAAATTCACTTACAGGAAAGAAACATTTGTTTCCGAAAAAATATATACATATATTGTAGTTACTCATCCGAAATGTAACGCGAAAAAGTAACGCAAACTAGGTACGTTACTTAAAAATTTGTACCGCGTTACCGTTACAGTTACTTTGGAAAAAATGTAACGCGTTATTAGTAAACGTTACTTAAAAAGTAACGCGTTACTTGCGTTACGTTACTTCCCAAGACTGGCACAATTACATTGCATGCCTTTATGATGACCGGTGGTATTTTGGATTAGTTTTGTCAAAACATGAAGATAAAGGAGACGTTAAAATTAAATTTATGCATCCTCATGGGCCTACTCCATCTTTTCACTGGTCCCCAAAAGAAGATGTTTGCTGGATTCTTATGAGTAACATAATTTCATGTGTAACCGCCCCTCCCAGTCACAAAAGCATCCGGAAGAATGTATTATTTTTCCGAAAAGGAAATAGGTTCAATCAATCTTCAGTGCAACAAGATGTTGAAACAAATGCAAGCTCAGAAATAAAATGTTGCTAGTGTTTTATTTAAACATTTTCTGTAATTCCACTTCAGGACCTCTATGGTGTAAATAGTAAACGAACCACTTCAGGACTTTAAGATGATTTGGTAAATTATTTTTTCGTTCACTGATTATATTCAATATGTTGTATGTAATGAATATGTATAATTCATTAAACTCATAGTGAATAGCTATTTTCTTCTTCTTTTGTGGGTTGGGAACCAGGAGGGGGGGGGGGCACAAAAGTTACCTCATTGGAACCAGTGTTCCTTAAGCTTTGCAACGAGGTATCATTCGCGTCTCTGTGACAATTAGGGAAGTCGCCAGTGTTGCCAACCTGAGGGTAGACCACAGTTCCTTCGTAAAATATATACAGGTTGACCATAGTATATACGAGGTTTCGAATTTTTATCTCGCAAGCTATTGCACCTAGGCCCTTTATTTTTATATGATTCCACCCAATGTGTGATGTGTATGCGAGAATTTTTTTTCCTGCGTATGACAATGAACAGTGTTGCCAGAATCCGACAAAATATTTTTTTTTGAAAAAAGCAATTTTTCTTCTTCTTCTTCTGTGGGTTGGAAACAAGGGGGCACAATAGTTAACTTGTTGAAATCTGTGTTCCATAAGCTTTGTAACAAGATATGGTTCATGTCCCTGTGACAATTAGGGACAACGCCAGGGCTGCCAACGTGAAGGTCTGCGATTTTCTTGAAATACCTGGCCGTACTTTAAAGATAAATGGTTTAAAAATATTTGCAGTTAAAAACCCACAGTTTTTCTTTCAGAACACATTAGCTCATGCCTTTAGACTTATAAATACATATAAAATACTTTGGTTTATGTAGTGCCTTTAAGTTTTTACTGTATTTTAAAATTTTATGTTTTTTCTTTTAAAAAATCGTAATATCCAGGTTTGAGGTAATATGTACTACAATAATTCAAGTACAAGTAGCTGAATGTATTTTTACCTTATTCTGTATCTTATTGTGATCATTTTAGTGAAAAAATCATTGTGATATGATGAGAATTAACAAAGTTATGATCTTTTTAGTATATCAATGTCGTAATCTCATTAACCCTCGGCAACAACAAAAACGTATATTTTACCAAACTAAAAAAAAATTAACTAAAAATTATATAAGATATCAAATTAAAATTTGGTGTGATCAATAAGGATGGCAAGTAGAGTAAACAAAAAAATCCTCATGCCATTCTGAGACTATGGGTTTCATGACCTGGATGAATTGACATGGACTGACCCAGGACTCTTTTTTTACACATTTTACAATACAACAACTTCTCGATATAACTGCATGGTCAGCAGCATACTACACCTTTCTGCCGATCCTCACATCTGGCAGTGTCAACTCTCGCTATGAGGTCATCATTGATGATGGTATATGCCTGGCCTGGATGTAGAGAGCGTGTCCTGAGATCCCGATCTTCCCAGAATATTCGTCCCCAGCGTGGTCTGGATTTAGAGAGCGTGTCCTGAGTTCCCGATCTTTCCAGAATATTCGTCCCCAATCATTGTTGTCTTCGATACAGACTTCTCCCCATAAATTACTCATTCTCTTTTGAATATCATTAAGCTGACGAGACTTGAATCATAGCGCGTTGACCAACGCAGGACGAATTTGCAGCCACCACTATATATTTTCTGTACCACCACAATCAATCGCCACGCATTAACAGCTGGTATAATATGCATGCACATCTATTGATTACGCAGCAACACACGTTCTCCTCGAAATAGAGCGTGCTGTGTTGCCCAGGCAGGTTTCATTTGGACACGCTTTGTATTATAAGACGCAATTCAAAAAAGAAACGACAATTTTTTTACGGGGGGTTGGCAACATTGTTGAAGTTGAGTATGCGCAGAAGCATCCCCTAGTATTTTGTACTTTCAACAATCGTGAACCGGTGTATACGTGCGAGTAGCAGGTACAGTGAAATGGCTGTCGTAATACGAAATTTCCCCAAATATGAAGTGAGATGTATCATACAATTTCTGAACGCCAAAGGACAGAATACAGCTGACAGCTATCGGAAATTGTGTGCCATGTAGGAACCGACAGTAATGAAGGGGAAGTCAGGCAGTGGTGGAAAGAGTTTCGGGAAGGGCGTTCAAATGTTCATGACAATGAGCGTAGCGGAAGGTCTAGTGTTCAGACGGATGATTTAGTTGAAAGCAAGAGTGCGATCCAATCACCGGTTCACAATAACTGAACACACCAAAGAATTTCCAGAAGTGTCTCCAAAAACCGTTCATCGCATTATGACTGACAAGCTGGATTATCACAAACTGTGTGCGAGATGGGTGCTAAAAATGCTCAGAGACGCCCACAAAGAGCAAAGAATGATAGCTGCACGTGATTTTTTGGCCCGCTGGAGGGAGGACGGAGATAACCTCTTCTCACATAGTGACGTAGGATAAAACCTGAATATCGTACGCCACTGGGAAATCAAAGCAGCAGTCAATGCAGTGGGGCACTCTGGTTCTCCTAAAGCGAAGAAATTTAAACGAACATCATCAGTTCACAAAATCAAAGCAACCGTGTTTTGGGACCAAAAGGGTGTGATTGTTGTGGAGTTCTTGGAATAGGACTAATTACAGCAGATATGTATTCCCAAACAGTGAATAATCTGCAACGTTCCATCCAAAATCAGCGGCTCTGAAATTCTTCCGATCCATGACAACGCGCGTCCACTTTCGACGGGAACTACTGAATCACTCTCCTTGCAGCCTCGATCTTGCCCCCAGTGAAAAAGTGGCTTGTATCGAAGCGTTTCAGTGACAGTGAAGTGTTCAAGACATCAGTTCTAGACTGGCCACACTCTCAGGCGGCAGATTGTTACACACAGGGTATACGGAAGCTTGTGTCACGCTACCAGAAATGTCTGGAGGTTCGTGGTGACTAGGTGGCAAAATATCGAAGGCATATACTTTTATATCAATCACAATAGATTTCTTATCATATCAGTTTCTATTTTTTAATAGGGGACCTTTCCCAAGCTCAAAATGCCTCTAAAACTGACCCAATTTGAGTCAAGAGAAGACATGATGCGGAATGCGACGGCACGGTTGTTCACCATTCCAAAAATTGCGTTCCAGAAGTGTTTCCAACAATAGCGGGAGCGCTGGGAGAAGTATGTGCATTACCAAGGAAACCATTTTGAAGGGGATTAGTGTTTCAGATTTCTAAATCAATAAATGTATTTTTGCCAACCAAAAGTTCGATACTTTTTAAACACACCTCGTATGTTTACTTACCCAGAAGAAACTCTAAGAATGCTTGTTAAAAATTTGGGTTTTTCGTACAAGAAGCTACAGAATCGACAAACTATTATGGAATCCCCGCGGATACTTACTTTACATTATACGTAAATATCTTCAAACCATTACCATTCCTCAGCCTGTTCGTACAGAAGCGACATTGTTATGTATCGTTAGACGTGCAAATGTCGAAAAGAAATATGAGGTAGACATTCTGGCGAAGTCGGAAGGATACCAAGTACTCAGACTGCCGCACTACTTTTGTGTATTCATCCAATAGAAACGATTTGGAGTTTACTAAAACGACGAATATCAGTGACCTATTAATTCAAGTGATTTGGCAGGAAGTGGATAATATTTCTTCAACACTGTGGAAAGCATGTGTGAAACATTATGTTAAAAAGGAGAAAAGTATAAGAGTTGAAACAGACGTGACGATACTCAAAAAATCGTTATAGAAAGTGATAATATTAGCAATGATGGGATGGAACTGTGGGATGTTTTGACTAGGCCACACTGACATGATTACTTTTTGGGTCACAACTGAGCATTCAACTGTTGCCCTTAGTTCAGATATAATCTAGTATATTCTTTGAATGTTTTGTTGCTTCAGTTAACAGCTGTAATATTAATGTAACTCAACAGGTTTTCATTTAGAAACATCATGAAATCACAGCAGTCTACCACTCTTCTACACTTAATTTTCGCGATGGAGTGTTGATAAATAAACTTATTGAAATTATTTTTTGTAATATAAATAGTTATTTAATTCAGATCGATTTTATAAAATCTTTATTTCCGTGCAGATTGGCAACTTGGCTTAATCTCATCATGTTGCAGGTTAATGTGCCTTGAGAAGCAAACCAATCGGAGAAAACAATGCGGAAGTTATTAGTCAGGGCCTTTAACTAAGATACCATACCGGCATTCACTTGGTGTGATTCAGGAAAATCTTAAGAAAACTCCCGTCAAGATGGTCAGAACATCCCGAAATCAAAGCCAGCGCTTTTCTAACTGAGCTGTGGTTCGATTATATAAAAATGAAATGAAATCCTTCAGTTTTACGATCCACGGTTATGCCGTGTAGGTCGAAGGAGATTATGATGAGAAATGAATGAAATGGCGGAATGAAAGTGAGAGGAGAGAACCCCAAGAAAACCCATGTGCACGATGTTTGTCCACTACAAAACCCACTTGGCGCGAACTGAGATCGAACCTGAGACTCCACGCATTAGAGACGAACGCTCTACCATTGAGCCACTGTGGCCTCCCACAGTTGTATTATTTTAACAATTTCCACAATCTTACAAGCTATTAGTCCATAGCCAAAAAGATAACCTGCACGAAAATGGTGAAAAACGAAAGTAAAAGTAGGCCCCCAACTTAACACCCCTCTAAAATTTTATTTCGTCCCCGTTCCCCAATTTCAAAGTTCTGCCAAATATATCAGAAATACTTTCAGCTGGTCTGACAGTGTATTGCGCATTGGGAGTTGAAATCTATAAGTTGATATTTAAAGAATACTAAACTTACAGAGAAGCATCTATTCTGAAGCAACTTCTAAGAAGTTTAAAAGTAATTGTTCAGTACAAACTTGGCAACAACGCGGTACAAGCTCCAGTTTGCAGGTGCTAATGGAAAGTGACATGGGCCGCAGAAGAACAGAAAACTGGTAGGTTTTGATTTCAAACACGGATGTTACCTGCGCTAAATACTTCTTTCAATCAGCAATAAGGGACAGAATATAGCAGGACAGCTATAAGAGATTATAAGTTACGAGTCGACTTCTATGAGCGATTAAGAATATGAATGTGATTAGACTAGTGAAACGCACCGAATGAATGAGAGCATTCTTATTAAGTAGAGAGTTAACACTGTGATTAACAAAAAAATTGACCGATTTCAAAGTTTCGCATTATTTGTGTGGATTAGAATATGAGGGATACCAGACGAAACATTTTAACATCGCATTTCTTGGTGTAAACATTTTCTAAACGGATTCTAGACGCTTAGTTTTTTTTGGCACTAGTCCACCAGCTTCTACAGATTTACAGTACGGTATACATTGTTATATCAGTGTCTGCTTTTCAGTTTTACTAGGTATACTTGCACTAAATGTTTGCTTTGTGAACCAGTTGATAGTTGGAGACTGCAGGGAGAAATAGTGAACGCAGACATGTTAGTAGCACTGAGAGTTGAAAACAAGGCATTACCTCCACACTTGCCTTGTTACCTGTTCCGAATGGACAGGCATATCTTTATTTCAGAACTGTGCGGTATCCGCGCAATGAATTTGAGAGGATTAGAGTGGGTGTAAGAAGGAATTCTAATCGTAACTCAGCCTACTTTTATAAACTTAAGTGGTTCTTGGATACTTTACCCAACAAATTGACTACTGAGGTGCAATGTTTATGATAGAATATGGCTTAACTCTTCCTGACAAAAAGTCACGTTGACTACCGTATTTGTAATAGTCAACTGCTCTTATATTTCCGCATAATGAGAATGTATTTATTAAGGGAAATGGAATGGAGTCCTAACAACGTACCATTCAACCAATAAAATTCTAGTTTTGTTCCTATAGACTATGGTGACCTGGTTTAGGTAATAAGAAAATGACACTCGGCAAACTGGCATAATTTGAAATCCACCTAGGCATAGTCATTGTTATGCCGTTATTTATGGCAGTGAGGAAAAAGTTTCTAGCTTTTCAAAATAATCAGATATTTATTTAATTATTTTCCAATCTTATTTTTGCAGTAACTTTCAACATTTAACAGGAAGAGAAATTGGTTATCTCTTGAATTTCTTATAGAAAGGTTTGTCTTTCTTTCAAAGACAACTACACAAGAAATTACTTGTTTACTACATAACTATACCAAAAACGGGACGCTTTTTTTTATAGTAAAATTTAGCGTCCTGTTTAGATCTTTCTCGCAACACCGGGCAATTTTCTGAAAAGAAAGAAGAAGAAGAAGAAGAAAAAAGAAATATCCCATTAAAAACGGGATGTCTGATCACCCTAATATGTCTAACTTAATTTACTTCTTATTGTTTAAGTAACATTCACATATCTTATGCTCATTATAATGGAACTTCATGAAATTTATATTTGCATTTCAGTGGTTGTCAAGTTACGCTGAGAAACTAGCTAGATGTGGGGTGTTCAATGACAAGGTTCCTAATCATGTGTTGGTGAATGAATATTTACCTGGTCAAGGAATAATGGTAATTATATTAGTTTATTTGTTGTTCCCTAACTCTAACAAAGGTTATCAATAAACATACTATATGATGAGATTTGAAGGATCATTAAGTCGCACTTGAACTGTACTTATAATACATCCGAGGTTTTGTATATCTAAAGTCCACTGAAGAGAGGATAGAATTTTTGATGACCTTATAACACTTAGTCATTGCTTGACCGGTAAGTTTCCTGGTATGGATAAATAGATATCTGCATGAGCTGTTCAGAATTTGACTATGTGTATTTTTAACCGATTCAAAAAAAGATGATTCTCAATTCGACCTGTTTATTTATACATAACGGTCATCTGAAAAGTTCGTAGCCCAACCCAGAAGGAGTGTACGTAGAATGATAAATTTTACAGTTATTCTACATATTGCCCCTAAATTTCAATACACTTGCTTGCACTGTTTCAATTTTGGCAGACCAGTTAAAAAAAATTCTGAAGGCTGTTCCTCATAGTATTGTTATGTAGCATTAATCACCTCCTTATCAGATCCAAAATGGGATCCTTTCAAGTGTTGTTTGTGTTTGGCTAATAAATAATAGTCTGAAGGATGATGATCTAGACATTGAAACCTCAGGTCGTGCAATGTCAGTTGGGTTTGCAGTGCACGATGGACAGGGAAATTGTCCTGAAGGAACAGAATTCGTTTTTTCTTTCTTTTCTTGTTAATTTTCTGCCACTTTGCACTTTCAATTTGTCTTTTAGCTCTGCATTAAATGTTTGACCTATGAGTACGACTCCATCCTTATCCCAGAAGTATGTTGCAAATACTTTCCCAGCCGGTTTCTGTCTCTTGAACTTGTTAGGACGAGGAGAACCTGAGTCCGCCATTCCATTGGCTGTTGTTTCGTTTCAGGCTGTGGCTGTCGTTTCATGGTAGTGGCACAACCATGTTTCGTCCATAGTTACTCTTTGTGATAGAAATTAGTCAAAATGGGAGATGACTTCCCATGATTCACTTACTCTTTCACGGTTTTGATCTGCTGACGGATTTTCGGGAACCCATTTTGCTCAGAGCTGGCGCATGCCCAAATCGTTATGAATTATACTACCGACGCGTTCCCGAGAAATGCCTACAATCTATGCAACACGTTTTGTTGAGATTCTGCGAGTTTCGATGTCATGAATTTCATCCACGATTTCGGGGACAGTCACTGGTTCTGGCTTTCTGCACGTGGAGCATCATCTGTTGAGAAATTGCCACGTTTAAACTGTACCACCTACTTTTTTAATACTACATAAGACAGAGGAGAGTCGCGTAGTGTTTGACTGATTTCCTCATGAATTTGCTTCAGTTACTTCCCTTGGTGAAATAAAAATTTGATGACAGCTCTGACCTTGATGTTCGTAAAATTCGCTGGTTGGGCAGACAGGATCACTTCAGGGGCCTAAAAACAATAAGAATTTCGTTATTATGAAAATTTTGTATTTGTACATACAGAGATATGTACTTTAACACTGTACAGTTTTCCATTCCCCTTACATTCCTTCTGGGTTGTGATACGAATTTTTGAGTAGATACTTGTATAATATGTGTTGTGCTTGGTCACTCATGTTTCGTAGGCTGACCCATTTAATAAGAAGTTAATGTCCTACCCTTTAGTTTAAATGTCTAACTAAACTACTAGAGAAACTGGAAAAATTAAATAAGCTTGAGAAAATAACCAACTTCAAGAACGCACTAAAAAGCAGAAAATAAAAAAAAATAGAAATAAAAATAAAAACAATAAAAAGCAACTTCAAGAAAAGCGCTAAAAAGTAGTAAACTGAAAGTGCTAAAATGCAGAAAATAATAATAAGGTGCTTAAAAACATAAAATTACCATCTAAACTAATTTTATGTTAAACATTAATTTGTTTGGCTTGGCACAGACTTAAAATATTTTTATAGGTAATGATGATCAATTATTTTCTGCTTTTAGTGCTTTTATTATTTTCTATTTTTTTATCCTTTTTTTTAAATAAAAGTTTTTATCATTGTAGTTGTATGCGATCGGCAGCTTGTGTTCGTTTCTCCTTATTTAAATATATACGTTATGTATTGTATTTTAAGTCTATAACTTAATTCCTTAATCTTCTGATGTTTAAAATGTACTTGTTTCCTTGATAGCCACACCTGGATGGACCTTTGTTTTATCCAACCATTACAACAATAAGCTGCGGTTCTCATACGGTGCTAAGCTACTATTATCCCACCAATTCAGATGACTCTGTATCTGGAGAGAAACAGGTAAATGACAGCTTCACATGCTATAAAATTGTCGAAGTAAAGTCTGGTTATTTTGACTTTAAAACTACAATATCTTCCGTCCATGTGAATAGTCAAGTAATTCGTGAAAATCTGCATCTGCTGTCAAAATCCATAACTGAGAAAGCAAAGATATTACTCGCAGAAAATAAAAATAATAGAAAAATATACACTAATAGAGAAACATAACACGATAGTTACAGAAGTTCGCAGCCGTAGAAACACAATTACGATCATCATTAAAATGAATATGAAAAAGAAAGAAAGAAAAGAAATGTATGTAACAGAAGAATAAAAAGTTATAAATAAGTGAATATCTGCTATCTAGGTTTCGTTATCTGTTGACATGATTTTGTGAATAATTCCAGATCTAGACTATGAGTTTCGTAAAAGAAGTTTTCACGAATCCTAAAGATAATGACTTTACTAAAAAAAAAGTGTTTAGCCTACATTGCATTTATTGTAGGAAGTCTCAATTTTGTATATCGGATTTTAATATATAGGTAGTTTTTGCAAAACTGAAACTAATACATTGATGGGAATTTCTAACGGTGTAGAATATGATTAAAATGTCTACTTTCCGATTTCACATCAGTAAGCAAAGTTTCTGGAGGATGTTCCTGCAGTTTACGGCTAGCTCAGAGGAAGTAAGGAAGATTAATAGGATAGGAAACAAGTGAAATACGCATAGTTGTAAAACAAAAATCGTCGTTTAATTGATTTTATTTCTTAATTGTTATACCCATTAAATTGATTTATAACTTTCACTGTGCATAACATTAAGAATGAGAATCCTGCACACCATATTATTTCACAGGGATATGTAGTAGATCAAGGTCTACCACCATTCCAAGTTTGATCCTGATTGGATGAGTTCAGTTGAACTCTTACGATATATAGTGCTTCAGTTTTTAGGGAAGAATCAAATAAAGGACGAAAAGCAAGAAAAGTAGACAAAACGTATTTGAAACTGAACGCAGGGAGTACACAATAACGATTAAAAGCACAATTTTATTCATATAATTATAAAATAATCCCAATATTTCCGGAGCAACCACCCTAAAAGCAGATTTCAAGGTGTCTGTTATATCGTTCACAGTGTTACCACTTAGAAAGCATTTACTGAATATATATATATATATATATATATATATATATATATATATATATATATATATATATATATATATATATATATATATTCCACAGTAACTCACTATAATATCAGACTTCAGCTGTTCATAATGAGCGTATCGACACGTAGTCACGTTCTACTACTTACTACTCGTAATCTAACTCATAAATATTTTTTTTTCATGTGTCACTAAATATTTTACTAAGACGTATTATACCTAAAAAAGTAAAAAAAAACAAAAAATTACTCTATATACATCGAGCTAAATCACTGAAATAAGAAACTGCGTAATGACAGATTAAACGTTACTAGATCCTTATGATTTTGTTTGTTTTTCCTACTGGTTACGTATTCAAGGGAAAACAAACCTATTGTAGCCATTAGAACCAATTTTACTGGAAAAGTTTCATTAATTATGTAGAGATATGGAAATAAGTTTTATGTTGTTATGTATTTAAAACTACACCCCATTCTTTGTTCAAATTCAATGCTGGATTTTTAGTTATAATGAAAGAAGATTCAAAGACGCGTTTCTTAGTATGAGACGACGTCTTGTCTTACATAAAAGTTTTGAGTTCGTAAATGTAGTGCTTGGACAACCCTACAATTCCAGCCTCTCTTTCAAGTTCTAAATCTGTTCCTTAATTTTCGTACCGACGTTTGCGTTTAATCATTCCAATATAAAATTGTTGCACGTAACCTCATATACTCCAGAATGCGAATACGTATCAAAATCTTGTAACTACAGAGAAATTTTTGCAGTTCTAGATAATTTAAATTTACATTTTCTTGAGACTTTTTAAAATTAATTTATAGAACAAGCGTGATCATAGCGACCGGAATTAAAATCCATTTTTCTTTTGATTCTTAATATATATATATATATATATATTTTTTTTTTATGTTTTGTATTTTGTCATCGATTGTCATTTTTTTTTTTTTTTTTTTTTTTTACATTATCTAAATTGTCCTTTTTCAGGCCTAAGGAAAATATAAAATTCAGTTGATTCAGTAAATAAATCTTCGCAGGAAGCCTATATGATCTCAGAAATATCTTTTTTTCTTCTTTCTTTTTTAATTCTATCGTTATATGAGTGCGTGTTGATAAAATATGGTTTGTTGATTGGGGTTTAACAGCTCTTCTCAGCACCGATGTAACATAAGACAGGTATTATTATTTTAAAGTGAATTTCTAACCATTATTTGTGTTTGTGACCGAGGTAAGTACTTTCACCGGGAGTCGAACCAGAAACGACACATACAGGAAGCGCCTTAGCCACTTGGTTACGAAGGGGCACGAGAGAACTTGAGAGTTTGAGCTTGACATACACAGAGTTTCTGCGTATTTTCGTGACAGAGTATAATTGATTTGAAAACAGGTTCGCTTTGCATAAAAATAACCGTCCTTGCTTTTTCGTTATTATTTTCACCCTTCTTATCCTCCACAGGCCAAAAGAAAATTGTAGAAGCAGTTCCAAATTTATTTATTCATGCGGAATTAATGAGCGAACATTATTGTCTTAATAAGTTGCTGGTTATACGCAGAAGATTTTGCAACATTGAATGCATTTTTTTATATGCGTTAAATTATCACAAATAATGACTAAATATTAAAATAAATCATGTTTTTTTAAGTAATATCAAAAATAAAACTTTATTGAATGTGGTATGTGGATTAATTTTATGAACAAAATTGATGAAATATCACAATATCATTGATATACTGTCATCGAAAGAATTACTACTATGTCTGATAAATGTTCTTACTTTGTTTCTATTTACTAACAGGAAAATGGAGAAGGAAATACTCGGAAATTGCTTCTTTCGTTGTTGCTGGAACCTCGCAGTCTTCTAATTGTTCAAGATGAAATGTATCATCATTATTTACATGGAATTTCGGATTGCACAGAAGACGTAATTGATGACAAAGACATTAAGAATCTTGATAAATGCAAAACGAAATATAAGATAGGACAGAAAGTTCCTCGTGATACTCGAGTTTCTCTTACCATCCGACACGTACCACGAACTACCAAGTTAAAGTTGCAGTTGAGTAGATAGTTTTTAAAGTGTTTATGTTTGATCAAATACTATGTTGAAACACTGTGGTCAATTTGTATTTTATGTATTAGAAAAAAAAAAATTCGTGTCATTATATTGGCTTATGATTTATTGAAGTTATGAAAGAAAAAATAAAGGTACTTACATTAATTTAAACAAGTTCTTTGTATATTTATTTAATGTATACAGATTGAACCACCTGAGACATGATAAAAAAAATTATGAACTGAAGGGATTTTTAAAGACACTTTTTATGATATAGGGTATAACAAGAAAGTGTTTATAAACAGCATTAAGAAGTTGTTCGTTAATTATGTTGCATCAGCAAAAATAAAGTGAAACTGAAGACATATTTATCACATGATATAACAAAAAAAAATAAATAAATAAAATAAATAAATAAATAAAAATTTAAAAAACCCTCCCTCAGGAGAATACATGTTTCAGTTCGCATCTGATAAGATCACGAACGTGATGCAATATTCTGGTATTCCTTGGATTGTGTATCAGTCTTTCTCGATGGAAGCTCGCCAGTAGTTTGTGTCAGGACGTAGTATATGAATTTAAAGTGAAGTACATGAATTCTTTCAGATAGATCAGGAACAGCTAGTATCTCGGTCACACCCAATTCATTGTCTTGAACACTGTAATGAAGTGCAGGAGTAGAAAGATTTTTGTGGGTGGTTTTCGAATGTTCTCTTCAGATGCTGAATCGATTCCAAGGGGGAAAAATGTCAGTATCTGTCGCTGTTTTGTTCTATAGTGATAAAAATTGAAACCGGAAATGGCTTATTTCTACCACTTCCGGATTGAATAAGAGTTAACGAAAAAAGTGGAACCTATTCTTGGTGTGCTGAATCGATTGAAAAAAAAAAGTTTCTTGATATTTTTTACCGTTTTTGCTCTGATACCTGTCGGCAGAGAGATGAATAAATGGACATTGGTATTCTATAAGACTTTCGAAACTTACGTATAACATAGTTTGGAAGTCTAAAAAAATTCTACAAAGAAAAGGGCAATAATAAAATTTTGAGAACCTAGTGGCCTATCGATTTGGACCATTCACGGCACAAGGCTAGACCTGGGACTCTCTTTTTATTTAATTTGGCGCAATGATCAAAGAGGGATACGCTATAGAGGGAATCCGAAATTTAAACTTAGCAATACAAGAAAACGATCTGACCAATTAGGCTCAGTTTTGACCTTAAAAAATGTGCAAATATTTATTTTGGCACGAATGACAGAGAGGATAAATGGAGAGAGGTATGTGCCAAAATTCAAATGATACGATATATACAAATCTTCATATATGCGTAGTAAGGAGATACACGACTGAGATGGCAATTCAACAGAAGCATGCGAAAACAGTTAACAGATTTGGAATATTCGTGGTCTGACATTCGGCTTGGAAGTTTAGAGGTGCATATATTTAAAGTACTGGAGACAAAAAGGTTACGGGGAAGAAACGGGGAACTGAAAATTTAAATTCAGCATCATCACGTAAAACTGGTTTTGACCCATTTCTTTTCATCACGTTTTCTAAACCTTTCCCTCCTGGAAAACTTGCAAGAAACTTATAAGAAATGATTATGATTCACGTTGGAAAACGAAGAAAAAAATATTTATATCCCTTTGAGGATCTAGGCTATATGAGACGCGCACCTACAACTTGAACGTGGAATGAGAACCACGTGACTCCTCACCGAGAATCACACCCGGATCTCTCTCGTCGAACTTGAGTACACCAACCATATAGCCAAGAGCAAGCTATGGTATTTATTGTAAAATACAAACTGATATGATAAGTAGTTACTGTATTAGAAATGTGGCTATGATTTATAATAAATTTTAGTTATTGCTTCAAAATACATGAATTTTTGTTAAGTTGGCCACTTTTTCATTGGAAATAACAGTTGTCAACATAGACAGGAACGAAAACAGCTTTACTGTATTTATCGTTTGTGAACACAGTTCGTTTTTCAGCGTACTGAGTTTGACACAGAGTGACGAAGAACCCGGTGGGAGCGCTCTGAAATTTGAAGGCATTCCGGTGGTTCGGATTCCACCTTAAATTACCGTATAAAATTCACGTTTCATATGAGGTGTGGCTAGGGAAAAAAATGTTTCAAATCTTTCATTGGTCATTTTGAAAATAGAAATATTATCGTCTTCAAAGTACTCTCCTGCACAATCTCTACACCGTTTCATACGGATCGTCCATTGTTGGGAGTAATGTTGCCAGTTGTTTTCGGATACCAACTTCATGATATCCGTCGCTTTTATTTTTACAGCTTATACTGTCTCAAATCTGTTTCCTTTTAGTGCTGACCAACAAAGCTCGGGCTTTTCCAATGCATTAATTGGCTTGGTCTCAAGATCGTACGAAAAAAAAAAAAAAAAAAAAAAATCATCACACGTTATCACTCTTTCAAAGAATGTAAGCTCTCTTTCATTGTTTGTCAGAATTTCAGCACAAATGTTCATCATAGTTTCTTTTTGTTCCAATATCAAGTTCCTTGGCATCAATTTTGAACACACTTTCTTCATGTTAAAACTTACATGAAAAATTTGAAGAACACTTTATTTGTCAATTCCTGTGATTTGGGCATCAATTCGAATAATCAAGCGACGATCTTTTCGACTCGCATTACCGACTTCTGTAATATTTGTATCCGTTTTCGGCGAGCAAGGTCGTATGTGATCACTTCTCGTCTCTCTTTTAAATCCTTCGAACCACCCAAAAACTTGTGCGTGATAAACAGTTATTTTCGTATACTACCCACTTCAAAGAAACTTCACATTGATACGCTGTTCTAACACTTAATCATTTTTCCGACAGCACAAACGTACGGTCGCTTCGTCCAAAGGCTACAGCGCAATTGAGCGCCTTTCACCCTGGGCATTCACTCATTTGAAGGACAGTATTAGGGTGTGTCCTCATGCATCGATTGGTGTTCCCGCAGTCGCTGTTCGCCAGAAGCAAAATCACTTTTTTAAACATATATAGCCTCACCTCGTACAGCATCGGTGCTGAAAAAAGGACGCTAAATTTTAATTAAAAACAAACAAATATTAAACACGAGAGAAGCACGGAATTCAACCACTAGAACAGAAAATGGAGAATGTTGAAAAAGTCTTTATCTATCAGTGAACAGAAAATTATTATGAATTATGACAATAATGTTATCTTAATATAGAAATCACATAGGTACACATTTTGGACCCAAATAACTTTAGTAGAGCATCCGAAAAAAAAAAACTATTAAACAAATCGAATAAAAAGAAAAATGAGCGAGGTGGGACGTTTTTTTTCAAAACCTGGTAAATTTGGAAATCACTGTGGTGCAGCACTTGCTACTACATTTTGTGTGTTTTGCATAATTTCTACTTTCTTCTTGCTCATAATTAAAACATACTTTAAAGTAAATTTCTTATCAGAATGAGCATTGAATACATAAATTTGATGGGAAGGTTTCTGTCTTTTCGAGGTATTGTCTTTTCCATTTAACGAAAATATTTTTTGGCGATTTAAAAATTGGTTGCCTTTTACTGAATTTTCATATGCTAATTTGCATCCTGGAACAAAATAAGGAGATATCTTATACTAGTACAGTAAAACCTGTCAACTTGGCCACCTGCTTATCTTGGCCTAGTTCGTCTTGAACCTGCATTTTCCCATAAGATATTCGTTACTTACTACTCTATAAGTTGGCCACCTGTCTATCTTGGAAGTTGGCCACGCTGAAGCAATATTTATACTATGATGATAATGATAAATTTACCTGCGTATCTTGGCCACGCAAAATATGTTTTGTTATTTTTCTTAACTCTTTCTTCTTCCCATATGAGAGGCAGATGTTCTTTATTTGTGACTGGACACAAAGAAGCATAGATTCGCACGATTTGATCTTGGAGGTCAATGGCCAGAACACTGCCCTCATAAAGGGGTGGTGAAGGAAGGTGTGAATAAGGAAAAGCACGTACAGGAATTCAGGAAATGGTTGTACGTATTTGTTTACCCTATCTGTTTTGGTAAAACCATTAGCTATATCAATTTCTCTCATCAGTGGGGAGCTTTAGTAATTCCGGAAAATTCTCAAGGTTAAAACCATGGCACCTGTCGGCTTGTCGAAAGATAACGGAGTGTTTGAGATAACAATTCCTTCAAGATTTTCTCAAAACATCTTTGGCTCCGAGGGAAACATTTTTAGCTCATTAACAAGAGGTAGTTAACTACAATATTAGAATGTGCATATCTACCAAAAAGAATAAAACAAATACATCTAGAACGAACCACCATTCAGTAACAACTGAAAAGAAGTCATATAAATTGCATATGAATTTCTCAATTTATAACTTAGCTTTTCTTGTTTTCAATCTGAATAACTCAGTGTGCTATAATATCAATTGCAATAAACTGCGTACGTACGCTTCTATTTCATGGTTGTTTGTGTTATTGTGTTTTCAATCCAAATAATCCAATGTACCAGACTAGTTTTCAGGAAGAGAAAGGTATGCACATATATTAAACATACTATAGTAATATTTTCTAGTACTGTATACTTTTATGATTACTCTATATCCATTATTTATAAGTAGCTGTCGTGGCACTGATTATTAAAATTTTACAATCAAGTAATACTAGAAATCCTATTCTAAAAATACACAAATCACACTTATTTTCTGTAAGTTGGCCACTTTTCGATGGAACCGATGGTGGCCAATATAGACAGGTTTCACACGTACTGCAAATACAATTAAAAGTTTTCAAGTATTTGTTATATATATTAAATGTCACTTACGAAAACAACTATAGCAGAGAAATTATATGGGACCTCTAGTGAATCCTATTTGACACCAAAATCATACTATTACAAATGTATGAATATTAACTGGAAAAGTACACCAAATCACCTGTCTTCTAATGCGCTCTTTTAGACAAGGTTGGGCTGGGTACGACAGCAGCTCAGTAGTTCCCAGTTTGCCGCAGAAGCAAAACTTGTTCTATCTCCAGCATGTTAAACGAGTGAAGCGTACTTTTGACTTTTATTCACTATATGCTAAACTTATATTACAAAAAAAAAAAAAGTCGGCTTAACGATATATTCGCTAACGATAAAGCAAGGTGTTTTACGAGGGTTGGGGAGTAAGTCATGGCAACTCAGTAATATTTTCGACAATCGAAGGATGTATTAAAAATGTGTAACATACAACTGAAAGAGTATCTATAATGGTTATTTTGTTGGTAGGAATCATGAAAGAAATCCCAAGCAACCTTGTGACACATACATGTATTAATGCACATACAACAAAAGCTCGTCTCATTATGATAAACTCTCAAAATACATCATGGCAACTCAGTAATTTTTGAACGATATGCTCACATTGACGGAAAATGCAGACTACAGAAAGAAGCGACACCAATACTTGACCCTCTGGTTAATTGATGACTGTGTTGTACTGGATGAGCACAAGGCGCTGGGAAAATAGTTGTGTCAATCGTGGTGTTATAAAATGGAAGTGGCCAGAGTGGAACAGCAATCATACATCAAAGTGGCCATTTTTTAGGGGAAGAAATGTGAGGGACTGTCACCAAGAATTGGTAAAAACGCTAGGATATAATGCTCTGCCATATCGAACTATCGCAGGATGGACAGCAGGTTTTCACCAAGGAAATAAGCAACCAGCGATATGGAACGCTCAGGCCGGCTCGTAAGTATACGGACTGATGTGTCCATTGCCATGTTGGAACATCTAATGGAGAACGAGAAACGATAGACGCTGCGTGAATTAGGGACGGAGATTGGCATTGAGAAGCACACCATTCATAAAATTTTGACGCAAGAACTGAACCTATGTAAAGTTGCATCGAAATGGGTTCCACCTGTCCTCACGGAGGTTCAAAGGTGGATACGATATGCAGTTCGTTCCAATTACCTACAGCGCTATGACAATGAAAACAACCCATTTCTTTCCAACGTCATCGTCATGGATTAATTTTGGCCCACCGCATAGGTAGAAGTTTCGGCAGAATCTCTCGCCCATGGCACAAAGAGAGTACTTTTTTGTCACTTCGTTCCTCATGGCAGCACAGTCACATCAGTGTATTGCAAAGACTTCCCTCAGTGGCATCTATGACATGCCATTAGGGAGAAGCATCCAAATCTATTACATAGTGCAATTATACAGCACGATTTTTTAAAGCACAGCTTTGTGTACGGGACCTACTGCGCCGATAGGATGGGAAAAGTTGGAGCACCCAGCGTATTCACCAGATTTGCCATCACCGTATGATTTTGACTTCATCCTCAAGGTGAAAAAGCTACTGCGTGGTAGACGATATGCGACCCGCCTTAACATTGAAAATGCTGTGCTCCATCATGTCAACCGCTTCAGGTATGGTGCAGAGGATGATATTCGACGTCTTCCACATTGATGGCATCGTGCTATGGACAATGCGGGAGATTAGTTTGAGGGTTTATCATAATGAAATGAGTTTTTGTAACATGTGCATTAATATATATGTATATCATAGGGTTGCTCGCGAATAGGGCACAATCCGTACTATGTGAAAAGCAGTGTGCAGTGAACTGAGGAGACGGTGGTAGTGTAAGATGGCCGACCTCTGATTTCCAAAGAGGGCAAATCGTTGGCGCTCGGTTATGTGGTGCAAATGTGTTAGGTGCCGCGAGGAACAATGTCTAAAGGCATACAAAACTAATGGCAAAACCATATCAGAGGGGAAAACAGTGTTCAGAAGTAAATCCTCAAGGACAGGTTCCGCCGAGTATGAAAGTGGATCACTTAACTGTTGTGCAACTGCAGTTCAAGTGACAGAAGAACTCAAACAGTACCTCCCACAGCCTGTAACGACAATTACAGTCCTCTGCGAGTTACAATGACATGGACATATGAAGTCACGTTGCACGAGCGAAACCGCTAATGACGAACAATAACGCTTTAGCAGGACACTAATGGTGTCGCGAGCATGTAACAGGGATTGCTGATGACTGTAAATGTATGAATGGTCGGATGAGTTATCATTTACTTTATTTCAAACTACAGACCGTGTTTATGGCCGATGCCCAAAGAAGCAGATGATCTGTAGTGTCTTCGCCCAACCGTGAAACTTAAAAGGCAGCTCTGGGCTGCTGCTAGGGGATGCTGTGGGCCACGAGGTGCTAATTTTCAGTGGATCTCTTGATAACACTGCCCGTGGTAATGTCCCCATTTTAGGAGATCATGTACATGTTATGGTTCAGGTGTAATGTCTGGGCAGTGATGACATATTCCAGAACGATAAAATACATAGATTCCAAAGCTAGAACTATTGTGGTATGGTTTGAGGAAGATCACGATGAACTTGAAAACCTCTACTGACTCACCCAATCGTCGGACATGAACATAATTGAACTCTGTGGTTCGTTCTGAAGACACGAATCCGGTACAATTTCAGGCTCCATCCCCTCATACGAAAATAGGTGATCCACTGCATGCGGAGTGGTTTAATATTCCACTTGCTACTGTCCACTTGACCGCTATAATACCATTCCATGTTGCATCAGAGTTGTTCTGAGGACGAAAGGTGATTCAACACGATATTAATCTGATAATTGCACTTTATATAAAGGTGTTTCCGTTATTCTGATAACAATCCGTATAATATTAAAATGCTAGGTTTGTGTTTGTTCGCAATCCTTTCGACAATGAGATCTTGAAAACCACATGCGCTAGAAACGTGCCGTTTTCACTGATTGATTCCAATTTTTTTGTAGATTGTCCAGTTCTCATTCAAATTTTCAAAAACAGTGTCGTTATTGTTCTATTCAACATTTTAGGGGCCGTTTTGAGGCTCTAAGATTGACATTGTTGCAGGCCGAAACTACGATGTTAGGCAACCAGTAGAGAAGTTACGTATGGCGGGTTAACAGACATTGCGTGCGCTTTGCTTAAATCTGAATGGCAAAACCTATTGCATGTTGGCAACTTCAAAGGCCTCAAAAGACGCAATGAGGCGTACTCGGATGGATATGGCTTTATTAGAAAAAAATATTTCCACTTGATATTGTGTTACTTCTACAAATTTGCTACAAACGCACTCCAACATCTATACATAGCAATTCACTTCCTTTGTGAGTCTTCTATCCTTTACTTGTGTGAATAAGGAGACATGCATAGTGGGAAGGAGATTCATGGTCATAACAGAACGATGCGCTGAGTAGAAAAAAATGAAATGAAATCCTTAGTTTTACGTCCCACGGTTATACCGGTTAGGCTAAAGGAGACTGTGATGATGAGAAATGAATGTAATGGTGGAATGAAGAAAGTGGGAGGAAACGGGAGAACCCCGAGAAAACCCACGAGCACGGTGTTTGTCCACCACAAAGTCCGCACGGCGCGGGCTGGCATCGAACCAGGGACCCTAAACACCGGAGGTGAACACTCTACCACTGAGCCACCGCGCACCCGATGCGCTGAGTAGACAGCGCAGGTTCAGCTAGTCCGTATATATTTCGCTACGCTGGTAGGTAGACCAAATAATGGTACTCGTGATTATGACTTTCTCCCACTATCGTTTTATTATAAAATGTTCTCTATGATACAAAATACAATTTACAAAGAGTGATCCAAAGACCAAGTAGAGTCCCTTAAATTGGTGTTGGTGAATAAGGACGTCCCATGGCTCACTGACATCCAAGGGACAGGTATGGGAGAGCATCGGGATCCAATCGCAGCCAGGACACCGGTGTAGGTGTCTCTGAAGATCCAGGCGCAGCCAAGAGAGAGATGAATTCTCAAGGCCCAGTCGCAGCCGAGAGAAAAGGGTAGGTGTCTCCCAGGACTAGTCCAGTCAAGGGAGAGAGAGAAAGAGAGGAAATCTCAAGGTCCAGGAGCAGCCGAGAGAGATTGGGTTAAGGTAATTCTCGAGGCCCAATCGCAGCCAGGATAAAGGTAGGAAAATCTCAAGGCCCAGTCGAGCCGAGAGAATGGAATGATCAACCCATCGAAACTGACAGCTTCTGAGTTGTTGCGACTCCTTTTTGTAGCCTGTTCTCTGGTCCTCGGAAATCCTCGGGTTGTCGATGACGTTCGTTTATTTCCGTATCACTGTTGTTGTTGTTCTCTGTCGTCTGGTTTGTTATTGCTAGCCAAGTGGAGGGCCGTCATATGCAGAGGACATTACAATATGAACGACAGTACATTAGAAATATATATTTAAGCCTTGTACCTTTTAACTGAATTAAAGGTCGACGTTCCTTTTAGCTCCGATTCTATATGAGACTTGGACCTATAGCTTAATGTGGGATCCGACCACATGAGCTCCCACCGGGAACCGAGCCTGGGTCTCCTGCATCGAACGCGTGCCCATTAATCATAGAACCAAGAAGGAGCTCTGCTTGTATTTTTAAATATGAGTCTTATAAATTATAACAACCTTTTCTTAAAACTACTAGCTTCTTTCATCTTTATTATGGTGAGTCAGAATAAAGCATGGCTACATTTGAACATAGGCATATTTCGAATTTAGTTGTACTAATCTTAATTATGTACTTTTTAATGTCGCTAATTTGGATCTGTACCCAATAATGGCACTTATGAGATTCTTTAAAAAGAAATCTAATCCTATTTTAGATGTCATTATACCACCACCTCTAGTTTATCGTAATAGATGTAATATCCGCTTCTCACAAAAGATAAGTTATTCACTGAGTTAATATAGTGGATGATGAATAACGAAATGTAACAAATCAAAATACAATGTAATTGATGCATCTGCAACATTTTAATAACACACATTAAGTATACGTACATAAAACATTAGTACATCTCATACACAACTTAGAATCGTAAGCTGTAAATCGACGACAACGCTCGCATTGAACACCTGAAGAAGGCACTAGTTCCAATCGAAAATCCTGTGACTTATCAGCGCTTGCGTCTTCTATTATCTTCACTTTCGACGCGTTTAACAACTCAGTTAAGCCTGACTTTACGCTTTCTTCTTCTGATTGAAGAGCCTGCACAAAGAAACAGATGATGAATAATTACAGTATAACCTCTGTAAGAAAGCGGAGAACTACAATGAATTGATCAACATAAAAGTATTATACTTACACAGATATGTAAAGTATTTCGGCTGTAAAATGTAATGTAATGGGATTGTTATGTTTGAGGGGATTCCTAATGGGGCAACAATTTATCAGTACTACTATATTGAAGTTTTAACCAGATGTTGCGAAAGAGAAGAAAGAGGCTTCAACTATGGTAAAATACATGTATTCTAAACCAGGACAACGCACCGGCTCGTAACGCTGTCTGTAAGAAGTTTTGGCGCGTAAAATCCTTATTGTCATGGAATATTTACCATACTCGCCGGAATTGGCACCATGTGACTTTTCTTTTCCTGAGACTGAAGTCTGGCCTTAAAGGAACACGTTTTGCCTGGGTTGAAGATGTCAAACCGAAAATTGTATATCTCCTATCTGAACTCACAGAAAATGACTTTTAGTATAGCTATCAATAGTGGCGGCGAATGTAGAAGTGTGTAAATATCGAAGGAAAAACTTCGAAGATTGTGACAAGCAATAATGTGGTAGGCACCAGAACTTATGAATATAGTTTTTTGCGGGGATCGGGGGAGAGAAACCTAGTATTCTAGAGTTCATAGTTTTCCGTTGGACACAAGAACAAATTCCCAAATTTTAATCCATTCCTATTTATGGACTCCGAAGGAGGTGGCAGTAAAAAGTTAGCAAATTTGATTCACAGAGAACACAGGAAATAAGTAACTATCTGTAAAACCTCGATGCACCAATCTTTTGGAATGCCCTGTATATCATTTTATTATGTTATAATAATATTGCACAATGTCGCTAATTTTGTGTGTAAAATCTAAAAGTCAAAATTTTGTATTGTAAATTATTCCTATTTTCGTATAAAAATGAATAATTTATCATATTTTGATAATTAATTTAATTATATTAATAATAGTTCAAAGTTTTCCGTATCTTATTTTGGCAATATGTAGGTTATTCCATATCTAATTCTTCATTTTTGTAAAAGTCCTGATATAAAAATCTTTAAATAATTTTATATTCGCAGGTTAAATATTTTCAAAAAAATATTAGAAAAATATTTTATTTATTATATTATTATTAGAAAGAATTACATTTTAATTTCATCATAAAATTTCCTTACTTGGTAGTCTATTCTGATTAGATGCTCTGTTGCTAGAGCGTTGTCAAGAAGCTTTATCAAGTTGCTAGGCGCATTTGCTTCTTGGTAACAAAGCGGTATGAAACTGTGTTTTGTGACTATACAATTGCTAGGGTATCCTCTTGTTACATAATGTAAAAAGTCCCTTGTTGCCAGATCATTGCCAAGTGACTTAGTAACTTTATATCTTTACTATCATTGGCTATCATCTTCCTTTGTATTCTCATTCGTCAACTTGTTATTACCCTTCCAATTAATTGTTTTCAGCGAGTTCAGTTCAGCGCCTGATGGCGTTGGGTGCCAGGCTTGTAAATTGTTCGTTGCAAAAGTCAAACGCTATTACGGACTATACGATCTAGGTAGACATTATGGAAGCAATATGATCTATATTATAAAATTGAAAGTGACTATGTTTGTAACTCCTAATCTCTTGAACCACCCGACCGATCCCAATCAAATTTTCAACATTAATAAGGTTCGTACCTGGGTACCTGGGAGTGTTATTATCTATTTATTGTGATGGTGTAACTTAGGGGAGGGGAAGAAGGGGGAGATATAAAAAAAATACATAGAACATAATAGACCGACGGCTAGGTGGGGTCTAGGTTGCACTTACTTGTCAATTGGGTTTTATGGCTGATTCTTATAGAGAAAAGTACGGTGAAATAGAATTAGCATGTTACCATCCTGGAAAAATGTCCATTCACTCCTAAAATGACGTCACCAATATGGCGGTCGCACGAACATGCCCATTTACGCTTAGCTGGTTATATCTCATCACAGAATGAAGATAAAAACTTCATTCTGGTGTCAAATTAAAGGTAATAAATGCCAAAAGTTTTTTTTTTTTTTTTTTTTTTGAGTTGGTATAATTCTTATATAATGCCGCCATCTTTAAATATGGCGATCTTTATCTACAAAATTTGGGTTTCTTCGTTTCTTTATGCTTGCTTCATGATGGATAACTTTGAAACTACCAAAGATATGGAGAATCGCCTCGAAGTAAACGTTATACAGTGGAATCTCACCTTTCTAACGATAGTAATATTATTTCCCTATCTTTGAAAACTAAAGGAAGTAGCTCATTTTAAGCAGAATAAAGTGTTGAATTTTTTACCATGAATAGGATTTCCTAACTGCATAAACTATTTACAGTACAAATTCGTAAAAAGAAACTTGTCACTCATCGGATGAATCAGTGTCCCAGTCTGGTTCTGAAGATGGGGAACGTTCCTGGTTTTCAAATGACACGCAAGTACATGCATCAATACACTGAAATCCTTGTATGGCAAACACACATTAGCAGTCCTCTCTTCTACAAGTTTTTGTCTTTGTGCAAGAGAAGCTAACCATTTCCAATATATCTTCTAGAGCGATGTCTTCAGTTGTCAATTTCAGATAAGATCGTCACAGCTTCTTTCCCAGCCATGTCCCACTGGACCCGCAAGATTTTCCTGAGTTTCTGAAGAGTGTTTCCAGATATATGCTTGGTAGTTTGTTCGCAGCAGGTGCTGCCGTAGTTGATCATTAGTTGGTGGAAGCAAATGTGGCACAAGTTGACTCATGCAAATGAGACTGTACCTTGTACCCATGTCATTACTATTAGTTATACCATATATTGTACTGGTATACTTCATGAAACACGGAAAAAGTTTCTGAAGTGCATTCAGCTCGAGAATATTTCCAAGGCCTTGAAAAAGTTCAAGATATTATTCGTGTTTCTGCATTGAAGGAAAGGTTTTAGTTTTCCTTTTCCGACAAATGTTTCTACTGAATCGCAACCTGTGTAAAAGCGTGATATCCCAGAAGAGCATTAAGTATGTTTGAATTCATAGTTTCACCAAGATTATGGATATCAATAAGTGGTGACCTGTACTTAATTCTTGTTTTCAAATATGCTTTTCCATCAAATGTTGGCGAAAATGCAAGCGGTAGTAGTTCAATATCACTAGAGACCAGATGTTTACGCATTAAAAACCTGGAAAATAGACAGGCAAATAGACACTTAAATTTTTAAAAATAGGCTATATAAACTCGAAATAATGAAGATAAATACTCAACACAATTAAAAAATAAATTCAAGTCATAGATAATGTTCAAAGAATATAGAAACATACCCGTTTGTTAATATCTTCTTTTACTGTACATATAAAAACGAAGCTTGACATGTATTCCACGTACATTTGGTAAATACATTCTCTACAACACTTTATCACTACACATAACAGTCCAAATTTTATACACTTATCAGTACACACAGCAGTCCGAAGTTTTACAAGATTTTATCAGTACACATACTAGTTCAAACTTTTTCATCTTATCACTACAAACAACACTTATATTTCTCGGAAGAAGCAGAATCCTTTCTTGAAATACTAAATTATATATTTTCCCCAATAAAGTCTTATTTTGAAGAAAATGCATAAAATAGGCAACATTAGGTACTAAAGCAATTATTTAGGCAGAAGTGGGCGAAATAGGCAAGATAAAATTGGCTTAAAGTGAAACTATAACCTCATATATAAACTTTAAAACGTTATTTTTGATCATATTTTTTAACATTAAAGAGTTTTGCCCAACATCTGGTCTCTAAACATCAGTGTCTGGAGAGCATACTACAACACTTTTACATCCATTACATAAGGTATGATCTATGTGAAAAATTAGTTGAGTATCAGCTTCCTCTTGATAGCACTGAGACTAGGAACTAGGTCAAGAGACATGTCAGTAATCAGTACGCATTTTTCACCATCTGTAACAATTAGTTGCTTTCCAGGTATTTGTGACTGATATTTCGTTGTTTTCCACTCTAGAGAAAGGAAGTGAATAAGTTCCATTTTATTTTATTCATTGCTTAAAGAGCGCATCCAATTTGATTGAGTTATTTTTTGATCATCTGCAATTCTTATACGTAACGTTTCATGCAGTTTAGTGGCGTTTAGCCTTCGAAGGTGCTCCCAGTTCTTTATTGATGTTTATTTATAAACATCGGCTACGAAGTCCACTCGTTTTATACCTTTACAGAAGTAAGGTAAGGTAGCTGTTTCAAATACTAATTGTGCTAACAGGCTCCTTGATTTTGGGATGGAATGTACAATGTAAAGTACAGACATCCCATTAATTAATAAACAATCAGTTGTGCCAAGACTTTCGCAATTAAATACGGAACATTTCTGTTCAATATGAATGGCCTGAGCAGATTTCGTACCCCTGAACATTTCACCGCCAATTGTAGTGAAACATGGAGGAACAGAACTTAGTAGAAATTTCATCACATATTTCACGTCGAGTTTTCGGTTTTGACCAATAATAGCTAATCGAGTAAATAATTCACGATCATCCTTCACCTGCACAGATCTTGCTTTCAGTTTTACGCTCTTACTTGCTGGCATACTAGCTGCTGGTATTCTTGTCTTCTTTATTGGAGCATAGAAGTTGATTTTATTTTATTGTAATCTCTTCTCAATAAATTCATGAGCCAGGTTCTCTCCTACTATTCATGAGCCAGGTATTCTAAAATAACTAAACTAGAAATAATTACTATTACATTGTTACTCAAAACTCTATGTAAATAAAAAACATTCTCGGCTTCAAGAATCAGATTTGAAGCGATACTAACAAGTTCTCTTCCAGAACTGAAGACATGATGAGGTTGTAAATGGGTTTACACGCCATTCATGGCATGTTTGGACTAATTGATGTAGATCAGTTTGGTCTAGCTTCATCCGGCTGTGACTGCGATCAGCATGTTTGTCTTCACTTTCATCTACTCATATTCCTGCGAATTCTTGACAACGTTGGGCTACTCCAGTACGCACATGTTGAGAGAGAATTCATTATAGGACATCTTTATTTTTTACTAAACTTTATGATGCATCCTTTAACTTTCATTCTTCTGTTTGCTCTCTCCACGATATAATCAATTGCAACACCACTGAAGGGTAAAGCACTGATGTGGGCAGACAATCAACAGGTTCGAAGGTAAGTATCAGCTTGTAGATGTGCGAGGGGTAGAGACATCATTGTGAGCCAGTAATAGGTCAAATGTCTGGCATAGTTATGGTGTTCATACTCAAACATGTAAAGAATTATCCTTCTTATACAAAACAAATAAAGATCCCAGTCAGCCTCTCTGACTGCTCTTATTAAACCAAAATGCAACTCACACATGTGAAGAAATGATTACCTCAGTTGAAACATTGGTCCATGGGCACAGTTCGAAAATGTTTCCCACAGGGTTTTCAGGTTTATAAAAGATTCAATGATAAAAATTCTTGCAGTGATGTTGACGAAAGAGGCTGACGAATTGTAGAAATTTCTTCTATTTCTCTTCTATATCTCTATAAGACATCGTGTAACATAGAGCCCAGTTTCTGTGAGCAAACTGAGAAATACTTGTAATTTTAGGACCATCATACGTTTGTGAGTTTCAAAGATCTCATTGATAGATTGCAATGTATGCATGCAAGGACACCTTCAACAGAACCCACAGCTACCATTCCTGACTCAGTAAGTAAATCTGCTAAGCCTAATAATCTGAATCTTTTGCCTATTATTGCTGCATAATTCATACCAATGTGAAAATCTCCCAGTCGTGGAATAATGTTAGAGGATAACATCTGCTCTTTGCTCATTACTTCCACCATCTTCCAATATATTGCATGATCACCCACAACACACACAAATAGTAAATTTAGAGCCTTTCTAACGTTGTAGCTCAGATTTAAAATTGAGAAAATAACTGCAATATTCGTTGGAGACTGTCGATTCACTGGAATTTGTTCGATAACACTCTTATTCTGTTTTACATAAGAAATAGTATGGTTGAAACCAGTCCAAGATTGCAGAAGGTAATCTGCGACATCAAGGTTCAGAATGTGAGGGTTATGTTGTAACACATATATCAGATTAACATCTCTTGCTCTCAGCCATCTAATTAACTGCTGATTGGTTACATCTATGGGTATATCTGACGGTACACTTGCTGGTTAAGTTCTAAAGGCATTTTAAGGTTCAGTATTTTTTGGTCCTACTTAATGAAAAAGAACGTCGCTTGGATCTTCGTTGTGAATCCTTTTTCCTAATGTGTCGTTATTCACCTTCATACCCTTGCTGTATGATACATCCACTAGTACCATGAAAAGTGCCTCCTAATGACAGTGTTATCGAATGCCAAAGTATCAGGTTTACTCAAGGCAAAAATAGGAGGAGGAATCCATACATTTGATTCATAGCAATTATGTGCAATAGCATTTTCAGCCTCTCTTATATACTCATTAGAAAAACCATGACCTATACGATTGAGAATTTTACAACTTCATATGACCCTGTGAGTCGATTAACTGTCCATGGAAGTGATAGTGTTTTTAGAAGCACTAATTTCTCATCTGATGCTGAAAATATGATATCCTGAGTTACACTGAGTACTCGACGATGAACAACTGGTCCAACATGTATGCTCTTATGTTGGTGGGTGACCATGCAATATATTTGGCCATCGACCATTTGGTTGATATAATCAGGTATAATCCAAGCCATCTTATTAAATAAAGATGGAGATATAAACACATCGTTTCACAGATGTTAGTGGATTTTGGTGACCACTACAGTTTGGACTAAACTTGTAATATTTCATGGCGGACTCTGCGGTAGCATTCATAGAGCTAGAGTGAATCCGCATTAGTAATTGACCCCATCATTCCTGATTCGATGGCATCCCAGTGGAAATGTGAGTAGAATACAACAGTTCACAGTGAGAAACAAATTTGTGCGTTGGTTTCTAAAAAATATTTCATCAACAAAATATGCCATAATTTTGATCTTCAGACGAGTACTGTGAACACTAGTCAACACAGCACCTTCTTTATGTAACAACTTAGAATAATGCGCCATGACTACCGAAAGTTTCAGTGCTTCATTATTTTAAATGACTTTCAGTTCAGTTGATTTTGAGTTTATCGTTCCTTTCAGCAGCGAGGCTATATGAGACGGGACCTACTGATTAACGTGGAATCCGAACCACATGAGCTCCCACCGGGAATCGAACCCGGGTTTAAATGACTTTGTTTTCTAATATGCTAACAAGAGCTTTGAAAACACACACTGTTTCTATAGCATGATAATATATATATTATATGTTTTTGGAATTGTTTTCACTGCAATCAGTAACAAAATCCTATTTTGTTTTTAAAAACATGCAAAGTAGATATCATAATCAAAGGTCAAAAAATTCAACACTTTGTTCTGCTTAAAATGAGCTACTTTCCTTAGTTTCAAAGATAGGGAAATACTCTTATCGTTAGAAAGGTGAGATTAAACTCTATAACGTTTATTTCGAGGTGATTTTCCTTATCTCTGGTAGTTTCAAAGTTATCCGCCATGAAGGAAGCATAAAGAAACGAAGAAACTCAAATTTTGTAGATAAAGATCGCCATATTTAAAGATGGCGGCTCTATATAAGAGTTATATTAACTCAAAAAAATTTTGGCATTTATTACCTTTAATTTGACACCAGAATGAAGTTCTTATCTTTATTCTGTGATGAGATATAACTAGTTAAGCATAAATGGGTGTGTTCGCGCGACCGCCATATTGGTGATGTCATTTTAGGAGTGAATGGACACTTTTACAGGATGGTAACATGCTAATTCTATTCCACCGTACTTTCCTCTATAAGAATCAGTCATAAAACCCAATTGACAAAGAAGTGCAACCTAGACCGCAACTAGCCGTCCGTCTATAATAACTCTTGAACCAAACGACCAATCTCGATTAAATTTTCAACATAAATGAAATTCGTGCCTGGGATGTTTTTTACAGTTTCAATTTGATGGAGCAACGTAGGGGAGGGGGAGATATACAAAAATCAATGTAACTAAAAATAAAAGTGACTATGTTCTGAGCTAATAATTCTTGAACCACCAGACAGATCTGAATCAAATTTTCAACATGGATGAGGTTTGAGCCTGGGAAGTTCTTTATCATTTCACTTTGACAGTGCCGGACTGGCCAAGTTGGCTATTTGGCGATTGCCAAGGGCTCGAGCCACGAGAGGTCCCATAAGGATCACGAGACGCATGACCTGTAAACTTTGGTCCAATTTTTTCGATCGCAAATGTTTTCTTGAGTCTTCCTATCAAAAAGGTTGCGAAAGCCTAAGTTGGTTTTTCCGAAAGAAATCTTCTCGGGCCCCTAGCCCATAGCAGTAACTTCACGATTACCTTTGATTGTCTCAGTATTATTGTAACATTTTTGTGATCTGTTTTGCACTACATATATTTATTCAATGCAGGAAATATGATTTTGTTACTTACGTTTTGCAACTGGTGTGCTGGTGTGTTAAGTTTATACATACATATATATATATATATATATATATATATATATATATATATATATATATATATACGGGACCTTTAGGGACCCGCGCCAAGGGCCATCAACTTGTCCAGTCCGGCACTGCTTTGACGGTAGAACTAAGGGGAGGGGGAGGAGACATATAAAAATTAATAAAACTTAACAATTCTTGAATCAGCAGATCAATCTCCATCAAAGTTTCAACATAGATAAAGTACGGGCCTGGGACGATTTTTATCATTTCAGTTTAGCGGTGCAACGTAGAGGAGGGAATATATATATATTATATATATATATATATATACAAAGAAAGTTATTGTCTTTGTGACTTCATCACTCTTGAACCACCCGACCGATTCAATCAAAATTTCAACATAGATGAGGTTCGGACCTGGCATGGTTTTTATCATATCACTTTGATGATGCAACTTAGGGGAGGGGAGGAGGGATATATATATATATATATATATATATATATATATATATATATAATCAAACCTAATAACTCTTGATGTACCCGACCGATGTCGATCAAATTTTCAACATAGATGAAGTTTGGGTCTGGAAGGTTTATATATATAATTTCATTTTGATGGTAGAATCTAAGGAAAGGGAGGCGAAGGGCGTTTTATATATATAAAACTTGAACAACCCGATCGATCTCGATCAAATTTTCAATATAGATGAGGTTCGGGCCTGGGATGGTTTTTGTTATATCACTTTGATGAAGTAACTTAGGGGAGGAGGAGAGGAAGGGGAAGAGACATTTAAAAATGACCTAAAATGACCAATATTAGTGTCGAATCCATAGTTTTCGAGGTCACTGAGGTGAACAGTGACAAGTTCGATCCCGTTTAAATCCAAATTCAGCACCACAACTTAGGGGAGGGAGGATATATATATATATATATGTATATGTGTGTGTGTGTGTGTGTGATGCGGAGAACTAAAAGGGACCATTTGTCGGGAATTTGCAAAATGGAGTTATTACCATCATTGAATAGATCTTAAAATTCTGAACAAAAAGATACCTCTACAGAAAAAATATCTTAAAAAATTGATTCTTTATAAAATGACTAATCTTAACTAACATAAAAGAGTTTTGTGAGAAAAACAAGGTTAAAGTTTTCCAAAATACAAAATCACTTTATTTATTGACTTCAA
This sequence comes from Thermobia domestica, assembly GCF_964235325.1. Lineage (NCBI taxonomy): Eukaryota > Metazoa > Arthropoda > Insecta > Zygentoma > Lepismatidae > Thermobia > Thermobia domestica. Next base: position 124,078,589 of record NC_137458.1, on the reverse strand, counting down.
CTACTTAAGAGATGTAGCTTGTTTTAAAATATTCTTTAAAATCTCCTTTACAAAATCAATTAACTTTGAAAATAATAGATGCAATGATGTCAAAAATTGACTTTCTTCATTTATTTGGCTCTCCTGTAAAATTAATTTTTCCGACAAAGGGTCTCTTTTAGTTTTCCGCATCACACACACACACACACACACACACACACACACACACATATATATATATATATATATATATATATATATATATATATATATACATGATCGAAAATGACCAATATTACCTAGGTAGTGTCTAATCCATGGTTTACGAGGTCACTGAGATGAACAGTGACACTTCCCATGACGTGCCCCACAACATGTGGGTGGGGATGTATGAAAATAATCGAAAATGACCGATATTAGTGTCGAATCCATAGTTTTCGAGGTTGCTGTGATGAATAGTGACACTTCCGATGCTGTTTAAATCTAAATTCAGCCATGCAACATGGGGAGGAGGAGGGGAGAGAATAAAAATGTTCGAAAGTGACCGATATCAGAGAGAACTATAGTAGTAGTAAAAAGTGGCTGACAAACGGAACATATTATTCTTTTTTCTTAATTTAACCCAGCGAAGCGGGTAATTGATGCTAGTAATATCTATATAGTTATTTTGGATATATCTGAAGTGAAATACTGCCTTAAGTTTTTGCAATGTTAATGTAGAAATCTTATATATATATAAACTAAAAGCTGAACATCATTGAAGCTTATGTCATTATTTCTGCAACATTATTGTCAAGAAGTTAATATACTACCTATGAGTTGAATGCTACGTAATGGGGCATAGGACTGAATATGATTTTGAACTTTTATTTACCAATATTATATTTTCCTGCTGTTGTGGCAGTAACAGGAACGTGTAAAGAGATCCTAATTTATTTATTTATTTATTTTTAATGGCCAATCGACTGTACCGGTGGTATAGGATCAATTTTAACAGACTTTGAAGGTGATCTCGCAACAAAATCTGTTTCATTCTGATGTTGGTTGTAGTCAGTTGCATCAAGATTTCTGATGGTACCTTCCCGAGTTACCCAAATCAAGAACAGTACATTCTGGAGAATGCTGAACTAACCTAATCCAGTGCAGTAGCTTCGGAAGGAGACAGAGGTAACCAGTTGGTATACAGAAGCAACGTTCAGAGCTTAAGTAATGTATATTTTCCTTTGCCGTACCAGTGAAGCCATTGGTATGCTAGTGAAGTTTTGTTGGGAGTGGTTTTGATAATGAATTCGTTTAAAATTTGGACATCGTAACCTCTAAAATTTAATTTTGACTCATTCAAAGTTAACTAGTGTTCTGTATTTGTTGAAATTGTTTCGAAGAGCATTATGAATTTTATCATGTGATGCTTACGTGATATGTTCCGTTTGATAGGCAGATATAGCCACCCGCAATATGTAGTACGTTACGTTTTCTTCTGCGGAGAGATTAATTTCTTGATAATCCACAATATATTAAAATATTTTGTAATATGTAGTGCCCTGTAAAGAACGAGTACCACGTTAATTTTTCGTATTTATTCGGTTAGTAAGGAACCGTAATTTGGATCTACGCAAGCAGAGATTTTGTTTTTAACCTTGCAGTATTGTAGCATATTTTATAGCGTTCGTATTTTAACTATATCTTGACTCCATTCACCGGATAATGGCATTCACTTGAAATATCAACATTTTTTTTTCTTTAAAATTAAACTCTTGTACGAAATAATCGTATTTGAATCTCCGGTTTCATGTCGCACATCTATTTTCACTGCATTCATTTCTGTGTAAAGGAAGACCTTTCACAAATGCCAGGTTGCTGACATACTTAATGTTAGATTTAATGTGGATTTTATTTTATTAGAACTACGTTAGGTAAGTAGGTAGAGCTGTGTGAGGATTAGTGGTTAGATGTCTATGTGTGCCTTTTGTTTATTTAAATGTATCTTTTGTACAATAAACAGGTGGTCATAGTGTAAGATGTAATAATGGGAAAATATAGTGTTGTAGCCATTACAGGTTAATAATAAGTGAACTGCGTAACTTATGGCATACGATAGTTTGTAATGGTAACTGCACCTGGCAAATCAAAATGTAAAATGCAAGGTCAAAATATGTGTACAAGTGAAATTAATGTACACATAATGCAATAACATGCTTTCGTACATAGAGTCTGTTTTATCTTGCTACTTGTATGAAGAAGTGTACCATTGAATGACAGTGAATATTTAACAGATATTGACCAATAACCTTCTGACTTAAGAAATTCCTCGTTTACTAATATTAAATTTTCACTTTATGGCTATATTGGACACTCCCAAGTACAAAATACCGATGAATACTTCTGGATACTTTTTTTCTTTTTCTGCCAAAGTAAATTTATTTATTTATAGTAGTCCTCTTACAGAACCAAACTCCATTTACAGAGGAACATAGGTATAGTCATATAATTACATACGAAATACTATATATTTAATCGCACTAATACAGGTATATTTATTTGTAGTCACATGTTGTCTCATAAACGCCAGTAAAATCTTCGATCTGCGAAATATGAAACGGGCTTTTCATATTTGAACTATCTAAACAGTACGAAAATTATATCTTTAAGGGTAATGTTTATTTTTTTGTGAAATAATTACAGATTTTGGAATCTCAACCCATATATTTATTTTTCACTGGAATAAATAATGAATTTCAGTTTTTCTTCCACTTTCTTTAAATAAAGTCGTAATACCCATTTCTTATATATATATTTTCATTGATTCATCATGTATCCCGATACTTATTAAGGCTTATTTTTTCTTTGAAGCTTCCAAATCCTTTGTGCTGAAGACTTACCTTTAATTGATGTAGCACGTTTCCTGTTGCAAATATAACCGCATCCAATTCCAACGTATTAGTGGCTGGTGCTAATTTATGAAGCTCATCTCTTACTGCTAATGCTACTTCCATTATACGTGCAATATCTGGTTGGTTCCATGTAGCACATACTTTAGGGCCCTTCATTCGAAAAAATGATTTCTCACCTGAAATATAAACAACATACAATGCATTACGCTAGAGTTAAATATGAAATTTTCAAGAATACTAACATAATTGTTCTTAAGTACAAATATTATTCTGTCAAGATGCATTTACATAAATACACTCTGGACATAACATGACACATTATAATGTCTAGACCAGCGTTCCCCAACCTTCCAACCGGTGTGCCGCGAGGAAATCGATACAAAATTATTAATTCTATAACAACCAAATTGCAAAACAAAGGAAAAATGTATATTTGTACTTTACATTACTATGAATCACTGTTCATACTAACACTGAGAAATGGAAGCGCATGTACAGTATGCGTAGAAATATATGTTGGGTATGTGAAATATATGCTGGAAATTTCTGCAAATTGTTTGTGAGGTTTTGGAGATTTAGAGCTTTTTTCAAAATATTTCGGAAGGGGTTTACTACCCTTCAAAGAGTTTTTCCGCACAAAACAAAAATACGTATTTCTTACTTTTAAGTCTACTATCTGCATGCATAGTTTCCTTGGAATCGCTTGTGCCCTTTTTCGATTTTGGCCTTTGTCATTATTTTTGGAGATATTTGAATAGAGGCCGTTCCTCCCCCTGCAACCATTTCCTTACACAAAAGAAAAATCCCATATTCCTTAATTTTCTATCTAGTTTGTGTATACGCCTTTTTCTGCAAATTGCTCATGTTCTTTTGGAAATTTCAAGCTTTTTTGAAAATATTTCGGGAGGGGCTTAGGCCCCTTCATACCGTTTTTCCGCAGAATCGAAAAAATACGCATTTCTTACTTTCAAGTCTAGTATCTGCATGCATAGTTTCCTCGGAATCGCTTGTACCCTTTTGTCAAATTTGGCCTTTGTCATTATTTTTTGAGATATTTAAATGGGGGCAGCTGTTCCCCCTGCAACCGTTTTTTTTTTCACACAAAAGAAAAAACCCGTATCTATCTAGTATGAGTATACGTCTTTTTCTGCAAATTGCTCATGTTCTTTTGGAGATTTCAAGCTTTTTTTGAAAATACTTCGGGAGAGGCCTAGGACCCTTCAAACCGTTTTTCCACAGAAACGAAAAAATATGGGTCGATTTATTTTGTGTCTAGTATCTACCTGCAAAATTTCGTTGAAATCGGCGTGCAACACTTTACGAATGTTCCATGTTAGTGCAATAAAGTTGCTTTTCTTGCCGACATATTCCAAACATCATCTCAGACACACTGTCTTTGTTGTGTACCAATGTTGAGATTGAGAAGTGTTTTCCTACGCTTCATTTGACTTCATTTGACTTGGTAAAGGACCCCCCTTTGCGCCTTCTGTCCTACAGCCAGCAAAATTAAATGTCCAGGAAGAAAGTAAGTTGGTCGATATGAGGAGTGACTGAGGTTTGAAGCTCCAGCACTCACAGCAAGACATGGCATCATTCTGGATTTATCTCCGGAGAGAATATCCAGCTATTTCTACAAAGGCTGTGAAGGTTCTCACTCCCTTTTCTATATCCTACTTAAGAGAAACAGGATTTTCTGCAATGAATACAATCAAGTGTAAGAACAGGTCACAACTATTAACGCCGGAACACTATATAAGGGTTTGTTTATAAACTATCCGTCTGCAATAATTGAAGAATTTATGAACAAATATCAAGCTCAAGTTGCACATTAATTTTTCTTCGTGCACCAACTTGTTTTACTTATTTTTGAAAAATTATAACCTTTATATATTATTATTGAACACTTGTAACCTTCGATAGATATTATTGAAAACTTATTACATTACTAATATTATTGATCAATTCTAAATAACCTTCATATAATATTTAAAAATTGCAACATACCACGTATATTAATCATGTTAATAAATTATGATTTTCATACTTATTTTTCTGTACATTTTTAATGATGAAAAAAGTATTTATCATTGTTATGACAATTATTTCTTTTTTATTGTTGCAGACTATTTCATAACTTGAAATTTTCTGCATACAAGTTACCTACATCTGTGTTTTAAAAGTACAAGAGATTTGTTTGTTTGTTCGTTATTTAGTGATCTTCCTTCTTATGTTAGTGAAATACAGTTGGATACAGTTTTCGAAAAAGAGAGTGTATTTTTTAAAAACCTGGGTCCTATATTTCATTGTAATTGTTTTCTGCTTTTAAATTAGAATGAAAAATAATTATAATGATTTACCACGGAGGAAAACCAGTGATCAAGCTTTCTTCTCTGTGAGGAGATCAGTAATCACAGAAACAAATACCACGATATTTTATATTTACAAATAATAATAATAATGTCTATGAGTATGCCGCGAGAATTCAAATTACACCCATAGTGTGCCGCAAGTTGAAAAAGGTTGGAAAACGCTGGTCTAGACAGAAAATTTTATTGGTAATTGTACATACAGCCAAGTATTTTACAACAATTGGTAATAGACGGGAATTAACACATGCGTAACGAAAATAAACTAATCTTTTCATAATACAAAATTCTGGTAATAATTTCGACTGCTTATACTGCAATCTTCGACGAAACACATAAGGATGGGTAGGCACCGGCAGCGAGTTAACCAAAACTGATTGGGAAAATTAACGTTAATATTATGACAAATTTATCTTTGCATATGTGTATGTGTATGTATGCACGCGCGTACCTGTGTATCCGTGTATATATAGATAACATGATAAACCAAATAAAGCCTGAGTGCTACATGGCTGATAAATATACCGAATTCCTTAGGGCCAAGGTCTACAAACAAGTTCCTTGGGGGATAGACACCGTTTTTTACCTTCATGTAGTCAGCACCAACGATTTCAGACATAAATAGTACAATCAGTCCTGAGATCATCACTTAACTGTGTTATTTTAATATCCTTATACCCATGCCAGAAATATCTAGTAATTGACATGGTTTCTATTTTCAGTTATAGGCAAAGTTTTATGCGATATATTTGAAATTGATATCATGTAACGTACAACGTATTATATTTCTTGTAATTCTTTACGAAAATAATGTTGTGAGCATGTATATTTTCTGACAACATTTACACTGGTAGCAGTGCTATTATCTTATGTGCAACATGTTCCTATTAATAATAAAAATAAGACATGTACATGCTGTCAGAAAATTCACACGTTCACTATTTTCGTGAACGATTACAGAAAATATAATACGTTGGACGTTACTTGGTATAAATATCAAATACACCGCGTAATGCTTTGCTCGTAGCAAAAAATGAAAACTAATACAAATTCTCACTATCAGTTACTAGATATTTTTGATATGGGTATAAGAGTATTAAAATAACACAATTAAGTGATAACCTCAGGGAGTTGTTTTAACACCACAGTTTTTTTATTATTTTCACTGTGTAGTATCGGATACATCAATGAGATAAAATCCGTTGATGATTTGCCATTTGGATTAGTAATCCAAAAAAAAAAAAAAAGTTCGTGACACATGTGTTCCACGAGTAGAAGGACCATGCTTTCTGAAGACAAGAAACGCGAATTATTTCACTTGTGGACATTTTAGTAATAATATTCGGAAACCTATACAGTTCCTTAGTATTCAATCAACCGCACAAAACGCGGATAACAGAAATAAATATGTAAATTTCAAGCAAAATAGAAATATACAGTTAAAGTGAAGATGGAACACAATAGCGATTAATTTAGATATATATTGTGCAAATACATATGAAATCCAGAGATTTATACAAAACTAGCAGAATGCCCTTCTTCGTACGGGAGGAATAAGGTTTTTAAAAATATCTGAAAGCCATATTCAACATTTTTTCTAGTTTCAAATATTTGCCATTGTACGTTTGATTTTGCTGAAATTATGCTCAGAAGTGCTCCTAAATAACTTTCCACTATCAATATTGAGTCAAGTCGTTTTCGAACATCCAGAAATAGTAGATTCACTCAAATCCATTTTAATTATTTGGCAAATTTTTAGTCAATTTCCGTTGTCCCGGAATGTGTATTTAAAAACGCCTATTTTGTCAACGTTATTACGTAAAATCGCTTTCTTACACCGTTTCGTGCAAATGGTTGCTCAAAATTTATATCTCAACTGAATTTTCCAAAAATTAACATTAAGTCTTTTCTCAGTGTTGATAATTAGCCAAATTACCATCCTGTATAAGATATTCATATTGCATATATCAAAATACATTGACCTATACAATATATAAATCTGCTAAATGCTGAACGTTTCAAAAGAAATTCAAAATAATATTGTGAAACGTTCAATAAACCTATATGTATGAAATATATTGAAAGCCACAGTTAAAGTCACTGTTACCCGTTAAGATATTAACGAACTAAATCCATTAACGAACTCGGTCAGGATAATCACTCTACCTATCTATTGCAATAAATAAATAAATAAATCGCTTACATATACGGGATATAGATAGTCGCCGTTACCCGTTAAGATATTAACGGATTGATTACATTGAATAACTCAACTGACATAATCGCTCTTTTACTTTTAAAAATATATATATATATAATTAAAATAAATTAAAATGATTAAAAAAAATAAAAGAATTAAAATGATGGTGATGCTGATATTGTTGTATGTATTTTGTATGATGTTCCCTTTCCTTGAGACTACAGGCTATGCTGAATGTATCACTGACTAGTGACACCGAACCTACTGGGCCCGTATGGGCTCGTCATCAACAGTCACTGATACACTCACCAAGCCAATTATCTACGGAAAATAGAACTCAAATCTTGCCCAAAAATGTAAAGATTCCAAAGTCTCCTCCATCTCAACTCACAGTCTGGTATCCAGGCCTGCAGTTCATCCTCCACATCCCATCCGGAAATAGGTTGTGAACCACGACTACAGACACAGGACATCGAGCTACGAGTGGAGCTGGCAATGAGCACAAAGAAGATCTTAATGTTGTCTGTAAAAGCCCTATCTAAATAAAAGAAAAATCTTACAAATCTCGAAACAGAATTTTGTCGTGCAACTTAAAAAAAAAAAAAAAAAAAAATCCAAACTGAGATTTTGATTTAAAACTGATAAAATAAGAAAATTTCGACAGATTCGGTTGTTTCCAACCCCTTTCACACTAAGGAAAAGTCTCTTCCCTTGATTCATAGCTATTCTCATTTTCCCATTAAAGTTATTATGTACGTACTGCTCTTTGTTTTGATCAGGCTTCACATAAATATCAAATATAACTGTAACTCAAGATTTCTATTACTTAAAACTACCAAAGAATTATGTTTTGTACTTGAAAAGAAAGATGTTTTCACGGCTAGTAAATTTTATTTGACATTCTTTATGTAAGTGGATTTGAACAAGAAAATTTTATAAAAAAAAGATCCTTACACATGCATGTTCTGACATACCCATCTGAATTAAGCTGAAAGAAACTAACATTAAAGATTTTCTAACTTTCAGAGCCGAAACATTATTTACTTTTGTTCAGTTTTCACAAATATTCCTAAAATATTCATATTCATTAATATTCTCGCCTTTTCAACACATTCACATTAGATCGACACAAACAAATGAAAATAACATAATATAAATACACTACACTATTGGAAAAAAAAAACTTCACTACATATGGTTGTGGTTCGCTATATTTTACTTTCTTTCTCTATTCTTTTGGTGCTCAAAATCCTCTGTGCATTGAGAATGTGGCCGGCATAGAGGATTTACGCTTTTCGCTACCTCTCTTTTAGCTCGGACCCACTGAACAATCTAGCACAGGTAGACACTCATATAACATATTCGCACAACTTAAACCTAAAATCCCTATCCTAACCTAGCTACACTATACTAACTTAACCTAAGCAAGAAAAAAAAAATCACACACATATTTCAAGAAGCACCATTCTCATTTATGCATTTATATTTTTGTTTTGCTACCACATTATAACCAAAGACGCAGTGGTTATTTACTTTAGTGTCGCTCTGAAATTCTGAGTGTTCTTAAAAAAAGAACAAAAATATTTCCACTAGTAATCATTAGAACTTAAATTTTAAAACTCGATGGGTATCAGAATAAAATATCACGGAGATTTAGCCTATTGACGATAGCTTCCTGTTACCGGTACGCAAAATTCATGTACCCTTGCACTTGACTTTAGCCGTGAATCTGACATTTACTTCCAAAATTATTATAACGTTTAGAATTACCTTCAAACCAAAGAAAACATGCCAAATTATAAAAATTAATTTCGAGCAGTACTACCGAAATATGAATAATTTCGAGGTTTCAGGGAATCTAAACATCTCTTTTCACTAGGGGAAAATGTGTGTGTGGTACACACATTTCCTTGTTGTTATGACAATCGATCTGTGCTGAGATAATCTAGCTTTCTTTCCCCCCCATTGAATGAAATCACGATGTCACATTGTCCAGACCCGCATGTGTGCGGTGTTGGGGAAAACTTAATGCAGTTAGCACATCATGTTAATATTTTACACAAGCACAAGAAACAACACTACTAATGTTATGCCACAAAACATTGATTTCGAGGTTGGAGTTCCAAAACGATTTCCTTTTGACTTTCTAGTTACACTTACTTGATTATCCACCGATGAGCCGAAACCTATTAACCAGAGTATTTTACCATAATATCTTTTCACCTGATTCTAGAAAGAATCATTTACGGTGGTTTCAAAAATTGACATAGCTGCGAGATATCCAAACGAATTCTCCTTCTGCAGATCTAGCTTACTAAACTCACCTCTTCTTCTCGTCATCACTCACCAAAATCAAGACAAGAGTCTTTGCCACCGTCTTTACTGCAATTCCTCGCTGTTGAAGAACGTAAAACTTACTGGAAGCACCATTCCATACAAGTACTAACTGATACCAAACGAAGAAAAATTCACAGTTTTAGAAATATTAGTTCATTTCACAATTTTGTTATAGACGACGATCACTGCACGCCTGTCTCCTGTAATGGCTGAAGATGTAAGACAAAGAACAATGAGAAGATGATCCCTAATTGGAAGATAATTGTGACGTAACTATCGGATGATAGGCTTCGGTACTGAGATCAAAGAAAACCGAAAATCTCTGCTACAGCTGTGATTGCGGATTATCCAATCAAATAATTTACTCCGAAAACAAAGAGATGCACCAAGAAGAAATTATGGCTGACTTTCTTAATTTGGAATTTTGAAGAAAATTTACGAAATTAAAATTTTAGTTTTCTTGTGAAGATTCCCTATGCCGAAATATCTATAAAAATTAACTGAAAACCATTGGAAAAGCTGAAATATACACTTATTTTCTAAAATAATGTTATATTTTTGGATAAATACGTAAAATATACAAAATATAATTACTAATCATATATTCTTCATGTAATATTCGTTGAAACGATTTACTTAACTGAAATTACGCAAAATTTGCGACCTACAGTTTCCTACTACAAAGAAAAACATGTTTTTCTGACATTCTAAATAAAATTAAAATTTCCCTTCCAATATACAAGGTGCCCAAAAGCACCGGGCCATGTTACGTTATGCCGAGCATAAGGTAACATCTTCCGGGAGCTTCGGAGAAAAAAAAAAATCTGAACTTATGAGTTCTTCTTAAGTTGATTTTTTTTTACTACAAAAATACTGAAGATTATACAAGACAAAACAATTTTTTTTTCTGAATAAATTCTCGATTCTAATCACAACTATACATACACCCTATATAATATAATATCCTAACCTAACCTTAACCTATAAACTAAGTTTTTTTTTTTTTTTTTTTTTTATCCTTCTAATAATTCCTTTCTTTTCTCTTCAGAACAGCGGAACAGTTTCAGATTGTCAAAACTCTGGACTCCTATGTTTTCTCCCTTCAGAGTTTGCAATCTCGCGGAATTTCGAGTTAAGGATACCACTTTATACGGTCCAACATATGTATGCATAAATTTAGCGAATACCTTTTTTGGTATTGACGATACATGGTGAGTTTTCACCATCACCAAAGAACCTTCTGTGATGATATCTTGTTGTTTCCGCAGCTTTCTTTCCTTCTTCGGTACTGCTGCCGGAATAGAAACTACAAATTTCTTGTCTTCTTTTACTTGCACAGTCTCTTTGGGCCAAATGAAGTTTTCTTTGAAGCTCTTGGATGCTGAATACGATAAGAAACGCTCCGCTGGAGTACATCCGAGAGCATCACACCAAGAGTGATTGCACAAGTCTTGGGCTGCTTTTAGAAAATTACTCCATTTGGACTGGTTGTCACTGCAATATAGGCGGAGAATGCGATGAAGGTCACGGTGTCTGCGTTCGATAATGCCATGAGAGGCCGGATGGTATGGCGTGGTAAGTATATGTTTTATCCGGTGTTTTTGACAAAACTCTTTCCAGACGCCCGACAAGAACTGCGGACCTTGGTCACTCACCAAATACTTCGGGTATGGTAGCTGATAATAATATCTCTTTTCAAGGACCGCCACAATCTCTCTTGTGTGTGCCGTCCGAAGAGGGAAGAAACACACAAAACGACTGTAGACGTCCAGGATGGACAAGATATATTTATATCCCTGGCTCTTAGGAAGAGGCCCGACCAGATCGAGGGATTACTTCTCAAAGGAAGAAGACGCCTCAACATGACAGGGCTCCTTTCTAATCACCCTGTAGGAGTACTTGGTTCGTGCACAAAGAAGGCACTCTTGAATATACTTTGTAAAAGTCTCACGCATACCTCTCCAATGGAACATGGCCTTAGCGAACGACAAACATCGCTTCACTCCAAAATGGCCTTTGTTGTGGATTGCCGAAACAATATTTTTCACTGAGCTGGAAGGAATGACCAGCAACCAAACAGAATTTTGAGAATTTCTGACGTAAACCAAATTATTCTCCACACGTACCCTAGTATTGTTTTGACAACCCTTCCAAATGGTATGTAATCTTCTACAATACGGATCTTTCCGCTGTTCTCGCCTCAGTTCCGTGACATTCAAGAGGTCAGCGTCCTCCGCGGTCAAAAAATTTATAAAATGATCCTCTTCTGCCTGAGGAATTTCTGGAGGATAGCGACTCAATAGGTCAGCGATTTCATTGTCAGAGCCTTTGATGTGAATAAACTGAAGATCAAAACGTTGCAGTTTGAGCAGAAGACGAGTAGTTCGAGCATCTAGGTTTTTCAAACTGAAAGCATATGACTGCTGCATTGTCACAGTGGACCGTAGTCCGTCGACCTAAAATGAAGTATGAAAATTTTTCACAGAGGAAAAGAACTGCAGCTAATTCCAACTGGAACACTGACAACGAGGCCTCGTGCGGTTTTATTCGCCGACTCGCGTACGCAATAACCTCCGGATCATCCTGTCCCGGGGGATATTGTGCCACGTAGCCGGCCAATGACTCCGCAGAGGCATCGGTGAACAAATGAAAGTCAAGACTGAAATCCGGTTGAGCAAGTGCGGGAGGACTACTTAAAAGTTCTCTCAGCTGATCAAATTTTTCCAGTAACTCCGGAGAGTATTCAATCTTTCGATCCTTTTTCAGAAGATCGTAAAATGGAGCTGTTAACCCAGCAAAGTCAGGGAAATGTCGCTTTCGCCATCCCACGAGATCAAGAAATCTTCGTAAAGCTTTCTTAGTTCGCGGCAGAAGAGAGTGACGGATGGCCTCGTTACTCTTTGGATTAATTTTCACTGATGATCCTGAAATAATGTGTCCAAGGAAAGGAATTTGTAACTGAAGAAAATTACACTTTTGAAAATTGAGCGAAAGATTTGCCGAACGAAAAGTTTCAAAGACCTTTTCCAGATGTTGAAAATGCTCATCAATAGATGATGAAAAACAAAGGACGTCATCAAGATACACAATGAGAAAATTTTTGAAAGGTTCTAAGCCGAAAAAAGTATGCATGACTGATTGGAAAACTGCTGGAGATGATTTCAAACCCATGGTTAGACGTGTCATTTGATATTGACGACCTTTGTAAATGAAACTAACATATTTGTAGGAGTCTGGATGGATTGGAACACTGTGATAAGACTGCGTACAGTCCAACGAGGAAAAGATGGTGGCACCACTGACTCGTGCGATCAGATCATTGATCGGCTCGACCTGAATCCTTGGTGCAATCACGCGCTCGTTGATTCCACGCAAATCCATCACCGGTCTCAGATCCCCAGACGCCTTACGAACCACATGTACAGGGCATCTGTAAGGTGAAGGACCTTCTATGATGATTCCAAGTTTCAACCACTTGTCGAGCACTTGCTCAAATTCCTTCTGGAGGTGAACGGGTATAGGATACAACTTTCCTACCACGGGAACGTCGTCTGAAAGTTGTATTCTATACGGCTCAACTTTCACGACTCTGGGATTCTCTGTGAAGAGACAACGAAACCTGAATAACAACGAAAATAATCGATTCCTAGAATCTGAATCTAAATCAGTTCTTTGAGAAACTAAATTTTGAATTTCTTCTTTGGTAATAGATGGTTGATATAAAGAGTCTTCCTCTTTATCCGATGATACCTCTGCAACTGTGACTTGACAACAATGCTGCTGTTCCATGCTAATGGAGATGGTCTGTCCTGAATCAGTCTCAAGAGAGACTTCTTTCGATTTGCAATTTAGAAGAACATGATACCTAATGAAAAAGGGGAAACCTAAAATACAATCTGTTTTTAATTTCTGAATCACATATACTGGAACCTCGAAAACGTAACCTTGAATTGTAAAATTTAGTATTTGAAAACCTTTGACCTGAAAAGATTCGTCTCCTGCGAAACCTCGTAATGAAATGTTGGATTTTGGACGAAGCTTAGCAGATGGATAAATTTCCTTGATCCTCCTCCAAACGTCTCCAGACAACAAATTCGTATCCGCTCCAGAATCCAGGATACAGACTAAAGTCAAACTCCCAACTGAACAAGTTAACGTAGGTGAAGGATAAGTTAAAAGAATACCTTTCTCCGCACTGGAGTCACACTCCCTCTCGTCGATCACGAAACGAATCGAGAACAGAGGCGTGTCCAATTTTGTCTCCCGATTTTCGGAATCTGCGAAAACATTGAATTTTGAATTTGGAGGGTTTGTAACAAAATCGAATGAGGTTCTAACCAAATTGAAATTTTGACTACTCGCTAACTGATCTTGTTCTTTCTGGGGAGTTGAGGAATCCATCTCGCAGTCCACACTCTCCCCTAATGAGGGCTGCGATATGCATTTCCCAAACTATTCCCGTTCGTTTCCGGTAGCTGAGCCATCGTAGGTACAAATGTCGGATATTGCGGAGGCCATCCAGTGGACATCGCCATGTTTACTCCTGGGGAAGGAGTGGACGTGGGAGTCGCCACTCCCCCTCCAGGAAGTAAATTCGGCGCATATCCCGGATAGGCTTGCGCTCCTGCTGAGTTCATCGCGTTTTGCGCGCATGTCTGAGATGTACCCCGCGGATACCCGTAACTCATCGCTGCTGGTTGGTAGCGTTGGTTGTACCCATACGGAGCATTCCGATTTCCATGGTCATCTCTTACCCAATTCGGCCTTCCATTATTGGGCCAGGGTCTTCGTGTCTGAAAGTTTCTTCTTCGACCCCTGTTTCTAGAAAATCGGTCATCTCCTCCTTTCCCATTGGAATTTCCTTCCTTCCTCTTTCCTTCGCCTTCCTCCGTCTGAGACGAAGTATCCTTGGTGGGTTGTTTTCCTGACTTTTCGGCCTTTTTGACTACTTTTGCCTGACGCACCTGAAAACGTCGAAACTTTTTGTCAGTAACCGGTTCACTCGGCTCCGGATGTCCTTCAATCTCGGCTATTTTAACCATAAGGTGTTGGATATTTTTCGGCTCAACAGCCCGCAGTAACTTGGCATCACCAGCTGGTAAACAGTCCAAGACAATTTCAATGAGTTCGGTTTCAACCGGATGCTGTGCCACCGCATAATATTCCGCTACAATTTTCCATGCAAAATCTGTCAACCGGTTGTATTTCGCTCGATCGTACTTCATCCCTTGAATAAACTTCTTTTGCAATCTTTCCATCCTTGCCGAAAAATAGTGTTCCCGAAATAGACGCACAAAATCTGCATAACTACTGATGTCTTTACAAACAGTCTGAAACCACGTCTTGGCCCCAGCTGTTAAGCAACAAGGTACCAAGGTTAGACGTTCGTGTTCCGATGCCGAAATTACCTTAAACGTTTGTTCTAAATTTTCTAAGAATGATCTAGCCAAACCGTATTCACCAGAGAATGTAGGTAAATGATTTAGTTCAGAAAGTCTTAAATTTAGAGTTCGCTTACCAAAGCCTTCCTCGCTTCTACTGGGGTTCACGGGAGAATTGTGGCCAACAACGGGGCTCTTTGCACCCGAGTAATTTTGACCGAAAATAGAATAATGTTGGTAATTTTGTCCAGAAGTTAAGTTGTCTGGCATCGATACCACCGCGTGACCACACATTCCCTCCTGAACTCCAGCACACGACGAAGTCATGTCTGCCACATTACTAGAGGTCACCACATGGTTCAACCGACACCTGGTATCTGAAGGTCCTAACCCCTGAGGTGAAACTAACAATGGATTCGACCTCCTGGACAACGCCTGATAACCTATTGTCTCAACACAGGATGTATTCGACCTGCTTAAGTTCAACGTATGTGAGGGTAATTCAAATGGAAGGACATTTGTGCCGTGAATGCTGGTCGGCTGACAGACAGAGACAGTCACCGTGGGAATAGCACGAGTCTCCCCAACGGAAGAGACTGGTACATCCACTTGGATGTCTGACTCGGTCCCATCAGACTCGATTCCATCACAGACCACAAAGTCTCGCGATCGTTTACGTCCACACCGTTTGTCTTTTCTTTGGTTTTGGTTCTCTTCTAACGTCTGAATCTTGGCTTCAAGTGCCTGATACGACCTCTGGGTACTTAGTTCGAGATGTGAGAACTCCTTAGTCAAGTCATCACATCGTCGATTCTGCGCCTCAACCGATAACCGGAGACTTTCCTCAACGGCATCTACCCGCGCGTCTATCTTAGTCTGATAATTCCCAACAGATGCATACAAATCGCGAACTTCCGTCCTAACAGCCTCTACGTCTTCGTTTACATGAGCCACCTTCTCATTAATTATTTGCAACATTTCGAATTTGACATTGTCGAATTTCTGATTCATTGACTGAAAGTTACTATCTACCTTCTCAAATTTTTCATTCATATCCTGAAAATTATTACTAATATCCTGGAATTTACTGTCTACCTTTTCAAACTTTTCATTTAGCGTTAAAGTTAAAGCCTGGCTGAAACGTTCCATCATGGCTGCAAAGTCAGTTAATTGTACATTAGAACCGGAAGCTACATTTCCTCGATTTCCTTCCTCCTTGTCCGATTCGTTCGGGCTACCCTGCGTTTCATGTTCACCTTCCTCGCTATCTGTTTCCGATAACTTCGGAAGTGGCAACACTGTCACCTGTTTCGCCATGCAAGGCTTGCATAACCACGGTTCACTACTTTTATCTAATTCTTGGACTTGTTCATCAGACAAACCATAACATTGGGCATGCACCCATCTGAAGCAACTGTCACAATATACACTGAACCCTGCAATTTCGTCACTACAACACATGTATTCGTTCGGATGACGAGATTCGTTACTCAATCTGCTACCAGCAGACATCTTCACTTTCATTAAATTTGTTTCCCTCAACATCACGCACATACAGATCCAGAAGTGACCATGAATCATTCAATGAGTCGATTGTCATAATGATCCCCATTACAAATACTTTGCTGTGATTGTTTTTCCTTAGCACTCGCGTAGGATTGAAACAACAGAAATCCTGGATAAGGGTCGCCATTTTTACTTAAAAAAATATATATATATATATATATATAATTAAAATAAATTAAAATGATTAAAAAAAATAAAAGAATTAAAATGATGATGATGCTGATATTGTTGTATGTATTTTGTATGATGTTCCCTTTCCTTGAGACTACAGGCTATGCTGAATGTATCACTGACTAGTGACACCGAACCTACTGGGCCCGTATGGGCTCGTCATCAACAGTCACTGATACACTCACCAAGCCAATTATCTACGGAAAATAGAACTCAAATCTTGCCCAAAAATGTAAAGATTCCAAAGTCTCCTCCATCTCAACTCACAGTCCGGTATCCAGGCCTGCAGTTCATCCTCCACATCCCATCCGGAAATAGGTTGTGAACCACGACTACAGATACAGGACATCGAGCTACGAGTGGAGCTGGCAATGAGCACAAAGAAGATCTTAATGTTGTCTGTAAAAGCCCTATCTAAATAAAAGAAAAATCTTACAAATCTCGAAACAGAATTTTGTCGTGCAACTTAAAAAAAAAAAAAAAAAAAAAAAATCCAAACTGAGATTTTGATTTAAAACTGATAAAATAAGAAAATTTCGACAGATTCGGTTGTTTCCAACCCCTTTCACACTAAGGAAAAGTCTCTTCCCTTGATTCATAGCTATTCTCATTTTCCCATTAAAGTTATTATGTACGTACTGCTCTTTGTTTTGATCAGGCTTCACATAAATATCAAATATAACTGTAACTCAAGATTTCTATTACTTAAAACTACCAAAGAATTATGTTTTGTACTTGAAAAGAAAGATGTTTTCACGGCTAGTAAATTTTATTTGACATTCTTTATGTAAGTGGATTTGAACAAGAAAATTTTATAAAAAAAAGATCCTTACACATGCATGTTCTGACATACCCATCTGAATTAAGCTGAAAGAAACTAACATTAAAGATTTTCTAACTTTCAGAGCCGAAACATTATTTACTTTTGTTCAGTTTTCACAAATATTCCTAAAATATTCATATTCATTAATATTCTCGCCTTTTCAACACATTCACATTAGATCGACACAAACAAATGAAAATAACATAATATAAATACACTACACTATTGGAAAAAAAAAAACTTCACTACATATGGTTGTGGTTCGCTATATTTTACTTTCTTTCTCTATTCTTTTGGTGCTCAAAATCCTCTGTGCATTGAGAATGTGGCCGGCATAGAGGATTTACGCTTTTCGCTACCTCTCTTTTAGCTCGGACCCACTGAACAATCTAGCACAGGTAGACACTCATATAACATATTCGCACAACTTAAACCTAAAATCCCTATCCTAACCTAGCTACACTATACTAACTTAACCTAAGCAAGAAAAAAAAAAAAAATCACACACATATTTCATGAAGCACCATTCTCATTTATGCATTTATATTTTTGTTTTGCTACCACATTATAACCAAAGACGCAGTGGTTATTTACTTTAGTGTCGCTCTGAAATTCTGAGTGTTCTTAAAAAAAGAACAAAAATATTTCCACTAGTAATCATTAGAACTTAAATTTTAAAACTCGATGGGTATCAGAATAAAATATCACGGAGATTTAGCCTATTGACGATAGCTTCCTGTTACCGGTACGCAAAATTCATGTACCCTTGCACTTGACTTTAGCCGTGAATCTGACATTTACTTCCAAAATTATTATAACGTTTAGAATTACCTTCAAACCAAAGAAAACATGCCAAATTATAAAAATTAATTTCGAGCAGTACTACCGAAATATGAATAATTTCGAGGTTTCAGGGAATCTAAACATCTCTTTTCACTGGGGGAAAATGTGTGTGTGGTACACACATTTCCTTGTTGTTATGACAATCGATCTGTGCTGAGATAATCTAGCTTTCTTTCCCCCCCATTGAATGAAATCACGATGTCACATTGTCCAGACCCGCATGTGTGCGGTGTTGGGGAAAACTTAATGCAGTTAGCACATCATGTTAATATTTTACACAAGCACAAGAAACAACACTACTAATGTTATGCCACAAAACATTGATTTCGAGGTTGGAGTTCCAAAACGATTTCCTTTTGACTTTCTAGTTACACTTACTTGATTATCCACCGATGAGCCGAAACCTATTAACCAGAGTATTTTACCATAATATCTTTTCACCTGATTCTAGAAAGAATCATTTACGGTGGTTTCAAAAATTGACATAGCTGCGAGATATCCAAACGAATTCTCCTTCTGCAGATCTAGCTTACTAAACTCACCTCTTCTTCTCGTCATCACTCACCAAAATCAAGACAAGAGTCTTTGCCACCGTCTTTACTGCAATTCCTCGCTGTTGAAGAACGTAAAACTTACTGGAAGCACCATTCCATACAAGTACTAACTGATACCAAACGAAGAAAAATTCACAGTTTTAGAAATATTAGTTCATTTCACAATTTTGTTATAGACGACGATCACTGCTCGCCTGTCTCCTGTAATGGCTGAAGATGTAAGACAAAGAACAATGAGAAGATGATCCCTAATTGGAAGATAATTGTGACGTAACTATCGGATGATAGGCTTCGGTACTGAGATCAAAGAAAACCGAAAATCTCTGCTACAGCTGTGATTGCGGATTATCCAATCAAATAATTTACTCCGAAAACAAAGAGATGCACCAAGAAGAAATTATGGCTGACTTTCTTAATTTGGAATTTTGAAGAAAATTTACGAAATTAAAATTTTAGTTTTCTTGTGAAGATTCCCTATGCCGAAATATCTATAAAAATTAACTGAAAACCATTGGAAAAGCTGAAATATACACTTATTTTCTAAAATAATGTTATATTTTTGGATAAATACGTAAAATATACAAAATATAATTACTAATCATATATTCTTCATGTAATATTCGTTGAAACGATTTACTTAACTGAAATTACGCAAAATTTGCGATCTACAGTTTCCTACTACAAAGAAAAACATGTTTTTCTGACATTCTAAATAAAATTAAAATTTCCCTTCCAATATACAAGGTGCCCAAAAGCACCGGGCCATGTTACGTTATGCCGAGCATAAGGTAACAGCTCCAACTATTTAATGCAAAAGACTTAATTAAAAAGTTCGCTTATTTGTATGGGATATAGAGATAGCTATCGTTAAAGTATCCGTTACCCGTTACGATGTTAACGGATTGATTTCATTAGCGAACTCGGTCAAGATAATCGCACAAGCTATCTATTGCAGAAAACAGCATTCAAAAATTCGCTTTCGCTCAGTAATGCACGGAGAACGGACGGACTTACTAACAGCATTATTTTATAAGTCCCATTGCGTGATCCTAACAAAATACTAAGTACCTGGAGAATCCTCTTGAAATCGACATGACTAAACTTCTGGCTTTAGAATCAAACATTTCACTCATTTAAACTTTTAACAGTACTTTGGTACCTCTGACTCCCAATGGTATTAAAGAATTCAACTTATTATTAGTGTAAATTCGAGAATAAAAACAGATTTTTGGCGTGCAGCCAACAACGGGACAAGCGCTACCGAGCACATCGTACACGGAGACGATTTAAAAGACTTCCGCTTATGCTGGACCCACCTGGGTAGACTGTGCACATGTCCCGCTGTTTCACTCAGCTTTGCACAAACAAAATGATTCCATAATTACTGAAACATGGTACGGGAAGCCTAAACTTTGATATTCTACTGAAATCCCGATCTGGCTCAAGTTGACGCTTGTCTAGTTGGGCGACCCGACGGTCAATTTATTCACGTCGATTTCAGTACGATCATCAGGGTATGCGGTGCTTTCTTCTAATTAGCTGATTTCAGAACTTCAAAAACATAATGAAATGAAAAATAATAATAATTTTGATAGCCTTCAAACCTTTTCTGGACGGGTGATGTAAGAAAGCTTCTTCCACAAGGTGAGGTAAAATTGGTGCCAAACACCATGCCATTACATGAAAAATATGATTCATCACATACTGACAAGAACGTCTTCCAGCACTGTCACGAGGATCACAATATAACCTGAGAATCAAAACACAAAATATAAATATATTTTAACATAATACAAATGTCAATATACATATAAATGAAACCCTCGATATTAATAACCATGAATCTTACATGAGTGTAAGAGATAAGAATTGTAAATTACGTAGTTTGGGAGGTAATATAATCTAGTTATTAATTTGCAACAAAACAAAAATCATTATGCTAATCTCACAGAATTCATGATAAAAACAATAATGTCACTAGTTAAAAAATGACCACGTTTGGATATTTCTAATTGCGCTTTTTCATACAAATCTGAGTATGCTGATTCCAATATAAACTATTTTAAAATATATTCACCCATGGAGTTACGAGAAAATTGCCTTAAAGTTAAGATATTTATATTGTACAGATGGATGATTATTACCTCTAATAGCTCAGATTACACACTAAGACAAAGGGGATGTTGGGAAAGGAAAGCTGACAATCTCTCCGTTAAACTATATTTGGATAATACTTAGGGATACGTGAATGAAATGCAACACTTAGAAATTGTAAGAAATAGACTAGATTGGGAAAAGATGAGAAAAGGTAGGGAAGACAGAAGGGGTGACCTTAAGGTAGGGAAACAAGCACAGTATCTTTACTTTGACGTATGTCAATTCCTGTTTTTTTCTCGATGTCATCGGCAGATGCAGAATTGGCTATGGCTGGAGAGGCTGCTCTCACACACAAAAGGAACTGGTGGAAAAAAAAAGGCACTGCGGTGGAAAAAACTTGTCAATAATGTTGTCTCGGTGGTAATGAAGGTGGAAAGACTTTGCTCTTCCACATTAGACTTGATACATTTACAGTGTTGAATCTCGAAGAAGATTTTTTGCTGGTTCTCTTCCTTGGAGAAGACCTCACGTCTTTCATGATCGGAACACAACCCACAGCATCTACTCGACGTTCTCACTTCACTCCACCACGGATCCAGGAAACAGACAGTTTTGTTCTATCAATTAATGTGGCGTCAGGACGATCAAATCACTTTGGAGGTTTGTGCCCGTGGAAGTCTCCGAAGGAATGCGGCCGTGGAAAGAATAGCCTCTGGTCTTTATTTCCTTTAGTTAGAAGCTGCTGAAATGATTCAATAGAATTAACATTCTTGACTGTCTTGTTTAACGTGTCGATAATAGTTCAAGGAATGATAATCTGATTCAATTTAATGAATGAATCTTTCTTTATGTTTGAAATTTAGATGTTCAATATAAGATGACATTGGGGGGCAATTGGATCTCTTCACAATATTTATTCATATTCTAAATTGAAGATCATGTTTTTTGGCACTGCATGGGCGAGTATATTTAAAAATAGTTCTATTTGAATCGGTGTCCTTAAATTAGCATAAAAATTGCAATTAGAAATGCATTTAATTGTAAGAATTTTTAATACTGGCATAAGCGGTACTTCAAAGATCCCAACTTTGAGATCATTTTTCTCGTGATCTCATACACAAATGTTTTAAAATAGTACCATTGCATTCAGCATCCTCAAATTAGCACAAAAAGCGTAAATGAATAGGAAAGAGTGGCCAGAAAGTTTGTATATAACAATGAACTGTCTTCAAATGCGAATGGAAACACCATATCTAAAACACAAACTACAAGGTGCCGTGAAACTACACTAAAAACGAATCGTAATTGCCAGAATAAGTATAAAGAAGCTTATTTATGAATACGTAAAATATGAATTGTAAATGAATTATGTAAATATTGCAAGAGTTGAAAACATGCTTTATACAGTATGCGTAAGTGAACATCATTGATTTCATGCAGAAAAACTTAAAGATTAAGTAGGTCTTACTCGAAACTAGGTTTAATATTTATTTAAATTCCGTGAAACAGTATTAATAACCAGTTTCTTCACGACCAGTTATATTTTTTTTGGTCTTAGTCACTACTTACCTGTCTTTCGTTAGGTGACAATAAAATGCTGATACTTCATTCGTAATAAAATTTAATAATAATTGACATGCTTTATTGTAGGAAAAACTGTTATAGTGATTCATCACCTGTAAGATAAACACAAAAACGTAATAGTTCGTGAAATATTTTCACATATTTACAAACAGCGATTTGCAGTAGCAAATTCTAGAATATCAGTGATCATGTATGTACCCACATCAAAACCTTTGTTGCTCCAACTGTTAGCAGACAATAATACTATTTACTGCTTTTTGTCTGTTGTAAGCGAGTGAATGGTCAGATTGCCACCATTAACTCTTGTACATAAAAACCGAGGCCAGCTTGTTTAAAACTCTTTTACTCAGTACTTTTCGTTAGAGGAAGATGTGTTTTGCTGTGTTATCAGAATTCTCGAAATATTTTAACAAATAATTATTGAAGGGCCATCATAGATGACTATCCTATTTATTATAATTATTGTTTACCTAGTATGCCCCCTAACTTTAGCAAGTTGAAATAATATCTGGTTTCCAAATATTCTTTGGGAAGCGGTTAGCGCACTCAAGAACAAAACCGTACACACAATGGTTGAAAAGGTTCTTGATAACGCTGGTCGCTTCCCAGCGAATTTACAAATCAAATATTTACTCTGACTTGCAAAAGTCGGAAGACACACCAGTAAGCACTAATTACGATGCATGATAATAATGTATAGAATAATATTACTTATTTTGAAAGTACAATAAAAACGTATTTCTAACTTGTTCCATATTCAGTGACAATATATAAAAAATCTATTCGAAACAAAAAGTTTTTTTTTTTTTCACATATATGAAATTGAGTTAGAATATAATTACCAGGTAATCTAAAGCGGACAAGATGATGTTAGTATCCTAAATTTCAGGGTATATGAGTCGCAGAGGGTCAGGCTTAACTTCATTCGACAGTTGAGAGTTGAAGTTAGTAGATGCAAAACTGTTTGCATTTTTATCAGACGTAACGTATTACGCCGTGAAGATGAGTGAACTCTCCGCAAAACTGCACTACCTTTTAAAATTTTAATTCAATAACGACGCAAATGCTGCACATCCCCGAGAACAAATTTGTCCTGTTTATAGGCAAGATACGTTAACACATGCAACAGCCAAAAAATGGTCCAGTCGCTTTGATTCTGGAAATTTCGATGTTCAAGATATTCCTCGCAGAAAAAGTGGATTATATACTGCCAAAGTCAATGCCAATAGTGACAAATTGGCCAAAGTCAATGCCGAAATTGCCAATAACCTACACATCCATCACCAAATAATTTTAAGCTAATTGGAGAAAGCTGGCTACTAAAAGAACCTCGACATTGAATGACATATGATCTGACTCAAAACATTCACTATTACTCAACCGAATTTCTATATGCGAATCTCTACTGAAACGTAACGAGATCGAACGATTTCTGAAATGGTTGATCACGAGTGATGAAAATTGGATAACTTAAGACGACAATACGCGAGAAAGATTGTGGTCGACGCGAGAAGTTCCACACTCTATGGTAAAGACCACATTGACGCCCAGAAGTTTACAGTGTGCGTTTGGTGGGATTAGAAGGGGATCGTTCATCACAAGCTGCTACCACCAGACACAATGATGAACTTGGACCTGTACGGTCGACAATTAGCGCAAGTGCATTTAGCAATTCAAGAGAAACAGCCGCAACTGGTCAACGAAAGGATGGCACATCATGCTGACAACGCCAGATAGTTTAAATCATTAACGGTCCGTCAGAAATTTAAAGAACTTGGCTGAATGGTTTTAATGCATTCATTGTATAGCCCGGACCTGCACCATTACAATTTGTTTCGGTCTCTGCAGAGTCCCTGAATGGTGTTAAGTTAGTTTTAAAAAAGGCCTGTAAAAACCACGTATCACAAAAAACTAGAAATTATATAAGTTCTATAGCTATGGGATTGTACTACTCCTGGAGAAATGGCAGGCTAAAATGATGCATATATGTTTTGATATTATTTTCAAATAATAATATATATTCAATTTTGACCTCCAAAGGGTCAATGCTTTTCAGATAACCAGATATAATGATATCGATGACACGAATATAATGACATTTAGTCAATAATTATCTCCAATTATTATAAGTTATGTACCCTACTTATATCTTTTCTATATGGTTCATATTATTCGCTATAAAAATTTTATTAAGTCAAAATATCTCAATTATAGGATTAAGGAATACTTGTAATTTCAATTAGTACTATGTCTGTTACCGTGACCTCTTTTGCAGGATGTGAATACACAACTATTAGGCTGTATATAATATTAAGAGATGCACACCAAAAGTACGTGCGGTTTCGTTCTAAGTCCATTTTTTGTCATTTCAGAAAAACAACTGCAGCGTCGGAGACCTCCATCCTTCATCTCTAAGTAGTACAGGTTTTGTTTACTAGATGGCAGTTAAGTCACAGTGCCTGAACGAGTAAGACGTATTTCTAATACTGCCCGGGGACATGGAATTTTCGGTTGAAGAGCAACGGGTAATAATGAAATTCCAAACCGCAGCTAGACGTTGTGCAGCGATATTCACTTGTAATTGGAGGGTATGTGGTGATAATGCTCTTGCAGAAAACATTGTTAGGAAGTGAGTGCGTGGGTTCAAAGCAGGGCAAACGAGTGTGAAAGATGAGCAATGGTATGATCGTTCGAAAACAATAATTGACGCTATTGTCCATGTTGAAAATTTCATCGTGGAAGATAGGCGTATCGTCCTGCAGGAGGTTTGTGATATACTAGGGATAACAATGGGAACAGTAGAACGAATAATTACAAACGAACTGGGCTAAAGAAAAGTTTCTTCTCTCTGGGTTCCGCGAGTGCTTAATGATGATCAAAAAGAGGCAAGGATTCGATTAGATCTTGCAAATTTGACACGCTTTAGAAGAGAGGGGCGCTATTACTTGGAAAGTGCTGCGACAATGGATGAATCACAGATTCCATTATTCGACCCAGAAACAAAAAGACAGTCGATGCAGTGCGAACACACAGATTTACCCCTCCCCCCCCCCAAAAAAAAAAAATTCGTCAGCTGGCATCCAATAAGAGGGTTGCTGTACGCTATCATTTGGAATTCCCAGGTAATGATATTGTCCACCCTGTTCCGAAAGGTCGTACAGTTACGGGCGACTATTTCTGTACAATTTTAGATACAAAAGTTTGCTAAAATTGAATAAGAAACGATCACAAATGGCAAATAACAATTTAATCCTCCACATTGACAATGCATCACCACACCGTACAAATGTGCGTGCCGTGGACCTCATTCTAGCCTGACCACGATATTGAATATCTGTCACACCCACCCTATTCACCAGATTTAGCCCCTAGTGACTTCTGGATGTTCCCAAACCTCAAGGCCTCTTTTCGTGGATGGCATTTTGTCAGTAGATCATCACTGGAGAGTACTATTTTCCAGTGTCTGAAACATACCCGAAAGATGATTATGCTACACTAAATGGACGGAGCGATGGTAGCTTTCTATCAATAGAGGAATAGTTCGTTGAGAAATAGACACAGAGTAGTTCCCTGCATTTCTTTGTTCTTGAAAATTAGAACGAAACAGCACGTATTTATGGAGTGCACCTCATAAGAAGTTAACAAAGTCATGGCACATAGGAACGGAAAAAATTGGCTCATTGAAAAAGTTCCAAAAATTATCACATGATCAATTAAAAACAGCTATATGGTATTCAATACGAATTTAATCTTTAAAAAACTTACCTGATGGAAGGTATTCCACAAAAGGTGTAGCATATAGCGATCAATCACAGGAAAATATTTTAAATCCTCAATTCTGGAGTGCACAGGAAAATCATGAAGTGCGCCAAGAAGAAAGCGTAAAACAATACGAATCTTGTGAACATTTTCAGCACTTGCTTTAAGTATGGATGGACCCACTAGAATATTTGAATGTTGTACTGTGTGACAAGCAACCCACCATCTGCAATGTAAGTACATAAGCTATGGAGTTTTCAGAAGGATTTTTTTATATAGGACAGTTGTATTGAATTGTTCACGAAATATGCATAATATAAGGAAAACTGAACATCTGTTCAAAAATACTTGACTTCAAACTTGCAGTTTTTACTTACCACAAAAATATTTATAAACGGTATCCCACTCGAAGGCAATCCCGGAAAACGTTGGTTTAAAAACGTCATGTCATACTTGTATATGTAAGAAATGAAATGCCAAATGGAGGAGGTGCTAGAAGTGTCCTTCCTGAACGTTCAAACACAACTAAACACGATGTTGAAGGTTTGGAAGTGGCTGCCAGAATCTTTGGTATTACTGCCTAGATCTCGCGCCGGATGTCATTACGTGGCCTATCTTGTTGGTAACAACCAAGTATGAGTTGATGATGACATAACTGATTTACAAACTCCCGAAAATATAAACGAAATCCTTGATAAATACGAGGGTCATTTAATTCGAACTGGCAACACTGCTACGATTGGAGTGTCGGATGGGCAGGAGACACATGACGAACGTAGTGTTCCGTGGATGTGTACGTGTCAGTTCAACGGCAGCTGCGGTCCCATATTACGGTGTGTGTGGCGAGTAGACATTGCTAAAGTGATCATTGTGTGAAATACCGCCCTAACGCAATGTTCACGTGTAACTATACGGTTTGGCTCAGTCAATTTTTAAGAAGAAATTTTTAACTTTTTAAATGAACCTCGCATAATAGTGCTTCCAAGAATTTTTCTCTCAGCCAACAAACGAATGTGCATATATGTTTGTGCGTCTCAATTGCCACGGAGATCGCAGACTTCCTCTCTCCTTCCCATAAAAGGAACTAAAATTCAGCACAATGGACAAACGTCGTCTCAAAACATTCCTGTCTATGGGCTGTCATAGCTATTTTTAGCTCTTGACATCACCAAACTGCGTAGCGAACCGATTCTTTTGCCTAGCAACCAGACGAGACGGAAAGAAAAGGTGCTTTAGTCTGACTTACGTACACGGGGAAGCAACCACGAACGAATTAGCTGGTACAAACATACAACAAAAATGAAGTATTTGTTACATACGTTAAGTAAACTTCTACTTAGAAACTAGAACGAACTATCAAAATGAACAAGCGACGTTGAATAATATTGTAAACAAGTACAAATAAAGTGATTTTGGCAGTATGGAATTGGAGAACGGCATGCAATTCAATTCGCCTTAAAGAAGATGAGAAGAAACCAACCCGCAACCTTCTGGACATACCCTCAGGAGCCGCCAATGGCAATTCCTTTTCAATTGTCACAGTGAGTAAACAGTGCTAGTGAATAACAAAATCAACCATGTGACGAAATATAACGAGTAATTCGTGTCTACCGCGACATCCGCGTTTTTCGTATTAAATGGGCCTACATTATTGGTTATTAAAAGTGAAGTGCCACTGTTTATGTATTATATGTTCATAAAGTTTTAGTGTTGTGAATTAAAAGTAAAGATAGAAATTCGAGTATCCTTTCAACATAATAATCATGGTTTAAATTTACATATGTTTATTTTAAGAAATAATCTAATTAATTTTTCTTTGCAGCACGAGTGATTAGCGCCTATGCAACTTAGTAATACATACATTAATAAATTGCATTAGCGCTATAGAATACAATTAGAGTTAACTTTGTGCCGGTTTCCCGTAACGTTCTGACCGAACTCTGAACCTGTTGTCCGACGGCTATATGGTCAGTCGCAATGGTCGATCAAACCCACTAGATAATGCTAAAGAAGACATTCGAGCGGTGGAGAATCGAACCCCAGACCATAGTAAATGCGTAAGCCCACTTTGGGACCGTAGGACACGAACCACGTACAGTAACAAAAGGGTTTATCCCGATAGGGAGTGAGACGTACCTGGATCGAACCCAGTACTGTTATATATGAAAACAGACAGGGATAGACGAGAATCGAACCCAGGACTGTAATGTATGGCTTTCCTTTGTGGGAACGTACCAGGACTCGAACCCTGATACTGTCAAATATGGCTTTCCCGAACAGGGACCAATAAGGTTCGAACCCGATACTGTCAAATATGGCTTTCCCGAACAGGAACCAATAAGGTTCGAACCTAATACTGTCAAATATGGCGCCCGATATCACAGGAACGTTCGGTAAAACCGCATAAAAGCAGCGTTAATTGTATTTTATTGATTAGGTAAATTGTAGTGCCTTATTAGTGCTATTTAATTTTGTTGTTCTGGCATTAGTAAATTAATCATCATGTCCGTAAATAGAGAAATAATTCCTGTCTTGCATGAAATGCGAAAAATATGGAAAGAAACAGAGTACTTGATAGTAGAAAGTCAGTTCAGATATAGAAAAGAACCTTTTACATTGTTAGAAGTCGAAAATGCTTTAAAAGTAGATCAGGAAGTTTGCAAAATCCGTAAAAGAGCTAAACAAGAAATTGCAAAATCTCTTTTGAAAAGGAACATAGAATATAGGGCTGAAATTGAAGATAAAATTGTTGCTAAAATGCATGAAATACGCAAATCTGATTTCTATCGAAAGGTCAAAGATGAATGTATTCTTGAATCAGAATTTATTTCCTTGTCAGACATTAAAGGTAAATTGAAAGTTCACTATGAAAATTCAGACATTGTACGTACTGCTAAAGAAAGGTTAGCTGAAAGAATATATAAAAGATATTCAAAGCAATACAATGTTAGTTGTAACAGGGATTCCAGCGATAATCAGAAAATAAATTGTCAAGTTGTACCACCAAAACGGGTTAGGTTTGCTGATCCTCTCGAAACTGCAACTTTTACGCATCCTTTTGTAAAGGTTAATGAGTTAGAAAATACTCAAAATTACGAAAATTGTCAAAGAAAAATAGTACCATTAAAAACAGAACTTGCTGAAAGTAATTTAGAATTTGTTGAACGTGAGTTTGAAGGTATTTTGTGGGACTTTGCCCCCGTAGCTCAGAAAGCATACGCACGAACAGTGAAAAATGAGTGTGTTGAAACTTGTACTATTTTGCCATGTGTTAGGTCTCAGTCACCACCTATTGTAGTAAATCAAGCCAATATTGAATTTTTTGACAATGAATTTGAACAGGTTGAAGAAATGTCTGAGAGTGAATTAAAGGTAGAAAATGAAAGCATTTCTGTTGTCAGTCACGTTAACATTGAGTTAGGCCAAGCCAAAGAGTTTGTTTTGTCTCTGTCAAATAGTTTTGTAGGAAGAAAAAAGAAGAACAACCCAGCTGTCTTGCAAACCCTACCAATCAAGTCGATCACGTTTAGCGTAGCTCTGTGTGTGAGCGAGCGATCAGCTGTTCCAGCTGTCATTTGTTTGTTTTGTAAAGGAACAAAAAAATGCATTCATGGATGCGATGCGTGCTTCACTACAGAAAGGTTTACTAGAGTTGTAATAAATTGTGTTGAGGATGAAGGCAAAAGCGGCCTGCCCACGCAATCTTGTAGTGTATGTTTATTAGAGGAAAATCGCCTCTATGGCACCTTGCTAACCAGTAGATTGGAATGCGTTCCGTTTCACAAAACTTGTTTATTTTTTGTGTCTGTTAGGGTTGTAAAGATTTGTCAAGTGAAGAGTACTTTTTTAAGCTGTGAGTTGAAAGTTCCAAATATACAGATAGAACAAATGAATTATATCATCTTTTATATCGTTACTTGCACTCAAGTTATGTATTTAGAAGATAGTACAAACGGCTTTATGCCAAGTAGGCCTAATGGTAATGAACATTACTCAATAACGTGGGAAAAGAAACTAAAAACCTGTCAAGAATATTTTAGTAAATTACGAAATGTTGTTTGTCAAAGGGCAAGAAAATATAGTTCACAGGTTCAATGTGGCAAAAAGCACCGGCAAAATAAAAAGAAAGTACGTAAAGTCAGACGAAAACTAAAAAGAGTTAAACGTATGCTGTATTGTTTTTCAAAATTTTCCAAGTATGTTCGTAAATGTTCTTTGAGGAATAAATGTAACAGTCGCACCAATGCTCAGACAAGTGACCGAAGTTTAAAATTGAATCACACTAGTAACTTAGTGATCCATGACGTAGTAAAGGGGTCAGGTGCTGACCACTCATCACCTGCAGATAAAAATCACGAACCTTTTCAGGAAGAATGTGGTAATCAGGTGAATGTATTCTTTACGTCTAAGCGATGTGAAAGTGAACGTAATAGGAAAATTAAATGCCAATCGCCAATTGTTGTCAGTGATGTGCTATCAGCTGATCGTGACGTCATAACAAAAGCTAAGCATACAGGTAAATGGAAAAACCTAGTGAAAAGGAAAAAGCAATTTAGGGTTCACTTTGAATACCTTAAAATTGGTGCACGTCGAAAATTTTTCTCTCAGCCAACAAACGAATGTGCATATATGTTTGTGCGTCTCAATTGCCACGGAGATCGCAGACTTCCTCTCTCCTTCCCATAAAAGGAACTAAAATTCAGCACAATGGACAAACGTCGTCTCAAAACATTCCTGTCTATGGGCTGTCATAGCTATTTTTAGCTCTTGACATCACCAAACTGCGTAGCGAACCGATTCTTTTGCCTAGCAACCAGACGAGACGGAAAGAAAAGGTGCTTTAGTCTGACTTACGTACACGGGGAAGCAACCACGAACGAATTAGCTGGTACAAACATACAACAAAAATGAAGTATTTGTTACATACGTTAAGTAAACTTCTACTTAGAAACTAGAACGAACTATCAAAATGAACAAGCGACGTTGAATAATATTGTAAACAAGTACAAATAAAGTGATTTTGGCAGTATGGAATTGGAGAACGGCATGCAATTCAATTCGCCTTAAAGAAGATGAGAAGAAACCAACCCGCAACCTTCTGGACATACCCTCAGGAGCCGCCAATGGCAATTCCTTTTCAATTGTCACAGTGAGTAAACAGTGCTAGTGAATAACAAAATCAACCATGTGACGAAATATAACGAGTAATTCGTGTCTACCGCGACATCCGCGTTTTTCGTATTAAATGGGCCTACATTATTGGTTATTAAAAGTGAAGTGCCACTGTTTATGTATTATATGTTCATAAAGTTTTAGTGTTGTGAATTAAAAGTAAAGATAGAAATTCGAGTATCCTTTCAACATAATAATCATGGTTTAAATTTACATATGTTTATTTTAAGAAATAATCTAATTAATTTTTCTTTGCAGCACGAGTGATTAGCGCCTATGCAACTTAGTAATACATACATTAATAAATTGCATTAGCGCTATAGAATACAATTAGAGTTAACTTTGTGCCGGTTTCCCGTAACGTTCTGACCGAACTCTGAACCTGTTGTCCGACGGCTATATGGTCAGTCGCAATGGTCGATCAAACCCACTAGATAATGCTAAAGAAGACATTCGAGCGGTGGAGAATCGAACCCCAGACCATAGTAAATGCGTAAGCCCACTTTGGGACCGTAGGACACGAACCACGTACAGTAACAAAAGGGTTTATCCCGATAGGGAGTGAGACGTACCTGGATCGAACCCAGTACTGTTATATATGAAAACAGACAGGGATAGACGAGAATCGAACCCAGGACTGTAATGTATGGCTTTCCTTTGTGGGAACGTACCAGGACTCGAACCCTGATACTGTCAAACACGCGTGTAGAAAAGCGTGTGTTTATGAAACTCCAGGTGGCACGAGGGCGAAATGCTAGGACGATTCACAGAGAATTAGTAGAGGCCTGTGGTAAAGTTGCTCTACCGTACCGGACAGTGGCGAGATGGGTTGCAGCATTTCAGGCGGTACGACAGTCAACAAGCAAAATGCACGGTGGAGGGCATATGCGAACGGCTACGGACGAAATTTATGTTGCAAGACTATGGACACCGTTTGACGATGATCGGCGCTGGACTTGAAGTGAATTGGCGTAGGAGCTGAACATTTCTTCCGGATCAGTGTTCCGCATGTTAACACAAGATCTTGGCATGCGGAAAAAATTGCAGCTAAATGGGTACCCCATGCTCCGACCAAGGTTCAAAAGTAGCATAGATGGGAATGTGCACGCCTATAACTTTAACGTTACAATGAGGAAGGTGATGACTTCTTCCACCGCATTATTGCAAGTGGCGAAACGTGGGGAAGATCGTACGAGCCTGAATTGAAACGTCAGTCAAGTGAATGGCGCCACCCAGTATCTCCACGACCGAAAAAGCTTAGGCAAGAGCCAGCAAACGTGAAGGTGATGATGATAATATCATACGACCACGAAGGTATTATCCTGTCTCATCAAGTTCCACCAGACGTTACCATCAATACTGCATACTATGCTCCATACCTCAGTCACCATTTGCGACCAGCATTGCGAGTCTGGACCAATTCTTCTACACGACAATGCCAGATGTCATACAGCCAATCCAGTACAGACTCTGTTACGACGATGGGGTTGGGAGGTACTGGAGCACCCGCCATACGTTTCAGAGACATTCCCAGCATTGTTCGTGCCTTAGGGCGCACTGTCAACACCCTCTCACAAAGTGGGGCTTTGACAGGTATTCAACAGTTACCAGACATCTGGCGAAGGGTTCAACAGGCTGGCGGAGACTACATCGAAGAACTGTAAGCTTCTTGACGTGAGTGATTCACTACACTCCATTTCACATCTATGTTGCCACTTTGAGTTAAATGACCTCGTATTTACAACAGCAAAAATCAATATTATCAAGGCTATATTATTTCCTCTCAACTATTCTATTTGGTGTAACGTAAATGAAAGAAGTATCAGAGAGAGACACAATATTCCTAATGAGAATGAGCAAAATGTCTACTTGGAGCTAAAGGCATATAAAAATGTTACTGAAGAGAAATTTAGATGATTCGACAGCAAACATGGAAGTTAAAATTTGAGTTCACTGTCCAAATTTTCTCACTGAACTGTGAACTATCAGATTCAAAAGAAGAGGGATGAATCGAGAGAATCACAAGAAAAATCAACGACACCATGCTTTTCATTATAAACACAGCTGGAGTCCAGCTAGAGAAATTTTACACCAGTAATGAGCTATCTACCACTGAGTTAATATATCCTCCATATCCTTTTATTAGTTTCAAATCAACCACCAAACAAAAACTCTTTATGTATAACAACATTCAGTACAATTACTCCGAGAAAAAATAATTATTTTACAGTACTGGGTCATCAATTTTACAAAATATTAACAAAATCGTTACAGTCGTATTTAATGGTTGATTTTAAGTTCAGTGTTCCGTTTTAGCACCAAGGCTGCATCAGATATTGAACTTACAAATTACTGTAGAATCCAAACCCGTCAGCTCTAATCAAGAATCGATCCCGAATTGATTAATGGAATTTGAACAAAATATTTATAAAGCCATTTTGTTATAAGTAAATTACATTTATTTGGGATACAAGGAAAATTTAAAAAAAAAAAAAAAAAAAAAAAACTACTTGAAGAACTCACTTAATATTTGGTTCAAATGTGTTAAACGTGTGGGCTACTATGGTTCTACACACAAGGACCAAAGGAAAAATTGCTTTTTCGATACATAAAAGTCGCGAAATGTGTAAATTCATTAAAATCTCGAAAACTTATTTTCATTTTGCGATTACTAGACTTCCTTCGTTTCTATGATTGTTCGATGCCCGAATATAAAAATAAAGTATCATTACCTCAATACGTCAATCCCATATACAGGGTTCTTCTTTAAATCTTTTCCTCCGTGTGTGATTTCCTGAGGATCAATCACATTTCCTAATGATTTAGACATCTTTCGACCTTGTTCGTCCAACACAAAACCATGAGCAAACACTTTTCTGTGGGAGTGAAAAAATATATAATTCGTCAGTATTTTAAGTGATAATGATTCATTTAACAATAGAATCAGAAATGCGGCATCGCTAACCTCTTTTCTCTTCAAGATTAATTTTAGGAAATTTTTCAAGTTCAGTTTCGTTAATTGCCTTCAGCTCAAACTTATATATATACACACACAGAGTTTTATTTCTAAAAATAAAGGTGCCGGTACGCTGTATCTCAGATGCATAGAGGTTAAAAAGTTGCATACCTTTCAGGGTATTATTATTATTATTATAACAATAATAATTTTAATAGTGTCCAGTAGCATATAACTGCAGTCTTGTACCTAAAAATTCTTACGTACCTAAATATAAAGATGCTTTAAAAGTATCTGATTCTTACATTTTAATTTTATAATGCAATAAATGTAATAATCAATCTTTCTTAGTGATTTGTTTCTTGCATTTTCTCTTTTTGTAAACGGGCGAAAGTAAGCTGCTATTGTTTGTTTTCAAAAGACATCAAGAGTTCCACAAATACTGAATTTTAATAACAACACACCTACAGTAATTTGCTCACATAATGTTCTTCAGGGTACTAGTCATGTTATCAAAATGTTCTACAAACATCTACTAAATTAATGGATACACTCTGCGAAAAAAAATTAAGAGATGTTTTCACTTAATCCTTTTCCTAATAATGAATAAAAACAATTAAATAGATACATTAAAATAGGAACTGAGTAAAGCCTTTTCTGCGAAGAAAGTACAGAGGTGGGGTCCCAACAGAAGTTTTGTACTGGCTTTCAGTTTAGTCGAACTGTAGCGACAGACAAATTTGTTGGGATTATTTCGTTGTGGGAAGTCAGTCTTTTCAGAAAAAAAAAAATCTGATTGGTTCAGAGCCTTTATGGTTTATACAGTATTACCGCGCGAAAAAGGAATAAATAAAAAAAAAAGAAACAGACGCAAGGACGTGCCAGCGAGCGAGAGGCAGAATGGGCCCAATTTTTTCTATTCCCTAAATACAATTAACTGTCTTCAAGAAGGAACAAAGATTCGCAACTCTTTCTCTAGAAAGAAAAAAAGGAAAATAATAAAAACTCTGATTTTCAATAAAACCATATATTTAGTATTTGGTATTTTCGAAGTTTGTTAATCCCTTCTTAAGACAGAAGAAAATATTCAGTTCACATCAAAAATGTACCTGTACGCCGTACCGTTGCGTACCGCCAGAAATAAAACACTATATATATATATAAACCGACTGATAACTGAATTAAGACCACTTCTCCCAATAATGACAACGTAACATGCGTGAGTAGTACATAGCTACGAGTGTAAGTAGTCTATCAGCAGAGAAGTTCGTGCGTGAAGATACCAATATTTTTTTCAGTGGGGTTCGGAAGGACCAGTACCTCGATCTTGCTAATGGCTGTAGCACTAGTGGGTATTCCGAGAATAGCAGTAGTAAAAATGTATCAAGACGGGTGTCATCAGGGGCAAGTGATGAACAGTCGGCAAAATTGCAGATGACAGTGGAAGGTTGATTGTTTAGGTAAGCATTGCATTCAGTGGCTGGTAGGTCTCATAGACGTAGGATGGCAGAAAAACTATGATCAACTCGGAAACTTATCTCCTATGACCATGTGCCGTACACGTATTGGTTATTCCAGCAAACACTCCGGCGCCATTTTCTCCGAGTTCACCAATCTCAACGACTTACCTCGTGCAACGAACATGTGAACTGCACGATAGGAAACCGGACGAAGATCGTTTTAATGGGTTGATAGTCTAATCTGATAAGTCGCAATTTCTACTTCACTTCATGGACGGTCATAACTCTAAGGCGGTGGAACCCTCATGCACGATGTCATCAGCGCAGGCCATCGGCAGCAGGTGTGTGGTGTGGGTTATGTTTACATGGCAAACACTAGGTTCCTTGATGGTTGTAGAAGAATGCATGATTAATATGCTGTATCGCGATCTTCTGGAAAAGTAGATAAATCCCATGTTTTACTTTTCTCACATGACGATAATATCTTCCAAAACTATAATGAACCTATTCATAGCGCACGCCTCGTGCAGGAATGGTTCGAGAAATACAGTGCGGAATGCTTACATGGCTCTAAGGACGTACTGGGGAATATACAATTTAAAAAAAAAAAAGTTTTAATTTTTGCAAATTACGTAACAAAAAACTCAACAAATAAAAAATGTTACTTTACTTGTAAGGGACATTTTCTCGAAGGGCAACAGATGTTAGAAGCGACGACTGAAACCATCCAGTAAACTGATCAACTCCTTCAAGATACAAGTCAGCTACTTTTCCATTTAACACAGATGACCACGAAAGTCCACTGTCAAACCATATATCTAGTATATCCTGCAAGAAAATAACAACTATCAAGCATCTCACTACGTCAAAAACTTGTATTTAAATGAACTTTTGAATTTGTCTTCTTTAACTTCTTTAAAATACATACCTTAAATGTTTATCAATTAGACAATTGTATCCTATCTAAGGAAAAACTACACAATTATTGTATTTTTCATCGGTCAATTTTGCTTCACTCTTAAGTCCATTAAATCTTCTGTTACCAACATAATCAATTGTGACACGAGGCATGTTTCTGGGTCAGGCATGTAAACACATTTATTGAATTTTTTGGCAATTTTGTCAACAGATAGCTAAGGGGGCAAAGCATGATGATTACAAGCATTGTTTTATATATATATATATATATATAAAATTCATCATTGTTTTATATAATGAATTATGAAATGAAGTGAATAGTGTGAAGGACAATGCCCAGAGTGGGATTCAAGCAAGTGACAGACAGGTACTGCAATCACCAACCTAACGCCCTAGACAGTTCAGGCACGCAAACCCGTATAATTATTATAAGCAAAATATACGCTAAACTTTCACTTTAGTACAAAATATAATTTTGACTAATTTAAATATTGGTATGACAAAGATTACTACTTCAAACTTTATTTCTGTCTAGTGGAGCAAACTGAAAAATACAGCTTTGAAGTAGCAGATACAGGTACTTTAGTGTATGAAAACTGCAAAGTATCAAGTCTTTAAATTTATATTCTGAGCCTAATCATTGCGCCTAAACTTCCCATTTTCTTTTTAATGTAAAATTTTGAGAATTACCTAGAGCTTATGTCCTTTGTAATTATACAGCCCTGTATGTTTCAAGTTGAAGGTAAAAATTGTACAATTTTTGCTTAGGACCCAGGTGATCATAATATTTACGTAAACCAATTTTTTTACATGTAATTTCCATCTATATTAGTACTTCTAAAAAGAAGGTTACAGTTTAATGAAAGTCAATTAATCTAAATTTGAATTTTTAAAAATTCATACAAATTCATTACATTATATTTCTTAAGGGGAGGTAACACAATACACCATCATAACTCACTGTGATTAAGTAGCAAAAGACGGTCATCGTGTTCGAGTGTTCCCAATCATCCGCCATCCCAAAAATTATGTAATATGTAGATACATTAAAGCATGAAAAAAAAAAAAACGGTAAAAGGGTCTACTGTAGTGTTTCATACCTTGTAACTATAAATAAAACACTTTTAAACAGCTAAAATTTGCTTTAAACTGTCAATTTAATCGAGCTAGCGAAAATTAAAGGCAAGCGTTTGCGATTTGCAATTGCGAGATTCCGGCTTTGAATTCCAAGGCCGAACATATTGACTGAAGTTTTTACATAGTTTTACCAGTCGAATGTTGAGATACTGTAATAAACTTATTTGTGTATTATTTTTGGTGTGCCCAGCTTAGACAATTTAATCATTTCATTTTAAAGGCTAACTACTTTTCCAAGCATAATGTAAGTAATCGTTGTACGTTCTCGCAACGGATATATCAGCAGCGGAGCAGATGATAGCAGTCGACGGCCTTGGCCGTCGCCAGCAGCCGATCACAATTCTACATGTGCTTACGTCACTCTGGTAGGTGGGACTCACGTGAGCAGCAGGGAAATCACAAAATTTATAGAAAAATGTAAAGTTGTGCATATCCATTTGTATTTTTATACTCAGAATACATCCACATTTTCTGTTATTAGAATTTTACCTGTCACTTATAGAGATGTAAGTATAGTGTTCAATATCAAGTATAATCACTATTTCACGCGTACCAAGGCGTTATTATGACCCGGAAATTGTCACCTCATGCTCGTCCATTGTGTTATGCATGGTGAGATAAATTAATATATACGAATTATTATTATTTTATGTTCTTTTTCAGTTCAAATGATGCTGAAGTTTTATTCTATCTATAAGTTTAAGGTTGTTGTTTCAATTTTTGCCTATTTGTGGTTACCGGTGAAAGAAGCTATTATTCTAGTGATAACTTGTTTCGTCGTTAACGCTCGGGCGAAATATTCGATCAATGACTACCTAATGTAATTCTATCCTATAGGGTGAACATCACAATACAGTCACATTTAATACACAGAGCTTGACAGAACTTCAAACATTCGGTCTCATATTTCATTATTAGTTATTTTCGTAATGAAATGGCTTCATAGTTGTATCTGAAACTACGTTAATGAATAAATATGTAAATTTCGAAAACGCTATTGAGAAGAAAACTGATTACGATGGACATCGTAAGTAGCACAAACAGGAAGAACACCTGTTTAAAATGTGTCACAAAGTAGGGCTGGGCTGCATTAAACTTTCATTTTGGGAATTTGGAGTTGAATAATTTCACTAGATTAGTCTCTCTCTTTATACTATTCTAAGATGCACAGCAAAGACTGCACTATAGATTCAATTAAGCACTTCATCATGACTGTGTTGAACTGATTACTGAAACTGATAGTTCTGTGATTACTTTAGGAATGAGGTGGGTCCTTTCGTTGAAGTACTTAAAACAATACACATAACTTTGCCCTTTAAATGAAGAAGATACATCTTCAAGATCACATCAATTTGCTACTCTTGTCTCCAAAAAAGTCAATTCCACGTGCACACGGTTGAATTAAGTTTAAGTGACAAAAGAACACATAATATCACTGTTTCAACTTGACTGTCTTGCGCTCTTCCTGGATTTACAGTCTACTACAATCTATGTTGGTATTTAGAACTACGAGTGAGAGCGCCAGAGACATTTACATACTTTGTACAAACGTCAGAGTCTACTGCTGAATAAACAGATGAAAACTAATGCTGCATAATTCATAATATTGTAGAGCGCATTTAGAGATAACATGATGTCACTCTATATTATGTTCTACGTAAAATGCCTATGTGTTTATTAGGCATGAACTTATGATTTTATTCTTGAACATTTTGAAGCATTACTTATTGATTTATTTCACGGCTTACAAGCTAAGACAGAGTTTACTGCTACTTTGAACTTATTAGCTTACACTAATTAACACAACATTGATATTTTTTTCTGGTTTTAAAGAAATAGTGTTTTATGATTTGTATTTTAAATGAGATACAGACAACGAAATAGACCTACAATGTGGTAATAATTAGTTTTGATGCTATTTCAACATACTCTATACCATAATATAAAAAAGATCAACTGCCATGAACATTTAAGAATTTATTAAAGATTGTATTGAGTAAAATGATACAGAATAACAATAAAATATATTCTACTTCTTATAAACTAGTTTCAAATATCCGAAAATAAAATTACAAAAAGTGTCTAGAAAAATCTCAAATTTTGAAATTTTCAATAATTATCTGGAAACATTTTATTATTTTTGCGTTTAAAGTGTTCCACAAGGTAAAATAATGTTTATACTATGTTCGGTTTCTAATTATCTGAAAACTTTAAGAGCAATGTGCAGACACAAGATACTATTTTAAAAACCTAATACTCTGCAATTTTAATATATTATAGCATCCTCGAGTTTTAATACGTAGCAATAAACGCTAGTACAAAAGTGGATATTTTTGTTCCATACCAATTTTTATGATGTTCCTCAGAATATACTTTCCCGGCAAAGATTTTGTAGAAGGATTTAACTATGATTTCTCATTTTAGTTTCCTATCATGGTATTTGTCTAACTGGCTAACTAAAGGAAGCCTCAGTTAAGACGACTTACTCAGCAGTCGAATACACTCGATGTGACTTGCGAATTTATGCAGCCTAATCTATTAATTTATCCGTCTATAAATTAGCTAGACATACTTTAGCTTGATTCGTGGTCGTTGCGAGTTAAAAACATGTAAAAACATGACAAATAATATTTAACTACAACACTAGAAAAAGAGAAAAAGATAAAATTAGTACAAGAAACATGGAGTTTCTTTTTTCCTATTTTCTACTTTTATAAAATGAAACTACATAACATTTATATAATAATACGCAATATTTACTTCGGTTCACTGCTTTAAGAACACGCCAAATATGATTTTGAAACTATTACCATTGACTGTTACAGACAACAAAAATAACCAAAAAGTTCCTTATTTTCGAAGTTTGTAATATGTAATTACACAATGTGAGTTACACATTATTAAGCATGTCAATTAAAACTTTCTGAGATAAATGTGTCCACAATCATTGCTTAATATCTTAAGTTACTATATATTCAGTATTGGTAAAGCTATGCAAGAATGACTATATTTTTCGCAAGCATATTTGGTTTTCTAATAGTAAAATATACAATTACAAAAAATAATACTAATTCCCATATTATTTCTTATTTGCCAAGTACAGATTGGGGAAGGAACAGGTCTGAAATTTTGCACTCACTTATTAAGATTAACAAGAAGATCGAAACAAATTCGGCTTAGAAAAATAACTATTTTGACTAAACAATACTTCAATTATAAGCCGAACGCATTAGTCATTCATTTCAAAAAAAAAAAAAAAAATGTACAATATATTTGTTCAAATAAAGACTAAATTATCACTACATCCTAACTCAAATCATTTTGAGAAAACAAATCGAATTCAGATTCATGTAAATTGGAACGTAATTATTCAATAATAAAATAT
This sequence comes from Thermobia domestica, assembly GCF_964235325.1. Classification (NCBI taxonomy): domain Eukaryota; kingdom Metazoa; phylum Arthropoda; class Insecta; order Zygentoma; family Lepismatidae; genus Thermobia; species Thermobia domestica. Next base: position 124,037,010 of record NC_137458.1, on the reverse strand, counting down.
CAGTAACAAAAACAATTACACATTATGTTGGCCTAGACATCAACTTCTTTACATAATTGTAAAGTCTTTAGTTTCATTGTTATAATTTGAATTTCTACAGATTTCACTTTTACAAATGAGCACTGGAACAATTCCTTACCCAAATGATTTTCTTTCTTATCCTGGGACAGAATACAGAAGTGAGAAGGAATGAATATAAAATTCTTAGCTACGGAATACTTTAATATAAATACAAAAAATAAAATTTTAATTACCTCGCTTTTTTTCAAGTCAGAAATACTGACACCCTTTTCTCTGCATATTTCTTCACTAACCAGTTTTTCAATAGGAAGAGTCCACCAAAAGTCCGATCCATATTTATCAAGAAGAGTTAACAAATGATTCATAGATGACCTAATAAGAAAAATCGAATCAAAATATCTTTCTACATTAACATAAATACAACTATTGACAAATTCATCTTGTTCTTAACCATTCACAATTTAATTTTCGTGTAATAAAACCAGCTAATAAAATCATTAAAAAAGCTTATTTGCTGATACCCTAATCAAATCAATTTACTTTATTTGCTAAAATTTCCACGAGTTCTACATATCAAGTAAGATTATAACACATAAAATTGCATCAATAGCTGGATTTTATTAAAATGAAATATTCGTCAATAAATGAATGTCTCTAAGGCATATACAAGAGTGTGAACATGTACATTAAAAATCATGGTGAGTGAAAATTTTGCTAAAACCTTATACAAGGTTTTTCCGGGAAGCAGTAGGACTGATTTTCTCCCGCCAAAACGTGGTGACGGAGGGGAATATTACTGCGCTAGTTGGGTGGTGGTGGGTCTTAGCTGCCAGCGCGCCAGTCGCAAGTCGTCTCCAAGCCTTCACGGAGTGCAGATCGAGTTTAAGGTGAACCCCTTTCAAAGTGCCTTGTCATCTCTACAGTGAATTGTTTGTTAGAGCAGTGTTACGCGGTGAAGTTTTGTGGCGTTTTGAGTATGACCCCGCGACAAAGCTCTGAATGGCACACTCACGCCTCATCTCGCCCGAAGAAAGCCAGCATGAGCAAGTCCAAAATGGAACTGATGATCATCTTATTTGATAGCAAAAAAAGTGGTTCACAGAGAGTTTGTACCGCCTGGTTAGAGTTTGAATGCTGCATTCAACGTGGAAGTACTTGAAAGACTCAGAAAACGAGTCGCCCGCGTCCGTCCAGCAATTGCTGGATCAAGAAAGCTTAATCACGACAATGCGCCTAGTCACACCGCCTTAGCTGTCATGGACTTCCTGACTAAACATGGCATCACTGTTTTCCAGAAACCCTACAGCCCAGATATCGCTCCAGCAGATTTCTTCCTCTTCCCCGACTGAAAAGGGTCATGAAAGGACGGCACCACAGCTCAGTCCAAGACATTTAAGAGGCCGTAACGAGGGAGCTGAAGAGCATTCCAGTTTCTGCGTTCCAGGGAGCCTTTTGTGATTGGCACAGTCGTTGGAAACGCTGTGTTGATGCAGAAGAGGCATATTTTGAAAACTATTAAGTCAATGTATCAAAATTGTGATTGAAAAAAAAAAAAAAAAAATCAGTCCTACTACTTTCCGGACAAACTCTGTATATTTTAGATTGATACTTCCAATAACGTCATATATTAGCTCAAACTTAAGAACTACTGCCCCACGTCTTTACGAGAATTCAGCTAGAAACAGCATAAAAATCCGCTACTCAAATTTTTGTGCACTGAAATATATTAGAACTTCTGATATACATAAACCATACGAAAACTTATCAACTTTACATATTCTCAAAAATAACTAAGTTCAAGAACTGAGTAAAAAAAAAAGTAATATAAATCAGATGCTAGCATTATTTTGTAGCTAAGACGTGTAAATCATGGGAATGTTACAATTGTTATCAGTGAATCTTTCTATGATCTCAGTTTCACTATATTGAAAATGAATATTACCATTAAAAAGGATAGACGAAGAAATCAATTTTTATCCACTACATTGAAAAAATGCCTTTGACATTAAAAAAATAACGAACACCAACCTCCTCAAGATAAAATAATTTGCACAATGGAAATAATTAATTTATCTGATCTTCAGTGGAAATAATTAATTTATCTGATCTTCAAAAGATGAATGTAATTTAAATATCCTCGAATTCTGTTTAAATACTTAACATTTAATCTGAAATCTATCCTGTAACGAATAACCTGAACTACTAACCTAGTTATAAGAGGCTCTCCAGTTTCTCTAACATAGAAAACAGGAATCGGAACTCCCCACACTCTCTGTCGCGATATGCACCAATATGGGCGCCTCTGCACTTGGGAAGTTAAAGTCATATCTACAGTGGTGGGTAAAATTTCGACATTTGACAACTCTTCCTGCAAAACAGAAACTCCCAGGGGTTATATTTCCTAAAAGGACTTAGTACTACTACAGAACGGACTTACGGAAACAACTTAATAGAATGCTTTCACAGTAGGAATCCCTAAATCAAATCGTCATAATATTTTCTTCTGTCCAGCTAGAACGTATTCAGTGGTATATATTATTTAGAAACAAATATTGGAAAACTTACATAATATTTTAACAAATCAACAAAACATGTAATAAAAAAATAAAAACTAGTAACATGTCAACAGCAAAGTGAAATATTGAATACCGATAATCTTATTCTGGATCGTCTACAATAGTGGGTTTTTTGAACTTATATAGAGAGATAAGAAACATGGAAAAATACTAGATAAAAGTACAGTATGCATTCAGAAGTATTATACATATACATACACGCGATGCTATGATTAAACTAAAGACAGATAAGTGAAATAGAAAACTATACAATATATCCAAATTTTCTCTATTATAAGTTTTACACAACCAAGTTAGCTATTGCCATCATTGATCACTCCTAATTCCTCGTCGAGAGAAGTTTAGATTCGATTTCCGATGGGAGCTCATATGGTTTAGATTCCACATTTCATATCTCATATAGCTTTGGTGTTGGAAAGGGATGTGAATTTAATAAATATAAAGAAGAAAATGAAGAAAAATAAGAACACAATACGTGACTGTAATTCTTTGAACTTTGCTATTTTCATATTTCTTGAAACTTAGTACCACAGAACCAAGGCACAAGACATGCAACAGCCAACAAATCATGGACCCACTTGAATGGAAATACCAATTCAGCAAAGCAGCGAGGTGATATCGGATCGAAAGATTATATAGCTTCGACCGTGTCATCACTCTGAAATTATAGTTTGATTCGTGATGCGTAACTAGTTCACACTGCCCAACATTTCTAAAATACCTATGTGTGTATCTGTATCGCCTGTTTCTTAACTAATAGATATTTATTATTACGTTACATAATTCTTGAAAAGTAAGTCTTAGAAAATCTTGAATCGACTGCACATATAGCATCCCAAGTATCAATATATTATATGTAAGTATATTAATATTTAAATACGAAGCAAAGTTGTTTCTTACTTGTTTTCAACGTCAAATACATTACAATATTAACAGTACTTGATATTTTATGCAAACATAGCATACAGTCTAAAGTCATAGTTTTTCTGTAATATACACTACTCTGACGTTAGAAAGTAAACATCCTAACGAATACGAACCACCAATAAGTATGACGTATATGGTTGTATAAGCATGCAGTATAACAAGTAAGTAGCGTACGAACGCGCGGATGCAGTTGTCACAAGCTCACAGAGTCACATAATTAAGCATTGGAGTACGGAAGAAGTCAGCGCACTATCAGTGCTATGCTACGTGAACCGTTACCGAACGTTACCAGAATTATAATCCATTCAAACGGAACAGAAATACATAAATAGATCCAAGATCTGATCAGCAGAAAGCAACGCCACGTCTCAAACGTGCGTTCGTCCGGAACGCAAGGATCCAGCTATTCAAATTTATAAATGGCATCGCAATTAAAGTTGACAGATTAGCATGAACCGTTCAAAGGTATTTGCATACGGTAGGAATGTATCGATAAGTCGCCAAAATCTCAAATGACACGGAGACACAATTGTGCCAACTTTATGTACAAGAAGCCACAATAGTTTCGCAACCACTGAATTCTCCAAAGTAGGCCGATTTTCCCAATTTGCGCATAGTGATTGACTGCGGGCATGGAAGGATCGACAGATCACGATTCACTACAATTCTACTATTCTACAAGAAAATACAGCGGAATGACACGATATGGCGGGAAATTTGAAATGGTGGTCCTATTTTGCGATAAGCACATCAATGCTGAGAAACACATCGAGGTTTTAGAAGGTACAATGCCACCCTTCTTCGAATCGGTTCAACTGTTGCGGGACAACAAGAAATTCATGGGTGACGTGGTCCCATTTCATACGACAAAGCTGATCATCCAGTGAAAGAAGCAAAACAAAATGGGGTTCGAGCTTTATTGTGATCCGGACAATTCCTGAACATGAATCTTATAGAAAATGTCTGACATCTTCTTCAACTAAAACTGACCAAACGGCTACACAAGACTCGCAAACAATAGCTACTTGAGACACTCTGAGACGAATGGTATCACTGTTACAGGTTGTCACTGATGACTTACCATGTCATGTAGGGTTGAATGTTTACGTGCTGCCAAAAAGAGCTCAACCAAGCACTAACTCCAGCACCAGGAATAATTTAATCTGCGCATTAGTACGTAACAATGGCCACAGGTTTATTTTTCAGGACTATTGACTTTATTCAGAAGTAGTGTATAGGACTCAATAATGATATTTTAGGTCTGCGATATATATATATATATATATATATATATATATATATATATATATATATTTAACAGTAAAGGTCTATTTCAGAATATACACGTAGTAAATAACCAACTTAAACTATGGATACTTATTTTTTTCCATTTCGGAAACCAAAATAGTACCTTATCAATACCATTCCTTTATCATCCTTAACAACTTTATCGACATCCATAATGACACTATTCTATACCTATTACTACCTTGAAGGTATTGAGACGTGCCATATTCAGCTGGAAGATGGGGTCCTGTACAGTGTTCAAAACCGCTTAGCTTAGAACTGGAGCGGGTTGGAGTTTAGTGTCTCTTTGAGCATTGAGGATAAAAAAGACTTGGACCTTCGGTTTAACGTGGTTTTTGAACCCAAGTCTCCCAAGCTGAAGACGGCACGAGGGAGCTCCTGCTGAGGATAGGATTGACAAAGTCACGAATGTCGGACGCATTGGACATACTCCCTGAATGAAGAAGAAAGGCGATCCCAGAATCTGTAGCTGATTCCAAATATATCTGAATGCTAGATGTGGATCCTGTGCGGTGAGTGCGAATATATACTGGGTTTTACTACTTATCTGCATGTCAAAGGACACATACACGGTCGTCACTATGTCTGGGACAGAAACGACTCTCACTGCTGAATATTATCGCCCTCCCTCGCATCATCACACCAGTGAATACCTTCTCGGTGATCAGAAAGTGTCACGAAAACACCGAAACCCAGACCTTCCCTCCTCTGATAACCATTTGCTAGTGATCATGAGGTCACAAAGGGAGTCAGGTGGCTTTAATTATACAGACGATCGTCAATCTGTCAGTTAGTGGGACCTGGACGATTCTTCTCGCAAGGAAGGAAACATATTCTGTGGAAACCATCAGTCTTACATTGAGTACTACCGATGGACTGACTCGTCTCGACCTACGCGAGCGGCAATTTTTCATAACGATTATCCGACATCTCGGAGAGGTAGTGCGATAATTTTTTTTAACATACTCTCGTTTACAGGGCTCACATTGGTCTGGTTTCTTGTAAATAGTTAAAAAGTGATCAAAAGTACATGAAAAAGTGACCAAAAGCAGACGAAAAAGTTACCAAAATATCATGCCCCTTTTTTCCTTTGTCAATTTCTCCATCACCTCTCTGTTGTTTTGTTTTATCTTTTCTTCTTTACTTCTTTTTGAGCTTCCTCCTTTCTTAGGTTTTCTAAATATGCTTTGTAGTTACGGTAAGCAGACTTAACAGATGTAAGAAGCTTCTGAGTAAGTGGAACCAGTTTTGGCCTATTTCCGAATTTCTTCATCCCAAACATTATATTTAACTTAGAATTGAGAGTTCTCAAAGTCATGAAATATTCAAATTCATCACATACTCTTAAGAAGAACACACAAGAAGCATAACACAAGACGAACATGATGAACCACACAAACACACACACACACACAACGTTGAGCGGAGCGTTAATTATTACGAGAGAAAACTAAAAGACTATTATGATAGAAGAAAGAATAGATACAGAAGGGTTCTAAACCCCACCTTGAGAGCTTAAGCATCCACCAACCATCTACTGTGCTTTAGAAAGAATAAAAGCTGAAGTGAGAATAAAGCTGACTTTTCATATGTAGTATCAAGTACTGAAGCTTTTAAAAGAGTAATGAGTAACAAGTTTCTGCCTTTCTCCATTTATTTTTATAATATTTTTCTTAGAAAACTGCCAATGCAAAACATAAATCGCACGAGAAAGTCACTTTACCTCCCAAAAAAGTAACTTTTAGTTAAAAAGTGACTCGCTATGAGCCCTGCGTTTATTATTACCTAGGTATTATACAGCCTTTACTATTGTATCTTTTATTCTTTTCCCCTACATCTTCTGTCCTTGGAAAAAAGGAACATATAGCGACCATAAATACCAGGATCAATTTTGCACTAACATATGAAATAGCGAGTATGTGAAAATTAAGTGATTTTCTTTGTAAATTTTGTTCGATGCCCGGCGGGAGCTCCTATGGTTCGGATTCCACGTCTTATATAGCCGTGGGTCCCGTCTCATACAGCCTCGCTGCTGCAAGGGATGTTAAACTCAAAATCGAATCTTTATAGATTTTGGCAATATTTTGGAAATCTTACAGGTGTCTAGTTTGCCTCTGAATATTTCAATGATAAAATGTAGAGCTCTGGGAACATTCCATGTTATGTTCATTTCTCCCAAAAATACTTTGCAAGTTTCTTAGGGTTTTCTTCGTGATTTTTTGTAACATTAATGTTCGGGTAGGTGGAGTATTAACAAAACATGAAAACCACCATGAGCAGAAGAGTTTTCAATTACATCACTGCACAAGAAAGAAAAGAAAAGTGGAAAATGACCTTATAGGTACAAAAGTTGATAAAACATTCAAGCCAATTTAATAATAATAATAATAATAATAATAATAATAATAATAATAATAATAATAATAATAATAATAATAATAATAATAATAATAATAATAATATAATAATTCCACCTTAATATAATTTTACACAATACTTACAATTGCTTTACTTTTAAGTGAAGTCGTATCTATAAACCACTGCAGACACGCCCGTATAATGACAGGTTTCTTGGTTCTCCAATCGTACGGATAACTGTGATGATAGTCTTCTTTGTGCAGGATGTTGTGTTTTACAATATCGACTACCTTATCATTACCAGCGTCTAAAACAGACAAGTTTTTCAAGATAGGGCCAGCCTTTTCCATGTAACATCCATTTTCATCAACAATACATTCCTGAAATGGAAAGTAACCAGAGAATACAAAATTCAAAATTAAAAGAAATAAGAATAAACCACTATGATCAATTTAAATAAAGAACAGAAGAAATTTCTAAACTCCATATTTTGTTCCATCTTTACTTCTTTTATGTGGTTATAAATTAACAAAGTAAAATGACATCTAGCAGTTGATTATACATAAAGGGGGTATTTATTTAACCAACTTGTATAATATGCACAGAGAAAATATATTTTCTAAATATACGTACACTAATTGAAATACGTCATATCTAGTAATTTGTAAATTAAATATACCACACAGTATGTCCATATCAAGTTACATTTAGTGAAGCAGAAACCTTCAATTTTAAAGGAAACATAATATGGTTGTTTGCTGAATTTCACTATAGTTTCTATTGAAATCACACTTATACGTATGTTCCAGCGGTTATCATTACACATATATTCTGCCAATATACTTGTTTCAACAGAGCCTATACCGAGCAATTTGTAAGTCGTTCAGCTACTCATTAGTGTTTAAGCCGAATGTTCCAATTACCATACGTTCAATTGATCAATAAAAAAAAAAGTATCGAGACTCACCATAGGTATATGATATTTCAATCCTACTTTAAAATCATCATGACCATGTGCAGGCGCTGTATGAACTAATCCTGTTCCTTTTGTTAAGGTTACATGCTGTGCTGCGACTAATGGTAACGATTTCTCAGGATTAAGAGGATGCAGGTACTGAACTCCATTTAACAAATTAGCTACAAGGATAAACAACATGCTAATTACGAAGCATTTACTGTATACTCAAAACACACATAATAGATGATTAATCAAAATAATGGAAACACTTGTAGTTTGTAACATGTCAGATGTATGAACTGGTAATACTAACGATGCGTGTGCAGCGCCTTGTCGTTTTACTGATGTGTTAGGTGATCGTCTGTAACGCGGGCGGACAGTGCTGATCAAAAAAGATAGACTTTTCTGAGATTCAGAGCCCAAACTGTGGATGCGTACAAGTTGATGCTGATGTATATAAGGTATGCTGATGTATATAAGGTATGCTGATGTATATAAGGTAATCAGTATGTTAGGTGGGGCGCGAGAAGCAATGTCCAAAGTGATAACAGTTTACAAAACACATGGTAAAATAACAGTGGATGTCGGCCAAGAGTAACAGTGGATGGAAGATAAGCGTAAGTAATGTGGTCGCCGAACATTAAAGAGAATTGCCATCAAGGACAACAGAGAAATGCAGTAATAGCGACTGAGGAATTCGATCAGAATCTGGAACAACCTAATGTCAATCGGAGACTGACGCAAGTTGCACAACTTGAATATACACGGTCGAGTTGAAATTATCAACCCGTAAATTACAGCCAACAACGCTTTGGCGCCGAGAATATGATGCCCATAACTTGTAAAATGGACCGCCGATCATTGAAAACTCGTAATGATTCCATTAGTTCTTTTAAACCTTATTTTCAAAAATAGGCCATATTTATGTATGGTGGATGCCCAAAGAAGCTTATATCGGAACTGTTTCTTCCCTACTGTGAAACATTTTCGTTGCTCAGTGACGCTATGGGCCGAAATGCAAGTGTTTCCATGATTTTGATAACAACTGAATTTATTCAATACTTATAGAGTGAACTTTCATAACTTGCCAAAAAAAAGGATTTTTTTACAACTGATTTGTAAAAACATTACGAACTAAAAAAAAAAAAAAAAACTTACTTTCTGTTTGGCTTACTAAAATATACCTTATTTAAACTTCTGTGGATTTCTGGTAGCTTGGAAGGCGAGAAAAAATGTTTACGGACTGACAGAGAAAGATCTAACTTGAATAATTTATGTTACATTGGCAATGCTCTCTATCGGTAGTTAAACTTATATTATGGATAACATTGTTTTCCGACAGCTGACCTTCACTGAAATATCAGGAACACAGAGCAATGTAAATCAGATAAAATTCATCATTCTGCTGAATACCTATTTTTATTTATTTTACTTTATTTTAATTTTTATTTATTTATTTATTTATGTTGTTAAATGTAATCAATATTCTGTAACATGGTCTGGATACATTTCTAAAAAAATGTAGATTTACAAATTAATTGACGATAAATGAAATTAAGAAAAAGAAGAAATATCAAATAAAAGTAAGCAACTGTATGTGTTCTCCATAATCACATTACTAATATTACAGCATCTGAATGTGTAAACAATTTAGATAAATAACATTTCTAGGGCTACAGGCACAAAAGTACTGACCGCTCATACAGTACTTTTAGAAAACTAGTAACGTATAATCAGTGTATCAACTTCCAACACTATTATTTCTGGTCTTATAGTCTCGATTTTGATATCCCCAACTGAAAAGTTCTGTAATTGCATCACGAATCGAACCCAAAACCATCCACATGAACCATTTGAATACAGAAGTTCTTTTTTAATACATATTTATATTTTGAGCTATTACATCCGTGAAAAATATACAATTTACAAGTTGCTAAGACAAGTTATTATTTGTATTTCACAGTAAATAAATAAATAAATGAAAAATAAAAAATAAAAGATTTATCAAGTTTGTCATGTGCTTTTGAATCTGCCAAATGTAATTGAGAAAGTTCTAAAAAAAATTTTTTTTTTAAAAAAAAGTTAGGCTATAAATGAAGACGCTTCGCTCTTCGCTTTGCGTTACATAATCATTGAGAACCAAGTGAGTATTGACGTCTAAGAAGCAGGCAAAACATATATGCCTTTTTTCATACTTTCGCTGCTGTAATTGTCTCCTATATACTGTACGAACTATGAATGAATAAATAAATAAATAAATAAATAAATAAATAAATAAATAAATAAATAAATAAATAAATAAATTAGTCAGTAATAAATATAATACTTTCTTTAATGCAGTTTACATTATCAGAAATTAACAATACATAATGCATGATCATTTATTTCTTTCGTAATGAAACATATAATTCTAGAATAACAATTACATTTTAAATCGATTTATATCTGAAATGTTACTGTGAATACATACATTCAAAGTCAGAGACAAATATGTGTGTTACCAGGACCATTCTGGGAATTTGTGGGCCTGGAACTAAAGTCAACTGCGAGATTAATGATGTAGGTAAGTTCCACATCCAATATGAATGAGCTGTTCTGTGCCAGTTTCGACTTTTTTCATATCATTGATAGTAATATACCACTAAATATTTAAAACAAGGAATAATAATAATATGTTAATATCATAACAGGGACGCACCAAAGAGGGCCCACCAGGTTCGTACATCTCAAGAAATTTCGAAGTTATTTTTAGATAATATACTTGTGTTTTGCCGTTCTGCCTGTACCAGAGGCACGCTCACGGGAGTCCACGGGGGGCACATCCACGTATAAAGCTTAATATAAAAAAAATTCATCACTGCTCCACACGAATTTTATAACGAAGTTCCTCCATGCTAAACGTTACGCTGGCTATCCATCCGAGAATTATGTTTAAAGTATTCATTATTGACGTTATGAATGAACTCCGCGACATAAATAATATACAGTCAAAAAATGTCTTTAGTTCACAACTAAAAACTTTGAATCTTACCAATGGATTAGAAAAAGTAAAATTGTTACTTTTTTCTGAAAAGCTAAATTTCTTTCCTATGGGCAAGGCCTGGAGGCAATCGCCCCACTTGTCCCACTCACGGGATACCCCGAAGTGTTATTCTAACCTCCAACTCAAATAAATAACTACATAAGACCAATAACAAGAAAAGAAACCGAAAAATAAAATTTTAAGTTATGTATTTTGTGTATACATAGAAATATATGAAAAAGTTAAAAATTCAAATTCACAAACTTTATTTTACTTTGAAATTGAGTACGTTACCCACATCCACACCTCCTGTTGGTGATACTGCTTGCTCTCGGGGCTTTGACTTGTATACTGAAATGTCTTATGCGAGTAATGTTCTTGTGCGAACATATATACTTTTTTATTTTGGTCGGATGCAAATAGGAGAATTTTCTTCATAACATTTTACACGAAATCACTCCTGTTTCCTGACTAATTTTGTTCCAATGAAAACCGGTGCAAAGTACTTCAAACTCCTGAATAGCAAATAGTCAATTCTATGTTGGAACAATTAATCCATTTCTTGATAATTTTTCAATCTGGTCTTCCGCATTTACTGGTTCAACTAAGATTTCTCTTGTGGACTGTCCAAGTAATGGGTTCAGTGACTGACAACTATGAGCAATTTATCCATTTATAACGGAGACCACTCCATAAAACACTGATTGCAATGATGCAAAGCTAATATGCTCTCGGGGTACATTTTCAAGAATTATTTCATGAGCCACAGCAACACTTTCAAGTACAGATCGCTTTCATTTTACATGCGTCAACCCACAGTTTAGCAAGAAGAGAGTTCCTTGGAAAACTGTGGCACACAATATCTGTACCTTGTGTTTTTCTATTATGATTAGAACACGTTACAAGAGTACAGGAAGGCATATTATATATATATATATATATATAACAAAGAACACTATAATATACACTAAAATAACACGTACACGTATTCAAGATTACCATACCATTTTGCAGTGCTGTTTCCATAACGTAAGCTTCTACGATACAAAACATATCAATACAGCCTAAGCAAAGAATACATTATCTTTCGAGATATTAACTTTCTCAATATTCAATGAAATTGTCCACTTAGTCGTAAACATACAATAGAAAGATATCTCCACGAAGATCTGCCACTAGAAAGAAAATCAACACAATTCTACCACAACAAAAAGCCAAATTAAATTAAGGATTGATTGCCTTATTATTAAATCTTACGCGTAAAGCAGACAAGCTCAAATTTCTCGATGGTGACGTCAATGTGCAGGGAGCGGAAAAATAGAGTTTTTATACATAGATTACGAGCCCTTTTTGGGAGAGAGCTACTATAATTACGTCTCTCGACTCGAGTACGCCAAGCAGCCATTTTATTTTACATAAACAAAAAAAGCTTTCAAGACATAAACAACCTAAAACTAATTGAATATTGTTTGATATACATTGAGCAGTGTGAAAATAAATTACAATAATTTTAAGATTCGAATCGATATATTCAATAAATAAAAAGAAAATATGTTGATGTATTTTATATTCTGCTTTATTTATTTTTGAAAATGATCACCAATATATTGTACAAAATGTGATTCAACGAAATTAATTAAATTCTATAATAACTTGGAGATGCTCTAGGATGCATAAACTCACCTTGCAACCAGTGGTTTGTACACATGTTAAAATTTAATCTTCAGCATTTCAACCTGCGCTCGGCCATGATCCAGTTTCCTACTGGAAGAAATCACTGAGACATTATGTATTTTTAATCGTATAATAACGAAATATTTGAAGTGTCCACAGACCACTAAAAATATTTAAGACTTAATAGTTCGAACTATGTTCTTTTACTTTTAAGGTTTAAAATGTATTCTTGGGAAGACTTGTCAAGTATTTGTAGAGCTTTGTGGCCACTTGGAGTGTTTCATTATTACACGATTAAAAAAACTACATTATGTCTCAGTGATTTCTTCCAGTTTGCGGTAGAAATGTTCGCGATCATGGCGCCAACGTAGGCTGAAATATTAAAGATTAAGTTATAGCAGAGATACAAAAGCAGCGGGTGCAAGTTGAGTTGAGTTGAGTTTGGGTTCATAATCAAATTCTACATTAACGAATGCAGTTTATTGCATAAATTTATATAAAAAATCAAATATTACTAGCTTGTGGAGGGTCGTGGAATTATATTTTGCTGCGGTATTTCACAAACCTCATTGTTTGCTTCATTAGGTTCACCGGCACTGGAAAAGGAGGCCTAGATAAGCAATGAGACTACATCATAAATTAGAGCAAACGAAAATCTTATATCTAACATCACTAACGAAATTTCTACAGCACTCAAGTTAGTAAACATTACAAAACATCCATGTAGTTCATTGGTAAAGGATATGGAAACACTTTTGATTTAGAAGGGAATATGGCGACTACCACACATTCACAGTAAAGTGTTCTGTGTACAGTTTGCCAATTCTTAAAGGAGGATGGAGGATATGATAGGTGTACTAACCTACTTAAGTTTGACTTTAAATGCTGAAGTTATCCTTTTACCGAATACACAAGCAACAATATGAATATGTAGCGATTTAAACAAAAAGTAATCCACAGAAAAGGCTGCTGGATAAAGCAAACAGCAAGTTTCGTGAAATATAGCAGTAAAATATAATTAATTCCACAACGCACCATACTAGTAACAATATTTGCTCTTTCATGTTATATGAATCAGATTCTAGCTTTTCTGAGACAAAAGTCTTAACTACTCTAACTAAAACTAAATATTATTTTGAACTTTACCAGATATCGTTGACAAAACAGTTATGTCTCTTCCCAACTTCGTCTTCAATTCATCACAGAGAGAAGTGGCAACTATATATACATCTTCGGCACTACCACCAATTGATATTAAACTATATTCTACGTCAGGGTTAAAACATATCGCTTGATTAGCTGGTAATGTCCAAGGAGTTGTTGTCCAGATAACAGCATATACGTTGCTTCCCACGGGTACTTTCGATTTTATAACATCAGGTACTGTTACTAGTTTCAGCCTCAAATACAATGAAGTGCTCCGATGATTGGGATTATACTCCAATTCCGCTTCGGCTAAAGCTGTTCTGTGAAATTACAGTATTAACAGAATTCATGACTGAAGAAAGTATTTGCAAAATATTTGACACACACTTGTACAATAGGTTTTAAAATTACATAAAAGAATTATGGAAAAGAGTATTAATATGCAAAATTACATGAATATAAAAACAGGAATGCGTGTTTCGAGACCTCAAAAAATTCCCGTGGGTAATACATAATCATAACGTTCAAAGATAAGCTGAAATGTACGTTTAGTTTAATACGGTGGTATGTGGAGAAGTTAAATTAATAAATTCCCTTAATAGAATATTCTTCGAACAATATACAATGTGCATATAAATGTGAAGTACAAAATGTTGCATACCTTGAGGAAGGAGACCAATACACTGGTTTGACGTCACGGTATACAAGACCCTAAAATAAACACAAAATAGTATGAAAACGGGAATAATTGACACCTATCGAATCACTATTGTTAAAACAGAAGTGTAGTAGATTTCCTGGTTAAGAAAAATAACTGTGAAATTGTCAATGATGTTACGTCAATTTTTGTTCAAATAACCTTGATATAAATCTAAAGATGATTTTGCCTTAACATGTAAAAAGACAGTAAAATGTACCCTTTTGTTCACGCTGTAGATTTGTGCAGGTCTTAAAGTCTTCAGATCGCTGTCCACGTTCAAATAGTTTTGATAACTCAGAAATAACATTTTCAAGAATTGGAGAAAGATGACGGAGAGTGCAATGAAAGAAGCAGTTTGACAGGGATGTTGCCTCTCATCAATGTCATTTAATGACTATCTAGAAGAGGTAGTGAAGAAGGATCTTATTGGAAAAACAGTATTTCGGTAGCAATAAAACGATAAGCTTATAAGATTTGAAGATAATACAACTTTTAATACGGAACTTCACGGAAAACTAATACTGTTAGAAAATTTGACGAAATGCTGCGACAAATACGGAATGAAAACACGACGTTACAAAAACAAATGCAGTGACAATAGAACGAAGCTATCTGTCTCCCCAAATAGAGAAGTAGGAGCGGAAAAATTAGAACAGGTAACTATTTTCGGTACCTAGGTATTATTATTAGTGAAGACGTTAAATGCGAATATGAAATAAAAGCAAGAATAGAAATGGCGAAAGAAGCTTACGAAAAGTATATGCTGTGGGTCTGGAACAAAGAGGTAAGAGAAATGTCTATTACATGCTCCGTGTTCTACAGAGGGGAAATACGAACACTATACAAAAGCAAAAAAAAAGAAAAAAAGAATAATTTGAAATACGAATATGGAAAACAACGAAAAATAGCGCGTCGACTGTAAAAAACCAAAGACGAAATTGTCGGAATAGAAGGGGAGCAAAGAATAATATTGGATGCAGCGGTGTCTCGTGACATGAAATTTCGGTAGTGCACAACGATTAGAAAATAGTTCGATAATAGAGCTCAGTTGGTACTTTCAGTATTCAAGCAAGGCAAGACGAATGAAAATAATTATATGTGCTTACAAGTAATAAAAATTACTTAGCCATGACAAATGTGCCAGTTACCATTATTTGCATATGAAATCCTTTCCGTTGTTCTGAAAAAATGAAATTGTTAATTACCGTCCCAAACAAGATTATGCCTTGAGGTTAAAAAAGTTAAATGATTTATGACAGTGAACGATTATGAGAAGACCGGTGAAATATGAACGTTAAAGGAAGTGGAGAACCCCGAGAAAACCCACTGACATGATGTCGTCTGCCATAAACTCACATAGTCTAGGATCGAACCAGGGACATATCTTTCCTGTTCTTCTCGGTAACAAAATCTCCTGTAATTTCTTAGTTGAAGTCCAGTACATTCCTTAGCTCGTTGCTTTTCTTTCTTTCTTTTTCTTTATTGGGTATATTTTGTGTTCTTAGATTTATCTTTTCCTTTAAGTCTTTGTTATCTTGAATGTCCAAATACATTTTAAGAATTCTGAAGTGGACATCGGAATTGGAATTGGCTTTTAAGAGCTTTCGGAACTAAACTCTTCCCTCCTAAATATTACTTTAAGTTCCCGACGAAGACATTTCCCAATAAGTCCCTAAACAGTTTCAACTGAAGATGTTTGTATAGTTTCCATTAACTTCGGGGTAAACCCTTTTGATAAGACGAAAACAATTCATAGTCCACAACTCCAGCTGCTAATAAGTGATTCAGAAACTGAAAACGATTGACCGACTTAAGTAAAACAGTATCAAGATCTTTCTTTGCAGAAGCATTTCTGTTATCTTGTCTTCGGTCTTGTAAGAAGCTTCATCTTCCGAAAACTCCATAAAATTTACATCACGAATTTTCTGAATATGTTCCAGGAACTATTATGGTATTCCATGTCCGCTGCAGTATTTCAACGTGTGGCATGATCTGAAAACCGATGATGAATATACAAATTACTGACATTCGAGTTCATCAGGTTCTCGAAAGTTACAGACTCCATGTGATTCAACCATTTACATGTTCCAGGTAGTTACTTAAAGAACACTTAGTTATATTTTTTTTACACTCACTTCCATGTTCCCTTAGGAATATCTGTGCATAATCTGCTATATTTCAAATAGTAGTCAGCTTTAAGGGACCAACAACGCCTCAGAGTAGCACTTACCCCTGGTGTAAGGAGTCCCAGTTTGATCCCACACAATATGAGTTAACGTTAACGATGGATAATATTGTGTTCATTTTTTTAAATGTTATTACGTTTCCTTGCACACTCTCATTCCATCAATTTTTCCATTATTATATTCAGTAACTTTTATTTATCTACAATTTGAATAGAAATATAGACCTTTAATTAATTAATTAATTAATTAATTAATTAATATTTTCAAGCACTATTACTATTGATTCAAATTTAGTCGATTTCGATTGTGTTCATTATACAGTGGAATGCCGGTAATCCGACCACGTTTAATCCAAAAAGGTTCGAAAGGAAAATTTTATATATATATATATATATATATATATATATATATATATATATATATATATATATGCCTAAAATACGCACTTTTAGGAAATTAATAAGTAAAAGCATGAAAATGAGTACAAGTTTTCGTAGAAAACAAAGTAAACTTTCGTTAAAGACAGTTTTTTTTCTTTAATACCTGTATTTAAACCTTCAGCCACATTACGACAATTACACAAAGTTTGAAACAGAATACAGTACGTACTGTACAATATTGAAACTTCAGGTTTAGTATGACTGAAATACAGTAATGTGGTAGAATAAGTACTGTACTGTAACATAAAACTGAACGTACAATACTGGCAGTGTACAGTACTAACGGTTACTACTGCATGTACTGTACGTGGAAAAATAAAGGCATCAAGTTTTTCCAATATTTTTAACATTTTTCCAGTACAGTACATATACTGTAGTCAGTAAACGTGTTTTGAAATACTATACGCTATGTATTACAGCATTGTAGACCCGTTCATCCGCTTCAAACCGCGATTTTACTGTTATTCCGGTTAATCCGAACAGGATTCGGTCTTAATTAGTTCTGATTAGCGGGACTCCACTGTATTTGTGAATTTCCAGAAGGGAAAAATGAACTTGCTTCTGAATTTATTATTGAATCTGCAGTAACAGTATTTACTACTGAAGAAGCAAATTAGGTTAAAGAAGTATTTGTAATTAGCTGCATTGAGAACTATTAAAAAAGAAAATCTACGTATTAGCTAAACGTAAAGGTAGAACTGCATTTTTAGGTTATTTCTCTATTTTACATTTTACAAACGTAGAAGGAATTAAAGGCCTAGGTAGTTCTTATATTATTATTATTATTATTATTATTATTATTATTATTATTATTATTATTATTATTATTATTATTATTATTATTATTATTATTAATCAGTTTCTGAAAAACTTACTCTGTTTGTGTTTCACATTCACATCAAAAGATTTGTAACAATTATCCGAAGTCCACCACTGGAACATTCTTCATTCATTCCATCATAAAATGTCATAATAACTATACAACTAGATGTAATTATTTTAACTTATACCTTTGATTTAATTTATGGTTGGCCACATTTCAGTGACAAAAGAGCAGCCTATTTTCAAATAAATTTAGATAAGCATTTATTATAAACAAGTAGTGGTAAAAAGTAAAAATACATACCTTCTCGAACAGACTGTAAAACTGATTCAATTGATTCTTAACATACGTTGCATCAAAAGTTTTGTAGGAATTATCCCAATCCGCCATAATGCCCCATGATTGAAATACTTTTCTTTGCTTCTGGATTGTCTCTTCAGCGAATTTTCGAGCTTAAAATGAAACCATATAAATACTGTTTAAAATTTAAAATGTAAATTGTAACGTAAAGGTAAACATTAAAATGTAAACTTCAATGAATCTTTACGATGTTCAATATTAACAAGTCTACAATGATAACTTAAATCTCAGACATAAGATAATCTATGCAAACTTTCTCAATTATTACAGTTGCATTCTGAATCAGATTACGACAAATACAGATGAAAAGATGTAATTGATAAAAATCTGCAGACAGTAAATAACAGATATGTTATCAAATCAACCAGAATTCTAGAGTCAGTCAACTCAGAAACATTTCGTTCGAGGGTACAATAGAGGAAACAACCAAACAAATAATACGAAGTATATGAAGGTGCCAAAGGCAGAAAGAATACAAAATAAAAATTAAAAAAATAAATAGGGTAATAAAAAAACAATAAAATTTATTTAAAACGCTGGTAAACTAAATACGTAACACTTGTCAGCTTTAAAATTAAAAATTATTGAATACAATTATAAAATGTCACAAATAGAATGTAAAGACGATATTATAAATTACGAAACCTTAGATGAACGTACGAAAAACAATATAGAAGTGAAATCATTAAACAGAAACTCGGCGGTAGATATAAAGATATTTGAACTTACCATACTATAACCACTTTCACCCTGTGTGATCATATGAACACAGCGAATGGTAACATTAAACATGTAGCCTGTGTGGCACAGTTTAAATTGTTTCTTATAGTTCTGTGTAGTTATTCATTGAGAAAGGTCCTTAGCATGCTGTTGAACAAAACCGGCAAGTGTCAAGCACAGGACCCAAGAATATTGCGACCCAAGGCATCACACAGTCGCCGCCATGTTTCACGATGGGCAAGGACACAGATGTTTCACGATGGGCCCGTGGATGACTCATTCGACCATATCACACGTTTTCGGTCATTAGTGGTCCATGCTGTATGTTCGCGACATAATTAGCTTTGTGCGAAAGCGTTATGGTCCTTTGTCAGTGATTTCGCCCGTACAACCTGACCCCGTACATCAATATCATGTAACTCGAGGCGAACTGTCATTGCCGACACAGATTGTGGAAAATGTTGTTAAGTTCCTCCGTCATTTGCACTGCAGTCACACGACGGTTCTGGGTGACAATCCGTTTTAATGCTCGATAAGACCTGTCACTAAGGGTTTTCTTTCAACCACTGCTCATCTTTGCTACGAAGTGAGTTTTCCAAGTCATCATCACCTTGGACTATCCCTCGCGACACACCTAACACACTTGCCACTTCCGTCACGCTCGCACCATATAACCGAGCGCCAAGAATTTGCCCTCTTTGGAAATTAATGTCGCCCCCTTTACACTATCACCGTCGGTTCAGTTCAGTTCGCTGCACATTGTCGCTCTACTGCTCCTTCCGAATTTTGGAGCCTGCACTAACACACCACCATCAAGAGCCCGGCGCTGCAGTCACCGCCTTACCGTTGCCAACCAAAACGTTTGACGTCTTTCCAACTCCATGTGTTTCTTTTATTTTGATAACCATCTATATATTGCGTTTCGCTACAGAGTCCTTGTATTTCAAGAAATGCTCGATCTTCTTCAATTGTTGACGTTCTACAATGTATCTCTGTGGAACAATTGGAAGTCAACATCTTTTCAGGCGACGATTCGGGAGGAGAAAATAGCAATGATTCGTCAATCTTACTAGACGAACAACTCTTCAGAGAATTTCAAGTGAATTTTGAAAATAATACAAAGATGAGGCTTAAATAATGGAAAAGCTCTGAAAGAAACAGATGCTAGCTACCATTTGTACTCACAATTATTTATATTCAGACATCAAAAATATATTTCCAGGTTTTCGTAATTATTGTCGATTAGACAGCAATACACTTTTTTCTTTGCCACTTATTCACTTGGACGATTGATTTTTCTAAATTTAATTGATAAGCTTTATTGAAAATATTCAGAAAAGATATTTTCCACTTAGAATTCTGTCAAATAAATTGTGCACACATATTTACAAAAATATAAAACAATACCACATACATCTCAGTAGAGCAGTTACCAATATTATGCTATTGACAATACACACCTGGATGGCACAAATTATTTGGTCAAAACTAAATAAATCAAGTGCAAAATAAGCTTATATTGAGAATCAATGACTATTCTAGACAAAAATTAAAAAAAAAAAAAAATGATATAAGCAAAATGACAGTAGTAAAAACGATTAAAAATGGTTTAATTTATCCTCAAGATCTTTCAAGTTTCATCATTAAAAAATATTACCTTTTTTCCTAATGTCAACTGGTGATGTACCAAATGCAGACATTCTTGCTTCCGAAAGCGCCTTTAGTTCAATTGGCAATCCATGGCAATCCCACCCAGGCACATAATGAATTTTATGACCTTGTATTAGCTTATGCCTGATAGTTACATCCTTCAATATCTGAAATAAGTCAAATCTACATGAAGTCCTCACTTATATATATATATAAACTTTTAATGTAATGTTACAAAGACGGTTATTTTACAACTTTAGTAAGCAATTAACGGAGAAGCAGAACAACTGTTACCTATATCTCTCCCGTTTACTGATTGCCATATTTCATAAGATGGTTAAATGTTCAACGAATATCCGAGTGTCCAATGCGTAATAATGTGAGGTTAGAAGTAGTTAATAAAAGATCTTTAATAACAATAATAATGATACATTAACATCACAATGTCTCAAATAACATAAACACTTTTAGCTTTTTTATTTTAATTAATTTACTAGAAGCATGTAATTCCTTAATATTCCTGACTTTAAGCATTGATATCTGACACTTTGTTTAATCATGGTCTTGTTTTTCCGAAATTCTCTGTGTGTTTTATTTGACCAAATTGTAGTGAATATACGTGTAACTGTACCTTTCTTGAACATTCTTCACATTAGGCAGTTTATGTTACAGAAAAAATAAGTTATAATGAAAGTAGAATGTATAAAAATAATATTGTATTGTAGATGTTTTGAGCAGTGTTTTATGCAGGCATGTTAGGAGGGTAAAATTCCCCCCTCAAAGTTGTAGAATTTCCCTCCAAAATTTTTGAAGATATATATTTCTGGATTCAAATTTAACGTGCAGTTTATGTTTTTTTCAATTTAGGAGTTTTCGGTCGATGTCTTTTTTTCAAATTCCACAAAAAGTCACAACGACTTGTTACTTCCCTTATCATTTCGAGAAAACTCTTGCTCAATCCGCTTTTATCTGAGATTGAACACTAAGCAATATGTATCAGCACAAAGCAATGACAGCAAAAGATCAGCGTGTTCATCGGATTTTAGTGTGGTGCATTTGTGCTTTTTAAGATGTAATGCTTGGAATGTTATATTTCTTTATGATAGAGTTATTTGAAGAATCGGAAATTTATGGAAGAAGCCTATGGAAGTTCTTTCATCAGTCACCGAAACATCATACAAAGTTAAAAGTATTACAAGCTATCATGAATGATCCAAATTTGGAGCAAGACAGTCGTTGGACGTCTCACTTTCGAGTTGTCAACGCCCTTGTTGACTGTTTGGCACCAATCATAGTAACTCTGCAAGAAATACATACAGATTGCGGGGATTTGTCATCAGATACAGGGGGATTGTTGCTAGTAGTCCAGAATACAAAGCTAACGGTCTTATTGTTCGCTACATTGGAAGTGTTGAAACCAATTAATTCCTTGACTAATTTTACTCTTAGTGATTTACCGATGAAACTTTCAGTAGCAACCTCTCGTTTGAAGGATACTATGAGTGATTCATCGACTTATTTGAAAGCATTTCACAAGTATTACAAGAAAGTGATGGAAGGAAGTCTGTACGCATTTCTGAAGGCGCATTTTGAAGACTATGATACGCTCCATAATGAAGCTGTGCGGCCATATGTGATAGCGTTACTAGAAAAGTTTGATAGAAGATTTGGGAATACCGTTGGCAAAATTTCTTTATCGTCCCAAGTGTTCAACTGTGGTGACATTATAGCCACAAAGTGCCCCCAAGAAAGATTATACAAATATAGGGCGCTTACATTTAAACATAACATAAAAATGAAACATGCAAAAAAACATGCAATGGGTATTACAGATGAACATCATAATGGAAAAACAAATAAGCAGAATTATTATCTCAAGTACATCTCAAACAAAGTACACCCAGTAATGAGACTAAAATAATAACATATTAATATGAGTATACAATAGGAAAAAAGTATATAACATACTAAAAAGGAACATACATATAGTCAAAGTTACAAATGAAAGTACATGAAAATCATAAAAGAATATAAGCGTAATTTTCAAATCAATTGACACCTTAATTAAAGTACACTCATTCAAAAGACAGAAATAAAAAATAATAAAATAAATTTACCAAAGAATACAAAATAAGCATATAGCATGTAAAACTCATAACCAAGACAAAAAAAGAAGTGTAGTATCCAAAAAAGGAAGCAAGAATAAAAGAGAAAAAAGATGATAGGAAAAGAGAAAGAAAGTTAAAAGAGAGAACAAGAAAAACAACCTAAAAAACTTAAAAAAAAAAATTCAAAAAAATTCTCAAATTGCATCTTACAAGTTAAAGAGAAAAAAAAATTATATATCCTTTAGAATTTTGATTAATTGTGAACGGATTTTAACAAAATTACTTTGAAAGATATCTACAGCATAGTAATACTTATTGGCTGTATCTATAGTTTTATAAATTGAACATTTCAGGGTAGGAACATTCGAAACAAAAGGTACAAAGTTTCTAACATTGCGATATGGAATTCTTATGGACCATAGACCATCAATAGAAAAAACACCTTGAAGAATATTATGAAAGAAACTCAAATCAAAAATACACCGCCTATCAGTTAGAGGTAACAAATAAAGCTCTTTAGATATGCAAGACAAACTCATATCTTTGAAGTTTTTAAACTTCCATCGTAACCAGGCCAAAAAATTGTTTTGAACAGATTCTATAGCATTTACAAAATACTTAGTTTCACTATTCCAAATAACAGTGCAGTACTCGAAATGGGATCGCACGTTGCAAATGTACAAAGTTTTACAGGTGTTACAGGTAAATTAATAATAATAATAATAATAATAATAATAATAATAATAATAATAATAATAATAATAATAATAATAATAATAATAAAAAATCACTGATAAGTGAACTGGTGGGTACGGAAACTTCTTTCTCATTATTAGTAAATTTACATCAAGACCAACACTACGTTACTACTCCATATCGAATTTTAGTTAAATTCCATTTTTTCTTTACAAGTATTTAAGAAATGACAAGTAACGCCAACGTTTCATTAGCAAACGTAACTGACAAGCTTTGTAGTGCTAAAACAACCTATAATATAGATATGCTTTAGTGACCATTTATTTTCTTACAGAACGAGATATTGAACAACCGTTCGAAACACTAAATGAGTAGTTTCTTTGATTAACACCTTTCCATATTGCTTAATGTTTAGTAATATATATTAGGGGGAAAACGTAAGAACTTTCTTTTTTTAATTCAACACCCCACGGTTATGTCCTTTAGAGTCAAGGAAACGGATGATTAACTATTTTTTCTGCTCTCTCGCCCAGAATCGAACCCGGGACCACGTGGAAATTAGAAACAAAACGAGAAAGATTTATGATTTGGTTTAATATATGTAAATTAATTTCCTGTATTATGAAGGTGTGACATATTTATAATATTTTTGAATACATATATGATACATGAATGTTCGTTTCAGATTCTTTATTTAAAAAAAAAAAAAAAATTTCTACCAGACGGGATTCAAACCCATGCTAAAGTATGCAGCTTTATAGAATTCCGTGACGCCAACTATCAAACCACGAAAGTATGACTTCGGAAGTTCTCCATTTATATGTACCTCCGTTTCCTTGGTGATCCTATCCCTTACAGATTTGAATAATTCCGCATTACTCATTATGCTACGTTTTGGCTTTTATCTATCTATATATCATTTTTGTAAACTGTTATGTTGTATTCTTTATGTCAATTATACACAATCATATATTTACTAGGCAGTAACGTTGATGCTCTATGGTTCTTTTAAGACTACGCATGTTACTCTCTGTTAGAATAGAGGGAAAATGAATTTCCCTGTAAGTGCAGATCCGAGGTACGCAAGGATCCAGGTTCAATTTTTTGGTTTTAGTCTCTGAAAGGCAGTCCAGGTTTCTAATGACCAGAAGTGAACAAAAAATACAATAAAATAAATTTTGTCAGCGACATATTAATCTAAAATTGTCGATTTCAATGACTCTTGCCTTTCCGAATCTATTGTAGGCTCCTGTGTTGTGAAAAAAGATAAAGCTATTGTGTGTGCCTCTGAGGATGAGTGTCCGATTGTAACACCCAAAACACTGAAAGAAAAACTGCTTGAGGAACATTAATAGAGAAGGTACTCGAAATAAAACAAACCTTATTCACAGCATGGCCCATATGCGGTTCTCCATTAGCATAAGGTGGCCCATCATGTAAGATATACTCCGGACCCGTAACGTTTTCTCTTTGCCACGCGTAAAGTTCAGCGAAACCACATTCCTAGAAGAGAGAGAACATCAGAAGTATTGAGTTAATAGTTTTAATTAAAAATGACAGTAAAATTGTCTTTGTATATGACAGAGTGCAGCCAACAAAATAAAATGGTTTTCAATACCAAAATAGTACAACACTATATTACAAATTTTATCTTTCAGTACATTTATACACAGTTTTCGTAACATACTTCCATCCTTTTTTCTTCAATTTTTATTTAATGTGTGAATAACAGAAGCAAACACTTTTATCACGGAATCATTCACTTTTATCTTCGTTGCACATCCCATGTATCATGTGTCCTCACGTGAATCAAACCAGGAATCACTTAATCATTCAGCTGTTCCCACATCATTGTCGAATTTCAAATAAGCAACGGCTTTCTATATCTTTTGATTGAAAAATCAGGTTTCCAAGAAAGAAAGAAATTAGAATTCCTAGAACTGATATTGAGTAGTAACATTCTTAACTCCTATACAAAAATAACGAACTTTCTCTTCTTTTTTAAATGATCATTTTACTAAATTCTCATATAAAGCACATTTTAATAATTTACATAAAGTGAGCAACAATTGTCTGAATGTACTTTTTCTTTTTCTTGACACAGACTTAATTCAATTGTCATAATGTTTCATTGTTCTGTGAGAACAGGTAACTAAAAATCCCAGTATACGATGTTTGTGTCAAATTTATATTCTATATTCACGTATTTTATAATTCATATCCAATTTCAAAGTTCAAGAACATATTTAAAACATTCAATGTATTCAAGATGATTATTTCCCTTTCATTTTTAAAGTTACTCAGTCTTCTTTTCAACTCAGTCAATCTATTCTTCAAGAAAAGGGATACCTGTAACGTAATGTTATAAAAATCGACAAATTTAGCTGTTTACTTTTAGTGCTAATGTTGTGGCAATATTTTGTAATTTTGGAACAACTTCTTTTTGATAATATTTTTGCATTACTTCTGACAAAAACTTAACAATTTTCAGATAGTGTCGCTTTTGTGGTGAAAGTGCGTCACTAACAATAACAAACAGCTCCCTTGTGACTGTTTGCTTAACTTACGCACCTTCGAATTAGGTTCCCGGTGTGAGCTCATGTGATTCGGATCCCACGCTAAGGTCTAGGCTCACGTCTCATAAAGGCTTGGTGCTGAAAAGGACGCTTAAGAAATCAACTATTCAACCAAGAAATAATGATAAATTTCTAATAACTTTTTGTCAAAACAATTTGCAAGAAATAATGGTTTTACTTTTATGTGGGTGCGTGATGATAGTGTTATTGAAGAAAAGTGAGTCATCTTGAGTGATGCATGTTAAATGAATAGAAGATCTGCAAACCCTTCAAAATTACGGAATCGGACCAACAAGAAAACAGCATATTTTATGGAACAGATTATTAGTGATGTTCATCTTTGTCAAGAAATAAAAATAAATATCTATGACGATGTAAGTACATTTAACAATTTATTTAGAAATAAATTAGACTTAACAGTCATACATTTAAATCTTAGAAGTGTACGCAGAAATTTTTGATGAATTTCTTATACTATTGCAAACTATAACAGTATCTGGATATATTCATTTTTACGGAAATTTGGAAAAGTGAGTCTACTTGTAACTTGGTTGGTTATCAGTTATTTTACGTAAAGGTTTACGGAGAAAACCTCGAGCAGTTGGTGTAATGATCTTTATAAACGAACATCTAAATGTAGATAAGGTTACAGAACTTTAACTTGCTGACGCAAGTGGAATGGACTTGTGCATATCCAAAAATTGTGAAAATTGTAATATAATAGCCATCTATCGGTCTCCTAATAATGATGAAGATGCATTTCTAAAATCCTTAGACAATGAGCTTAGAAACTTTTTTTTTCTAATCGGAGATATTAATTTTGATGTAGTACAAGAAAAATACGGTGAAACTATAGACACGTACTTAAATAAAGTAAAACCTGTCTATGTTGGCCACCATTGGTGAACTTTCAGAAAATGAGTGTGATTGGTGTATGTTTAGAATAGGATTTCTAGTATTATTTGACTGTGAAATTTTAATGAACAATGGTACGACAGCTACTTTTAAGGCATGTATATAGAGTAATCATAACAATATACAGTACTAGAAAAAATACTTCAGTATGTTTAATGTATGTACATTCTTTTGCTGTCTGTAGAGTAAGAAATTTTCATCTGGACTGATTAAACAATGACAAATATTTTATGGTGGTTTATTCTAGATTTATTTCTTTCATTCTTCTTGGCACTTATGCAGATGCACATTCTAATTATGTAGTTCTTGTATAGTATCGTCTACCTCTTGTTAATGAGCTACAAGTGTTTCCCTCGAAGCAAAAGATGTTTTGAGAAAATCTTAAAGGAATTCATATCTCAGAACCTCTGCTACCTTTCGACAAGTGGTCAGGTGCCAATAATTGACAATTGAGAATTGGTTAACTTTAACCTTGAGAATTTTCCGGAGTTACTAAAGGTCCCAATTGATGAAAGGAATCGATATAGCTAATGGTTTTACCAGAACAGACAGGGTAAGCAAATACATACAACCATTTCCTGATTTCCTGTACGCGTTTTTTCTTACTCACATCTTCCTTCACCACCTCTTTATCCGCGTAATGTTCTCGCCATTGACCTCCAAGAACAAATCATGGTAATCCATACTTCTTTATCTCCAGTCACAAATACAGAACATCTCCCTCTAATATGGGAATACAAAGGAGTTAAGAAAAATAACAAAACGGTATTTTGCATAGTCCAAATACACAAATAAATTTATGATCATCATCATAGAATAAACATTGCTTCAATGCAGCCAACTTTCAGAGTAATAAGTAATGAATATCTTATGGGAAAATGTCAGTTCAAGACGAACTGGTCAAGTTGACAGGTTTTACTGGATGCTGTATACTGTGTTAATGGTGGTATCTCATGTATTAACAAACCTACTAGTGTTACAGAATAGACTAAATCTTAAATTGATATTTTTTAAAACATAAAATTCCAAACATCAATTACAGACCATTATGTTACTAGTATAAATGAACAAATAACACTATCAAAACAAGATAAAATACAATTTGGTCCAACTTGTATTGATTACTCACTTTTAAGTAAAGAAGTAGAAAGAGTTAGGACAAGGGAACTGTTTTTCAATGTACTTGTGTAAACACAGAGCTACAAAAAATTTTATTCATAAATTAAATCGGATATTATTTAGTTTCTCCCCAAAAGCAATTCGTAGTGACACTGTGTGGTGATTAAGGTTCGTTATTCGTAAAAGTGATGTAGTCATGAGTATAAAAACAGTGTGGACGTACAGTATAAAAATTTTAGTGCATAAAACACGAACCAACTTGTGCTAGGGGACACTAAAAAAAGCACGAATGCGATCTAACTGAGTCAGGGCTGGAGAGCAGCAGAGGAAGGCAAGTGGTAGTCAGGGGGTGCGCTCGTAGGGAGCAGGCGCGTCAGCGACGATGGACATACGCATAACGAGGTCGTTTACGACGACTTATGTCACAGTCTGGTACTGAGCCGTCGATCGATATAGGGAGATACTAAATGCAATCCATTACATCCTATATATACAGAAAAATGTAAACCTAACCTAACAGTGCTGGCTTAGTTTTTACACGTCACTTTTTGGAAAATTTACAGGTAAAATTCAATATTTTGCATGAAAAGACACACTTATAAGGAACACATCTCTGCAGGCAATAGAAATAAATGCAAAGTAATACAGTTGTATTTTATTTGCAAGTGTAGGATTACTAGAGTCAAATTAAAAGTGCTTTACTATGGATAAAATAAATGAATACATACGAAAGATGACCGTATTAGGTATCGTTTTCCAGCGGCGGTGTATTTGTGCACAGTGTACAGAAGCTGTATTTTATGTTTACAAGTGCAGCATTACTTGTGTTAAACATGGAAAGTGCTATTGAAACTCCTATCGTACCATTGTTTTCACTTCTCTCGCTTACGCATATCCACAACGCCGCCGACGCGCATATTGACCATCTTTGCCCCGCCTGGACTCGGTTAGACAGCGTTCGTACTTTCCCGTGGCCACCTAGCAGAGGTTGGTTTGCATTCTTACTGTAGTTTTTGTGCCATACATTCGGACACCGTATTTATACTAAAACCGTAAAACTGTTGTATTTTTTTTAAGTGATTCGATTCCTTTGAAGTTTATCTATGCTAAACGGGGCAATGTATTATAGTCGAGCCCAAATCTTCTGAAGAATGAGAATAAAATTAGTGAAATTATAATATTGGAGTACGTTTAGTACAAGAAGTCCAGAAGCACGTAAAAAACACAAAATTTACAGAAGTGAACGGTGCAAGTACTTAGACGTAACCAAATCTAACCTAACCTACCCTAAAATAACCTAAGCTAACCTGAACTAACCTAATATGAGTAGAAATAAGCGAAATTCTATAATTTTTTGGAAAACTATGTTGGACCCATACACTAATATAACGTAAACTAATCTAACATAAACTAACCTAACCTACCCTAAACTAATGTGAACAGAAATTACGAAAATTGTAACATTTTTTGGACAAAAGAGCTGGACCCCTTCTGCTAAACATAGGTCATAATTTTTAACAATTATTTCGAGTTGTGTGTTAAAAGTAACGCTGCAAGCACTTGACATTGAAAGACGGACAACCAACTTCGGATTAAATGCCCTCTACTCTATTTATCCCTATTCTGTCCTCTACTATACCGTCTTAAAGCGGTCCTAGTTATTGAAGCGGAGGTAGGGCGCGCATTGTGAAATAATCTACGGTCGTCATTGTCCGCACTAGTCCCTCCCTGGCTACGGGACTGATTACTTAATCATGTTATTTTGCGAGGACAACTGGATATTGCTTTCTCTACTCATGAATTAAGACACCTTAATGTAACCTACATCCATTGGCGAATAGTTTTTTTTTTTTTTTTTTTTTTTTTTTTTTTTTTTTTTTTTACCTGTTGGATTTCCAAATCTCTTTGCACTCTTTTCTTCCCGTCTATACGAAGGGGAAATTCAGTTCTTGGTAGAAGAATGGTATCTGTATATTTTTTGCTTTTCTCAGTCTTGGGCTGAGAAGACAGTCTAACTACAGTTTCTACGTGAAATAAATTACGTTTTATTCCGGTGCCAAGACAACGAAACCTTGTGCAGTTCATAGTGTTAATAACAAATTATTTTAGAAGCAGGGCCTATTCATCGTTTCTCTGCACCTCTACAATTCCAATAAGAAACCAAACTAGCTTTTGAACTCTTCTAAATAAAAGACTATCCATAATAAATATTAAAACCAGAAAACGGATGTATATAACTCAAAAAATTTATTTACAATTACAATTTAAACTTTAATAACTTTAAATACACTGTAACTTTTTTCAAAGTACAATTTCACAAGCAGCCGAAAAACAACGAAGAATCGAACTTGCACTTACTGTAGTGCTGCCAACACTCAACGAGAAAAAGTGGCTAAAATCGATAGTAAATATTGCGAGAAATGGCTGGGAAAAAATCTGTGCTGAGACAAAGCTAAATAAGTGCGATCCTATAATAATATAAAATTAACGCAGATTTACATATACTTCAACCTATACGGAATATTCGTCGTAGCAGTAAGTTGCGCTACTTCATGTTTCACAAATTTTGCGAAAACAGCAATAAATGTGGCGAATTTGGTTGACCAGCCATATTCTATTTTTTTTAAAACAACGAATATAGCAATTTTTTTATTTTCATCCTGGCAACACTGATGAAGAAACAATGTGGAAACAAGGAAGGAAAATACCTTGAACCTGAACCTGAACCTGTGGCGGAAGCGTATGAAATGTTATTGAATTATGTCTGAAATTAAAAGTTGGGAAATTGGTGGGAGAATATCGGAAGCACTTCAGAAAGGTTTTGTATTTTTATTAAGCACTCTTATAACAGCTTTAACCGTGCAGTTTTACACGGTTTCAAGTGAAAACGTACACTTTTGCTATATATGAGTTTATATTCTACAATATTGTTCTCGGGTTTACTGTTCAGATTGATAATATACATGGAGATATTGTTAAAAGACGATTACGTGCAGTGTTACTATACGGATCCATAGTATAAGTAGGAGTAGGAATAGGAACGGATTAGAAGCCCCGCAGGAGTTCGTTAGGTTCTGTTCTCGACATTAAATGGGCAAATTAAAGACCCTCACATTTTTTCGTGCATTTTACAATGTGTGGATCCGTATAGTGAAACTGCACTGACGATTATTCCGTGCATTTATATTGTACGGATCTACACACAAATTACATGCAGTTTTATTATACGGATCCATATTATAAGCAGGAGTACTAATAATGGTAGGAATGTGTTAGAAGCCCGCAAGAGTTTGGTTCTGTTCTTGACATAAAATGGGTAAATTAAAGACTTCCCAAAAATTTTCCGTACATTTTATAATCTGTGAATCCATATAGTAAAACTGCACCATAAATTAATTGGAAATGTATTTTTTCAGTAAGCTAGGGCTTTCTTAATCATTTTTGTGGTGTGGACTTGGATTCCTTTGTGCAGATTACCTTTAGGAGGGCTTCAGTGTACTTACGTGGTAAAAATTATTGTGCAAAAGACACTAATCAACTTGTACTAGATGGCTACTAAAATGCACGAATGCTATCTAACCGAGTCAGAGTAGGAGTGCAAGAAGCACGTAGGGAGCAAGCGCGTCAGCAACAATGGGTATACTCATAAACGAGGATAGCACAAACCATTGTATACAGTGTGCGAATTAGACATTTTATATTGGGGGGGGGGAATAAAATTAGGTCAATTTGACGTAGAGTCTGAAGGTGCAATAATTCAAAATGAAAGAATAATGCCTTACCCCCCTCCCACACGCACATAAACATGATATGACATCTGTAATAAATAAGGGATTTATTAATTCAATAAATATACCGACAATAACTATGTATATGTTTGACATGCACACACTACACCTAACCTTTCTGAACGTGTTTAAATGTTGTACTCACTCCTGTGCTTGGAGCTCTCTAGCGTTTATTTACTTAACAGTTCGGCCCTAGCGATAGCCATGATCACAACCATATGTTAATTTTTCCGCTCATATTGAAATCCACTTTGCGTTATTACACACAGCCTTGCGCACTGACTTTTTTTTTTTTTTTTTTTTAATCTACGTATTAGCCTATCATACGAGAAATGAATTGTTGGCGGTCCCGATTTCTGGTATCAAGGGCAAATCGAAAGCCAAATATTTAAAAACTCTCAATTCAAATTCCGAGCTTGTGCTTCTACTTCTCGCTAATGCTGCGCTCTCCATTTTTTTCCCCCCCTCAAATTTTGATTCCATGAAGAAGCTAAGGGAATCAACACTTACAATTACTTTACTGTTAGGTACAGCTGAGTTGATTCACTATGTGCTTCATTATCAAATAAAGTATAAACATTCCATTAAAGTTTTCCAGACAGCATTATTGGCGTGGCAGCAAACTAAAGAGCGAAAAGAAAGATGGAAAGTGAAGAGTTAACTTTAAAAAGACCGTCCCAGTTGAAGTGCTTATACAGACACGAACAATGAATGACGGAGAATCAGTCGTATTAGCAAATAATGAAACAAATCCTATGCGCTTACTGACTTTCACTATTGTGTTTGCTCACTATGGACGCATCGTCAGCATGTACACTCATGTTCAAAATTATTGTCGCATGTCTATAAATATGTTGTTGTAGGAATATAATTTGATAACGAATTCGCCAGGTATTTCTTCTAATGTTAGTATGTGTATAATCGGCAAAGACATGTATGTGGCAAATTTCATGTCAAAAGAGCAGTAAATAAGAACAATAAAATGAAAATAAAACTGTGTCCATTTAGCAACATTTTGTTTTACTCACTCTAGTTTTCTTATTTATAATTCTTTTCCTATGAAATTTACCACAAATATACATTTCCCGATTATACACATAATATCAGTATTAAAAATACCCTGCAAAATCATTATCAAATTATATTCTTACAAGAAGACAGTTATAGATATACGACAATCATTTTGGACATGAGTGTACGTTAACATATAGCCACTAGAGAATATATAACTCAAAATTTTAAGTACAGTTTCAAAAGTTCATTTCCATAAACTGTAAAAAGCAGTGATGTCCAGTCAATAATAGTCCGCTATTCTATTAAGTCTAAGTCCACTTGTTCTATTTATTGGATATTATGAACATTATGCAACTTGCAAACTAAAATGAAATAATAAAAATTAAAACAAGATGAATAATCGATACAAATGTAGAGAATGGATATGACATGCCCGAGTATAATGGAAGAAGCTATTTGTTTACTTCTTGGCCAACCGCTAAGAGTATTTATAAATCCATATTCTATTTTGTTATGCGCAATTAGTACATTCAAGTTCACGAATGACGACGAACTGAAGGGTATGAGAATACGGTTGCAAGTAACAACTATAGTCATAATAATATAGTTCAACTAAGCAACGGTGAAAATAGTGGAGAAATTAGAAATGACCAAAACTGAATAGTTTACACACTCATTTCGAAATACGACTAGCAGATTAAGCTTACAAGAAATGACAAAAATCAGTGAAATTTGGCGCTATACTAAGCGCGGTTTGGGGGGGGGGGGGGAAGCGAGCATCCCCAGTGGGGATACTTCAGTTGATTTCTTTGGAGGGGAACTAAATGTGATTGAGGGGGAAAATTCCCCTCATTCCCCCCGGTAATTCGCACCCTGATTGTATATGGCATAAAACACATGTTGGGTTATGTATTTGTACGTTACTCAGGACGTTATAGGTGATATCCCGATATGTTTTTATCACGGAATATGCTTAGCAGAAGGGGTCCAAAAGCACGTAAAAACACAAAATTTAGAGGAGAGATGGATGATGCAAATACTTAAACGTAACATAAAACCAAGTCGAAACTAACCTAATATTAGCAGAAATAAGCGGCATTCTATCATTTTTTGGAAAATTATGGTTCACCCCTACATATGATATAACCTAACGTAATGTGAACAGAAATTACCAAAATTGTAATATTTAAAAAGAACTGGACCCCTTCTACTAAACATAGGTTTTTATCACTTGCACATTTATGTTCCTAAATAACATACATAAATTTCACAAGTATGTGGATCTCTTACTTGGACGCTTTTGGTCGAACGGTTCCCGTTATTTATATAATATATATATATATATATATATATATATATATATATAAGCTATGCTCAAAATATTTATGAAGTTGAAAAACAATGCTGTGGAGGATCAGGGGAGCAGAATCGTCTTCAGTGGCGTATTTAGGGAGCTATCAGGCTCAAGCTCCCCCCGAAATAAATTTGTTAGTTTTTCGCATTCCACGTACAACAATAATCCTTACCATTTCTAAGAATGTCATTGACTTTTCATTTTCTTATGCTCTGTGTTCAGAAATAATACTGTATTTGTCAAATTTCATTCCATGTAATAACTATGTCCTTTTGTTCTTTCTTTCGTCCTTTCTACTTTTCTGTTTCTTTTTCTCGATGTTACTTTCTTTCGTTTCGCCTATCATATTTTATCGACCGTTGTTAGTTGTGATTCAAGTCGGCCGTCATCAGTAACACCAAAACTAAGAGGAGTTGATAAGGGAAACGTGTTCCACACCAACTTGCGCGGATATCAACATGACAAGACTTCAGGTATCATAACAAAGGAAAAATTAT
This sequence comes from Thermobia domestica, assembly GCF_964235325.1. Lineage (NCBI taxonomy): Eukaryota > Metazoa > Arthropoda > Insecta > Zygentoma > Lepismatidae > Thermobia > Thermobia domestica. The sequence continues at coordinate 124,002,074 of NC_137458.1, read as the reverse complement.
ATCGTTTAGTTATTTTTAAAAGAAGGAAATGATTGAATTAAAGAAAATCAAAACGGGGGAATAATCAGCCCGGGAAATTAGGTAGGCCAAGAGGATGCTTCCTGTTTCTTGTATGAATAGAATAAACGGTTCGATTCACTCCTAAATTTTTGTATCCTATCATATATAGGATTTATCGGTCTGCAATTCTTGCCATTATAACTTCAATTTATGCATAAATTAAAATATATTTAAGTCTCAAACTCAGGTGGGCAATTGTCCACTTCCTTTCCTGTGTCGGGCATAGCCCCTCGAAACAAAATCCTAAATACGCAATTGATTGTCTTCAACATTGGGGGATGGGCAGATTTGAGGCTTATTCTAGGTAAAGGAGATGAAACTCATATTACGATAGATGAATCTGATTTCTGAGGTCAACCTGTTGTAGAGTATATTATATATTAGGCGATGTAGATGAAGTAGTAGTACATATCAGTATTACATATCACTGCCATGAACACATTCTGAAATATCAATACATACATATTTATAATTGGTATAATTCTAATTAGTCATCCACAAAAATCAACGTTAAAATTGTTTTATAATAATATAATAATATAAATAATGACTTCCCCAAAACTATGAAGAAAGAATATCAATTATGTATGACGCAACAATACTCGTATTTGAGCAAAATGATGACAATCTCAATGGCATTACATGAATCGTTACAAAAATCTGACGCATGTCACATACTCTTTAGTTAACAGATGTAACCTTAAGATTATGGGGAAAAATATTCCAGCAATTAAATTCTTTTCTTTGCTTACGAAGCATCCTATCTCAAAAGAATAATTGGGACAGAAATACCTAGGAACAAACCATGGTTTGACCAGGAATGCATTGAACTAGCAGAGAAGAGAAAACAGGCAAAATTACGTTGGGTACAAAATCCGAATGAAATAACTACACAAAATTTCGTAGACATCAGGCGGGAAACTTCCAAAACTTTCAGAACAAAGAAACGCGATTTTTGAAAGCTAAAATTAAGGAACTTGAAGATAACAGTAAAAATAAAAACATTCGGGACATGTATAAGGGATCAACGAATTTAAGAAAGGCTATCAACCTCGTGCTTATATTAAAGAAAGCTGTTCTTACAGAATTTGGAATACCGAAAAAGCTAATTAGATTAATTAAGGCATGTTTAAATAAATCCCAAAGTAAAGTCCGGGCAGGAAAATTTTTGTCCACGAGCTTTCACATCAAGAATGGCCTGAAACAAGGAGATACGTTGTCGCCATTATTATTTAACTTTGTCCTCGAATACACTATAAGGAAAATCAAAGATGATGACTAGGGCCTAGAGTTGAACGGTGTTTACCAGGTTGTCGTACGCTGATGATGTAAATTTAATAGGGGATGATAGGAGAACAATAGAAAGAAATGCAGAGGTCTTATTAAACGCTTGCAGGGACATGGGTTTAGAAGTAAATGCAGAGAAAAGTAAATACATGGAAATGCGTCGGGACCGTAATACGACAAATAATGAATGCTTTAAAATATCGAATAATACTTTTGATAAAGTGGATACTTTCAAATATCTAGGATCGATAGACTGAAATGGTGATGTCATTTCCTTTCCGTTACCATGGTGATCGCCATGTTTTTTTCTAAACAAATGCATGAAGTGAATGGTGTATTTTAAAGTGTAGTACAAACAAGGACCAATGGCTGTAAATTTATTTACAATTATAAAATATTTTAACGACTAATAAAGTTGGTGGGAAAGGGACAGATTTAGAACATGGAAACGTGTTTAGGAAACTACGAATAAAATCAAGAAAATTCATAAAGAAAGACTGATATCTAAGGAACTTGTTTCTAAAAGCGCCACACATCTCTAAGTGATAAGGTTGAAATCAAATAAATTAATGTAAACGTTATTATCAAGTAATCCACTTTAGGAAGCAATTATACGCAACATAAACTCCCTAACGTGCAGATTGACAAACTGTCGGCACGTGGAAAACTGTAAAAATATACGATTTTTAAAAAGAAAAATCTTTTAGAAAAACGTTAATAGTATTGAGACATTTCCTTTTCTTACGTCCACTCTTGTTAATGGAAGTGCACAATATTACAAATGAAAGGAAAAAAGCAAGCCTCTGGAAATTTTCAATCCGGACCATCAGTGGATATGTCAGATCTTTTCTTATATTCCCTATCAACTTCTTTTTTTTTTTTTTTAAAAAAAAAACATTTAGAAACAGTATAATAAGAGAACGTCCAATTATAAATGGTTCAGTATATATTCTAAACAACTGTTAAACATTAATCCTGTTTACATATGCAATGTTATGATACTTAAATTAATGAATAAAAATTTTTCAGAATTATTTAAGGTTAATAACTGATTATGAACAAGATGCCTACATATGTTTTCTCTTTTTCTATCTCTATTTTTTTTTTTTTTAATTTCATTGATTAGAAATATTTAAAAACAAACATAAATATTTCATTCGCTGTAATGTTTCCAATCCCGATATATTTCATCACTGTTTTCGCTTTGCATTTAGGCTCTTAAGTATTTACGCTACTTGTTGTTTAGAAAATAAAATGACGATCACCATGGCAACGAAAAGGATGTGACGTCACACTATTTCAGTCTATAACGGAAACGAAAGAATTTAGCGCGGCAGTATGTTCGTCTTAGGAACTATTCGTGAGTTCTACAGTAGGATTCAAGATGGTTACTAGAAATGCACAGCAGCATCGTAGTCATACGAAATAGGTCCTACTGTTTTAAGTGGGATCCGTACTGCTACTTGAGTTTGTATCCGGGGCAAACACCTTCACAGACAATCGAACCCTTTGCTACGAAAGAGGATATGCGTTTTTCATGTACTGGTCATCCATTTTGTTTTCTTAGATTCATAATTTTGGCTTTCTATTATATATTTAAAAATGAAGGAAAAAAAGACATAATATAAAAAGTTTTGCATACAGAGAGTAGGCCTTTTATTTTTATACTCCCTTATAGCTTTTAAACTAATGGAAAAAAAATAAATAAAACACTGAAATCGACCCTATGATACCATAAGATTAACAGTGTTACCAACTCGACATAAAGTTGTATTTCTTCAATTAGCACTGTGTCAGATTATTACATATTTCAAATCTACACATAAAATGAAAACTTATAATACCTCATTTGTTATTCAGTTAGTTACAATTTAATTGCAACTTCTGCGTTGTTTCAGTTTAATTATTTCAAAATGGATAATGTTGATATTGAACATGGACGTGCTTTATTATTAACAAAGGGTCGTGACCATATTTAAATTAGAGCATTGATATTTGTGTAACCACATGTTAGTTGGTGGGCAAACTTTAAATATATATATAAAGAAATACAACTTTTAATTAGGGTCGATGTTAACCTATAATGTACAACGAGTCGAAGACTTGAGACAACAACTAATATTCAATAAATTAACTTCAGAGTTACTAAACTGCATATTCCCAATGAGAACCAAATGCAGGTTAATAACTTCTGACACCAATTTGTAATAACTTAAAATAATTTATTTTAGGAGATTTACTTTCGCCGGAAGCTATCTTGTTACAATCATCAGCTAGTCTCCGGAGAACAGCTTGTTTAACAGAAAAGGATGTGCAGCTTGTTGTCGCAGAGGTTGCAAAATCTCTTGTTGGAAATCGTTTCATAACAGGTAATCTATTGATTGAGCTTTGACGTTAATAAACAACTCATTACTAGAAGAGTGTGATCATGCGTCTTTATTTATGTCGGAATTGCCACTTTGTTGAAGATTTGCCTTTTCATGTCAGACGGGGAGAGCTATGGAAAGGAGCCCTGCTATATATATAAACAGCCCTGTGTATATACAGGGTGTTAATGAACTATACCGACAAACTGTAAGACGATTCGTCACATCAAAATAAGAGAAAAAGTTCATATGGGCCTGTGGGGAAAAGTGCATAGTTTCAGAGCTAGGGCTGTTCAAAATCGCGAGAAAGCTAAATTTCAACAGGCCCTATTTTGCATTCCAGAAACTGTATATGGTGGCCATTATGAGCGTAAAGGAAACCACGTATACACAAACCAAAAGTGCATATTTCATCAATTTTCAATAGGTCTACATGGTATTCCCTACAGGATGTAATTCTCAGATATGCTCTCAATAGAGTTTTCAGATATACCCTGATTTCAAGGAGGGTCCAAAGTAGGCAGGAGGTAATCCTTGACAGCAATTGACATCCAGTGCTTCCGAGGGAGGTCGGAAGTGTTAGGAACCGACAGCTCCATATTTTGTGTGTTTGTTTTCTGAATAAGTGTGATGCGATGTATTTCGTCACGGTATATTTCACATTTTCTTCACTTATAAGCGTGAAAGAAAACATCGCAGCATGTGTTTTCCCGAGTACGAGAGACCGTGCTGCTGACGATCTTAACACTTCCGACATCGCACCATAAGATTCCGCATTCACTGCTATCAAAATTTGTGCGTATGCATGACTTCTTTTACGCTAATAAGGACCACCATCCACTGTTTATGGAATTCGAAATAGGATCTCTTGAAATTTGGCTTTTTCGCGATTGTGGACAGCCTTAGCTCTGAAACTATGCACTTTTCCCCACAGGTCCATATTAACTTTTTTTCTCTTATTTTGATGTGAGGAATCACCTCTGACATTTTGTCGGTATAGCTCATTAACACCCTGTATATATATATATATATATATATATATATATATATATATATATATATATATATATATATATATATATATATATTCCTGTACACTGATGTACATTTTCACCGTAAAGTAGTCTGCATAAACCAAATACTCGCGATGTTGCATAGTGGTAAATACTGCTTATTTATAGGAGAATGTTGTAAGATAGGCCATTTCAAATCCTTCTCAGTACGTGTGTATTTAAGTAACTAAATCTTAGATTAATTGCTGATAGATACTATAGGATACATCTTAATATATAACAATGTACTTATCTTTGTACCTTTGGTTCTCTTCTTTATGTTGATATTTGGAGACACGCGTGGTAGTCCTTTAGTGGAAATACACATAAGGAATTTGTACAAATAGCTAAAATATACTGTGTGTTAATTAAGGATGTGTGACTAAGTTAAAACTAGAGATCAGGAAATAACTTTGGGAGCAAAAATCGTTACATAAATAGCTTGTTTTTTCTCGGATTGTTAGTGGAATGTTACTAATCGAAATTGAGTGTTGGAAGTGTAACAAGTGTTCTATAATACTAGTTTGGTCCTGGAAGTCTTTGGTACCATTCTCTTTATAGGACTGTACCAAACATGTTGAAGACCAGAATATAGGAGTTCCAGTCGGGAAGAGATACGAAACGGTTGCGAACATGACTCGCGTGCGAGCCAAAAAAGTTAGAAAGAATAGGGCCAAGGGCACAAAGATATGTACAGGATTATAAGTACTGGATTCGTAGGTTCGTGAAGAGCAAAAATATTGACGATTTATATCAATAGTGTTCTAATAATGAAGTTCTTTATTTCAAATGTTGTCCGATACTCCATATTTGCCATTTACATAAAATAACCTTCAAACATTTGATTTTATGAGCTGTTGGAAAGAAATACTGCAGCTTGTTGACAATGTATGTCACAGTGAAATAAAGACATTTCTCCCAACGACTTTCAACTGAAGAAGTATCTGTCTGTTAATTTTTGCAAAGCAGAAGTATCATTTTTGGCCTAAAAGAATGTTTTTCCTGATAGCCGATGAATTTTCACATTTGTTTATTTGTAAATGTATCTTTGCAACACTGTGACTTGAATAAAAATTGGCGAACTGCAGAAACACGTTGCTCATAATTCAAATTATTCATTGCTTTTAGTAACTGTACAGTTGCTTCAACGTCAGTTCAGTTAGTACATTTAAAGAGTAACATTTTTGTTTTGCATAGAATAAAACGTTAAGAAACAAAACAAAACAGGATATTTTATTTATTATTATAATTTGAGTTTTGTAAATTACTATAGCAATAATATATAATTACTAAACTCTTCTCTTTGGAACCTATTTTAAAACTCAAAATCCTTCCTTGTGCCCCTAACTTCCATTCGTGTTTAAGTCATTACACTCACAATATTTCGATCCTCTGGAATCATCCTCAAATGCAGACGTGATACTAGCTAGAAATCTATTTTTTGATTACATTATTATCTCTGTTTAAAAAGTGCAAACATAAAAATCGACACCCAAATGTTCCACGGTACACTTCTGTAATTCTATTCACCACTTCACTGAGTTTTTGTGGAAACCTTTTGCCTTAACTTCTGTAACTTCTTTTTGTCCACAGCTGTAAGTTATTTCAACCTATTTACGGATTTTCAAAATAGAGTAAATGTCACCATTTGTGCACTCAGAACACTGAAAATATCAATTAAGTAATATATTTTAAATCACTTTTATACAATATTCATACTTAATTCTTACTACTTTGTTACTTTAATTAACGATCTTCTTGTTGATTCTAAGATTGACACTGTTGATTTCTGTTTTAATTTTGTGTTTTAGTTTAATACTTGAAGTAATTATAATTCTTTTTTTATTTTCTTCCCGAATATGTCGTCTCAAACTATGGCTTCCATGCTGGTTATGAAAATCAACGTTGCCACTTCATAACGAATACCGAAACCATAGTTTGAGAAGACGTTTCGGGAAGAAAATAGAAAAGGAATTGTAATTAGTGGAACTATTAAATTAAAATACAAAATTAAACCAAAAATCAATAATGCATTGTTAAAATTAACAAGAGGACTGTTAATTAAAGTAACAGTAGTAAGGATCAAGTGTGAATATTGTATAAAAGTGGTTTAAAACATAAAAATTACTGTTACATTTTCAGCGCTCTGACTGCACGAAGGATAAGTGACATTTCATTATTCTGCAAGTTCGTAAATAGGCTCAAATAGCTTACAGCGGAGACAAAAAGAAGTTACAGAAGTTAAGACAACAGGTTTGCACAAAAACTCAGAATTGGTGACCGTGGAACATTAAGGTACGATTTTTCTGTTTACACGTTTTGAGGATACATAACAATGTAATCTCAGCAAACAAATTTCGGCTAGCATCACGTCTACACTTGAGGATGAATCCAGAGAGGATCGAAATATTGTGAGGATAATGACTTCCACGAATGGACGTTAAAGGTACAAGATAGGATTTCGAGTGTTACAATAAGTGTTGGATTAACGTAATTTATTTTGAAATTGCTTATTTCTTACATATATTATATTCTTTTTCTTTAATGCTCAATTGATTTCAGCTTTGGATTTGAATTCAAATGGATATCTTGAATATAAGAAAATCAAAAAAATACCAGTTGGCTGCCCAATTCTAGATGATTTTCTTGGTGGTGGCATTCCGCGTCATGGGGTAACAGAAATTGCAGGTGAAAGTGGAAGTGGGAAGACACAGTTTTGCCTTCAGTTAAGTCTCAGCGTGCAAGAAGCAGCTGCAAATGAAAATCAAGAATCAGGTTTGTTAGATTTATGGAAGTTAATAAAAGTTTCTGAAGTCAAGACAAGGAAGAAAGTAATATTTGTGTTCAAAAAATGTGTATGTGTGGAAATAAACTTTTTAATACGCGAGAAAATACAGAATCTAGCCAATACTGCAATTATTAAACTGAATGATAAAACGTTTGAGTTATTTATATAATTAGTATATATATATATATATATATATATATATATATATACATAACAACTTACTTCGTTCTGAGAAGTGAGAAGGAAAACTTTCGTAAATATGTTTATGCTTGAAGGAAATCGATAGTAAAGGGAATTAATAAATTTAAATGTAATTAAATGAAAGGAATTTAAATTAGTCTTTTACGAGACATAATACATTTGGACTGATTAAATATCACTATAAATGTTTATCAATAAAATGTAAGAAGTAGTAAGTTAGGAAGGTGGTAAAAGTCTTTGACAGTCGTATCACGTATCAGTTAAAAATATTTTCTGTAAGCTAAATGCAACGATATAATTGTTGTGGCAGCTCGTATATAAATGCTGAAAGAAAGACTTCCGCATTTTAGCGTCAGATCCAAAATGTTTATATTTCTGATCTTGACTGGTTAAACATCTAGGAATCATATGTCAGGCTTAGCGTGGAACCACCCACTGCTTGTGAAATAGTTTTCCGGATACATCTTCCAATGAATGATTCGCATGGCATTCTCCTATTAGAAACAGTATCGTCGTATCCTCTTGTGCGTCGGGCCCTGTTCAACCCCAGCTATTGTCAGGTGGGGTTATGATGGACAAACACTATGTGAATGGATTTTCTAGATGCTGTCCTGTTTCTTCCCACTTTACTATTCCATCATTTTGTTCATTATCGTGAACACCCCTCGCTTCACCTCGAAGCGTGATTGTAGGATGTTAGACTAAAATAATAATAATAATAATCACACTACATTGCAAATTCGGTGTCAGATAAAGTTTTCAGTTGAAACATCGGGCAATATTATGTGTTTTCTAGACAGTTGGTAATATCTTTTACCGCACTGTGAACGCATAAAGTTAAACATATACGCACGTGCATGTGAATGCTGCTTGCTTGCCACTGACATCTTAGTGCGCTCACCTATTCTATATCCTATCTGGGATCTGTTTTACAGAAACTTGTTCGATTTTTATTTGACTAATTGTGTGTAATACTAATGTAGTATGCAGAGTATTAGTATCAACATACCATAAATATATAGGGGCCGCGGTGGCTCAGTGGTATAGCTCTCAAATTTAGTGCGTAGTGTCACTGGTTTGATCCCAGGTCTCACCAAATAGACTTTGTGGTGGACAAACACCCTGTGCGTGTATTTTCTCGGGGTTCTCCCTCTCGCCATTTCACAATTTCTTTCATCATCACCGTCTCCTATAGTCTCGTACCATAAACGTGGGAATTCAAACTTTAAAAAAAAAAAAAAAAAAAAACATATATATATACATACATATACAAGATGTTTCAAAACAACACCGACAACGTTTGGGAGGTGATTCCTGACACCAAGATAAGACGAAAAATATAGACCAACTTGGGTGCACAAATGCTTCCTTTCGGAGTTACGGGCTGCCGAAAACATGAAAAAATGAACTTTAAAAGTCCATAGCTCCAAAACTATGGGGCCTACCGTAGTCGGGTCAAGATTTCACTTAGAAACTAGTATGTGCCTATACAAATATCCAAGCTTCAGAATCCTTCGTTACTTTCGCAGCAAGTTTTATAGAGGTAGCTGGTGAGTACTTATAGCCAAACTGCCTCCATAAAAATTGTTGCGTGAGTACCTTAGGATTCTGAAACATGTATTTTTGGATAGCGCATATATTAGTTCCTCAGTGAAGTCTTGACCGACTACGGTAGGCCCCATAGTTTTGGAGCTATGGACTTTTAAAGTTCATTTTTTCATGTTTTCGGCAGCCCGTAACTCCGAAAGGAAACATTTGTGCACCCAAGTTGGTCTATATTTTTCGTCTTATCTTGGTGTCAGGAATCACCTCCCAAACGTTGTCGGTGTTGTTTTGAAACACCCGATATATATATATATATAATATACAGGTGCGGATCCAAGGGAGGGTTATAGCCCCTCTTGACGCGTAGGTATACACTGGATAAAATGGGCTTCAATCCTACTTTCTTTACACTGGAAAAAGCTGTAAACTATAGTTTAGACACTTGCTTGATCATATCCTGGATCCACCACTATATATGTATAAGGGGTGGCCAAAAATATCCGGAATTGGAAATTTCACTTTCCGAATTTCAGAAAAAATCCGGAATTTAGACAAGACTAGCATATATTACGTGCTTCGCTGGGTTGAAATGAAAAATTGAAATGCACAACTCCGTATCTCATGTGTGTAGTACCCGGGAAATACAGTGTTTTCGTTTTAAATGTCATCGATTTAACCAGTATCGGAAAGATCATTGATCATCTCGGCGACCCCAAAAACCATGGATTCGACACTAATATTGGTCATTTTCGATCATTATATATATATATTTCTCCCTCCCCCATGTAGCGAGCCATGGCATCGGAAGTGTCACCGTTCATCTCAGCGACTCCCGAAAATGTTGATTCAGCACTATTATCGGCCATTTTCGATCATTTTTAAATATATCTTCCTCGCCTCCCCCAAGTTGCGGGGTTGAATTTGAATTTAAACGGGATCGAAACTATCACTGTTCATCTAAGCGACCCAGAAAACTATAAATTCGACACTCATAGTGGCCATTTTAGACCATTTTTATATATCTCTTTCTTCCCCTCCCCCAAGTGGCGGGGCTGATTTTGGATTTAAACCGGATTGGAAATGTCACTGTTCATCTGAATGATCCCGAAAACTATGGATTAGACACTAATATTGGTCATTTTTGATTATTATTATTATTATATATAGCTCCCCCTCCCCTCCTCCGTGCTGCAGCATACGGCATCAGAATTGTCACTGTTAATCTCAGCTACTCCTAAAGCTATGGATTCGATACTAATATTAGTGATTTTCGATCATTTTTAAATGTTTATCCCCCTCCCCTACGTTGTACCCTCACCCTTCCCAACCATCAGGCTGAACTTGGATTGAAAAAGCATAAGAAGTGTCACTGTTTCTCTCACCGACCCCGAAAACTATGGATTCAACACTAATATTGGTCATTTTTTATCATTTTTAAATTTCTCTCCTCCTCCTCCTCCCCTACGTTGCATTCTCAAAGTGAATAGCCTAAAGTAATCCCTGCCGCTAAACTCATGTATGTAGAAAATTTTATTGAAATCTGTCTGGTGGTTCAAGAGTGATGAAGTCACAAAGGCAGTCATTTTAATTTTAATTTTTTTTTTTACATATATCTCCCCCTCCCCCTCCGTTAGCTTGGCTCGTCAAAATGAAACGATAAAAAACACCCAAGGCCCAACCCTCATATATGTTGAAAATTTGATCGAGATTATTTTTGTGGTTCAAAAGTTATTAGGTTTTAAAAGTTTTTATTTATACCTCCCCGAGGATTTACCGTTAAAATGAAATTATTAAAATGTTTCCAGATCCGAACCTCATGTATCTTGAAAATTTGATTGAAATCGGTCTCATAGTTCAAGAGGTATTAAGTTACAAAAATAGTCACTTTTAGTCTTATATAAATTGACTTTTATTCTCCCCCTCCTTCTTCTCCCCTAAGTTGCTCCGTCAAACTTAAATCACAAAAACGATCCCAGGCCTGAACCTCAACTAGTTTAAAATTTGATCAAGATCGGTCGAGTGGTTCAGGAGTTATTAAGTTTGATTTATTTTTCTATAGCCCCGCCCCCCACTTTCAGTTCTACCATCAAAGTGAATAGACTAAAACCAGCCCAGCCTCGAACCTAATCCATGTTTTAAATTTGATCGAGATCGGTCTGGCGGTTCAGGAGATTTAGTCACAAACATAGTGATTTTCAATTTTATTTATATACAGGGTTTTCATAAAGTCTGGACGGATTTAATTCGCTTATAATTTACATAAAAGTGCTCATATTGAAATCAAATAAAGTGCAAACGGTAGCGGAAGGATTAAATTTTTACCTGTAATCTGCACCAGCTCAGTTCATTCACCGCCACACCTCCAACTGGGTGCCATTTACGTCCACACATTCGCGTAGGCGGCGCTGGAATCCCTTACCCTGCTCACTGTTGCAGACAATGTTGGCAGCCTCCCACTTCGAGGACGGTCCAGGACGCTTCCTGTCTCCAAGAACTTAGCATGCCACTTTCGGATTGCACTCTCAGTCGGTGAGGGCTTTTTGAACTCTTTGGTGAACTTTCGACACACCAGAATTGGTGATTTTAGCTCTGCGTACCACAGAACACATTGCGCTTTCTCTTTCACCGACGCCATCTTTGATACGGTAAAAAAAAAAATAGTCTTCTCAGAGGAGTTTTTCATTTATTTATTTCTTTAAAAGACACACACACCAATACAGCTTACAACTTACTTTTAACAGTCAACATTGAAACAACAATGGATAGAATTTGGTAAGAAACTGACCCTTGCCCTCCCTCTCCCTCTCTACGTATTCAGAGTTGCCGCTTATCTAACAGTGTTGCCAACTAAAAATTTAATCCTTCCGCTACCGTTTGCACTTTATTTGATTTCATTATGAGCATTTTTATGAAAATTATAAGCAAATTAAATCCGTCCAGACTTTATGAAAACCCTGTATGTAGACTAGCTGAACCTGCGCTCTCCACACACATCATTCACATATAAGGATGAATCTCCTTGTTATTCCTCACATCTCTACATGTCCCTTTACAGACACAAGTGAAAGACGTCTTCATAGAAATTGGCAAGAAATACCATAAAGGGGAGATTTTTTCGATTACTTTTCCAATATCTCGCACCGTTTGCAAGATTTGAGTCTACTTCCGGTTGGAGTTTTTAATTCATGTATGATCGGTGTTTTCTTAGTTCTTGCATGCAGTATGTAATAAGAAAATACATCACACACACAATTAATTATAATGTCAGTGATATATAGTGTTTTTTGGGCAAAACACTCCAAACAATAAAGATTCAACATACTGTTAGAGTGGAGAAATGGTTATCCTTCTTTTTTGTTATAATTTGGCCATGAAACAAACACCCGAGATGTATGCAACCATCATATGCAATAATATGGTGTTGGAATGTATAATGCGTAGGATATGCTGCTTTAGTTTTTTTTTTTTTAATTTCAACACTTCCAGTGTACCCGTTAAAATGTAATAAAGAAATAATGGCCATGTTTTTTTTAAAAAATATTCAATTAGAACTGGACAATCTACATAAAATTTGCAATCGATCAGTGAAAACGTCATCTTTCTAGAGCCTGTAGTTTCCGAGATCTCATTGTCGAAATGATTGGCCACAAACATATAAACGTCCACAAACGTACAGTTTAAAAGAACTTCAAAAATGGCACCACAATTCATTTGCATTGATTTTGGAAAAGACTTATTAAAATATAAAAGCTTTGAGCAATAATTTAAAAAGGAAAACTTTATGAAAAAGGTCTATTTAAATGATTTATTTAAAGTACACGTAGTTTAAAATATTTGTCTTGTTAAACGTGAAATCGCAAATAACCGCAAATCAAAAGGTTGAAATCCAAAGTTATAGGTTGGAGCTCAGGCACTCTTGCTGCTATTGTAGCATTTTAATAGATAGATAGATTAGAATCCGGCCATCCTAATATATATATATAGGGTTGACCATTTATTTTGAAACACTTTTAAACTAATTGATAAAAACGCTGAATTTTTCTACGATGCAAACATCAACATCAAGACATTGAAATACTCTCCAGTACTACCAGATTATTAGTATTTCCAACCCAACATAAAGCTGTGTTTCTCAAATGGTACTACGTCAGATTATTACGTATTTTAGATCTACATGTTAAACGAAAACTTTACTTAATACATAGTATTACAAACGAAGGACGCTTCATTGTTAGAAACTTCCACATTTTCGATGCCTCTACAACAGTGCGATGGATAGGACAATGCACATCCAAAGTACGTTAGTGTAGAATACTATGATCATGATTTGACGTATATCGAATTAATAGATATAAAGTTAGAAGGAATTGAAAAAAATGTGTTTTTTTTTCTTTTCAAAAAGTTGTATTTCGAAAAAACTGATAGATAAACCTAAATAGTAGTTTTGCTTTAAGCGTATGAAATCTAAAGGTAACAGGAATTTGCATCAATTGAAATAAAACTTATACACATATATGATGATATTTATTATTTTTAACTTGAAATTTCGTCCATTCATCTGGGAAGAATCATTTGCGAGATTGTGTCTCAGTAGTCTCATATCCATCGTACTCACTTTCGGTAACATTGTCACTGCTGGAAATGTACAACGATTGGGATACAACACCAAGTAGTGGTCTGTGTCTTTTTAGTAGCAGCTCTCTTCCTTTATTACCTAAGTGTTATGTAAGAACGTAAAACAACATTATAGTCTCTATGTGCGAAGTTTGATGCTAATTATAGTGTTAGTGTTTATTTACTTTTCTTTGATCAATCTTGTCAAAATTTGTGCAATCTGCCATGTGTTCTACTTATTCTGTTGTAGGTGTCGTATACATTGCAACGGAAGATGTTTTCCCATCAAATCGATTAAAGCAGTTAATGGAAGTATTTCAGGTCCGAAATAAGAAGTCTCAAGTAAATTCTGTGTTTGGTGATAACATATTTATCGAGCACATTGCTGATGTGGTATGTTGTTATTTATTTATTTATCGTCGTATTTAGATTTATTGATTCTTTCTTTGTGTTATATATATATATATATATATATAGGGTAAACCTGAAAGATGTGCATGAACTCCAGGAAGTGATTCGTGACATCAAAAGAAGATAAAAAGTCCTCTTGCATGTTGTTAAATTTCGTGTCGTGTACAAATGACAGGGGTGTGAATTTGGAATCGACAATCGAATCCTGACAATTGGAACGGAACAGAAAGATATGCACAAACTCCGGGAGGTGATTCGTGACATAAAAAGAAGACAAAAAGCCCTGTAATATGTTGTCGAATTCCACATCGTCTATGAGTGACAGGGGTTGCCAAGTTGGAATCGACATTCGAATTCAGACAATTGGAACGGGACAGAAAGATATGCACAAACTATGGGAATTGATTCGTGACGTCAAAACTAATTAAATCTAGCTATGAACATCAGCAAAATAGTACATTAGGCAGTTGCGTAGACAGAGATAATTTGTGCACATCTTTCTCTTCCGTTCCAATTGTCAGGATTCGATTGTCGATCCCAAGTTAGCACCTCTGACACTCGTACACTACGTAAAATTCGACAACATGCAAAAGGACTTTTTGTCTTGATTCCTGGTGGGCGTGGTTGTCTCAGACAAAACTTGAGTAGTTGTTTGGATCCAACTTAAAGCAGTAGATCCCATCTTGGTGCTGAGAAGGAATAACTTCAATCAATCAATGATTTTTTTTCATAGTACAGTTGCCATTAGTCAAACAACTTTTTTATATATTTATCTATTTATTTATTTATTTATTTATGTATTTATTTATTTTTTTGTCTGTTGCTTTCTTTATTTCGTAACATATAATAGTACTGTTTGTACAACAAAATACTTTCATGTTCAATTTAATCATGCGTCAAGGGTTTCTGAATTAAGTTGTTACTAAAGTCAACTTCGAAAACATTTGCAGGATCGAAGAATCGTGGGTTTGTAAATACAATGATTGTGGGCAAATCTTAAAAATAAATACATATATGTGAAATAATGTAAATTATTTCAGCTAATCTTTGACAGATTTGTTTCCTGTATCGAACCTAAGAACAATTTAAGCCGAATAGGGACATTGTAAAGAGTCCATATAAGACATTCAAAACTTTTGTGTCACGTTTATCAGGAGATACTTTTAAAATATATTGCAGCACTTGAGGAGAGATCGTAGCTATATTGAAATAGACGGTAGCGACAATCAATTGCGAAACGAATATACTTAAAAGTAAAATATTGTTATTTGCTATCTGTGTTCATCTTACTTCATAATACAGTAGATT